>NC_048225.1:9122864-9737933 GCF_002007445.2 Ailuropoda melanoleuca | reverse complement strand
AAGCTTCTTTAGAGCCACACATCTCATGCATACGTATGTAGGCACACGCGCGCGCACACACACACACTCTGAAGCAACTAAATGACATTTTCTTAATTTGACATTAAATGGTAATCTGTGTGATGTATTATTATACATGATGGCTATGTCTGTGCTTCAAATTTGATTTATGTCTTTTAAAAGAGTTTTTCTTTAAAGGCAGACTTTTTTGTTCCATTTGGCATAATGAGCTTCTGGACTGGGCAACAGAGAAGATACCTGGATCCCTTGAGCAGCTAAGAGTAAATTGGATGATACGAAATAGCTGAATTCAGTTTACAAAAGACTGGCCAGGAGAAAATAGAGAAAAGCCTCTGAGTGCTGTCCCCGCTGACTAGTAAGAGAATTGGCTGATCCGTACGTTTTTGTTCACGGGTTGTTCCTAAGCCCAGAGGCTATCATTTAAGGGTCTGGAAGCTACAATCAACAAACACTGATCCTAAATAAATAATACACATTAGGAAGAGAGATGCTGTCCTTACCTGAGTTTATCTCATCTGCATTCTGCAGGGCACAGGTTATCATGAAAACAAAACAAAAACAAATTTCAAGAACCGCTCTCTGATTTATAAGTGTATGAACCAAGAAGGCAGATCCGTTACAAGTGGGGAGTAGGGTCATTTCCTCTAACCATCAATACTGAAGGGCCCAAACTCACAGGGCTTGCTTTAAATCAGGAGATATGCTTATGGGTACAGTTGTTACGGGGTGAGCAGGTCAAGGGACCCCCACTGTGGCTGCATGAGTTGGAAATCTGACGCAGAACATATTTATTACCTTTACAGCACAGCTTACATATTGGTGACAAGCTCAGGGGGTGGGAGGCCAAATTTTCATTAAAATAAACCCATTGTTTAAAGATGACTCAGAAAGACAAAGAAAAAAAATCAGAGTTTACACTTTCTTGTGGAAAATAAATCTAGTGAATCTAAAAGACAAAAGACTGTCTCAGCTTCTCCAGAGTGTTTGAGAGAAACCACTGCTTCCTCCGTTTCAAGGCAGACGTCTTCCCTGTGTCTGCTCATGTAACTCCCTAATAGAACAAGAAACCTTCGTGGAAGCTTGTGGAGGACTGATCACGGTNCAGAAAGACAAAGAAAAAAAATCAGAGTTTACACTTTCTTGTGGAAAATAAATCTAGTGAATCTAAAAGACAAAAGACTGTCTCAGCTTCTCCAGAGTGTTTGAGAGAAACCACTGCTTCCTCCGTTTCAAGGCAGACGTCTTCCCTGTGTCTGCTCATGTAACTCCCTAATAGAACAAGAAACCTTCGTGGAAGCTTGTGGAGGACTGATCACGGTCTTGTTCAGGGTGGTCCGGCATCCGTCCTCCTCTCGGACTTCCTCTGTAAACCGTAGTCTCTTTTCTGTCTCCAGGATAGCTTTCTGTTGTACAAGCGGGTCATCAGAATTCATCTCCTGGATTAAACTGGCTGGAGGAGAAATCAGAGGTGAATCATTCAAATGAGGTCTTCAAAAGGAAAAACTCGGTTCACTAGGAAGGAAGGTATAGACCGTTCATGGGGAAGAGCTTCTGTTTCTCTGGCTTTGTTGAGATGTGACTGACATACAACGTTGTGTAAGTTGAAGGCACACGAGTGTGCTGATTTGATTCACATGTCTATCGTGAAGTGATCCCGCAATAAGGTTAGTTAGCACATCCATCCCCTCATGTGATTACAGTTTTTGTCTCTTTGCCAGGCACAGGGACAAAGAACAACTATGTATTTCTTACTATAAATCACACTGCCACACCCAAGCAAGTCATCCTATCCTTCTCCCACGGACTTTAAAAAACTGCCTCCAACCAAGGGAACCCTTGTGTACTGTCGGTGGGAATGCAAGCTGGTGCAGCCACTGTGGAAAAGTTCAGAGGTTCTTCAAAAAATTAAAACTAGAATTACCATACGATCCAGTAATTCTACTACTGGGTATTTTCCCAAAGAAACAAAAACTCGAATTTGAAAAGATATATGCAGCTTTGTGTTTCCTGCAGCATTATTTACAATAGCCAGATACAGAATATCACTCAGCCACAAAAAAGGAATGAGATCTTGCCATTTGCAACAACATGGATGGAGCTAGAGGGCATAATGCTAAGCGAAACCAGTCAGAGAAAGACAAATACCATATGACTTCACTCATATGGAATTTAAGAAACAAAATGAACAAAGACAAAAAGAGACAAACAAAAAAACCAGACTCTCAAGGACACAGGACAAACCGGTGATTGCCCTCCTACCTCTCTGGCCATTGCTTTTTGGTCTCCTTTGCTTGCTCCTGCTCTCCAGGTCCCACCTACCTTCTAGACTATGTGAGCCTCAAGGCATTGCCTGAGCCATCTTCTCTTTCTCTGAACCATTCCCCCAAGTATTCCCATTCTCTCCCGTGGCTCTAAATGCCATTTATATGCCAGGGCCTCCTAAACGGATCCCCACCTCCATTCTCTCCTAGGCTCAGACTCACAAAGCCACTTGCCCTCAGGACAGAACATCTTCACTTCGATGTCTTACTCACCAATCCTGGCCTGCCCGGCCTCTTTCCCCTGAGACTGTTCCTCCCCCAAATGCCCCCTATCGTAGCAGATGGCCAAACCATTGCCAAGTTTGGGCATTTGACCTCAAACTTTCAGACCTCATTCTTGAGTCTTCGTTCTCCCTCTGTCCTTGCAGCCATCAAACTCTAAAGCTTGCCAAGTAAATCCTAAATATTCCTCAAGTCCATCTACTCGTGCCCATTCCTGCTGCTACAGCTCTAAACCCAGCCAGTCTCTTTTCCCTGGAGCACCGGAACAGCCTCCTGAGGGGCTCCCAGCATCTCTTCTCCTATCCCCTACATGTTCTCAACTCGACATCCATGCCGTGACCAGAGTGACTTTTCTAAGGTATAAATCTGATCATGTTTCTATGATGAGTCAGCCCTCCAACTGCTTGCAGGGTAACATGAATTCCCCCTTGGGGCTCCCAAGGTCTTCCCTGATCCGACCTTTCCTGACTCAGATGGGACCCTTCTCTCCGGGGTCTCTTCTCTCCAGCCATACAGAGCTTTTTACACTTTCAGGCTCTTAAAAGCACCACGATCTCTTTCCTACCTACTTTCTCCCCACTTAGCATATTCCCTTGCCCTCTCCTCAGTCCCCAACTCCTACTCACACTTCAGATTTTTGCTTAAATCTCATACTTCAGGGAAACGGTATACAACTCCTGCAATGGACGTAGTGTGGCCCCAACCCCACTCACATGTGGACACCCTAGCCCCCCAATGTGACTGTCCTGGCAGAGAGCCTTTTAAAGGCATAATTAAGGTGAATGAGGTCCTCGGGATGGGGCTCTAAACCAACTGGACTGGTGTCCTTATAAGAAAAGGAGGAGACATCAGGGATGTTACAAGCAGAAGAAAGAGCATGTGAGGACGCAGGGAGAAGGCAGTCATCTTCAAGCCAAGAAGAGAGACCTCAGGAGAAACCAAACCTGCCCACGCCTCGATCTTGCACTTCCAGAACGATGGAAAGGAAATTTCTACTGCTTAAGCCATGCAGCCAGTGGCATTTTGTTATAGCAGCCCAACCAGACTAATACAATTTGTAAAGCTGTATTGTATTTTGCAAATCTCTCTTCGTATCACACGTCACACTGGAGATTGCTTGTATCATATCTGTTCTCCCCACTGGGCTGTCGATACCAGGAGGAAAGCTAATTCTTGGCTATCATCACTGCAGTCTCCGGAGCCCAGCAATACTCAATACACAGCAAGAGCCCAGGAAATGCGTGTAGACCCTATACACGTGGCTACACAAATTTAAACTAATTATAAATGAAATACAATTAGAAACTCAGTTCCTGGGGAGCACCAGCCACCTTTGAAAGGCTCACAGCTGCATGCAGTCACCAGCAGCCACAGTGGACAGTGTAGACTGCCGGACATTTCCATCACCTCAGAGAATTCTATGGGCCAGTACTGGTATAAATGGTACCCTAAGGAATTCTGAGCCTGAATGGAAGTGAGCCAGGTAAAGAGAGATGGGGGGGCAGAAGAACAACAAAGGCGACATGCAGAGTGTGAACCATTAGGGGACCTGTGGGGAACCAGAAGCAGTCTGCTGCCCGCTTGCTGGAGTGTGAGGTAGGGAGAAGTGAGAGAGGTAAGGACAAGGTCACAGGAGGACTTAAGCCTGGAGGAGAGCTTGAAGTTTATTGTGGCTGCGGAGAGAATCCAAGCAGAGAAGTGTCTGGGTCAGATTTGCATTTTAGATACATTACTCTGTGGGGAGCGTAAGCCTGGAGGCAGGAGCAACACTCAGGGGGTTGTTGAAATAGTCTGGGTCAAAGAACCAGAACAAAGGGAGGGGCGGGGAGGACAGAGCTGGAGAAAGAGGCTGAACTTGATGGCCAACTGACTGTAGGGTGAGAGCTGGCAGGAGTCCACCTTGACGTGTAAACTTCAGCCCCTGGTACCACCCACCGAGACCAGAAGGAAGGGGAGGGCAGGAGAAGGGGTTTTATTTGGGAGGAGGAGGACAGCGGGGTAGAGCAGTGATCAGCTGGCTTTTGGACCCACGAAGTTTGTGGTGTCTGTGGGGTACAGTGGATATGACAGCTGGCGCAGGGTCCGAGGCTCAGCAAAGAGGGCTTCGTGGCCAAAGGGGATGTGGGGGTGGTGAGTAAACAGGTTGTAGGAAACATGTGCCTGAACTAGACCACCTGAAGAGAAAGGTGAGCAGCAGGCCTGCCAAGGCCGGAAGTCCCCGGAATATTCAGGGATGGGCAGAGGAGGGGCCCGTGGATGAACACAGAGAACACAGTGTGCATGTGTCTTTTATCAAGTTGCCCCAACTATTTTTAAAACAATTTTAATTCTTTGGACCCATATAGCCTGCTGGAAAGAGCAATTTCAACATATTTCTATTTGATATGTAAGGTTTGTTTGATTGTTGGTTTGCTTGTTTCCATCGTCACACAAGCTCCCTGAAGTCTGAACAGGAAACCAGCTGCTTTGGAATCTCTTGAGTGGGATTTGTGGGATCAGAGGATGAACTCTGAGATCCCACCTGTCTGAACTGGGGAAGGAGGGGTCTTCCCGCCTATTGGAGGAGAGACAGGATTATGACGACCATGAACCATCCATGTAATTAGACCGACCCTGAGGGAAAGCCTTTGATTTTGCCTCTGCAGCTCAAAATCAGAAATGGCTCTGCCCTAAAACAAGAGGGATTCCACACTGATCAACGAGGTTCCCAAGTGATCTCGAAGGGAACAGCTAGGCTCCTTTGATGTGAATTCTACATGGAAGGGGAAAAAATATGGAGGAGAGCTGTCAGCCTCAATACCAACCAGAAAGTTAACGGCTTCTCTGATAGCAATCAACAGCCACAAAATACCACCCCAGGCTCTAATATTACTTGCTTCTCAATACCCTTTCTATATAATTTCAATTATATTTTCTCTTAGAGTCATAAACCTATCAGGCAGCCCAGGAACTAACTTAGAGTGATCATTTCTCTTCAGTCACTGCACCTTGCTACCATAGAATTTAATTTGTTTATGATTTACTGGTACTTACTGATTTCATCCACATTTTTAAGAAATTTCTGCAAATCTTTCTCGTGATCGTCAGCCATTGTCAACCAGAGTACCTGGGGGAGCCAGCATAAGTAATGAAAATTAATAATCATAAAGCACCAAACAGAATTTGTCAGGCTCATTAGCCTTCTAAAACTAAGAGCCAAGTGATTATTTTTAAGATGGATCTGTGTTCATAACTGTCACAAATAACAGCAGGGTGATCTATTTCACTCCAACTGCTATTAAGGCCAAGGGATACCCATTATTCGTGGTGATACTTCTGGAAAGCTGGGAAAACTGCTCTGCAAAATGTTCCTCCAAAGCCAACATCCACCGCTGGGATTCAGGGACCTGGCGTAAAGGAGGCCAGGAGGAGAGGCTGACAGGCTGGCAGGAATGGAGAAGGAAGCGAACGCCTGACTTTGATCGAGATAGGCCCGCCCAGCCAGAAGCCTGGACCTGGCTGTGGGACTGGTAACCAGGAACTGGAGTATTTGCATTTAACTGTCCAAACTTGTTGAAGATATAAGCCTCTGGCTTGTCTCTGAGGAGTGAAGAGAAGCTAAAACTTGGTGGAAGGGATCAGAACTCCAGGACACTGAGCACCAGCACCTCTTCTCCTCTCTAGGTACTTCAGGTTTATTGCTTCTCAGTGGTTTGTGCGTCAGCAGGCCTTATGGTATACCCAGGGTTCCCCAAGTTCACCCACAGACCATAAAAACCATCCAAAAACTCCTTAAATATACAGACTCCTCAGCTTTAGAGCCAAAGCTTCTCTGTCGGTCCACCTGCCAAGGTACCCGGGAATGGAGAGTTTTAAAACCCGCTTGGGGGAGATTCTGGTTTACGGCAAGGTTTAGTAGTAGTGCAGTTGTGTAAGCACCTCTAAGTGGAAATTTGAACCCTGCCACAAAGAAGGTGGGAGTTATCTGACTTTGAGACTCCACCAGTTACAAGCTGTGTGACCTCAGCTGAAGTCGCCAACCTCTCAGCCTCTTTCTACGGAAACGGTAATAGGAACCGAGAGGGCTGCCCTGGAGGTTAAGTGAAAGCACCAGGTATGCAGCGAGTGGTAAATGCGAGGCACCCTTAACTACAAAACGGGGGAGGGAGCGTGTGGCTTAAGTAAAAGAGCAGTAGGGTTCCTTCCTTATTAAGGCTCCCAAGGAACTGGGACCTAGTGAAGCGAGCGGACTTGCCCAAGGTTGCCAGGGCAGAAGGAAGGCTCAGCATTTGCCCGGGCAGGCGCAGGGGTGTAAGGACGCGGGGCCGTGGCGAACCCACCACAGGATCGGAGATGCACTCACGGAAGACCAGGGCCTCGGCGCGCGTGCGGGAGCCTGGCTACCAGCTCGCCTGGACGCCCCGCCCCGCCCCGCCCGGCGCAGAGGGGCGGGGCCGACGGCACCGTTGCCCGGCAACCACTCCGCAGCGTCCACCGGCTCCCGTGCCCAAAGCGGAGGACCCAGCCCGCGGCCGATACCGTCCCATCTGCTGGGGGCCCACGCCAGCGTCCTCTGCTCGGCGCTGACGGCCAGATCAGGACCACATCCCAGGGCGGACCCCGGGCCACCCCGCCGCACTGACCTGACACGCCCAGGACCGGACAGGAAATGGCTGCCGTGGGCGGGCGGTGATGGACGGGGGGAGGGGGCGTGACCAGGGGGCGTGGCCAAGTCCCGGGGCGGGGCTAGGGCTGGGAATGGGCGGGGTCCCGACGCTCAGGTTCTGGAGCGAGCGCTTCTTGGCCGAGGGAGCCAGATTTTCGCCTCTTTTTCTTCTAAGGAGATTTCCACTCCCATTAACTTACGATCCCTGGCCCCAAAAGGGGACAACCTTCAGTGTACTTGGGAGACGCAGGCTTAAATGTGAATGCGGTTTTGCTTATTGGTAATGTGAGACCTTCAGAGAGTTATGTAATCCTTTGATCTTCAGTTTCCTCGTTTATGAACTGGAGAGACGGCGCCCATGAGGTTTATGGTTAAAGTGCCAGGCATCTAGTCGGTAGGAATACGTGGTAGTCCCAGGAATCATAGGATTTGGGGCAGAATGAGACGGTGGACACGTGCACGCTTTGAATACACGCACACAGTTTTAAAGAGATTCCGGTCTGTTTTTTTAAAACAAAAGTTTAGTGTTATGTGCGGGTTAAAAGGGGAGAAAAGCAGGTTTGGGGAAGGTTCTTCCTTGAGCTTAAGCTGGTGTTCAGAAACACTTGGGACTTCTTGGCAAATCTGTGGGCATGTTTCAGAAACCTGTTTGGTCGTGGCTAAGGAGGCCCTGGGGTTAAAATTACCAGGAGGGGAGAGGGATTCAGGCATGGCCGGCTAGATCCAACATTGGTGGAGTACAGCCTGTGGACTCTGTCCTGTGGGCTAGAGCCGGTAGGATGCATGCCTCAGCCCCCTGGAGGCAGGGGCTGCTTGACTGAAATCTCCAGAAGGTGTTGGCGTACCTCACGCGTGCTCCGGTCGGGACGTCCCGAGGGGAGCAGAGCGCGAGGGCCAGTGCGTTCTCTGGACAGCAGAGCAGGCCCAGCCGCAGGGAGTCCTCCAGCATCTCCGTCAGCTGCAGCAGGAGGCAGTGGGACCTGGGGACCCAGCGGTATAGGCACCACAGCTGTCCCAGGGCCTGAGATCGCTCCTGAGAAGCAGCAGAGTGGACGTGTCTGGCAGAGGCGGGTTGCTTGTGCCAGCCACACCCTGGAAATTCTCAGAAAGACACAGGTTACGTCACAGTGACTGTGGAGCCTGTGGGAACTGATGGAGACAAGAGCCAGTGACAGGTTACCGCTCTTAGCATCGCCCTGTGTTCCCCTTGGGCTGAGAGCTCTTCAGCACACACAGGCCTAGTCTCCAACCTCAGGCTCCTTCTGTCACTTGGGGCTGCCAGTCTTAATTCCAAATGCCTTACTTCCTGTTCCACTGCTCTTCACCACACTTCTGTCCTGGACTCCAGAGGGGCCTGCCCACCACCATTCATTCACACGCTCATGTGTCTGCTGTGGGCGGTCTACAGCGTGCCGGGTGCTGTGGAAAGCCCCCCGGGTACAGCTGACAGATGACAAACATTTATCCTGTGCTGAGTGATCAGGGGCTCTAGAACCAGTCAGCATGTATTCAAATCTCAGCTCTCTGCTTCTTAGCATCTATTAAAATATTGCTAAGCACCTCCCATGCCCCTTTCCTGAGCTAGGTGCTAGAGAGCTTTCTCTCTTCCCTACTTCTACTATTACTAGCTGTGTGACCTTGTCAAGGTACTTGATGTCTCCATGTCTTAGTTTCCTCGCCTGAAAAAATGAGGATGTTAAGTAATATCGCTCTTACGGGACTGCTGTGAGAGGCACACGAGTTAACACGGGAGGAGTGTCTAGACGATGCCCAGAGCATCAGGACGTGTTATTTCGTGTTTGTGCTACTGCCGTGATTAGCACACATTAGACCCATGCTTCAGAAGCCGGACCGTGCAGAAGAACTACCTGGGGATTCTTGTTAAGTGGCAGATCTGGATTCAGCGCGCCTGGGGTCTGAGATGCTGCGGTGACGCCTCTTTGTGGGCAGTGGGCCACCCTGATTAGCACATAGATAATCTTTTCTTGATGTTAGAAGTTATTTTTATAGTTAGAAGTTATTTTTTTTTCTCCTTGAAGTCCTATTTCCATTTAACCCCCCCATACTCAGAATACTACCCTAATACAGGATATTTTTATGCTTGAATGTCTTTTACTGATCACCCCATCCTAATTCTCTGCCACAGAAATATCGACAAGCACTGTTGGAGTTTTTGCTTTAACCATAAGTCAAGGACACAACCGCTGTCCTCAGTCCATTCACAGTCCAGTGAGGAAGGCAGAGGCATAAACAGATGATTACAGAGCAGTGCGATAAGCACAGTAAAGGTCTAGTGCTTATGGAAGAAGGAGGGAGGAGGAAAGGGAAATGGAAGCAGGGCCCCATAGGAACAGGAATTTACATGGTTCATGTGGAAGGTGAGCACGTGTACAGTGGTCCAGGGAGAGCAAACATTTAGAGGCAGGAAGCATTGTGCCATGGGTGAGAAAACAGAAAAATTTCAGGCAAGAGTGGTGAGAGATGAGCCAGGGCAGTGGGTATGGCCCAGGGTCTCAAGGAGAGAAGCGTAGGAAGAGCAGGAGACAAGGAGGAGCCCAGGCAAGAGCCGGGCAAAATACCTGGGTGGGAGGGATGTCAAGGAGAGGGCGAGCACCTACGTGGATCTCTATGGAGCCAAGACGTTGCCCCAAGCCCCAGCTCTCCGATCCAACCGGGTAACTAGACTGTGGATCTCTTGGGAGTAGGAATTTTGTTTTATTTTGTCTTACTGCTCCTAGCACCTGGCACTTATTGGAGCTAAATTTAGATTTGCCGAATAAGTGAGTTAATTTCTTGCTCTGTGTGGAGGAAGATTGGAGGAAGGCTCCAATCTAAGTTATTCTAGATGGGGAAGGAATAACAGTGTTTACAGTTTCTCTGCGTCAGCCTTCCCAGAGAGGTCCATTTTGGAGGACAAACATTGTTACAGTCACAAAATATGTTTTAGGGTAAATCTACTCGACAGATTGATCATTTTAAAATGCCAGAGGTCTTAGTAAGCCCTGGGTAGTCACTGGGCTGTCTGCAAAGATTCCAGTATTCCCAGGCACACAGTAGGATCTCACTTCCCTGTGACCGGGTGATTTGCCTTGTTCAGTGCTGTGTGGGAAAAAGGGAAGGGGGTGAAAGCCTTTAAGAGCCGTGCATGACTCACAGTAGGTAGCCAACCCTTCCCCTGCCCCAGCCACGAGGTAGTGCAGGCCGTGTCTGCTTGAGTCTCTGAGGGCGGGGACACGGACCAAAGATGCCTGTCTACCTCTGGTCGACATGCAGCGCGAGTGAGCAAGCAGACCTTTTTTGTTTTAATCCACAAATATCTTGGACTTGTTTGCTAGGCAGCATGACACAGCCTTTCACGTCTCGTACAACCGCTCGGACTATAGCAGTTCACTCGCTGCAGTGACAAAATCTAGGGGCCGTGTGTATAGATTATGACCATGGTAACTTACATTTTAAGCGTGTCTGCATTTTCATACATGTTGAAACATGTAGAGGAAAACACATGTTCACACCACGTGTGACTCGCCTTTCAAATTTACTCCTCCTCGAGAACTTCTATGAATCATACTTTCCCAATGGCTACTTCCACCCAACCTAAGTCCCTTGTTTGGTACACAATTTTTACTTTTTCTTTATGTCCTCACAAAAATTGGAGATCATTTGGCCACCTTCCACCATACGGTGTATCAGAGACTTGGAGAGTATTGTAAGCTGTCTCTTTTCTCTGCTTTCCCTTTTGCGTAAATGATTCTAGCTCTTTGCTTTTTCTCATCAATCATACTTTATAAGCTTAGGAGAGATAAGAAGGAAAGATCTCCCCGCCCCCCCAGGACAGCCGCGTGCGGAATAAAGGGATCCTGCGTTTGCCTGCGGGAAGTAAAGAGTACACACAAGGTCAGCCCAGAGCCAGGAGCCGCGCTGCGAAGATGTCCTGTTGGACAGAGCCCCTCGTGTAGATGCCGGGACCAGTTCTTTTGGTAGCTTTGGTCTCAGGTTTTAGCAGGGGGGGATGCTGACAGAACTCAGCACTGTTTCTTCCCTTCCTGAATTTAGAAATCACGTTTGATATTTCCCCCTCTTTTTTATTAAAAAAGAACAGAGTAGCTAACGATTTTGCTCCTTGGTCTTACCCTTTTCTCTTTAAGTTCCTACTGGATTATGGATGAAGAAATGATGTCAAGATCTAGTCACAGATTTCGTCTGTGTGTCCACAGAAGGCAAGAGTCTTCCCCGGGATGGCTGCCTGTAATTAACGAAACCACAGTTAACAACAACAACAACAACAACAACAACAACAACAACAGCATGATGGTAACCAGCCTCCCTGAGGGGCTGGGTCCAGGCCTCCCGCTCAGTCCTTTCCTTGCATTAGCGAACTTCAGTCTCTCAACAGCCTGGCAAGGTCCTATTCCCATTTCCCAGATAAGGAAATGCAGTCAGGGAGGTGCTGGGACTCACCAGGGCGGAAGCCAAGCTGTGAACCCTGGTCTGAGCGGCCCCCCAGCTCATTCTACCCACCTCACCACACTGCCCCCAGTATCACGCTTCCCGGACAGCTCCGTCTTCAACTCCTGAGGTCAGCGACCCTCCTGGGAGCCTCCGGCCCCAGCTCAGCCTCCTGGAAGTTCGTTCACACCTCCCTACAGGGTGCCCGGTCGGCTTCACAGGCTGGCCCGACCGGCCAAAGGTGAGGGGTGCTCTCCCACAGCCAGGGGGCCGTGTCGTCTACTCCATTAAAAACAGGGTGAGTCCGGCAATGTCCTCCTTTGGAAGCTTCCTGTGGGTCTCAGGACTGGTCTGCCTGGAAAGGGAAGGGGCGTTGGGCATTTAGCCGCAGGTGGAACCCGGGCCTCCCCTCTCTGCGTCGTGTGGAGCAGCACTGCCACCGTGTGGGCAGACTGGCTCTGCTGGGACAGCCGCGGAGGCCAAGAAACAGGGAACCCACCACAACCCAGAGGTCATGCATTTATTTAGTGTTTGCTGAGCACCTACTATGTGTTGTGGACTTGGCTAGGCTCCTTCTATTGCTGCTGCTGGTGCTGTGCGTCCTTCTCTGTGTAGTGAATTAAATAATGGCAACGGACTCGGCTCTAGTGCAAGTTTGCATTCATTCATCGTTTATTTGGGGCACTTCCCTCTAGGCGTGATTCGAGCCATTAAGAAATTATGAAGAGGCGTCAGCTTTGGGCTGCAGGATTTCCTTTGCCTCCAAGGTTTTGGGGACAGGAGGGCACACAGAGACATGTAGGGCTCCAGAGTGACTTACTGTCCTGATATGGGCTTCCTCTCAATTGTTAGGGAAGAGGAGGGTATGTATTTCTACCACACGCCTTTGCTTCTCTTTGTATTAAGAGGTAGATAGTATATTAAAAGCCTGTCCTAGAAACTTAGAAAATAAAGAAATGCAATGCAATGATGTAACCGTGCTTATATATGATTTTTTGTTTTACTTTATTGTACAGCACGATATCGTTGTCATAATAATAGATGATCCATTCTAAGCACCCATCATGTCCCAGGCCCTTTACTAGAGTCTTTTAATGTCATCTCTTGAAGCCATATAACCATCTTAGGAGGTGGTATTATTATCCCTCTTTTAATAGGCAAGACAACTGAGGCTTGGAGGGGACCCCTACATCTCTTGCCTCTCATAGGTCTGCGCCAGACCACTGTGTTGTCTGAGTAATGCTCATTTACCACCTGCATTGCCTTCCAAGCGTCCGTGCTCTGTGCTGCCCCTGACTCCATGCCCTCCTTTTAGATCTTTGGCTGCTGCCGATCTTTTTTTGCTGATGTAAATATTGCTGCCACAGCCTCTTTAAATAGAACTTTTTATATATTTAGGATTAATTTCTTAGGGTGACTTTTCAGAAGTGGGTTTTTTGATCACAAGTTTGAACTTTTTATGGCTGGGGATATTTTTGAATTGCCTTTCAATGGGGCTGCACACATGTGCACACATTCGCCCTGTAACCAGAAGTGTACAGGAATGCCAGTTTCACAGCATCCTCACCAACGCTGAGTGTTGATTTTTTTTTCACTCTAAAAGATGATAAGGGCATCTGGCTGGCTCAGAGGGCAGAGCGTGCGACTCTTGATCTCAGGTCATAAGGTTGAGCCCCACGTTGGGAGTAGAGCTTACTGGGGAAGAAAAGGATAAATGGTCTGATAAGAAAATTTGTGATAAGGGGGTTGTTTTGTATGTCTTTCATCGTTATTGGGGGTGAAATCCCTTTTACTTCTCACCACTGTGCTGGCACTTTCTGCTTCCTTTGCATTCTGTGAACATCTCTACTGTCTTGGATCCTTCTAGATCAGAGGTTCTTCACCTAGGGTCCAGGGACTCTCCCTGCGGTTCTGTGGATGGAATTCAGGGAGTCTGTGAACTTGTTTGGGAAAAAAACCCTTCATTTTTATAAACTTGCCACGGAGGTAGCACTCCTTCCATCCCGTCGTGTGCGCAGGCAGAACCACGGCAGCGCTCGCAGGAGCTGCGGTACCGTTTATACTCAGCATCGCCTGGAAACTGCAGTCGTTACTAGACGTGCAGCTGAGAACGCGCGTTTGGATGTGTTAATGAACAGCCACATGTATTATCACATCACACATTTGTTTATAAAATATTTTGATAATGGTGCTTCAATATCATTGGTTTCCTTACTAGTCCTGTGGGTTTTCTTTTATTATGTTAGTCACCATACAGTACTTCATGAATTTTTGATGTCGTGTTCCATGTTTTTTAAAAAATAAATCCATTAAATTGTAAAATGCTATTCTGAGAAGAGATCCATAGGCTTCACTTGACTACTGGTGGGGTCATAGCAAAATAAAGTTGAAAATTCCTGTCCTACAAATCTTCATTATAGAAGAATTCCAAATAATTACATGCTATGGCTGCAGGGAGAAGAGTGTTTCTCTCCCCTGAGTGTTCATTGGACTCAGTGATTCACTTCTAAAGAAGAGCGTGTGGAAAGGGAAATAGTAACTTCACAGCTGAGAAACCTGCAGACACCTCCTTGTCCAGGTGACCAAGGTCAACCTGACCAGTGACAAGTCATGTTGATGTCATGCATCCAGGATACGATACAATGACAAGGGCACTTCGTCTTCTGTGATGTTCTTCCCCTTCAAATCCATACCCAGATCTAGTCATGAACAAACGCCAGACAACCCAGATTCAGGGACATTCTCCAAAATACCCCATTAGTATTCTCCAAAAGTGTCAAAGTCATGGAAACCAAGGAAAGACTGAGAAACAGCCACACACTAGAGGAGTCTTGGGAGATAGACTAAATGCAACATTCTCAGCGGCTTGCAATGCTGTGCGGACAAGGTGGGAGGTGATCCTGGTACATCTCACACCAGCAAGCAACGAGGTACTCAGAAACCAGGGGGTCACGTACAAAGATACAGAAGCCAGCTTGAATGGATTCTCACTGAGTGTCCAGACAAGGGACAATTTGAGCGTCAAGATAAATAATGAGAGTAACAACCCACTGAGTGAAATAGAAAACCATTAATTTACACAGATACAAATAAAGGATAACTCAGTCAAAAGTTTGCTGAGGCATGGGTTATTTACAAATTTAAATACCTTCCCGCATACAAAGCCCTCAATTAATGATATTGATTGCAACAATGGACAAATGCTTATTAACTACAAAGGGGAAAAGAGGGACTTTATAGTGGGGAGGCTTGGCAGACATCACCTTAATTAAGTGATCAGAGTGGACATCCACAGATACAGAGGAATGGAAATTGTGAGTCACCTTACGGGATGCGGTGAGAAAAACCCATTAGCACCTCTGTGATGTCCCTAATCAAAGAGGCATTGCCTGACTTGACTTGTGAGAAAATTTCAAACAAACCAAAATCAAGGGACATCTTACAAAAGAAATGACCTGTACCCTTCAAAAAGATCAAGGTCATGGTACACAATAAAGGATAGATCTTCTGGATTGAAAAAGACAAGGGTCATCATGAAGCTAAATGAAACGTGGATTCCTGGAGAAAATGGTGGACACACAAAAATGATTTTCCTTTTGCTTTAGAGGCCATTAGTGAAACAACTGGAGAAATCTGACTTGATTTTGACTTTGATTGTGGTCAGGTAGGGGAGGGAAGGTCCTCGATTGTCTGAAATAGTAAAATATTTGCAGATGATGGGACATCGCGTCAGAAACAAATGGTTCAGTAAAAAGAAAGTTCTTTGTACTGTACTCACCACTTTTATGTAAGTTTATGATTATGACTGGGAGGAGCTGTGGCTATTTTTTTGTGGCCATTTTTTTTTAATCCTATAAAATACGTCTTTTTTTTTTTTTTTTTTTTGGTCTACCACAATGTCCACAATGGAACTCTTGTTTTCAACCCTCAATATGCTTCTTCCTCTCTCAAAAACTGGCCCCAAACATCCGCCGTCTTGCTTAAGGCAAAAACCCCTTTGTGTCAAACCCTCCCTCTTAGGCACCAGCAAGTCCTGCCAAGTCTAGCTCTAAAGCAGGTCTGGAACCTGTTCACTTGCCCTTGCTGGCACTCCCTCCTGCCCTGAGCCACCACCTTTGCCGGGCCGCGAGGGGGCGATCCGTGGGAGGTTGCTCTGCGTATCTTCCAGAGGCAGGGCCGAAGGCTGTGGCTGATCGGAAGGATGCTGATGGGTGGCTGCCCTTGAGGAGGGGAGCAGACCTACCAGAACTCACCGAGGCCCTCGGCATTTGTCCATCAGTGCACGGGACTGCACAACGTCTGTAAGAAAGTATTGCACACGGCATCCCTTCTGCTTCAACTGTCCCACGAGCTCTTCTTTTGGCCAACTCTGAAGGGCCGCCGGCTCCTGCTCCCTGACATCACAGAGCTGTTGTCGTTTGCTGCATGGCATTCGTTGCTAGCTGCTGTTGTCGAATCTGTTCACTGTGGCATTCTCCGCTCTCAAGTTATCTCAGGACAGCATGGCTCTTGTCTGTCCTCAGCACAGACAACAGGGAGTGGCATGTGGTGTGGAATAAATGTCCCCCACCCTTGACTTTCACAATTCCTATTTTTGGATCTGTTGCTTATAACACCATGCTTCCACATGCTAATTTATTTTATGAAATAAGAATTAATAAAATTCTTTCAAGTGAAAAAAAAAACAAAAAAACCTCCCACCCAAATAGACTTAAGTAATGGGAAATACATCAGTTCATGGAATGGAAAAGTCCAGAGACTCTCTCAGGCACGGCTGAATCCAGGGCTCTCCAATGCCGCTGAGATTTGTTGCTGCTTCTTGTGTGTTGGCTTCAACCTCAGGCAGTCTCCCCCGCCCCCCAGGGAAGCCCCTGAAGACTTCTTTCTCATGGGTTCAGTGAGAATAGAGCTGCTTTTTGCCAGTAGTTTCAGTAAAAGTCCTAAGAGTAAAAGGGGAATCTTCCTCCCCAAAATGAAGGTACCGTTGAGAGCAGAAAAAGGAAAATGGATGCCTGCTGGGCAGATATGTTTGTTCACCACATTTTTGTTGTAAGGATTAAGAGTTGAGATTTCGAAGTTTCTGGCACATAGTAAGCCCTCGATTAGTGATAGCTGCTACAACAATAATTGATATTGTCATGTAATTATCATTACCGCGTGAAAGCATTTTGCGCACTGCAGGGTACCAAACGAACGTTAGGTATCATTATCTCCTTCGGAGCTCAGAGCAGATTAGACAACCCAATTCTGCAGCAGAGAGGAGGAGCTCTCATTTCCCAGGCCCTGGTGGAGGCCCCAGCCCCACGGCTGTGTTGGAGGGAAGGCGTGGTCCTCCTGTGGTTCTTAGGATGGCCACTTGGTGGCAGCCTTAGCCCACTTTGTGCCCTTCCCAGCCAGGTCCCTGCCGCTCAGGCTGGGTGTGTACTTGGGGAACAGCCTGGGCAGGGGACTCCAGCAGACATCTGTCACATGCGGGCCACCCAGCACTTGTGGAACATCCTTGCTCCTATTGGAAGACATTCCAGCCTTAGTCCCACCTCCCTTATGAAGAAGCCTGAGAACTGCCCTTTCCAGGTGTCTTTGCAGCTGCCCACTGGGCACAGGTGAGACCCAGGCTCCTCCGACAGACTCACAGCTGTGAGACTTCACTCTGCAGATGAGAGCAGCCTGAGGAGAGAGGTTCCGCCCAGAACCCGTTTTGTTTTGTTTTCCCTGGCAAGCATAGTGGCAGCAGTATTGTCTTTCTTTTGCAGGTGGGGGTGAAGAGGGTGGGTGGTAGCAGGTGGGAAGGTCATGTGCCTGACCCAAACATGGCATTGCTGGGGGAAAGTGGGCAGTGGTGGCTTTTGGAAGCCTGGTCTACAGCCTGGTTCTCCACGCCTCCCAGGGTTGTGTGAACTACCCAGTATCTTTTTAGTAAAATCCTGTTTGGGTTTTAACCCATCGGAATCAGAATCTTTGGTTGCTCTCAGCAAAGCACCCTGACTAATGAACGCACTCACCCTGTTTTAATCACATGCCCCATCCTAGGCCTCTTTTCAATTTGAAACAATTCCATGCAGTAGGAATTCTCATTTTACAGACGAGGCAAATATACTCAGAGAGGTTCAGTACTTTGCCCGTGGTCACACAGCTTGCATGTACCAGTGCCTCTGGAGTTTGTGACCTTTCCAATGTGCTGGGCACTGTGCCATCAGGGGAGGGACATTATCTGTACCCCCCGCTACCCCACTCAGTGCCAGATGCTTATTCGGTGCTCGATAAATAATTGACCGTTAATAAATACTGAACAAATGAGTCAATTGAATGCCGCAATGTTTTGTTCTTGGAGTGTGGTTGAGCTTGCTGTGTCTCTGGGCGGGGCCGGGGGGGGCAAGCTCTGGTCAGATGGCAGGTGAAATTCATCTTTGACAGTCTCACCTCTCTCTCTAGAGCGCCCTCTCCTCCCAGCATCCCGTGTCCTCCTCGCTGCCCGGCTCCGGCCCCTTGGCTCCGACTGTGACACAGTTATGTGTCTGTCTATCCCCGAAGATGAATTCAATCGATGGCCATGATCGTGCTGACAATTTGCTTCCCCCGCAGTCCGTGCTGCAGACCGGGGTGGGTGCTCAGAGGGTCGAGAATCTGCACGAAGTCACCGAGGCATACGCTGGATCCGCCTCCTGTCCCCATGCCTGTGGGGCGGCGCCCACCTCTACTTGAAGACCCGCTGTCCACTTTGAGGGCCTCTCTAATGAGACGATGGGCATCTCGTGAGTGTGTCAAGCCGGTTTCTCTGTGACGTTGGTTCTACTTGGGGCCTCGGGAATCTTCCATACAAGCCCACTGCCGTGTGTAGTCGACGTGTAAAGGAGGCCATTGCGAGTCTCTGGGACTCTGCTCACCGCCCTCCCAAGTGAACCACACAGCGCTCCTGCCCTTGCTTCTTCGCAGACGTGGCTGTGAGTGTCTTCACCCTCCTGTCATTCTGCCCTGGACACGCCCCACTGGCCCTCTTGGGTGTGACGCAGGATCTGAAATTGAAGCCACCTAGGGCAGGGCAGGCTCCTACATTCCTCAATGCGGATCCCTTATGACTAGGTTCAAATTCTGGCTCTGTTTCTTCATGACTTTGTGACCTCAGGCAAGTTAAGAAACCTCTCTGTGCTTCAGTATTTCCATACGTAAAACACGGTTAATACTAATAGCTCTTTCATAGAATTACTATAAGGACCGACAGGGTAAATATTTGCTAAGTGCTTAGAATGGTGTCTGTCATGGTGTTATAAAATTGTTTTAAAAATAAATAAAACTGTCAATGTCAATGTCACAAGTATTTTTGAATGTCTACACTGATACCAAGTTTATAGCGAATTTAAAACTCATGGCCTTTTTCCTTTTGCTTTCTTTCTCCCTCCCTCCTCCTTTCTCTTCCTTCCTTCTTTCTTCTTTCTTTCTTTTCTTTCTTTCTTTCTTTCTTTCTTTCTTTCTTTCTTTCTTTTCTTCTTTCTTTCTTCTTTCTTCTAAATGCTCTCCTCTAGCCCTGCCCCCATCAGCATGCCCTTCAGCAGTTGGATTTGCAGAGGGCACAGTTTACGTGGGTCCCTCTGGTGGGACATTGTCTGGGCTGCTCATCTGACTTGGGTGTGTGTGGTGAAGTGTGCTGAGCCTTGGGAAGTGTCTTGCTGACATGCAGACACTCCACGGTGTCTGCAGCACTTCCTGTCTGTCTGCGTGGCCCCGCAGAGCATCCCGAGGGAGGAGGAGGGCTGCTGCTGCCCTCAGCTGGGCCGGCTGCCTGCACGCCTCCAGGTGCAGTCTGAGGACCACCTACATGGAACCCCGCACCCCAGACTTACAGCCTCGGGATCCAGGGGCTGGGATCCAGAATGTGCAGTCCATACTGTGTCCTAGGAGGCGCAGAGGCCTGCGGAAGCGGGCAGTGGAGGGGCTAGGCCAAGAGTGGCCGAGGCGCAGAGCTGCCATTGACTTCCCAGCCTGGGACTCAGGGTGGGCTGGTGGCTGCCCAGAGTGACCTTCTCCTCCTCGGCTACAGACCTGCTCTCTTTCCTCCCTCAACAGGAGTGAAACAGGACTTGCAGGTGGGGTCCTGAGCTCCAAATCGCAGCTCCCTGGGGAAGTTTCATCCCATAACCCCAGAGATCTCCGCAGTTTTGTTCCTCATGCCCGCGGCCACGTTTCTAAAAGGCCATCGTGGTGGGAAGCGCTCTAAACAGACAGTCCCTTGTGGGTCATCTTGTTCTGAGTGCAGTTCATAGCCAAGCGCCCAGGCTCGCCTGCTTAGGAAGATCCGGCATACCACTGTCCACTGGAAAACCAAACCCCTGACACCTAGACCTGAGGACTAGCAGACCCTTCGCAGATCACGCTGCCCTGTACTCCTGCCTCTTGTCTCCTCTTCCCAGCTTCCCAACCCATAGATTTGCCCCCTTAGAGAAATGGCAAGGAAGGACTTCCCCTGGTTTTTCTGGGTCAGCCTTGTCCATCAGGTAACTGTGGTTTTGAGTCTCAGGCATGGGTACGATGTTTCAGCCTTTCAGGGTCCTGTAATCTGAGTCGTCCCAACCTGCCTCCATCGCAGAGCTGCTACTCACTGGCCAGACACCGTGACATCCTAGAAGAAGAAGAGGGGTGCGATGGCCCATGACCAGGGGCTAAGCAGGAAGCAGCTGGGGTTCCCCAGGTAGACCCTCTGGCCACATGTAAACCCTGCAACCGAGCTGCACGGATGGAACTCTGTGAAAGCCGGGAGAAGCTCTGTGTTCACCTTCAAAATACAGGTAAAAAGTGTTTCACAATTCCAGGCACTGCAGAGAAAGGAAATATGGTTTGTGGGAGAGAAGACGGACTCCTTCAGGTATCAGAGCAGCAGGGGCTGGAACAGAGTAGGACTTGGACGTGTGCCAAGAATGAGCTCGAGCAGTAAGTGAGGAGTGGGACGGTGGCCAAGATGGCCCTGGTGAGCCTCGTTAAGGACTCTGCATTCGATCCTGAGGGTAGTTGGGAGCTCCTGAAGATCTTTTGGGGAAGATGGGGGGAAAGGGGGTTGGCCTGATGAAATTCACCTTTGTCCAACTCATTCTGTGCAGAGTGAGGCCAATGGATTGGAGGTCACCAGACCACTGGATAAAAGCCAGTGAGACCTCCTTCATTACCCAGCTCAGCCTACGTAAGACCAGAGTTGCTGGGGTAGAGATTTATGTATGAGATTCGTATGACCATGTTGGGGGCAACTCTCATCACTCAGAGGCATCCTGCCCTGCCCGCGCCAAGCGCTAGGGGTGAGGCTGGGGCTCTAGTCACACGAGGTGGCCCTCGCGGGAGACTCCCCGGAGTGTTTCTGAATACCCTGTGGGAGGAAGCAGGGATGGAGGGTCTGCCCAGCCATGGCGGGCGCTCACTGGAGTGGCAGTGAGCAGGTGAGCACCAGGCTGGCAAGGGTCCTAGGTCATCTTTTTGTAGCTACAAGTCAAAATCTAACCTCTAGACTCTTGAGCAGTAACCCTGTGCCCAGGCAGCAGGACAGGTGGAGGCGAATTCTGGTAGCGTGTCACTGCTGCTCCCACCCTGATCCCGAGGGAGGCTGCAAATGGCAGAGCAGGATTTTCCCATGATTCTCCTTCACAGAGAGCTGCCTGCAAATTCCTTTCTGGGCTCCTTGCTTGGTTCTCTCCTCTTCTTAATCCACATTCATTTCCTTGGTGATCTCACCAACGGCCAGCGTTTTAAATACGAGCTCCATGCTGACAGCTTCTATATGTGTCTGCGGACTGGACCTCTTGAACTTTGGCCTGTTCCAAATCTCCGCCAGCGTGTTCACAGGCATCTCGAGTTTAAAGTGTCCAGAACCAAACTCTGCACCCTCCTCCCTGATATGTTTCTCCTTCACTCTTTTTAGAAAGTAAATGGCAGCTCCATCCTTTTGATTACTTAGGCCCCAAGTCTGGAAGTCACCCTTGATGCCTTCCTCAAACCGCAACATCTGATCCATTAACCAATCTTGCTGGCTTCCCCTTCGGGAGTTTGCCAGAATCTGCCCATTTCCCACGCGTGGCTGGAGCCAGCTTGCTCCAAGCACACCATCTTGTCCCATCTAGATTTTTTCCTCCAATTGGTATCCTCACTTCCTCTCTTGCCCTACTGCAGTCTGTTCTCCATCCAGCAGCCAGAACGATCATTTCAAAAGTCAAGTCATGTCGGGCTTCTGCTCCAAATTTCGCCCTGGCTTTCCATGTCACTTGAAGGAAAAAGCCAAAATTCTCTCTAGCAGTTGTCTGCAGACCCTAGGCGATCTAGCTCATGGGTCCCTCTGCCCCCTCCCCTTCATTGTTCTCTGCTCCAGCCACACTGGCCTCCTTGCTGTTCCTCAAACACACTGAGCAGTCCCCACCTCAGGATCTTTGCACTTGTGGTTCCCTCTACCTGAGAGATCTTTGTTCAGGTATTTGCGTGGTTTAGTCCCTTACTTTTTTCAGGTCACTGGCCAAATGTCACCTTTCGGAGAGGAGTGCCCTGACCACATCCTTACCTGAATTTGTTTCCATGGCACTTACCACTCCCTGTTTAGCCATGACAGACTAAATCATGCTATGGTAACAGATCCTAAGGCCAAGTGGCTTGTAACATCAGGGCTATCCAGGGGTCTGCTGGAGAAGCCTCTACTGGCTTGAGAGAATCATTACGTTTGCAGGAAATTTATGAGCCTTTTGTTATTAAAAGTTAAATTCCATAAACCCACAATCAACAAAACTGTGTTTAAAGTGAAGGCTATAAATACTCAAAATGTATCATTTCTCAATGGTCTTACTACATCTTACTCTTACGGATGTGTCAATAGCTTATTGTTATTATTGCTCCATATTGCTATTTTCTCTGAGCTGGAGGGTCTTTTTGTCTCTTTCATCCTTATGGGGGTATCTGCTATATGACAATGTGCCTCTCTCCCTAAGCCCTTGGTCAGCGAGGATATGCAGAAATTAGCCGTGCTGGGAATATTTACACAATGCTGAAAGCAGTCAGTGCCACAAACAAGGTGTTCGATTGTTTGTGTTGGTGTTTGTCTTGACTTGAGAGTGATGGGGAAATATTTATGATGTAGATTAAGTTTACAAATGTGCCGTGTGTGGCCATCCTGCTGCGGCTATCACAAAACATTGAGGCCATATTCTAGCACTCAGAACTCACGCCCGAGTCAGTGGAGGTCACTCACACCACCGATGAGCGAGTGAAGGTCCATCACACGGATCTCCCGGGGCTCCCCTTGCATCTGATCTGTTGGTACCCATGAATGTATCAACCGATGCTCTCATTGGAACCCCACCCACTCATTAATTATAACCACAGGTTGATTCTAGACAAGAGTGTGGCAAAAATGTACCAAGGCATTCTGTATCATACGGATGTATGGAGTTTCAATGCAGAGTGTGGAGTATCATTTGTAAACTGCATTCTTTGTCTCAGTAAGTTTTCTAATAAACACACACACTGTATGTAAATGCATCCCCTCTTCTCTCCCCTTGGAGGGCTAGTTATTGAACAGTGACCAGAGATTGCCACTGGGGTATCCCTCACGCATGCTCCATGTCCATCACGGGCCATCCATGCACACGCGTCCCTCTGGGCGCCGGTGGTGGCCCTCCCACCACCTGCAGCATTGCTGATTGCTGTGGGAAGGGAAGAGGGCCATCACAGGCTCTGCCGAGAAGTGACACGTACTGCCCTGCTCATATTCCATTGACAGAGCCACGCCTACTTTGTGTGACCAGAGAAGTACAAATGTATCATGTGTCTGGGAGGAGAGAAGGGAGAACTGGACTACTGGTCACTACAACAGCCCAGGCATTATGTGCTTGTCTGCTGCACCCCACACACAAAGTAACACTCCATGGCTGTATCCGGAGCATCTTGGAGACAGTGAATACTTACTGAGCGAATCCTGGAGACTAGCCTGAAGGAGGAAGGCTCTGGAAGTAAGCCCCCATGGATCATTAGAGAGGGTCATCATTTCATGATGTTTTTGTTGATGGCTCCTTACCTTGCCATATGCAGCTGGACGGTGGTGGCCCAGGAAATAGCACTGATACATGTGGCTCTGGGTCCTTAAAACAGGCTCTAGGGCCAGTGAAGGGCCAACTCCTGGGAATGGATGCAGACACCACCCCAGAGGGAGACACCACCCCAGGCTGGGACCGGAGAGGGACATGTAGGACAAAAGAAGGAGGTGCCTCAGACTCGTGCAGGTGTGGGACTGGCCCTGAGACGGCCTCCTTCCGTCTTGCTTCCTAGAAGTCTCACTCACCTGCCTCACTCCAGGGCTGGCCCTGGCACCTGCTCTGCTCCAGGGACTTCCAATTCCAGTTTAACAGGTAACTTCAACTCTCGGCTCTTCCAAACACAGCTGGACAGCAGCACATGCAAGAGAATTCTGAGTTGGGTGAAGTTTTCTCCACTCTATCTAGCTCGGAGACTTTAATAAACTCCAAGGGCTGAGCGGTATGGCAAAGAAAGGAGAGGCATCATGTATTCTGGACTAAGGCTCATGTGCTTGCCTCCATGTTGAAACCTTGGAGCTCAAGTTTAGATCTTATTCCAATTGGGTTTGATGCTATCACACACGTGGGGGGCCACTTGTTAAGCACCTACTATGTGCCAAGACAGTCCTACACTTTGACTTCCTATACATTGCTTCCCTCATTAGCCGGTGCCTCAGCTCTATGAACTTGGTATCTCCTGTTTGTCAAAAGAGGAAACTGAGTCTTGGGGAGATTAAGGAACTCTTCCAAAGTCAACAAGGAAATGGCAGAATCAAGATTTGAATGAAATCTTTCTGAATCTCATGGCTGGCCATTCTAAAACGAGGATTCCTCTATCAACCTGAGGGGAAAAATTGGAAAAACTACCCTTCAGGCAACGTGAACTCAAGACACTGGATTTAACTGACCTTATTCACAAGGTCAAAAAAAAAAAAAGACCACCACCACCAAACCATTGGCATTTCCACATATGATTCACGTGACAGACTTGCACCGAATCAAAATAAATGCCAGTTTGACCATAATGGGTTTTTTTTTTTTGTTTCAATTTTTATTGAACACAAGTATTCTGACAGAATGCAAAGTCAAAATTCTCAGTTAGTACTCAGTATTTACACCAGTGAGAATGGAAACAAAGGTGGTATCGATGTTTCACTTGGTAAAAAGTTTATAACAAGAGAGAAGGCCCCCGAAGTACGGAATGCTGGGTAGGGATGTTCATGGAGGTCTGAAAACCACCATCCAGACAGACAGCCTCGAGTGACAGCCTGGGACGCGGAAGGGCTCCATAGAAAAGTGTGAAAACAGTCCCACTTCAGAAGCTGCACTACGTACACGACGGCCCCCCAGGACTCAGAGCCCCCGCGTGACACCGGGAGCGCCCCCCCTGCAGAACGTGGCCACGCCGCCAGTTATGTGAATACATATGTATGGCACATACACATATAGACACATACACATTGGAAACTGGTAGAGTTGATCCCGCCTTCAAAAAATTAAAAAAGGAAAACTATAAGCTTTTATCTCTTAACATAAAAGATAGAACATCTTGAAAATAAAGTGACTCTCTCTTTGATCTTAGAGAAAGCATTGCTCTGGTTTTTTTTTTTGTTTGTTTGTTTTTGCTTTTTTTTTAATTTTTAATTTTTTTTTTTTTAAAGAAAGGAAAGCTCATGCGTGCGGAGACAAATCTATGTATAATGAAAGAGAGGCAGACCAAAAGGTGGGCAGAGTCTTGGGTGCCAGTTAACGGCGGAGCCAGGGTTCTGGGTGGGTGGGGGGGCGTCAGCTGCCCTGGGCCGGGTTACTTGAGGGTTGGCTATACCTCTCTCTCTTCCGAACCATCAGAACCAAAGTCGTTGTGCCTGGCCACAACCACTTGGCCTGAGATGCACAGTCTCGACGAGGGATAGCATGGGCTTGGCTTAGGTAGTCAATGCCATTAACATCAGAAGATGAGCAACTAACTCATTCCACAGACAACCCAGCGTGGGAAGGGCCCAGCACGCCCTGCTGGGTCCCCGCCCCCCCGCCCTGTCTCAGACACCCAGGAGCTCCCTTTCCCCTGTGAGTTCAAAGAACTGTCTGCACGTTACTAGTGCCTGAGGGCCTGTGCGTTTGAACCACAGATTTGTGCAAAGGCCCTAGAATCAGAGGGGCCAGAGCTGGGTACACTGGATCCTCCATTTCCATCCCCAGGAGCTGAGAAAATGCAAAATAACCCCACATTTAGCAAATGACAAGACCATTATTTTTCACAGTTTGAAATTATAACCTTAGCGTATCACCACTGATCAGACTGCAGAAGTGTCAGAACATGGGGGAGTGTGGCCCACAGAGCGGACTCAGGGACAGTCTTGCCACCCTAACCTCTTGCTGTTTTGTACCGTGGGAAAGGAACGCATGCCGGAGGGCTGAATTTCTGTTTCCTTAGCTTTATCGTTGTCGTCATCATCACTTTCATTTTATTTTCTTTGTTTAAAGGCTTCAATTCCTTTTCAGAGTTATTTTTGTTTCCTGAATATTTTTTTCTGAACTATCTGCTATACCTTCCACAACCAAACTATGTTGAAGTTTTATTTCAATACTATGACAAAAACACGTTTCACACTAAAATATTCACGCATCCACAGTGCACAAGCTTGCAGTTCTAAAGTAGAATGAGGAAAAAAAAAGCAAAATTTCTATACAAAGGGCTGGCTTTTCCCTTCTCCCCCCTCCCATCCCCCTTAAAGTTTCTGTATTTTTCCCCCCACTTGGTTTCCAATCCAGGAAAGTTGTGTTATGACTCCAGACAGCAGGTTGGATTTTTTTTTTCTCTTTTGTTTCTATAAATGCTGCCTAAGTGAACAGAAGGCCGATGTTACTTTACTTCAACAGATTTCCAAAAAAAGACACTAATTCCCTGAAGCACACATCCTCTTCCGCTCAAATCTAGATTCTGGGCTCAAAAGGAAATTGTATGTATAGATTTTATTTGGCTTTCTACAAAAAAGGGGATGTTTGGGGTAAAAATGTGTGTTCACCAAGACCAGCCCCAACTATACAATCTTCTCTGCTTCATTCAACAAAGCCTAAGGAGTCCTTCGAAAGGAAGAACGCAGATGCCTGGGGGGGGGGCGCGGGGGGCAGACCCTTTTTCACAGATACAGGCAGGTGGTGGCTAATTAGAAAGTGGTCTAACCCCCAAGGAAATACAAAAAGTACTGAGAACCCCCAAAAAAGCAAAACCACTCCAGAACAAGATGGATTTTTCACCTGAGTTGCACACAGGCAAAAATTTCAAATCAGAATGCGGGGGCGGGGGGGAGAGCCACTGTAAACAATCATATTTTGTAAAGTTGTCCCGTGTGAAAGCAAGCCTGTGATGACCCTACCCGCCTCAGGCAGTATTTGTAACTTAAAAAAAAAGGCAGTATTTTACACGGACATTTAAACACAACCAAAGTCAAACATGTGTCGACTTGTAAACATTGGAAAACAAAGTTGGCAGAAAGGAGGAAAAAAAAAAAAGAATGAGAAAGAAAAGGAGAGAAAAAGAAACCAGAATATTGCAAACTGAGATCTACCCCCGAAGCTGCGATTTGGCATTCTTCCTACAAAACAGGGGTCTACGTGGGAACTGAATTCAGCTAGCAAGGGGGACACACTTTGCATACTGAACAAATACAAAGTGAACAGAAATTATAACTTATTTATGGGGCTTTACAGAGTTCAAACTCGACTCAAAGTATAAAAATAAACTTGGACTTTGTTCATTCGTTAGTCTTAGTGCCGGGAAGTATTTCTCTGAAACTGGTCTGTGCCAATTGGGCAACGCCAAGTGCGGTCTTCCTGAACCTAGATTTTTTTTTTTTTTCTGAGCTTCCTAGATTCTTAATTTGGGGTCCTTTTGTTTGATTCTTAAATGGTTTCAGGGAACAGAGTGTCCTAGTTTGGCTGTGGGTTTAACCTTTTTGTCTCATTTTCTTACAAGTGAGTGCGCGGCAAAGGAACCCTTTCTATAAACCTACAAAAAGGAGATCCCATATTTATCTGTTTAGTTTTTTTTTAAAGGCAAAAGACACTAGAGGAATGAGATGCGTGTGTGTGCGTGTGTGTGTGCGTGTCTGTGTGTGTGTGTGAGATATTGGGAATGCTCTGGTGAAACTGTGGTGTCACTTTTTACTTTGATCTGCTCATTTCTTGTCACCCATCATGCTTTGCTCTCGTTCTCCTTTGTTTGTGTGGCGTCGTTGGGGACCGTCTTGACTTCGGCTGGTGCTGGCTTCGTTTCTGTCTCCTGGCACTCCGACTTTGCTTCTACTGGGCCCTTCCTGCAGAGAATTGGGAAAACAGCACTGAGACCACAATCCACAGTAACTCACCCTTTGGCCGGGGCTCCAGCTCAGAGCAGTGGTCTCCATCTTTGGCCACACGCTGGAATCACCTGGGAGCTCTAAAAATCACTGAGGCCTGGGCTGGCCCCCCAGGAATCCTGATTTTATTGGTCGGGGCATGATGACTTTTAAAAGCACCCAAGTGACACTAAAACGGAGCCAACGTGGAGAGCTGCTGAATCGGAGGAGCGAGACCTTCCCCGTTCCAGCTCTCATCCAATGCTGGGGCCCAGGGGCCCAGTCCTCCCCTGGGGCGGTGGAAGGGAAGCAGATGCGGCCTTCTCCTCATCCCGACTGACCAGCCACAGGGCAGCCGCTCAGCTTGGTATCAATGATGCATGCTGTGCTGGGCTCCCCCGTACTGACTCCAGGGGCCCGTCTGCAAACCCCCTTGCTCTTGCCTGTCCTCACTCCCAGCACACCCAGTGCTCTGTGTTTACGGTGGGAAGAGGCTCTTTGCTACTGAGGCAGCGTTCCACGGCATGAGAGGCTAGAGCGGCTGTCACACTACCCGTGGAGACAGGGTGGGGGGAGGCGGGGGGTTCTGAGTGGGCAGGATTAGTGGAGTCCTACTTCAGATTCAGGGCTCCCAGGGAGCGTCCCATTCCAGCTCTTGGGGGCAGCACGATAGCTCATCTGGGGGCAGGGGTCTCTATAAAAACCTAGGTCTGACTCTGCCTTATCCAGTCTCGGGAGTGAGAGTCGGGTCTAAGGACAAACGGGGGCTAGCAGCCTCAGACTCCGGCTCCAGCTGCATTTGGCATCACGGTTAAGACATCTGTAAGCATAAGAACCTTCCCTTGAACTTGGAAAGCCAATAGTCATTCGGTGCCTGCGAGCTCCGGGTATTCCCAGACGTTGCAGGTCAGGAGAAGCAAGCGTAGCTGGTGGGGAGTTGTGGGCATCCGGGCTGGAGTGGGACAGAACCTTCTGGACCACATCCTCTCCCCACACGGGTCTGGGGGCCTGCCTCTTTCCTTCCTGCGGAACAGTGTCGTTCTGCTGCGGACTCAGCCCGGCCCTGGCTAACACACTGACTGACTGTGGGCCCTGGGGTGGCCGATAAGGGCACCTTGGCCTCCTTAGCTCCCTTCCCAATCTACGCTCATCAGTGGCCCGACGGCAAGGCTCCCCCCCAGGGAAAACAGAAGCCACTGCCAGAATAAGACATAATTAACATGGCCTAATTAGTGAGCAGGCGGCTGCTTGCTGGGCCTACTGCCTGCCCCCGCTCTCTCCGCCTCATCCCAGCCCCTTGCTTGGCAGTCGCCTCAGAGAAGCCTGGGATTAGGCTGAAGACATCTCACAAACAGGACACAGCACAGCACAAACGCACACCACCACGGGACACACCCCGACCACAGCAGACAAAGAGAGGCCGTACTCGGTCTTTGCTGGTGCAGGCGGAACAGAGCTGTCTGCAGTGGAAGGAGCAAGCTCAGGGGCTTGTCCACTGGCCCCAGCGGCGGGAGCAGGAGAGCCCAGGGCTGCAAAAACATCCTTTGCAAGGTCAATATCTGGGGTCTTGAAGTTCCCTTCGTCCATTTTAAAGTCCTCGCCCTGGGCAGGGTTTGTGGCACTGACGGAGGCAGCCTCGCTCTTCGGGCTAGTGAGGCCCGTGGCTGCCTCGGTCGGGCTCTTCACGGCGCCAGGCTGGGTGGGCTCGGGGTCCGGGCCTTTGGTGCTGGGAGCCTCCTGCTTGGCCTGGGGGGCTTCTGTGGCAGGGGCGGCCGCTGCTGCTAAGGGACTGGCTGCCCCGGCCGTGGCAGGGCCTGGCGCGGGGGCCGGCTTGCTGGCTGGAGGGGCCTTGGAGGCCTCCCCCACGCTGGCAGGGGCGCTTGGGCTGAGCACAGCCCCCTGGTTAGCCAGGACACTAGAAGACAAATTGCCGGCAGCGGGGGCTGAGGTCGGGGTGTCACTCAGGTCAACGAGGGGGGCCACCTTGGGGGCTGAAGGGGGGGGCGGGGAGGAGGCGGCGACGCCGGGCCCCTTAGAAGGGGTGGCCTGGCCGGCGGGCACAGAGTTTGAGTCAGGTGTGGCCGTGGCCGGGGGGGCAATACTGGAGGTCAGGGTGGTTGTCTCACTGGTGGGGCTGTTCTGAGCAGTGGCAAAGGTTTCGGTGATAGTGTCAGAGTTAGCGGTGACGGTGGTGACAGAAGGCAGCATGTCCTCGACAGTGGCTGTGGTGTCGGCAGGCGGCCTGTGGGAGGACAGGAAGTAGAAGAGAATAGACAATGAAGCTCAGACGAGACAGAGAAGCAGGGAAGGGCCGCGGCCAAGGAGGGGCGTGGGCAGGGCGTGCAGGGACGCACAGGCACTGACACAGGCCCACAGAGACACAAGGATGGCGAGAGGAAGCACACGCCCAGGCGGGCAGAAGAGGAGACAGGAGACACAGAGCACGTGGCGGTGTAAAGGGACCTGCAGCTGGCCCTTCCTGCCGACGCCCCTCCGGCTCTCTGCGCTAGGCTACCTTTCCCTACAGCCCTGTCGGGGCCTTTCCGAGCATTGCCTGCACCCCAGCTCAAGGACGGGCAGGCTTCGGTCCAGCGTCCACTGCTGCCGGTGTCCTAGGCCCCCAAGGAACTGGGCCCCGCTGTCCTACAGGCTCCATAGGCAGTGACGGGGAAAGTTGGGAAGAAGGCAACCAGTGCTCCAAACGGCCCCAAGGAGCCACGGGCTCTCCAGTGAGAGATTTCATGCTGCCGTTCGCTCCACTCCCTTCAAACCCATAGCACTCAGGATAGCCAGCAGTCATCACAGGCTCAGCTGGGCGAGGTTTCTGACGGAGGGTCCCCCAGGCTTCTGAGAACAGGAGGGCTGGGGAGCTTCACGGCCCCCCCCCCTTTCTCACCCTTCTAGGAAGAACGCAGAAACCCCTAGAGTTCTTGCAAATCCTGAACAGAATCTGCTGTTTCTCAGCCCCTCTCAATGAAGGTCTACCCCCTTCGGCCGTTTCCAGGATGTGTGTGACTCGGGAACAGGGTCTAGAGATCCCGCTCATCCCAGGAGCCCTTTCAGACCACCTACGGTACCGCAACAGAACCCAGAATGCCTTCTCTAGGGAGAGAGGGGGCCAGGGATTTCTGGCCAAGGGCTCCAGAATCTGGCCTGCCTTGTGTGGCTGGGAGTGATGGGTGGGAGGCATGGGCAGTGTGGGTAGGGGGAGGAGGTGGGTGCGGGGCTCTGCTGATGAGGGACAGCCCCTCCCCGCCCACGTACTCGGGCTCTGTCAGAGGTGTGGTCTCGTTGGGCTCCGTGTGTTTCCCTCCATCGTGGTTTGGGGTCCGTTCCTCCTCAGTCCGCACTTCCACGATGGGCTCCTTGGACTCGTCTTTCCTGTGGAGAGAATGGCTGGTTCAATCCCGGGCTGCTGGGGCAGGGAGGGGGCTCCTGGAGAAGCCAGTTATGGCCCATGGCACCTGGGCCTGTCCCAAAGTTGGCGGGGGGGGGGCGCATCTCAGGCCAGGCCCAAGTGCCTGAGCCTCAGCTCCCACTTGTGCTAGCGGTGTGACCTTGAGCACCCGACTTGCTCACCCTTGCTTCCATCTCCTCCTCTGTAAAATGGGGTAACTAGTCTCTGCCTCGCCTAGATGTTTCACATTAACCGAGATGGTATGAAGCGCTCAGCGCAGTGCCTGGCACAGAGATCACCTGCGTTTACGTACAGACTCTGACACGCGCTGGTGCTCACAGCTTACCCCTCGCTCTGTCCCTCCTCTCCCAGAGTCAGTGAAGGCTCTGGCTAATGGGCTCAGGATGTGCTTCTCCAGAGATGCTGGAAGGGACAGGTCTGGAGCCTCAGCTCCGCAAAGACAGGGAGCTTTACCTGTTCTGTGCGCGGCTGTAACCTAGTGTCTGGGAATAGTGCCTTGCCCTATAGTATCTGTTCAATAAACATTTCTTGGGAGATGTTTGAGTGACTGTATGAACGAACGAATGAATGAATGAACACATGAAAGAATGACAGCAAGGCAAGTAGGTCTCTCAAATGCTATGGCAGGTCCGCTCTGGGTTCTGCTCTGAAAATTCCCCTCATTTTCACCTATGCAGGGATTTTCAAAGTACTCTGAAATTCTAGTATGTTAGATGTGAAGTTGGGCCCAAGAGTTTGCTTTGCAAACAGGGACTCCCAAAGGCTGTGCTCTGAGAAACATTTCTCCATGAGATGGCTCCACTGCTGCTCCCGCCCCCACCCCCCCCCCCCCCGGGGCAGAGCCCAGACCCCAGTAGTGGCAAGTGTGTCTACACTCACGAGAAGGCGGCTTTGCCCTCTTCCATGTCCTTGCCCTTGGCTCCGGGCCCCGCCTTTCCGCACAGGTTGACGGCAATGCACATGAGCAGGCCACACTTGTTCAGGAAGTAGCAGGTGATGTCCACCACCACCAGGAGCAGGACGAAGATGACAATGAGGATGCCCACGATGGCCCCAGTGCTCAGGCCTGATGTAGGGCTGCCATTGGCTTGAGTGGGAGGGAGAGAGAGAGAGAGAGATGGCTGGCGGTTAATACCCTGCCATGCACAGTCCCGTGCCCTGCAAAGCAACAGCCCCTGGGGGTGGGGGAGCGCCTTCGGGACAAAGTCATGGCATTTGTGTCAAGAGGGGCACCTTCCGTGGGGGCTTTTCTATATGTTGAGACAACTGAGTCTTTTCGTATCTCCGAGAGGGCGGGATGGCAGCCGTATCTCACAGACCAGGGGACAGGGGCACGAGGCACCCACGAGTCAGGATGCGAGTAGGGACTGGGAGCTGTGTCTCCATCCTTGTGCTTAGTGTCCGAGCCTCCCCTCGACCCAGCCTTAGCTGATCTCCTGTGAGCCCTGGCAGCAGGCAGGTAGGTGGAGGTCACTGGTTTCAGGCTGGACTGTGGCTCTGGGGAGCAGTCAGGGACAGGCTCCCATCTGGGGCGGCAGGGTGTTCCCAGGGCTTCCAGTGGGCTTGTGCTGACATCAGGCACAACGGTATGCCCACATGCTACCCCACTTCCTCTCCTCTTTAGGACCAGCCCCAGAGGATCCCAACATTGGACAACGTACATGGTTTATCCTTCACTTCACCCAGGGAGCCGAATGAAACCCATTGACTCTGGAGACATGGGGGGCTGCCCAGCCCCGGAAGGCAAGGTGAAAGGTTTGGGTATACTCACCATCTGGGAGCTCAGGCACACTTGGCTCAGACTTCAGGAAACCCAGCAGACTCACCCAGAGATGCACGTCCACACGGACAGGCACACTCACACTCAGGGCAAATACCCTCCGTGCCCACTACAGACAGACATGCAGTCTCACATCCGAGCAGTACCCAGCAGTACCCAGCACACCTGTTCTGGATGGGCTCACTCTGAATGACTCGGCCTCTGTGTCCTTCTCCCCTGGTGTCCATCTACAAACCCCTAGGGCCCCGGCGGATTGATGGTCTCACAGAAGGGCCCCAGGCTCAGCTCCCCAGGCCCCCTTGTGATGGCTGTGAGTTGCCCGAGGTGGCCCCCGGACTGGTGAGTTCCCCCAGTGTCTGGGAGACATGTGGTCATGCTCCAGGAAGCAAGAACGCATGAAGAGCTCTGCCATAAGCCAGTGTGGGGACCACGACCTCAGACTGAAACTTGAGCACGTTTGCTTCGTTTTTCTTCTTCTGGAAGGACAGAGTCCCAGAATTGGCAGCCCCATCCCACCCCCAGACCTTGTCTGAGGCCTCCTGTGCCGGCAGGACCCACTGGGATCACCCAGGTCTGTCCATTAGAGGCAGAAACTGTGGCCAACACGATCTGGGTCTCACTGTACCTTTGCTGAGCACCAGGCCGGGCCCGGGGTGGGCTGCCAGTGCATGTCATACCAAATAATGGAGGAACGTGTAGCCCAAGGTGACAGGTGCAACAACAGGCCACGTTGTTCTTTCTTCCGTGCAGCCTGTGTTCCTGGGGCACTCCTTTCTCTGCCCAGGGGGTCCCTAATCAGGCCCCATGGAGCTTCTTCAGCAGTGGTCCTACCCCACTGGTCTTTCTTTCAAAGTTTAATTCAGGGTACGAACCACTAGCCCAGCACACCAGAGATGACTGCTCACTCACAGTTGGATTCGTAGTACCCATGGCACAGATGGACTTTAGTTGGAGAAGATTCTCAAATTCTTGAATATTTGTGGCTTCTTTGGGACCTTGGTCTTACTTTCCAGCCTTTCCTCCTTGGGCTCCCTGGCTGGTCCCACCCAACCCACACTGAAAACCCTAGCCTATCCCCAGGAAATCATCAAGACAGGCCAAGGGCTCTGTGCTCAGAGGCCCCAGCTCTGGCCACGCCGTCTCCGGACTTTGGTGGCAGGAAATGGCCGGCTGGCCCCTGAGGTCCGCTGGAGCGGGTCTTTTCCCTAGCAGCTCACGAAAGTGGAATAAAGCATCCATTCTTCTCTCGCAGGTCCTCACACATTCCACCCCAATAAGCAAAGAGAGGCATGCAAGCCTTCCTGATTTTCAGAGTCCCAAAGCTGCTGCCCTGAACAGGGAGGGAGAATCAGCCTTGGGCTTTCTCTCTAGCCCGTGACACTGGGCTGGAACCCACTGCTGCCTCCTGACATCAGTGCCCCACAGCGCTGCGTGCGTGCTTCCCGAGGAAGGAGCTGAAATTACTTGTGTGAGGGGCAACGTTCGTGCTTCCAGACTCAGTGGCATGAACTGTACATTCTGAGGTGTGTACGTAAATGCGGTTCTCAGGGACCCGTCCTCTCTCCGAAGAAGACGGCACACCACTGCAGTGTCTTCGTGTCTGTGAGAGGCAGCAGTTGTCCGGCTTGTGCTCTGGGCTCGCCGGACCTGGGGGGGAGCCTTGGTTCTGAAGGCCAGCACCACGAGCATGCACGGGGAAGGGCCAGGAGGGGACAAAGACCCTTGTGACATGAGACAGAAAGAAGGGAAGTGGTCTTCCCTTCTATCGGAGGCAAAATTCAGACTCTTCATCCTGCCCTAAAGGCCCTCCATGCGCTGTAGACCCCCCCACTCTTCTGACGGCTGTGACCGTGGAACTGGCCCTCCACGCCGCTCCCTGTGCTCCACACAGCCTTCGCTCTTACCCTGTGACCGTGGCACTGGCCCTCCACGCCGCTCCCTGTGCTCCAGCCAGAGCCTTCGCTCTACCTGCTGAACACACCCCGCCCATTCCTGCCTCAGTGCCTTGCTGACCCCTTGCCTGCGACACTCCAGCCCCATAACCTCCTGGGTGGCTCTTTGTCATCCTACAGGCCGAGGTTCAAACGTCACCTTGTCAGAGAGCCCTCTCCCTCCGTCCCCTGATCTCTTATCTAGTGAGGCCCCTCTGCCCAGTATCTACCATATTATCTGTTTTCTTCTCTTTTTACCTCTATCTGCCATTTTCTGTTCATTTACATGCTTTTACTTGGCTGTCCTTTCTGGAAGGTTCTGCAAGGTACTCTGTCTTATGTCTCCCCAGCATCTAGGACAACCTGACTGGTAGGAAATGTTCAAAGAATATTTTGGAAAAAATGAGTGGGTGTTGAGTCTGGAGATGAGAGCGCCACCTCCTGAGATTCACAGGTGGGCTGGGAGACCAAGGACGCAGTCTTGTTCGGCGTCACTGCTGGAAGGCAACTGGATGGGAACTCGAGGACCCGGGGCAGATAGCAGCTCCCCTCGAGGAAGAACTAAGAGCAGGAGCTGCTTTGGCAGGCAAGCCCCCCGTGGCTGGAGGCAGCCGAGTGGGGGCTGGACGACCCCTTGGCAGATACTGTAATGCTCTGGAAAAGGTCCCCATGCGGGGCAGGGCTGGGGGGACGGCGTCTCCAAGCTCTCCTCAACCACAGGAACCTGCCGTCCCACATGGCCGTCCAGCAGCACCCCGCGCACGGTGCAGACCCCCCGCACAGTGTGTGCTCAGAAGGACTTTTTCTTGGAAGACTGCATCACTCAGTAGGTCCTGTTTTTATTCACCCATTCTTGTGATTTTATTTTTGTGTGAAAAATAAACATCTTTTAGCATAATGTCTGTCCACCTGCGGCAGAATTTTGGGGTGCTTCAAATTTAGACTCTGGGGCTCCCCATTTCTACCCAATCAGAATCTCTGGGGGTGAGGCTCAGGAATCAGGATTAGGGGGAGCGGCCTGGGTGGCCCTCAAACACACTACAGCTTGAGGTCCTCTCGTGCCTGCTGTACAATGAGTAACAGCTGCAGTCTCACCGTGTGGCCTGACCTAGCAGACTGAACGGATGGAGAGAAAGCAGACTGTCCCCGGAAGAAAAAGGACCGCCCAGTTCACCTCTGAGAGTCTCGACTTCCAGACGGAGTAAGGTGCTCCTCAAGCTAGAGAAAGAGTGTGCGTAGCTTTTATGAAAAGCAGCTGTAAACCAGGTAACACCAGGAAATGGATGGAAGCATACTGAAGTCCAGCTGACACCTACTAGCTCTCGGGGGTGATACAGGACTGCAGTCCAGGAGAGCCGGAAGGACCAAGGGTAGCCCCTGTCCTCAGCTAAGAGTTTGTAAAAGGGAAACATAAAAACCTTCCAGGGGTCTATCTTTGGCCAACCTTGCCACTGGCCTGCCTTGACTGACCCACCCACACACCCACATGCAAAGAGAGTTTCTTGGGATCAGCTCCTCCATGACCTCCAGGGTCAGAGTCACTCCACGGTGATGCTACGAAGTGGGGCTGTCCATCTTCTGTGGTTCCTGGCATGCAAGAGGTTGACACTGAACAGGGACCTGGCTGCCCCGAGACGGAGACCTACATACGTCTTTCTTTCTTCAATGCCTCAAAATGGGAATCTGGGTCTCACACTTTACAGACGCCAAATGGGCCTGAGTCACTGTGTCACGGGCTCTCCGTGCAGCAGAGGGGCCCCTCCCACGGAGCTGGGACTCTGGTTTACTCATAACCCCGTACACGTCTGCTTGCTCCTTCCCAGAAGCCGCTCTTAAACAGACGGCCAGTCTCAAGGGCTTTCGGGAAGCGTCCTACTAAGTGTGATTATGAACAGAACAGGATTTGCCAATGAGAGCCTCCTCTTACATTCCATCACCAGGTCACTCAGCGCAGGCTCTGCTGTGGGGTCCTGACGGGAGCAGTGAAATCAGGTGCCCTAACTACAGAGTTGTGTATCTGGTGGCCCACAGTGCGCCTCTGACCCCGAAGTGACCACCTCCTGCTTCTGCAAAGGGACTGCCCCTCCCCCTGCCTGCTGGGGACCGGGAACATCCAAGGAGGCAATGACCCCCAGGAGTTCTCAGGGCAGCTGAGCAAAATGCACAGCTCCTCATCAGGAAAGGAAAGCATTTCCTCTGCTAGAACTCCATGCATCAGGCTGGCTACAAGTCTGGGGTGCGATTTAGGGTAATCAGTTATTCGGGTACATGTGAGGTGGCAGAAAAGGGCTTCTGACATTTTGTAGGACACACTATTCAATAAAATCAAAACACGCTGGTGAGCTCACGTGGACTGTTATTTCCTTTAATAATGCAAAGGTGTAAACTTCATCAAGGCCTCGCTGATTATCTACACAACAGTGTTAGCATTCTTATTAGTAACAAACATGATCCAAACCTGCCGTATAAATATTTCAGAAGTGAGCAGAGGGACCCCGCGGCGCGTGGAGCGTGGCAGCGCTGGCAGGGCGCGGCGGGGGCAGCTGAGCGAGGTGGCAAGTGCTTCCTCCCGCGGGCGTCTCGAAGGACCGCTATCTTGGGGACTGCTTGGCGGGGCCAGGGGCCACAGCCGTCACTGAGAAGGGCATCCGGTGGGAGTGGGCGCACCCTCACACTGTCTCTCGAAAGGCATCCCGTTACAAACAAAGGGCCTGCCTGCACCGACCCCAAAGTAGTTTTGGCTGAGGCCCCGCCTCGCCCGGGGTGTGCTGAGGGGACAGGGCCGTGTCAGGTCTCCCTACACTTTGGGCTAGATCTCCATGAGTCCCTTCGGAAACACTGACACCGGCCCTCCCGTGTGGGTAGGACTGGGACCAAGTTGGGGCAGACCCCCGAGATGGGCCCTCCTGGGTGAACACAGGACTCCTGCCCAAGATGATATCAAGAGCATGCCAGGAGCCAGGAGGACATTGATGGGCCACTCGCGTGAGGACAGATCTCTCCTTCCCTCACCCTCCCCAGAGCTCTCGCTAACTGACCTGGGATTCTTACGCCAGGCCTGGAAGCACCGCGTGTCTCCTCAACGCTCCGCCTCGTGCCTAAGAACCACGCCTGCTTCTCTTGTGCTGGTGTGAAGGCAGGGCAGGGACCCCAGGGGGAGAGGTTCGAGGTGGGGCTGGGGGGCAGACAAGGCTGGGGCAAGAGGCACTGCCTGCCTGAGCTGCTGGGAAAAGTGCGGCCTCCAGCATCTGCACGTGAACCTCTCAATGGTGAGCGCTGGGGGACACAGGCCTGGGCTAACCCACATGGGCAGCTCTGCCCCGCAGACGGGATCGCTGGGATTCCCAAAGGGAAAGACTAGTCTTCAAACATTAACTAAGAAAAAAAAAAACACAACAAACAGAACTAAAAATAAACAAGAACAAAACTCCAACTTCTGTGGGGTGTTTAGAGATGAGATATGTAGATGACGTGACCACAACGGAGGGAGGTCTCATTCAGTGGAAGGTCCGTCCCCGAGCTCGCAGTGTTACTGAGCAGGGTCCAGCCGAGCGAGGCTCTGGGGAGCACGCGGCACCCCCTCTCCTAGGCATGTGCAGAGGCGTGCCCCCGACAGCAGAGAGGACCACCTGGCGGTCACCAGAGTTTTTTAAATGTCACTAAAGCCACTGACCACTATGGGGGCTGGGGATTGGGGAAGTGGGACAGGCTGACCCAGTCGCATTGTGTGCACGCTCTGGACTGGGCAGTCCGGGAGGGACCTGTCCCCACCCTTCTGCTCTGGTGAGTGTGTGTGGGGGTGGGGAGCGCATGACCCGGGCCTGGCTTGCGGTGGGTACGTCCAGCTTGGGGACTGACGTGTATGAGAGACTGTCGGACCACGACCCCCAAGACACAAGGCTCTGTGCTGACCTGTGGCTCGCTGCTGGGCAGCCCAAGTCACCCTGATGGGGGGACACCCATCTTACAAAGCTGACGGGCACCAGGCGTATCACAGGCTGGCTCTGTTGGCAGCACCAGCATAAGCTGCTGGTTGTAATACCAGGACCAAAGCGCCTCCCAGAACATCTGAGCAGCCCCAGAAAATGCCTAACAAATCCAATTTCTTCCACTGTATGGGCAACGGGTGACTGACTTTGCCCATCGTGTCAGCAAAATGCTCGGGTGCAGCCCAGTGGTCTGGCTCTCTGACACGGGCATGTCAATGCAGGCGAAGCCAGCTATGTTTTGAAGGGCAGAGGAGGAGCGCGGGGTTGGAATGGGGTGGGGAGCACGTGGTGATTCGAACAATCTGATGCAAACTTTGGGAGGTACTTAGACACTTTCCTCTGCTGCATCGCTTTCAGGTAAGAACAACAACAAAAATCCAACAGGTAGCAGATGTGTGAAACTTTTCTGTAAACCTAGCATAATGCTTTTTACAAACAGTGTTTAAAGACAAGTGCTCCCAAGTGTTTTCGAACCGCCATTAGGGGCAAGCTCCTTGTGAAGTGGGCAAGGGAGATCTGTGAATGGTAAAATGTCTGGAGGCCCGGCTTTTCCCATCACCAAACCTTCCTCTTCCACACAGAGTGCTTGGTGGCGTGGCTGTGGCGGTCCTGACAGGTTCTTCCAAAGGGGGCACTGATCATTCTCAGAGGAACTGGGCATTTAAGCAAACTGAATTGTGTGTGTGCGTGTGTGTTCACGTCCCTAACAGAGCAAAAGCAGAGTCACTGCAGAGAGAAGCAATGAGACAAAGGTGTAGGACGCGGAGCAGCCTCCCAAGGTCGCTGCAGGGCCGAGCAACACACGCCCAGAGAGAATGGGTTGTTTGAAAATAATGTGGCAGTGGGGATGTCCCAGTGACGGACGTCCAAGGTGAGATGCGTGACGGCAGACACAGGGAGGGGAGGGGGGAAAAGGAAAGAGAAGGTAGAGACAGAAACAGAGAAAAAAAAATAGATAAAAAGAAAAAAAATTAGGTCAAATATAGAAAACGCAAGAATCAAAGGTTAATTCAACTTAGTAAATTAAACTGACAAAGGTTAGAGAAGAGCTCAGTACGGTATCACTCCCATAAGGCCAGTTCCGAAGCTCAGCGAGGCCAGAAGCAGCACAGCAGGGCGAATTCAGGGGTTAGGGGTCAGCGAGCAAATGAAATTCAAGTGAGAGAACAGAGCCTCTGCAGTCAAACACAAGAGTGTGATTAGGAGGGCGTTACCTTTGACTAAGGTCAGGCCTCTTAGGAACAGTCAAGGAGCCTATCCACAGCCTCCTAGCCTCTAGAGCTTTCTACGCGCAGCGGGAGAGACACACCATGAGCATCTCAGGGATAGGCCAGACTCCTCCTCCTCGGGCGCCACGCCACGCCCCCAGCCACACCTGCTGTTCAAGACAAACTCATCTGCGCCCCTCACCTCCTGCCACCCCGACCACACAATCCCACCATGAACGCACATCTTTGTAACTCGCAGGTTTTGTACACAGGTCCCAACACCATGGCCAGGAAAGTCCAGCCAAGCACAGAGCCACCTCCTCCTAAGACGCGTGCGGTAGAGCCACCAAGCCCTCGTGGGGGAGGTGAGCAGTCCCTCCAACCCTCTCCGGCTTCCCTGGGCACCTGGAGCTTAACAAGAAGGACTCTGACATCTCTGCAGGGCAGCACCCTGGAGGACAAGGTCTTCCCCCATTTCTATATCTGACTCACAGGGTCCCCAACTGCTCCAACCCCACGAGCTGATGCTTGGGGCAGCACTCAGCACGTGAACGCGGCGCGTCCAAATGGCCTGCCTATGTTGCTTAGGGCAGCGACAGGTGAGGTCAGAAATCTCTCACTGAAAAAGGGTTACTCAAGCCTGTCGCTTCCCCAGCTCCTAAGTGTCCCATAAAGGCTGAGCAGAGCTGGACACGTTCCAGACTGTTGATTTCAATGAAAAACGGACCAAAGAACACAAAGAAAGAAGGGACACAGGATGGCAGGGCCACCTCTGGACATGGTGTTAAGCAGTAGTGAGAACACTTCCGACAGCCACACAAGGGTGCCTGGTCTTCATGCTGACCATGTGCACTACGGGGCCTCCCTGACAAGGCAGAGGGTAAGACCAATCGACGTGTCTCATCTGTGGTTTAAGGCCCACTGGCCAGCTCCCTGGAGGCCCCCACATGTCTGTCAGACACACACATTCATGCACACTCAACCGTGGGGAGCCATATACTGGCCTCACTTTGTTGTTTTGCTAACTGGCTCGTGCACGCCCAGGCAGGCCCGCGTCCTAAGCAGTCGTACCCTTTCTGGTCTCCCTCCGGCTGGGAGGCGCTATTGTGACGACTGAGCAGAGCGCCCAGGCAAGCATCAGAGACAGGACAGGCCTGATGGGGTCACACCAAGGCAGCTGGGAGACTGGAACATCTTCCTACCGCACTTGAAACCAGCAGAGTTTATGGGGTCCCCTTTCAATGGGCTGCAGCTGCAATGCCCACCTCTCCTGCCTGTGGCTGGCACTCGGCTCATCTGGAAACGCACAGAGGGGTGTTGAAAATCCCTTTCTGCTCTGAAGGTTTGGTCAATGAGGAGACTAACCATCAGCGACAAGGGGCCTGGGCCAGCAAGCAGAACTCTCACTTTGTTCCCACACTTGAGTTGGTCTTGGATCCCTAGAGACAGGTCTGCATCTCCTAGGAGAACCGCTCCTGTCATGGTCTCCAGCGTGGGGTTTGCCAGCATCTACTCTCTCCACATTCTCTGTTTCAAGCGATTCAATTTAATCTTTGTTGCAGTGGAGAGGCCCTTGGGAAGATCGGATTTTTAACTAACCGGGCACCGTCTCTTCCTTCTCTTGGGGTCCCCACAGAGAAGAGATTTTGACCATGATTGTGCAGTAAGCAAGCATCAAATAGAAAGCGCTCGAACACAATTAGGTGGTCCTTGTATGAACGGCAGAGGGTAGATAAGGTCTCAAAAAAAAGATCCTTACTCAACCAGCTGCCAAGGCTTGGCTGGAGCTGGGTTTTTCCCATCTGAGGGGTCCCGCGGACTGGCTTAGCATCAGTCCTTCAGGGCCGAATGACACAGGACCATTGCCCCAGGATGCTTGGCCAAGCCTTCCTGGGGGTCCAGTACATCTCAACCCACTGCACAGATAGGTACAAAGCAAAACTAAGCTTTGCATGGGCAACCGATCGTGAGGATGGCTGGAAGCAAGCAAGTTGTCAGGGCTGTGCAGGCACATTAGGAGGTGCGGCACTGGGCATTAATTCAAAGCGGGGCACTCACAGAAAGCAGAGGCAGGCATACCTGGGATGGCCGTGGGCTGGGCCGAGGTCCTGAACACAAAATGAGCCGCCTTAGACTTCCCCTGCTGGTTCTCAGCCACCACGTAGACCTCATACTCAGCATTCCAGTCTAGGGACTTGAGCATGACGTGGTCACTTCCAGACGGGAGCCGGATCTCTGGTTTCCACTCGGAGGACAGCTTCTGGGAGAAACCGGCAGGAAGGACACAAGACACCAGGACAGTTTAGATGAAAATGTCAGTGAGACCAGCTAACGGGAAGAGCTTCAGGGAGTCACAACTACTGGTGCAAAATAATACAAATAAAAAATGATGATAGGACAGGGTGTTCATTCTTTACCAGCCTGAAAACCCGCAAGGATGATGCAGGTCAGGAGGTCAACCTCGCATTTTGCAAGCACAGTGGCAGATGGCAGGTGGTATAGGGCCAACCTTCCAATGTCCTGTCCCATCACCATCAGGGCACCCAGAGACCTGAGAACATTCTGGAATGCATGGGCACATGGATGCCCCAGAAGAGCCATACATCAAATATACTTTTCGTCCTATTTCAGGAAGTGGCTCACACTCAGCTGTGTGACTCACCTCCCTGACACAGGAACACTGCATAGATTCATTTTATCAATAAAAACTGCCATTTGTTGAGCACCGACTATGCTCCTGGCCCCGTACTAAAGGCTTTCCACAATTTTCTCATTGTATCCCTACAAACAGCCTGTAAAGGGTTTTATCAGGCTGCACGTTCGCTTGGCCCTATGTCACTGTTGGCCCAGTTTTAATCTAAACAATTTAAAACAAAGAAATTCAGCTGTCTACGTCTTCTCTTTCTCTGAAAGGCTCCTGTCCTTGGTAAGCTCTATACGAGAGGTAACCAGAATATAAAGCAAATATTATGCTACACAAAAATACTAATAATGTATAATAACAATATTAGCGAACACCAAGTGTTTGAAATAGAAGAGAAGGCAGGTAAGGCTGTTGAAATCTAACATATCTCCGTGTTCTGTCCCCATTGTCTTTTTAAGGCAGACCTGCCTGACACAGCCACAGCGGCTCTTCTGGAAAACTGACATGTGAGGTGGCCTCGTCTGGGAGGTGTCTCCAGACCCGGGTGTCATCTTAGCAGTGATTACTGTAATTATGGGGTGGGGGTAGGTGTTCCATGTGTCAGGCACATTTCAGGTTCTTTGCTTATATTAAAACTGATCTTTTCAATAAGTTGATAATCTATTTTATTCCCATTTTACAAATAGAGAAATGGAGGTTTTTGGAAGACTGGGTGACCTATTCAGATCACATGTTGGTAAGTGGTAAAGCTGAAACTGGATCCCATGTCTGTCTGGGCCACATCGGTCTAACAAGGGCCAGAAATGGCCCACCCGACCACACTGTCCACTTCCTGTGGGCTGTGCTGGGCCACCACTCAATCCCGGTATCCTGTTCCACAGCGAGGAACCACAGGGGCCTCTCACACAGCTGTGCCTCTAGGCTGGGCCTTAAGGAGTTCACACAGCCTCCGCCTCTGACGTCAGCCTCATGCCTGGCTTCACAATTAACTGGGGAGGGGCTGAGTGGCATGACAGGTCTGCCCACCAGCTGGGAAGTGTGCCTGGTAGGGCTCTGCGCTGTAGAGACTCTCCATTAAGCCTAACCAGGCAAGGGCTCACACATCACTTCAGTGGGGGCTGATCAAAGAGAAGGAGAAGTCAACTTCCTTGAAAAACCCTTTCTATTTGAGGAAAGAAAACTGCTCTCTGGTTCATTTCCTACGGGTAAGAAATCAGAGCTGGAGGCTATTCCCAGCGCTCAGACGCTGCCTCTAGATCTCTCAGCAACTGGTTGTGGCTGGCAGTGGCCAAGTGTCATTCTAAAACCAAAAAAAGTGAGAGTGATTCTCATTTTGGGGGCTGGAGATATAAAGTGGGATGACAGGAATCTTGGATGGTGAGCAAACCAGGAAGAAAGGGTTCAGGGCCAACCTCACTGAGAGCAGGATTAGACCAGCTCAGGGAGGGTCTGAGGGGCAGGTGGGAACGACCATGGTTTGGGATGGTAAGGCAGCCCAAGGCAGGGGTGAAGAGCCCGGTGTCTTCAGACAGACCTGATTCAAACTCTGCTCACCCAGCTGTGAGAGATCAGGCATTATTGACTGGGTACGTTACTTCCTCCATAAAGGGCAGAGAATCCTAAGGCCAGCTTCATAGGGTTCTTGTGGGGAGACAATACACGTAATTGCAGTGCCTGGCCCACTGCACGCACCTTATCAAACGCACTGATCATGAGATATCAGTATATTATTTGCACAAAGTACTGGGTAATGGCAATACCACTTTGTAGAAATGTTCAAGAAGCAGAGAAATCGATCACGAGAGGAGTTTGTCGCCATCACAATCATATTAGAGGTTTCAAAATGGTCCCAGTGCAGACATGGCCCGATAGCTGTAGGTCAAACTTGGGACTTAAAACCCTGACCAGAGCCCCTGAGCCATCTGCAAGACACAGAACGACTCTGCCCCACCTGGGCTTTGCAGGTCGTTGCCCCAAGGATGTAGGTATCAGGGCTGCAGAAGTGGGGGTGAAGACGGGGCCGGAGCCACTCACCGCTCGGTACTTGACCAGGTAGTGCCTGATGGGGGAGCCGCCGTCATCCTGCTTGATCAGGTTCACCTTAATAGAGTTTCCATCCTCGCCCATCTGCCCCTCAAGCTTAGGTGCGCTGGGTTCCCCTGAAACAGCCAGTTAATTCATGTGACATTTTCATCTACAAAAGGAAAATCCAATCCGTCAGCATGGGATATAGTGACAGGGTGGGGTTGGACTTTTTTCTTGCTTTCTCAGAAATTCAAATGGTTAAAAAGCAATAAATATAAAACTTCGGGTTCCACAGATGCCTCAGACTTAGGCCCAAACTGGGAGTGCCTTTTGGGAATGTTCTCGGAAACCTTCCCTAGTAGAACAGTCCTTTTACCATTTTAGAAACAGGATTTTTTTTTTTTTTAATGTCTCTCACTAGTGCTTGCATTTCCTTTTTGCCTGCTCTTACAACTGGAGATTTAACTGTGATGAGCCTGAAACATTTTGAGGAACAGACTGAAATACAGGAAAATGTGTGTAAGCGTTTAAGAAGAAAACTTACACCCATACAATAATTCTTCACAGCAACCAGTTTCTTCCTGGATACGTGATTCGTCCTGGGGGTCCAGGGGACCCACATTCCTAGTAGGGGTGGAATAACGCTGCATTTTTGTGACCGGTTTTCCGTGAATTAAATTCTGTTACTTAGATTCACTTAGAAACGTGACAAGTTTCCAGTTGTGCTTAAATAAAGCACAGTTGCCAGGGGCAAGTCTCCTGTAAGCACCCTGCATTTGTGGCTCAACCGCCTGAGTGATAATCCTTGGCACCTTGTTTAAAGTTTTTTTGTTTGCGAGAAGAGAGAGGAAAGAAATGTCTTTAGGATTTCTCAACAGAGAAAAGTCAATGTCTCTATTTGCAGTCTACGCTCGGCTTGTGAATCCAAGGTAGAGAAGGAAGACAGGCTTGTATGGGACTAACTACCAGGGCTGGGACGGTTCTTCTGTGAGTAAGACGCTGACTTACTTTAAGAGAAACTATGTCATTAGTGGACACTGGAAACAATGAGGTGAGAGGCTGATAAAAGTTGAAATGAAGATTCAATGCACTTGGGGACCCTGCACTTCCTCCGAGGACACATCTCTGTGTCTAGTTCATGGCATCAGACGGAAACTTGGGAGAGCCTATAAACAGTTACCCTCTGGGTGGGTTGTCCTGGCTTGTTCGCTGGAGGACAGAATCAGACATGTGACTGAAAACCCAGAAAGGTTTGTCACCAGGCTTCAGACCTCATTACCCCAAAGTGTACCATTGGCCAGTTGTGACAAGGCTGCTGGCAAAGCCATTGAGTCCACCCTCCTCATTCAGCTACTTTGGGAACCGCACCATGGCTGCTTGTCCCGTTCCTCCCTTTGTGACAAGAAGGAGCCAGAGAGGGAGAGCTCATGGACAGCCCTGGCTACTTGGCCTGGGCCCGCAGCACACACACCACCAGGGAGCTGGTTAGAAATGCAGATTCCACTTTAAGAAGATCCCCAGGTGACCCGTGTGCATGTTTACGCTTGAGAAGCCACCGTGACGGGGATGCAGGGGTTCTGCAACAGGGAGGACGCGTCACGTTCATGTGCAAGGGAGAAAGGATTTAGGAAAAGTTGCACTTGTGCTTTATTTTCCTCAATCAGTGATTAAGGAAAATGAGAAACAAGAATTAAAAAAGGCAAGAAAAGATTTTAGGCAAAGACTTGTCCTGTTTTCGTGCCGCTCTCTAGACACTGGTCCCAACTCTTCAGTGGAAAACATTTTGGAATTTGGTTTAGATGATGTCAAGGCAGACACACTCTTCAAATTCTTTTGGACTGTTCTAAGTCTCAGACAGAAGTTTAGTAATGAATGATATCATTATAAATATCCAGTGCTATGGAGAAACTCAAACCAGGTGGACACTACATCAGAGCGGGGCAGGTCTATGCAGTCACCAGTGCTGAACAAATGGGAGCATGAGGCATGGAACTTTCCAATCCTAATCTCTGAAGCAGGGTGACCAACTCATCCTGGCTGGCCTGGGCCTTTCCCGGGTGTCACCACTGCAAGTCCTGCACCCCAGAAAACCCTTAGTCCCAGGCACACAGGGATGGTTGGTGGCCCGAGACAGAACGGGGATGGGCATGAACGATGACTTCCATATTCGGAATTGCGACACTGACTCACTGATGGTCTATTTGCCTTAAGAAGGAGGGAAGGAGGCGGCATCAATGGCCCTTCCAACACACTCACTAGGCAAGGACCCAGTCCTTCCCCCAAGGCCTTTGCTTTGGGGGGAGTATCTACTTAGAAGAGGCGCTCCCTTTCATGTTTGTAGGGACCCCTGTAAAACTGAATGCTTAAACAGGCCTCCTCTATGAATGTAGAGGAGGGCCCTGGGCTAGGCGTTCTCCACGGCCCCCTCTCGCTCTGTCAGCGCTGTGACCCGATGATGGTCACTGCGTCAGGATGAACTATCTAAGAACACCTTGGCTATTTTCACAACACTGTGAAAGACGCAAAATAAGGATGTCCGGCCAATTTCAGTGAGATGAACCAAGATCAGTGATCCCACATCTCTAGGGCACAGGGTAGACCTTTTTTTTTTTTTTTTTTTAAAAATTTAAAAAAGTTTTTTTCCCCAAAAGTCGTGCCTTTGAAAAGAGACCCCAACTGTCTTCAAAGACCTAGGAATAAAAATCTGGCCAAGGAATCTCTGCAGAAACCAACAACCCCGATGAAAGTAGTCAAGTCTCATCTTTGGATGTGTTTCAGAAAAAACAAAATCGGAATCATAGAGAAATCACTAAAAACTATACCACGGTTAGAGCACAGTTCTAACACTGACCACAGTTGGAATGCTACCCATTGCTATCATTTTATCAGAGTGACGACCACGTTATTCTGACATGGTTGTATTACTTTCTCATAGAATTTAGAGCATATCATGCAATATTTAGGGGTGCATCACTTCAAGTGCTTTAACTATGATTTACTCAACCAATGTTTACCGAGTATCCACCTTCTAGGTACCAGGTAGTCACTTAGGCATTGGCATCTCAAAGGTAAACAAGACAAGGTTTTGTTTGTCAAATGAAAAAAAAACCTAGTTATGATCAATTCCTTTTAAAAAATGGCGGGGCCCTCGTACAGAAACGTAACCCTTCCTGTGACAGTGTTTCTACAGGAAGATTATCATCAACCAGCACTGGAGGGATTCTGACCCACTTCGTAGCTATGGAACTTGCTGTAGTCACATAAAGGTGAAGAAAGAGCAATATTTGTTTAATGACTTGCCCTATCCATCTTCAAATGTTCCCCGTGTCAGTTTTTCTAAGGATTAAAGATACGCTACAGGAACTGCTTCCTGAGCTTTCGGCAAGAAGGCTCCAGCCACGCCTGACGAAGGGGGGCCGATGCTGGAGAGATGGGGCCTTGGCATCTGGGAGGCTCACGGCTTTACTGAACACGTTAGGAGAGGAAATTATTTAGAGGGTCCCAATGTGCACTGTGTTCTGAAATAGCTGCCCTGATTGAAATCATTATGGGTAATTTCAGCAAAACCAATATTGTAATTATTTGTAAATGTTGGTTTGCAATTCAGCAGCGATCGGCAGGTTGCTCCAAGAAAACCCCTGGGGTTAATTATACCTTCTGAATTTAGCTTTAGCCACGAGTCAGATTTCCCCCCCAAATATTTTATGTAAAGACTAAAAAAAAAAAAACCACAACAAAAAACCCAACAGCACCTTACAAATAAACCCTGCCGATAACAAATATAAAATATCAGGCAGCCCTGGTATTTGCTAGAAGCATGTAAATCATGTGTGCAAGGAAACAAGAAGGTACCATAGAGACCACATACAGTCAGAAACATTACAGACAGGTCTTATAAATTCCTCTTAGAAATCGTAATTGAAATGTGTATTTTTGGCCTTGTGGATTGTAGGTTCTTTGTAATTTTCATGCTGTTGTGCCCTAAAATCGGAGTCGGCTTCATGTCCTTCCCCTGGTCGGCCTAAGCCCTGAGGTCAGAAAGCTTACTGCTGGGTACCTGAATTCCATAACGAAATTACAGCAAGCCCAGGGCGTTTGGACAGCGTTTGTGAATTTTAGAAGGAAAACAATATTCTACTTCTCACTCAAAAATGCCCAAGTACTAAGAATTCTCTCTTCTGACTGAAGTGCTGAGGGAGGCCTGACCCACACCCTTTCCTCATCCACTTTGCTGTCTCCTCCCACAGGCGTCTGCACAGAGTTTTGGGCATCTGAGTACAAACAAGTGATGGATGTAAGGCTTGCATTGGACTCTCTCCCTTTTTCTATCAAATGGGATTGTCTGGCATCGCAATACTGTTACTTTGTGTATCCTAACTCCTGTTCCCTGTGAACCACTTCCTGCAAGCAATTTGAAACCAATTTGAAACGTACATATGCCTTTTTGTTACTTGCTTAGAAGAGCCCAAAATGTATGATTTGGCTGTTCAAATATGAAGCCTATTAGACCTTTCCAACTCAGGAACATTGGCAATTACATAAAGAGGTTAGAAGTTTGGTCCTTAGCGGATGGGCAAATTACCTAAGGGAATCAGGATTTGCAGTTTTTAGCCTGCTAACTGTCCTTCCTGAGACCAAAATCTTTGCCAAACAGATGAATCCAATGTGCCTTGGACCTTCCAACTCCCTGCGATGTCCCCTCTCATGGCCTACCTGGCTATTCTAGGGGTGCTAAGGGGGCTTTCTGACAGTCCCAGTGAGCGGCCAACAGTGCCTGGACGGGTTTCAATTTGTCCTAAACACTGGTCCCCCAAAGCAGGCCTTGGGAGTCAAGTGTTCCTTTTCTCCTGAGCTCTTTCCTCTTCGTTAAGAAATTGCTTGTGCTAGCACGACCTCTTTGCTATCCTGGTCATGGGCTCCAGGGAACACGGGGACACGACGAGTGAGTATGGCTCTTACCGAAAGGGCATTTCGCTCTGAGGCCACGGTCATGGGGGCATCTGGCCTACACGTTTCTTTCGAATCAGCTTCCTTGGGGATTATGAATGTGAGTGTGTGAGCCGGGGGGCAGGTGGGAAGGCTGAGGGCAGCATGGGGTATGAATGAAACAGCAACAAATGAACTTTGACAGACTGAACCACAGAGATGCCAAGTCCCTTCTCATGGGTGTCATGAAAACACCAACAGATTAATTGATCAATTATCTTTGTTTCATCATCTTAAAAAGAAAATATGACCACGAAGGTGTGGCTTGTGGTTATGGGGCTGATCCAGGCTGAGGAAGTTAGGACTGAAATAACCTCCAACAATTAAGTCGGCTCCTGCCTCCCAGGCCACAAGGGGGTTTGTGCACATCTTCGACACTATTTCACGGACGTCAGGTCTCTCATAAAGAAGTACGAGGCTCCTGGGAGTTTTCGGCCCTCACACTGCTAAGCCCTAGGGAACTGGGCCCTTTCCAAAGCCCCCAGCCTCTGCACCCAGGATTCGGGCCGATACACGTCACTGCCTCCCTCTGCAGACCCCTCACGCTAGCTCTCTACCACCAGTGCAGGGAATCCTTTGGAATAAAGGCAATTAGAGCAGAACCCCTGGTGAAAAGTCTGTGTCGACCTGCCAGAGACCCGTGGCAATCCAGACACACAGCTGTAAAAAAATAAAGGAGGGAGTGGAAGGGGTGGTTAGTGATGTTTTCAATCTAAGAAGGAATAGTGGGTGTTAAGGAGTTTAGTTCATCAGAATCAGCATGTCCTAGTAGGAGAGGCAGTGTCAGTAGCTAAAGAAAAGAAGATATTTACGAATGGGGGGTGCGGGGGGGGGTCCATGCTCAGACATGCAGCACACTGACAGAGGGTTGCAGGGGGCTTCTCATTGCACACATGCTGGTGGTGGGAAGGGTGAGGAGGCCCATTTACACAGAGTCCTCATGGCTCATGGGAGTCACTGGAGGAAGGAGACTGGGCCGTGACCAGGTGCCAGGATATTAAGAGTAAACTTCGGCAGCTTAGCTTGGCACAGCAAGCCCACTCCTGGGAGAGTCTCCCTGCTCATCAAAACCTTCCTCAGTTAGGCCCCACTCTCCTTAAAGCCTTACTCGCGTCCAGAGAAAGGAGGCAATCACATTCTTAACTAATCTTTATTTCTCTCCCCCATAAATTTTATTTGCTCTGGCCTCTCCGTTCCCTTAAATTTTATTATTAAAGGCCATTTCCTGTGGCTTGCTGTTCATGTGAATAAGAAGTCCTCTGCCTGTCCCTTTGCAAATGGCCAGAGAGTGTCTGTCACAGAAGGGCAATGTGGTTTGATGAGGGGGTAATCATGCTGCCAAATTCCACAGGCACTTAAGTGATTTTTTTTAGCACTGGCCACATTTTTACCGACACCCAAGGCCATTGCTAAGGTGCGTTTTTAGGGCAACTGCAGGAAACATCTTCAAACATTTCTTGCTTTGCTTACAATGTCTGGAAGAGATCTCTCTTCAGAGGTGTGGGTCAGTTTCAACCTTGTTCGTGTGAGGCTTCGCTTCGTCCTGGATTACAGCACCGCACAGAAACGACCAAACTTGTTTTTAAGAAAGAAACTAACTGGTTTCAACTCCACATCTGCTCATACTTCGGATCTCAGGGGGAAGCTCCCGGGTTTTCCCTAGTACATTAGCTTTGGAGCCATCACCTCATGTCTTAAAAGAACACGGTCCCCCACAGGGGAATAATGAAACCACAGTATTTCGGGTGAGACTTGGGAGTTTAGAAAATCTTAGGCTCCCAATATTGTCTGCTCTACGACTCACAGATTAGGTTGCCTTTTCAAGGCAGGTCAAATTTCTTAGCACATCAGATAGTGCCCTGTTTTGGGGACACCCCGACTTCATTTCACACAGTGTAAACACCACACATCTTTTTGGAAATGACAGACAGCTCTGACCCCAGACCTCATCCAGGAGTCTGGTTGTAAATGGGACTCAACAGGAGCACAGTGGCCACGCCAGAAAGCTGACGTCCTCGGGGGTGGTCAGTGTGCAGGGCGAGCAGGAAGGAAGCATCCGCAGGGCTCACACACGTGGGGGAACGAAACAAAAGGACGGACCAGGAACAGAGAACACGCATGCGAGACAGCTGTGGATGGTTTTGTCCGTGTGGATGTCGCCCAGTCAGTTCCTCAGAGACGTGAGGCCAAACGGGGACCCCTCGCATGCACGGGCACACTGGGCGGTTATTGGTGTTAGTCTGGCTTTCGTGATCAGTGTAGCCCGTGTGTGTCTCAGGTTGTGATGTGAAGTAACGATTTTCAGTTAGAAGAGAACAGAATGCAGATGACGACTCCCAGGGCAGGTTTTGAATAGGTGTTTGATTTTACAGTGGGGAAGCTGTGAGTAGAGGCTTCCTTTTCTCTTTACGGTAAGCGAGAAATGTTTTCACAAGGTTGTGACAGTCACAATATTAGCTAATTATTTTGTCACCGCTCTGTGCTTAATTAGGCTATAATTTTATTTCCTTTGCTGTAAGGGTCAATCATGTGCTTCCTGATTACAAAGAGATCTCCAGTCATGGTAACTGCCAACTTCTGCTTTGATTTCCTGCCCCGCCTTGCCAGGGGGAGGGTCACTCTTAAACAGTGACACATCAACAATCCAAACTGCTTTAATTCCAAATTCTTAAATCTCTCGTTTCAGTAAATCCTCAATTTGCATGAATTTTATGAAGCACTCTCTTTGGTTTTGAGCAAATAGAACCACTGCAATTGATACCTTTCTCTCTGTAACGTTTCAGTGTTGTAAACAGATACATTTCACATTTTCACAGAAATGACTCATTTTAGAGCAACTGTGGTTTTCAGGACTACTGGATAAAGTTAAACAACAATGTCACAAAGATAATTTGCAAAAATGCTTTCTGGGAAATAATTTTTACGAACTATCTGGAAAAAATTCAAGTTTGCAAACTGTGCCGTGGCAAATGTGGTTTTAATGTAGATAGCAGTTTGCAGGGCCGAGTTTCTTGAACTGAAATGTTAAACCAAAGGCTGTCATGGTATCAAATCGTTATGTCAAGGCTGCAAAGAATGATGAATTCTAGAGGTGAACTAAGAAGGAGAGGAAATCTCTCAAATGGCTTCACTTGGGAAATCTGAGACAGGCAGAAATGAGTGGGCCCTAGGTGCGAGGCTGTGGTCCCAGGTTTATTTCCCTAATCAGAACAAAGAGTTTTACCTTCTGTTCACCAGCGTGGACGACATCATCAGCACCATGCAAGCCACATGACAAAGTCACATGATACGCACGCACATGATTGGTTGAAAGGAAAGTGGAGGAGGTCACATGGAAAATACAAAAAAATTAAAAACTGATGTAAACAATGGGCAGGGAGAAAAAATCAACAACAAAATCACAGACTAAATAAAAGGAGAAATCAAATTAAATTAGCAGCATATATAGGAAACATTGGGAGGACAGTCAAACTGCCCGGAAATAGAAGGATAATAAATCATAAAGAGCACTTGGTTAACGACACCAATAAGCATTAGATACAGCGGCAACACTGCATATTAATACATCAAGGAGCATGTACACTTGTTTGGAAATAGGGAGGTGTTTCTGTCGGGACCCGGATGTCCAAGTCAATCCAGGAGACTGTTGAAGGAAAAGAAGAAAAGCGAGTTATTATTCACAGATTCCAGAAATGTCTCGGCATCCTTGGGAAACAAGCGCAATGAAAGAGAACATGGGTCATGCAGGAAAAGTCTCAAGACTGTGTGCCCTGTAGGAACAAAATATTACATTACATCGAGAAAAGCCATTTCCTGTCCTGTGGTGCACGAGGAGAGGGGGCATGGGCTGAATAAGGTTTTGGGGGATGCAGGCCAGAGAAGGCAGTCCTGGTGGTCCTTTCTCACTTTCCTGTTCATCTACCCACGTTGTCCTGGAGCCCCCAGTGAGATACCCCAATTGAGACACCTACAAAGGTGGAGGCCAGTGCAGAAGGGAACAGGTTTCTTTCTGGTGGTCGAGATGATGGCTCTGTCAACACCTAACAGCAAAACTGAACCCCTGTCCCCATGAGCTAAGACTCTGACATTGAACAAATGCTTGGACATTTGTGGATACAGTTCTCTCTCTAGACTTGTGGCTGCACTGATAAGATACGGATTTGACCTTGACAATTCAAAAAATGATTTTCTTGTTGGGCTTTATCTATATTCCTTTTTGTCCTATGTTGTCTTTATAGTCTAATCTGTTACTGAATGATTTGCCTCATCAAAAGGCATTTTGGGTTTTCCGCCTTAACTTGCACAGGCCAAGGGGAAATTCAGGCTATTGCTGGTTGAAGCTAAGAGAAGAAGGGCAAAGAGGGGAGGTGGAGGTACCTTTCTGTCCAAAGCACACGACTGTTTAAAAATAATGCGGGAGAAATGCTGTAGCCCAATTACACATCCTTGCCACTGTGAGCTGATACAACCTGTCTTCCTCATTGTCCCACACTGCACAGGCTCTGGAGGGTTCCAACCAACGGTGCCCTGCGGGGATTATATACAACTGATCGGTTTCTCTTTTGATCTTATCTAGATACCTTCATTCATTCATGATTATAAATGGATCAACACACACACACATTAGCAAAAATAGGAGACGATATTTACTTTCAACACTATTGACTAGCTGATGATTGATGGATTTTTGTGCGCTTCTAGCTACTGTGCTGTTCTGCTGCATTCACACGTGCTACCTTTCTCCTTACTGTATACGATTATGCTCCTGATAATCAGCTCAGCAACCTGTGTTGCTGCCCAATTGTGACTGTCTTTCCTCATACCCCAGGGTCCACTGGGACCGACAATTTGGGTCAGTAGTCAAGTGGTACGAGAAAAAAAAAAAAGACAAACTTTCTTCTCTTTTGATGTTGCTACTGGGCATCTTATCTGTGGACAGAAATGTCTGATGTTTAAAAATTAAACATATGTCGGGGAGGAACACCTAATTCCTCTTTAAGTAAAAATCTGGATTCAAGATTCCAGGGAAGACCAGTCTACAGTGAGACACGTTAAGATGACCAGAGCTGTGCAAATGCGTTTTATAGCCGCCTCCTAGTCTGCCTCGCACACACACTGTCCCAGGCTGGAAGGGACAGGAGCATGGCTGTTTGAAGAAGAAAGGGTTAACTGCATTCCTTTCCCAAATGCAAAACAAAACCAAACCAAAGAAAAACCCCCCAAAATAAAAAACCCATCCTCTGCGTGAGACCCATGCGAGCACAGTTCATTGTCACCCGCTCTGCTCTGCTGACAAAATGAAACCTCAAAAGCATCAGGAATTAAAATTCATTGCAGCACACACACACAGAGAACACCAAGAAAGCAGACCCTCAGCTATGCTCTGCAGTAGAAAAAAAGAATCATTTCATGCAACACGCAGAATCAGGAAACTCTTTTCTTCTCTGTTCAATTATGTATCAGAACCCTTGGCCCAGGGAGCAGAGCGGGAGCTGTATTTCGCATACCTGCTTTCTGCCTTCTCCCACTGACTACTGCTCGTGTCATTTTTTTTTCTGTGTGCTCAGAAATATTATAAATCCTAAACCCCCACACGGCTGTGGACACCACTGTAAATACACACACACACACACACACACACACACACACGTGCACGCGTGTGCCCGGAGGCTCCTGCTGACTGGGGACTTCAGGCCTAACCCACAAGCTCACCTCATTAGAACATTATAAAGGCTAGCTTGAAACAGGTCACCGTTGCAATGAAGTGTAATGTTTTCCACAAGTCTGGCCCTGACTCTACCCTCTGCAGATGAATTCCAGAACTCTGACCTGGACTCTCAGCACAGAGACTTGAGCGGGCCCGGCTACGTGTTCTGGGGCCGCCATTTTCGCGGCGCTGAGGAGGAGGGCTGCAAGGCTTCTCCCTCCTGGTGCACTCTGTGCACTCCTCATGCCCCCTGGGCCCTGCCTCGAGTCCCACGAAGCAGGGCACGCTGTCAGGAGCGAGCCGTGACTTCCTTCTCTGCTGCACCCTCCACCTTTCCCCGAGCAGCATTCTCTCTATTCCTTCCCTTGTTCTCAGTCTTGGCTACTTGTGCGTGTGCATGTGCGTGTGTACATGTGTGCACGCTTCAGAGGGGACGGACAACAAAAGCTGGGAGGAGATGCTCTTCTTTTGTCTCCTTAGTGTTTCTCTAATCCTATTCTGTTTTTCACACAAAGGGAAATCTGGAAAACTCCTCACGCAGCATATTCTTCAAATAATCATCCCAGCCCTTGTGATGGTGCTGGGTCTGTTCTCTTGGCCACGCAGACTGCATGCTTAGGAAACCACACCAGGAGAAGAGCCTCCATGCATTCATAACTGTTACTTTTAATACAAGGGACAAGGACAGGCAGCACTGTGACCCAGAAGTCAGCTCAGCAACACGCAGCAATCTGGCCAAGAGCCGCCATAACTCTGTACTCACTAGCCGGTTCTGTGGTTGTGAGGGCAGGAAGAGGCCAGGTTGCTATGGAGACATGAAGGGCAGACAGGGCACAGAAAGGTGAAGGAGAGCATGGAGATACAAATTATACTCATAAGTAAATACATGCACGCGTCTTTATAGGACTGTGTACGTGTGCCTGCATATCAGAGATACATATAGATCTAAAGAAAAGAAAGAGATGGTGAGGGGGATATTCTCTCACGTCTTTCCCCCTGTTTTATCAAGAGAAATATGGATACTTTAAAGAAATCAGAGATTTTGCTGACAAGTTACTCTCATGTGGCAAGAAATAATATAACCTCATTTATTCTTACCACAAGTTCCAGCTACCTTGTGCTGGGCACTGTTTTCATTTTCACAGATACCTACGAGAGAGGTAGAGTCTATCCTTCATCAGAGAGATAAGGACTCTGTGGCCCAGGAGTGGCTCATTCAAGGCCACTCAGCCGGACACAGAAGGAGCAGACACGGGATTTGAACCCAAGGCTGTCTCTGGTTCCCAAGCCTGGAAAGCACCACCTGGGGGTGGTGACCCCGTTGCTAAGCCAAACAGATGCAATAGGAGGCTTCTGAGCCCAGGGCTGGAGTGTCCCCTCCACCCCCTGAGGCTGTGCCTAGAGTGCGGCCGTGCCTGAGCCAGGCGGGTGGCGCCGCCCTGCCCGCCCCGAGCACCTGCCGCACTGATACCTCGGGCCTCACGCAGCTGCTGTCTCCCTTTGCTCTCCACCCCCGCCCCTCCCTGAGAGCTGGGCTCAAAACTCCAAAGAGTCGCAGGCACAAAGCTCTCTCTCGAGTCCCCAGGGGAACAGAAGGGCAGGGAGGCCAAATGAAATAAGACCGTAAGTGAGAGAGGCTCAGTCAGGAATGACGAGGTTGGAGACTGACCAGGCGACGTCACTGCCAGGCTTAGCGGTCCTGCCTCGGGGTGGGTAGACACAGCTTGCTAAGCGCTATAACGTTTTTTAGGGGGGTGGTGGGGGAGAAGGGCGATTACTCATCCTATTTTATGGAAGAGAAAGAGAGGGCTCACTTACGAAGGGTTAAATAATTTGCCGAAGCGCCTACCGCCAGGCACATCTGCAAGCAGACACTGTTTATTTTCCCGCAAATATTTACGAGACAAGTATGCATTTATGGAAAAGCAAGAGCTACAGGCCTCACTATCTAATTTCAATGTCTGAATCCAACTGTGCCAATTAAAATGAAGGGTGAAAACACAACACCCCAAAGCATTTCTTATGACCCTGCAGAATTGATATTTTTCTTGGCAAATTCCTTTGGTTTCTCCAAATGTCAGCTCGGGTCCAGCCCACGAAGAGTCCCGAGGACAGGGCTGGACCGTGCCAGCCCCGGGAAGCCTGACTGCGGGATTTTCTGTCCAGAGCCGTGCCCGTCACTTGCCTACTCTTCGGGGGGAGTGCTGCCTCCCCTGAATCTGGGAGGCCCTGAGCCTATTTCTTTTCTCATTTGCTTCTCTAAAACCTGGCGCTGCTTTCTGCCAACAGAGTTGAATTATCACCTAGTGAAGGAGATAACATTACGCAGACCCACTGTGGCTGGTGGAAAGCAACCTGCAGAGAGATGGATGAAGAAAATGATACTCACTATCTGGAGGAGACAATGGAACAGGGGTGGAAGAGCTAGCAGGAGCCACTGAGAAAAGAAAAATGAAAGTGAAAAAAAAAAAAGGGAAAGAAGCTCATTGAGGCAGACAGACACTGAATGAAAAAATCCAAGACCCGACCCAGGGGTGTCAGCGGCCGAAGCTGAAGCGGGTTATGGCGAGGAGGAAGGTGGCCCGTGGACCAGCAGACAGCTGGGCTCCCAGACTTCGAACCGGGAGCCTGTGTGTCTGAAAGCCCTGCGTTCAGGTCAGGGACTAGGCCAGGAGCAGCGACAGACTCCAACCCTGCCCGAACAAAGAGCCAATTCAGCGGGACCAGCTGCGTCCTCAGGCTCAGATATCAGGAGGAAAGGCAGCCTGGACCCCAGGTTAAGGTGAACGTGGGAAAAAGGCAGCTTTGGTTCTTCATGGGGTAGATGTCTGTATGTGCTTCTAGACAGGCCTATGTCTACACTCAGGGCACATACTCACAGCAAAGCCTGTATGCCTCACTCTCTAATCTCAAGTTCCAAAGAAACAGAAATGACTATCCCACTTGCTGTTTACCGCTGGGTGAGGTCCAGGATTGCTGGGCATCTAGATGATACTATAACCACTGCTGCCCTCCAAAGCTCTACAGAAGGCGATTCTCTGGAGGCTGCTGTGAGTGTGGAGACCAATGCAAGTAACACTGAGTGTTAGGCTCACTCTCTCTCGGAAGAAGGGAATGCTGAAGAGACCGGGGGTAAATAAAGTAACACTAACCCAACTTTCTGCTTGGAGGAATGTTAGAAATGGTGCATCGAGACATTCTGGACATTGAAAAGATCTTTAGTTTTTCACTGGCAAATATTCAGAGGTGATCCCATCAATAATCATAAAACCAAGTCTCCTTTGAGAGCAAGATGAAAATCTGGAAGAACATCACCTTGTCACCAGCATCGCCTTGGCGCACTCATGGTTTGGTCTTCCTTTTCTCTTCCAGATGAAGCATCTCATTAAACCACACGAGCAGAGTGTCACTGGAATCAGAGCAAGGTGCCCACTGAACTCACTGTGAGCTGATGGTCTGGTTAATTCCGGTGCAAGTGTATCTCTTTCTCTCTCCTTCTTTCTCTTGTACTTTTTTGGCTTGAATTGTTTGCATCACCGTCCATATTATTCTGGCAAAGGGACGGAGTTTTATGTGTTTTAGAATGCATTTAGTTTATACTTGGAACGTGCCATCTAGGGGGCAAAATGTGAAGACAAAAATCTCAAGATGCCTCTTTCAAAAAGTAGAGACTCCTTCATGATCTTTACACCCTGAAAGAAATTGTCTATTTTGCTTCGTGGTTCAGAAGCGAATTAAGAGGCGACGTTCAGGCAACGAAATTCTGAAGGTGTGTGGCTCGATCATGGAGGAAAGGATGCATAACAATGGCCACATCACGTCTTTAGGGCTTCAGCAGCTCTTGTGGGGAAGCAGCGCCTCCCAAGGCAAACAGAGGTTGTGAGCTTTCCATATAAAAGCTTCATGACAACATGCAGACATCTGGCCTAAAAATACATGAAACAGGGACATTCTTCCAGGCAGGAGCTCTATTTATCTGTTTGGAGTCACTGCTTCCTCGTTACCTTCACACACATTTAGGAACCGCACAGAAAGGGATCTTCAAACAGGTGAGCCAGGCTCTCTGATATGGCAGCTCAGAAGCAGGACTCTTTGAGGTATTTGTGGCTTTGGCTAGTTTCACCTGCTCATCCCTACTCTGACATGGTCATGCCCCTGCATGGGGATAAGTCTATTAAGGAACCAAGAAAGCAACCCCATTATTGGCACATCTCAAGGAACTTCAAGTGATTAATGCAAAATGCACCGGCTCTCACCCACCGCCTCCTAACTGGGGTGGGGGGTGGGTATGGGGGTGTCTGACAGCCATGACTCTGTTCAGTATGACAGTTTATTGAGCCCGTACCTTCTCCCCCTTGGGGTGAGGGTGCTCCTAGGGCCTAACTCCAGTGTCACGGCATCAGGGCGTGCATCTGCACCCCAACATCATGGGAGGGGAAAGCACGGTCAGTGGGCGAGACGAGCCAGTGTCAGAGACCAATACCACCTGGGCTTGGTGGAAGCATGCAGCTACATGGATGGCTGATTTTATTTACCTAATTTCAGACAACTTTGGTGCCTTCTGAGGAAGGGGACTGAGAACTCAGAGAGGTCCTTCCTAAAATGCGCCCTCACTTCCTAGTAGAGTGAGTGAGTATTGGCATGGCAGCGGAAGATGCTGGAGCCAGTCCCCCAACTGTAGCCTACTTCAGGATGGGTCCAGACACCCCCTTGGGCTAGGCCCTCACTTCAGCTCTTCTAGGAAGGTCACGAGGGTACAGGAAAGACTGTAACAGCCACCTTTCATTAGAGTATGACGTTCTGTGTATCCCTCGAGCTCTTAACCCACTTAAGTTCTTGACAAAGGCGCTCAGCGCTAAGGCTCTGCCATGAATCTCCTTATTTAGAAGTTTGATTTTTTAGGCCATAACTTCATGAGATGATTGAGGAAACTGACTTCGCATGCCACTAGCAATGCCTGCTGCTGTGCCATTCATGACCTACTAGGAATGGACAGCCGGCCGCTCTTTTCCAGAGGGGTTCTTGGAATCTTGGTGCAGGTAACAACAAGGTCTGGAGGTCTCTCTTTTTAAATTAAACACTGACTTTTAAAACATAGCATCTGCTTAAGAAATTCTCACCTTTGTAAGGGCTGAACCGGCAATGAATGAAAACCACGGATGGGCTTTGAAGTCTAAGACCCAGTTACCCTTTTTCAGTACTCAGACCCCAGGTACTGGTTAGAAATGCAAAAGGAAGCCTCATCTCGGCCTTCCTCTCTGTCACATAACTGAGCCACCGTTCCTTTACTGATAAAATCCAGAATCACGGAAAGTGAAGCTCAGATTAAGGGTCCAGGAGGAAGGTGCTCTCAGGGTCAGAGGTGCTCCTTCTGAGTTTACTTGGGGCACAGCTGCTGCCAGAGCAGAGAGCTGTCAGTCTTGACCTGACAATGCCAGTCCCCAGTCCTGACTCCTTCCAGAACTGGTTCATTCAGGAACCATGTCTGCTGAGATCATGGATTTAGCAGTTGCTCAAAATCTCAGAATGCCTACACTGAGCTCCTTACTTTCTGCTGTTGCTGCAATATTTCTGAATAAATTTTAAAAAGATAAGCTTCCCTGAGTGCCTTTCAGGAGCTGGGAGTTTTTTATGAAAAGAGTGTGCAGTTTTCTGAATACCTTTTCTCTGAATCTCTCCGGGTAACAGGGTAACACTCCCCTTCACTATTCTGAGCTCAGCCCAGGAAGCAAGAGGCTGGGCTCAGCGGGAGTGGTGTTTGGGCATGTCTCGCAGGCCAGGTCAGACCCCTTCGGCCCCGGAGCAGCGGCCCAGCCTCCTGTAACCCTTGCTCCTTATATTCACTATTTGCAGCTTACATGTCCTTCCCACGGAGAATTCCCCCCACCCCCGCTCCGCTTATGCTGGATGGTGACGTTACTAAGTGGCCAGTCAGTCTTTCCCAAACACGACATGCACGTTGCAAGAACCTAGTGCTGAAGAACAGAACTGGCCGGAAGTGGTCGTTTAATGCCCCGCAGCTGCCTGCAGGACGTACCTGTGACTCGGAGCCAAAGCTCATGCTATGCTTTCCAGCTGCAGCTGCTGCTTGGGCCTCCCAGAGCCCTCCGGCCACCATAGACAGAAAAGGGAAGGGGCTATGAGCTCAATTCTTTTATCTCCTAAAAGCAAATGTGAAAATCCTTTCAGCTGCTTTTTCCTGGAAGGGATTCTGAATCCCTGGTGAGGCTGTGGTCACTTTCCTGGCATCCAGGCAGAAGGTGAGGCGGTGCTGTCGTGTGTTACCCGGAGACCCCCTGCAGACTCCCACCGTGCTTGGCTGGGCACGCATCAGCATTGCCATGGGGTAATCGTCACACACAGAAATTAATAAATAAACACAACTTCGAAGGACACAAAAGTCGCATGCTCTAGAACAGGACGCGTGTTAGCCTCTTGGAGTAAAACCTACAGACATTAACAAGATCACAACTAGACTAAGGTCAGTGTGGTTAGGGCCCGGACGGTATCATCTACTTCAGCCTAGGGGACAAAAAAAGGGACCGGAACTAAATTAAGAACTAGGACTAGCGGATGTTAACACTATCGAAACAGATAATGAGGTATGAAGAGGCACTTACGTGGAAGAGGGCTGTCTGCATTTCCCATGGATGGAACACAGACGAAAAGAAAAGACAAGAGACAGACCCAAGGGGAAAAAAAAAAAGATGTAAAAGAAATGAATAGGCTCTGCAAGGCACATGGAGCTGGAAATTCAAATTATCAAGTTATTTCAAATCCAGAAAGAAGCAATTCCTGCAGAAGGAAGATGAGGCGGGCCTTCTGTTTCTGGAAGAAGTACAGGGTTGCTTTGCAGGCCTCTGGCTTCGAAGAGAAGGAGCGAGGGGTTGCCCTGTGTGCGTGCTAAGCCCAGGAATCAGAGAGGACCCAGGGAGCCGTGAGCGCTCAAGGAGTCTGGGTTTACTGCCCCGGCTCCAGCTGGGTGGGCGCACTGTCCTCCCAGGGCAGCAGTCTGGGAGTGTGGAGGGTGTTCCTGGAGCACGGCTCGTCCAGAGCTGTTGGTAGGACGGGAGGGAAAGCATGGTGGCATGGTGTAAGGAAAGAGGGAATGACGGAGGAAAGCAGATGCCATCCTGAGTGCATTAGGAAGAAGTGCCTCTCTCGAAGGAGGCCACAAGGGAGGGAGACCCTGATGTATGCTCGTGGCAGGAGGGAGGGGGAGCAGGAGGCGGAGGCCTCAGCTCTCCTTCCCCTTTTGCGTTGCTGGGGTCTTGCTACTGCACATATATCCCAGAGTGGTCTCTTTTCTACAATGTAATATCTCTGCTGCATCAAAAATCCCACGACTAATTACATGAACCATCACTGTCTTTTCCCTCTTCCTTCAAGTCACAGGGTGCTTTAGGGCCTTTGTGACCTGAGTCAAAAAGCAAAATCTGCCACATCCCTCCACAACACGCTGCCGTGCCCCTGCCCAGTTCCCCAGCACGAGGCGCCAGTGTTTCCCTCCCTGGCTGCCATGCTAGCAAGTGGGACCAGCTACTGCGACAGTGTCACCAAGCTCTTTGGGGAAGACTGCATAAGGGGCTAGATAGCAGCCATCACTGAGGGCCACGGGGCTAGGAGGCGAGCCCTCCCTGAGCAGAGCAATCTGAAAGACAAAAAGCTGTCATCTGAACAAAGGACAGGGCAGCTCAGGGTCCCCTCTGTCCCCCGGGAAAAGTGGGTGGGTGTGGGGAAGAGACAGGGCGCCGCTTGTACTTACGGACTGGCTGAGTCTTGAACTCGGAGGCTGTGCTGATCTCACCCAGACCCTTGCCGTTGAGGGCTGCCAGCCGCACGGCATACGTGGTCTCAGGCTTCAGGCCCACGATGGTGACAATGCCCTCCATGTTGGCTGTTGTGAGAAGATGAGAAGGATCACAAAGGACGGAAAGCCTATTGGTAAAATGGTGTAGTTGCTGTGGAATACAGCACAGCGGGTCCTCAAAAACGTGAACCTAGCATTACCATGTGATCCAGCGATAGCACGTCTGGGTACACACACAAAAGCTTTGAAAGCATGGACTGGAACAGACACCTGTGGGCCCAGGTTCACTGGAGCATTGCTCACAAGAGCCAAAGGGTGGGAGAGCCCTCAGTGGGTGAGTGGATACCCAGAATGGGGTGTGATACGATGGAGTATCAGTCAGCCTTAACAAGGAACGAAGCTCCGACATGTGCAACAGTGTAGATGAACCCCAAGGACATCAGCTAAGTGCAATAAGTCAGACACAAAAGGACAAGGACTGTAGGATTCCACTCACAGGAAGTACTTGGGATAGGCAACTACCCAGAGACAGGAGTAGAATGGTGGCTGCCAGGGCTGGCAGGAGGTGGGAGGGGAGTTAGTGTTTAACGGGCGCTGAGTTTAGGATCACGAGAAAGTTCTGGAGATGGATGGTGGTGACGGTTGCACAATAATGTGAATGTACTTAATGGCATTCAACTTAAAAATGGCTAAAATGGTAAATTTCATATTTTACATATTTTGCTACAACAAAAATAGAACTAGAAAGTTAATTATACTTGAATTTTTAAAAGATATAAAAAAGGGAGGAAATCCAGCTGTAGCAATGACAAAGAGAAAAAAAAAGAAGCCAGTTGGACATATCGTAACAAGGGATCAACTCGCCATAAAGTTGGTGTGAGATTTCAGAGGGAAGTTAGGGAGGTAAAGAGATTGTTTTCTCCTGGCTCCAATCCTGACAGCACAGAAATTCCTCCCAGGTGCCCCCCACCCCAAAAGCTGAAGGAGTGATGGAAGCTTCCTGGTGAAACAAATTCTCAGTAAAACGCGATCAGGAGGTGGCTGACCCTGTTACCAGACAGGACTGGGATCCAAACTTTCTCCAGAAACAAAGCATACTTCACTGACGTATCCTGATTTAACCCCAAACGGAGAGTCAGACACAGTTATATACTCGGTCCTCTGGGCAAAATGGCCTGAGCTCAAACTGCAGGCATCAGGGTTATCTTCCAAACTTTGAGTTTGGGAATATATCACAGGATGGACTTAAGAGCAGACTTTTCTCTCAGGCAATTTGTTACTTGGTTAACACCGTAATTACACGACAGTCCCTGAGTACGCCAAGCAGGACTGGGGGGGTGCTGGCAGGGAACCTGCAGCCCCAGGGCACCCACAGGTGCAGGGCAGGGGTGGACCCCACTACTCTGGTTGTGCTCAGCACCTAAGCAGGGCTTCTGCTTGGAACGTGGTTGAGATGGCCCCATCCATCTTAGCATGGTCCCGAGAAGCAGGTCCCGAGGAACCAGGGGACAGAAGGCCAACAATTCTAGAGGAGATTCGACCGTGCCCTAATTCTGGAGGGACAGGGTTGGTGCTGCAGCACAGGAAGATGAATGGATGGCAAGTGTTGGACTGTGGCACCCTCAGCCGGTGAGAGCAGAGTGCCACGCCACCCCAACGGGCAGTCAAGGTGTCTGGACCCGGGGTGAGTGCCTGCCAAACACCGAGCAACCCATTCTTCTAAAGGAAATGCCGACTCTTCCCCACTTACCTTCTTTGGCATCATACCACTTGAAATGCCACACTTCCTCGCCCACTGCTCTCCACTCAGCCTTGTATTTGAGGATGGGCACCCCACCTGTGGCCTCTGGTTCATCAAACTGCACCTGTGCTGTGCTAGAGTATGGCTCCACCTGGTCGATGGATGGTGAAGATGGGGTGTCTGTGGGGAGGGCACATTTGGAGACCCAGGTGAGCCCCATTAGATCCAGGACATGACTCTCAGCCGCAAAGCACGTCTCTCATTTCTGCTCATTCTTGGGAATCTTGTCGCCTATATCCTGTCCCCCGGCCCACCTCACCATAGGACTCTCTCCCAACCTGCCCTGTGCCCACACCCTTGAGCCTCCACAGGCTCCCTGCTTCTGGACCCTCTGCCTTTGGCTATCCTGGCCCTTTCTTCTTTCACTCTCCTGGTGTCACCAAAGGGCATGGAATAGGCCAGCAAGGGTAAAGGTAGGGCATCCATAAGGGGTACTCACCTGCTTGGACAAGGATGAACTCCAGAGACTCCTGTCCAATGCGGTTTACCGCAGTACAGTTGTAATTTCCGAAATCATTTTCAGAGTCTGGGGTCACCTGTGGAAAGAAGGAGCTTGTGGGTTATATGTGTCCCATGGAGCGGCCACCGACTCAGATCTTTATTGGATGAATTTGTAAAGAACAGAACCAGGAAAACATGAACCATTAGCTCCAGCCCAGCCTTAAGCCAGAGAGAGTTGCCAAGGGGCCAGTGCTGAGGCTCAGTTTCTTCTGTAGCTGATGGCTCCCCTGCTCAGGATACCAGAGAAGCAAGGGAGAAGATTTTAGCTGCATACAGGAGCCTATCCAGAGTCAGACTGTGCCTTCTCCCCGCGCCCCGGCATCCACCACGACCTACCTCCAGATAGCTGGCGGACGGCGTGTTGTAGATCTTGATATTACTGTAGTTGGAGCTTGGCAGCAGCTGACCATCTCGAAACCATGAGATGGTGGCACTGGGGTAGGCAAATACCTCGCAGGTGATGTTCACCTGGTTCCCCTCCCAAGTGTACACAGCCACGGGGCCCTGCAGCTTGGGGGCATCTGCAAGGAACAGCAATGCCTATCAGGAAGACCACGACTACAGAGGAGCCCTGCACACCCCATCTCCTAGCCCCGGGAGGGCGGCGTGCCCTGAAGCAGAGCCAGTGCCAGGGTGTAGTAAAGGTCAGGCTGGTTCAGCAGTCCTGTGAGCTGAACAGGAAGATGGAGGGCTTGTGAGCCTGTAAGAAGCCTGGGACAGTGTGAGGGGAGGACTTGGGAGCAGAGCTCTGGAACGGCCTCGGGCAACCGTCACAGGGAGCGTGAGCAGAGCTCTGGGGCACAGCTCAGGTCCTGGCTGCTCTTGTCCCCTTCCAGCCTGACCCTGGCTGGTCCCCACCCCCTCGCATTTCCACAGCTGCTGCTCACACTGCACTTCCAGGTACATGGACTGGGAGTCCTGGCCGATGGTGTTGCTGGCGGTGCAGATGTATTCTCCGGCGTCTGTGTACTGGATGCTCTTCAGGGTCAGGGAGGACAAGCGGGCGTGGCTACGCACCACCATGTGCCCGTCCAGAGTCTGCCGGGAGGAAAGAGAGAGCGTGAGAGCCCGAGGCAGGGCTGGGGGTAGGAGACTGGGCCATCTCTTGTCTGGGACCAGTCTCACATCCTCTCCCCAAGCTGTGCCCTTGTCTCTTACTTAAGGTCCCAAATAGCGTGGGAGGCTCTGGAGAGCACCATGGGAACTTGAGTGTATCCAAAATAGAAAATGGGACCCAGTTTATACGAAGCAGCCTACACTCTGTGACAAGATCGGTTTGGGCAAGGACAACCAAGGTCCCCCAAGACAACTTTGTTTGGCACATCTAAGATGGAAGCAAAAGCCCTGGCCAGCAGATCCAGCAGCAACAGCTTTGCTTCATGAGATTCTGGGAAACCTGCACCCTACGCTTTCCTTCCAGGAGTCTGCCCATCTGCCAGTTCCATGGGGCATGCATGCATAATGGGAAATCTGAATGTGCCAAATGCAAGAAATCATACAAGAAACCTATATTTTTGCAGATGTCTCGCTTTCTTGAAGGCTTAAAAGTAAAATTATTTCATTCAAGAGAAAGTCCAACAACTCGACGATCAGGAGCTGTTGAGCTGGAAGTGAGGGTCACTGGGTCACTGGGTCCCCTTTCCAGGGACAGTGGCACAGAGTCCCAGGAAGTCACCACCAGATTCTATGTTCTAGCCCTTGATACAATGATTGGCTTCCTGAGTCTCTGGAATTCCAGTGATTGGTCAAACAAGCTTATGATCCCTAGGCAATGGGTCCTGGAATACTTCCAAGGGGCTCCTGCCTTGACACTCGAAGTGAAATGGTTGCTGGCCTAGGAAAAGTCTGGGCATGTTGCCCAAGTTCAGATCCTCAAGAAAGTTGGTAATCTGAAGAAGGAGTCTTGCTCCTTGTAGGCTGCGCCACACTCTTATCTCCGGCAAATGATATTCTGTGGAGATGGACAGGTGCGTGCTCTGCGTATAGCATCTGTCGTCCCATGGGGTTGGGCCTTTAAAGAATGAAAGAGCACCTGTTCCATTCAGGTTCTTCGGACGTGCTGGTTTGGAAGCCCGAAACCCAGAATTGCAATGTCACACACAGCCGGTTTGGGCAGCTCAAAAGCAGGGTCCCATGGGCCTTGTGGGGCAGTCTCCGAAGACTTGTCCCAAGAAGTCCCTCTGACCATCACAAATGGAATTAATTCATGTCAGGCATTTAAGCCCCATTGAGGTTCATATCTGAAAGCTGAAACACCACTGCTGGCAAGGAGACAAAGAGCCAAGCAAAATCATCACTGCCTAAGGGCCACTCCGCTCTCAGAGGAGTGCCTGATGTCCATGGCTCTCAACTCCCATCTGACCTGTAAGTCTGCAAGGCTGACTGGTTGAGGAGATGCCACACATTAGTAAGAGATGACAACAGACAGGTGTGGAGCACTTGACTAGAACACCTTGAGACATCCAAGGGTCCCCGGATCCTGGGACCCCCCCTTTTCTTTTTAAAGACTTTATTTATTTGACAGAGAGAGACACAGCAAGAGAGGGAACACAAGCAGGGGGAGTGGGAGAGGCGGAAGCAGGCTTTCTGCTGAGCAGGGAGCCCGATATGGGGCTCGATCCCAGGATCCTGGGATCATGACCTGAGCCGAAGGCAGACGCTTAACGACTGAGCCACCCAGGCACCCCCCGGGACTCCCTTTACTTGTGAGCTGACAGGGTTGTCCCAATACATCCCAGTGGCAACTTCCAAGAGCTATACAAAAATTAACCTATCAGTCTAAACGAGTGGCCTTGACAGCATCCCTGCAAGTATCTCTAAGGGCTGACCTGACATGTTTGTCACTCCTGTCTGGCCCAAACACAGCAGGATAAAGGCAGAAAGGGTTTGGGGTCTACCCTCTGCCCTTCTGGTTATCTCAGAGAGAACATGGGTTCAGCCGACAGTGACACCAGCCAGTGGCTGAACTATGAATGTCTGTCATACAGACGGAGCTTGTCTGTATGGGGCTCAACACCCACAAACATGGAAAACTAACCAGATCTTTGGGAAGTCAAGAGAACATTTCCATAATGGACACAATATTACAGCAAAAGATGCAAAGAGAGTCATGTAGGTAAGAGTAGGACAGTAACAAACAACAACAAAGCAGGGCATGAACAGTCTACTCAGAACATTCTAGAAAATGTTTGAAGAGAAACTGGGAAGTGGTTTCATTGACAGTCATTCTCTTCTCCCCTTCTATGTGGTCTAAATTTCTCTACGTGGAAAAGTTTTCTCATTTAATGGTGTCAACAGACCAGGAGACAGTCCTCTACAGAGAATTCTTATTTTGCAGTGGCTCAGGACAGGATTGATGACGGGAATTTGTCAGATGCCCAGTTCTCCCTCCAAGGGGAAGCACATAGACTCCAGTGCAATTAGACTGTCTCCCTCTGGAAAATTTTACTCCAGGACCAAGTCAGGGAGTGCCAGCTATAAGCATTCCAGACAGGGCTCATGCTGATAGTCCAGGCTTGCAGAGCAAGCAGATGATCTCTGGGCAAGAATGGAAGCACAGCTGGGACAAGAAGACCCTGTTTTGCAAAAATAGCATGAACGGCAATTACAATTATTCTTCTCATCAAAACATTTTTTGCATCCCTTCTTCCAGGTAAAAGTGTTAATTTTCTGAGCTTACAGAACGAAACTGGCCACAGCCCAAGCCTTCTTTGGAGCTCATCTGGACTTAACGGTCTTCATCTCTGAATGAGACAAATAGGAAGGAATGGGGCGGCACTCTCTTGAAAGTCAATTATGTCCAGAGTGAGATACTCAAGATAAGGATACTTCTGGAAAACAGAAGTGAGTTGTCTGCTTTCCTGGGAGTAAACCTATTACTTCCACTTATAATAATAATTCTCGTAACCTCCCTTAATGCTCCCTGATAAGTCTCACCTCCCCCTCCAGCCAGGTTTAAATCAGAATGACAGGGGAAGATGCAGAAGGCCAAACAGAATGAAATCTGTAATTGCTCAGCAGTGGCTGATAATGAACCCTTCTTCTCTCCCTTTCCCAATCCCAATGGGTCCATGACTTTGGGGCCATAAAACACCCAGCCTGGGACAGCACTGAGCGATTTCTGTGCCACAGGAGGGAGGCATTGCGGCAAGATACGCACTTGACTACGGTCCCCATGACAAGGAAGAAGGTAGGATACAAAGAAAGCTTATCAGACACTAGATTTGATCACAACAGTGTGTTCCCGTGCAGAAACCAGGATCAGTGCCCGGGGACAGGGAGTCAACTATTCAATATTAAACAGCATTAAATATTTATAGCCCCGACTTGAGCACATGAGTTATGCGTTCGGAATAATTATCATTTCTGGAAGACTAAGAGGATAGGGTTACCTGATTAAAATACAGTGTATAGGACTGCTGTAGTCTACATTTATACTATTACAATATCAAAATTTCCTCTGGAGAAGAGAGGTTTTTAAAAAATATTTATGGGTTTGATCCTTGAACCTCATCTAACCCATTTTATTTCACTGTCTGTCACTTAATCACGCAAATCAGTGAAAAAATGATAGGCATGATTGTAATTAGGGTCTTGGGTGTGTGACCTTAAAATCCTAAGATTAACATTTAGCTTCAGTTTTCAAACGAAGTCCCACATTACCCGAGCTGAAGCAAGTAGTCAGAGAAATCTCAAAGGCTAGATGCTACTGACTTCTAAAAAACATAGAACCACTTGTGCCAAATCATGCTAATCTCATAAATTTAATGCTCTATGAAAGTGACATATGCGTGTTTAGCAATTTGGGCAAACCAAGGAGAGATGTCGTCTGCATTGCTTTGACATGAAAGGGGATGTGATGTGATCATTTACCAAGACCAATCATTATAAAATAAGCGAGCAACAAGATGAGTTGAGCTGGAAAGGGTTGAGTGGGTTTTTAGACCACTAACTCTGTGGCTTTATGACCCAAAGCCACATTAACCAGGTGAGAGTCCAAAAAAAAAAAAAAAAAAAAAAAAAAACCTCGTCATTTCAAAACGCTTGGCCTGGGAATTGGAGCGATTTATTTCTGTAAGTATAATTACCTGGATGTGATTTTACCAGTACCAGCAAGAGAATAAGATCCAATTTTAAGAAGTAATAAGGATTTGTTCATCCACTCCCAACACAGCTTGCTTGCTCATCCTAAAACGACACTATTGCTAAGTAACGTCTACCACTATCGACCTATTCTTTAATCTAACTCTAGGACTAATTAGTTTAGCATGTCTGGTTATTGAACTGGAATGGTGAGTTAAACTAGAATGCTTTCAAAAACTAAAGACTGGCTAGTGGTCAGGTAAGCTATACCTCTTGCTTCTCTGGTCGAGTCCACGAAGCCTGGAGAGAACAAGATATAAAACACAACAAGAAAGCAGTAAAATTTTACAACATGTTGCTTCAGAGAATTGATGTATCACACTGCATTCCGTGCACATGCAGCAGCTTTTTAACTCAGAACTTTGTCCAAGGCCCACTTTCAATGGTGTGTTTATGACCCAGCTTAATTTAGGAGTTAGCCTATGTTCCGTTTTTCCCCCCTTCTGCACATTAAGGTGTATCACTCAAAGGAGCAGGCTTTCCTAATCCTTGATAGGCATACATACGGACATCAGCAGACGTAGTTGACTGCTCCTGATCTAAAACGTCTTGAGCACTTCTCGTCGTATTTCGTGACACTAGTAATATGAACCACAACATCTAAAAATACCCAGAGGGCAGGTTTCCTCCTTTGGATTCTATCAGACAGTCTACCACAAAACTACTAATGCCATTTTGTGCTCATGCATTTCTCTAACTCGTTGCATGCAGCCTATTAAAAATCAAGTTTATATCTTTAAAAAAAACAAGGAACTAAGAGAGGAGCAGAGAGGTACATTAGGAATGGTACGCATGAAGTCCTTAAAGTTGTGGGTCAGGAAACTTTCAGGCCAGCAAGCTGCTGCCCCAGGCTCCAGTCGGTTCTTTAAGAGGAATGACCAGATGGCATGCAGGCCCGAGCGTGCGCCACCGTCATCCAACACGGCATTCACAAAGGAGTGAGTCAACCCAGAAGCACAGAGGCTTGGGGATTTTCCTGCCCACATCTAGAGATTTTACTTGTCCGGCACTTGGGAGTCTATGATGCTTATGGTTTTTCTGTTTTCATACCGGGATTCAAAACCATCATACCTGCACTGTTGTTTTTATTAGATGGCATGAGTGCCTGGTTGTCCCTGATGTTCAGATGGAGAAAGGAAAGAACAGATGCCAGAGACACAGCGACGCAATCCAGGAAATGCAAATGAGTTAGCGAACATTTAGTAAGAGTCCACTAAATGCGAAGTGCTTTTGTGAGAAACGAGGGAAATGTTGGATTGTGTCACATGATGTTGGAATGAAGAAAGAAGTGAGAACAGAGGAACGAACATGCAGAGACCAAAGTGACAGTGGGCCAACATGTCAAATGTGGTTGAGAGGTCCACATCACTGAGAAGCTTGTCTGTCACATGCCAGGGCTGCATGAATCAAGATCGTTTCTTAAGGGCTATATCATACGGAGTTATTTGTTTTTAAAATCTGATTCTTCTTGTGACTCTCCCAGATCACTATGGTTTTGTGGCTTTTAGAGCAAGTAATTGCTAGTAACAAGATGCTTCCAGTAGCCTGACCTCCTGCCCGTGTGCCTGGTGGAACGGTGGGCTATGCCTTGGCCCTGATCATTTGGTGATGGTGTGGCTCACCTAAAGACAATCTGATATGCACACGGAAAACACATTAGGATAGGACTGATCATGCTCCAGAAATTTTAACTTCCAGTTTCTTTTAATATTCACGTTTTACTATCTCACACACAAGTCTACGGGAATATGTAACTGAACTAGAGTAACGCATCCCTACAGTTATCCGAAAGTATTACCTGCTCTACCTTTGCCCACACGCAGAATACGCCAGACTCTAACTGCTCAACGCAGGCACCTTTTCCAGTGTTTATATGTGGGCACCTACGTTGCACGAAAGAGGAATTCTTCTCAGGGACAGAAAGGTCCCGTTTGCAGTGAATCCAGAATTTCAAAGGTCTCTCTTATTTGTGGGATTTGTAGGGTACTCTGTCAGCTAAAGACTCGAGGCTCATGAAATTCCATTTTTTCTCTCTCTTTTGATCTCAACTCTTTGACCCTCTTCTTTTCCTTAAATATTAAGGTTTCATATGAATTTCTTTACCAGTCATTTCAAAGTCGTGTTCAAATAAGAAGTTCGAATAAGCACACAGAAAATGTGTTCTGCTAGCGACAGATTGTGCAAATCATCCTCCAAAGGTCTCGCTCGGTATGTAAATGGCACCTGGAAGTTAGCCCCACTCACTCACATACCCAGCAGTATTTAAAATGAGTCTAGGTGGGATGAGCAATGAAATGATGCGGGCGCGCAAACTCTCTTTGCATCTGCATTATCACAATGACCTCCAGACACATTGATCAAACTGACCCATTATGATGTTCAAATATGGTTTGTTTTCTTTTTGGTCAACATAATAGAGACTAACGAATGGATTAACTTTCAGACAGATGATCTACCCTAATGGTCTTAATGACCCAAATTTAGCTTAGCTCTTAGCGGTTGTTGAGCAAAACCAACTCAACCAGCTGAAGCTTAGCAGACTGACAGTAATCAATCTCGAAGGAGCAATTAGACTACCCCTGGAGACACAATCAGATAGGGTGTGACAATCAGGCTCAGTGAACTGGCTTTTGCTTGACTTTCTCCCCCCTTCTTTCTTTTAATGAAGAGGAACATCAGGGTCCATTAGAAAGTTACTAACACTGTGCCTATGGTTGAAAGCCTTTTCTCTCCTCTTCTCTTAAGAAGGGTAATACTAGACAAAGACTAGACTTAACTAAGCAATGAAGCAAAAGACCAAGCTGTTTTAATTCGCTTATTCTGTAAGCAACTTTATTAAAGAAACCATTGAACCTTCCACAAAGTCATCACAATCATGAGAAGCACCGTGGCGTTAGGGGCTCTACCTTCTGGGCCAGTCACCCAGAGCGAAGCCGTGAGAGCATTCTAAGGGCTCTGCACTTGACCTTGTCTCTGTCAACATTTTTATCAGAGGCTTGGACAAATATGTTTCATGTAAGTGTTCATGTGAGGTTGGAGGCAACAGCTAATACAGATGCTGGATGACAGCGCCTGGGGAAAGCTACTGAACTGCCTGCCTTTGGGCCTTGTGAAGTGGGGTCACCACTCACTGTTAGACCTCATTACTTTAAAAATGCATAAACAAAACAGGGGGATCCACGTGGCTTGAAATGCCTTAGACCTACAGACATCTAAGGATAGCTCCAAGGAAAGCCAGACTTGCCCGGTTAGAAAGATGGACTGAAATGTTTCTCAAGCCAGGAAGAGTGTGTATGTGGCATTTTTGGTCATCAAAGTGATTAGAGGTGGCTGCAGACATTTAGAGGGAAGAAGACTGGTAGTGCTAAATGTTTTGCAATGCACGGGACCATCCTAGGAAAGAAGAGCCTTCCTAAATTGCCATAGTGACCCCACTGAGAAACGCTGGGTTGCAACAAACAACACACAGTTTTTAGCAGAAATAAATATAAAATTCTGCATTTTTGGTGAAGCAATTAATTGCATGAGAACAGGGTAAGAGGATATGTGGCTTCAATGCACATAAAAAGAGCTGAGCATTTTAGTTGACCACAAGCTCAATATGATGCAAGAGAATGAGGAAATTGCTGCAGGACTAATACTTTAACCACCTGATGGCATCCAGAACAAGGGAGCAGTTCGCTGCACAGAAATCTGTGTTAGCTACCCCGGCACTGCAAAACTTTAGGGGAGTGCCAGTGGACTGAAGCTCCAGACCACCAAGAAGCACAAGGGGTGAACCCACGGCACAGGAAATGGGGAAGACCCGCGGGTGTGTCTAAGGGACGAAGAGTGGAGACTAATGGAAAATCCAAGAGCTCTCATCCAGAGGACTGAGGGGCAGAGGTGGGAAGACTGAGCAGTGGGAGGGGCAAGGAAGCAGACCTTCCTGATCGCCAGTGTTGGCCAGCTGCCTGTAGAGGACAGACACTGTCACCCTTCAGGGAGGGACCACGAGCCTTTCTGGTGGATAAGCTGCAAAGTGAGGGCCAGATGAGCCTGGACAACCTCAAATGTGACCTTCCTTCCTGACTTCTAGGATCTCAGCATTTTGTGTGGTCTAATTCTCAGGAGCCTTCCTGACCTTAACAGGTAGATACAATAGTCCGTTTTTATCTGCTTTGTGTATCATCCTGATTTTAAAAAGAAAATTGTTTCCCTTCACTCCTACAATATGGTGCCTCTAATCATCTTGATCCGAGTATATATGATTTACTTTCAGATGGAGGAGATCATGAGGGGCTGCTGCCAGATGAAAGTGAAACTGGTTACCCAGAGTCCAGCTGGCATGAATAGGTCCTCTTTGTTCTCTTAATTATGAGCTCCCCACGGTATAAGATGGACATCAAGCCTCTCTGATGTTAATATATAACTAATAGGAATGGCAACTTTTTTACATAGGGTTTCGTTTAGGCAAATATGTTAATGTGGTGTCATATCACTGGCTGGTTTGGAGGACTTGTTCTAACACAGGTTCATGCAAGTTCCAGTAATGTCACTTCGAGGAAACTTGAAGGCAGTCCATAGTAAAAGAAACCACAATACAACCTATGTGGCTGGGCTTAGATAATTATCCCAGATTGAGACAAATGATCTACACTGATCATTGAATTACACAACCCCTACTTGGTCTGAGATGGTCTCTGTTGGGTACCTTTTGTCTCCGTATTTAGTAAGTATGAATGTGGATTAGTGCCTGGCTATTTGTTCTCATTCTGTAAAAATGAATTACAGATACAGGCCAGAAGTGCCCACCTATGAAAGAATTTAGGGTAGGCACAAATCTTAATAACCCTTCTGGTCTAGATTAGCTGTGGAGCTATTCCTAGAAAAGACATCGAATTTAAAAGCATCATTCATCTGGGATAGATATTATTTCTGTCCTTCACTGTAGGTCAACGATATGCACTGGGTCATTCTGGACAAATCACAAGCCTGGTGTAGAGAAATCTGCCGAGCAGCAGCCCTGTGGTTTAAGCCCTGAAATGTACATTCAATCCACGTAACACACACGATGGGAGCTGAAATCTGAGCTTAGGGTTTAATTCCAATGTTGATAAAGAAAGTATCCAAGTAAACACCACATTTCTTAATCCAGTTGGTTTTCACAATATCGAACAGCATATGTGAGTTTCAAAAATACTTAGCAGTTCCTTGAGTTTTTGTTAAGTCGAATTCAACTGTGGAGGTAAAACTTGTAGAAAATAATGGGCTTTTTGGAACAGCAATTTCTATTCCTTTTGATTTACTTTTGTTTTTTATTCGTGGGGCAGAAATCAGATCCTCAAATGCAAATCCCAAATGTGGGTCTGCTGTGTCACCCTATCTCTTTTTGACTTTATTTGAGTTTACCCTCTGTAGGGATTTCCTTTAGGCAGGCAGAAGAGTGAAGATCTATCATTTTTGACATGTGGTTAATAAGCAATCCATTATAAATGTTCTTTAAGGCTAAGGCCATTACCCCTGAATAGGTGACAAAGCTTTGGCCAACTAAAATGAAGCCCATTGCTACAGGGTATATGAGATGAGATTAGAGAAGTGCCATAAGAGGGTTTTAGTTGCTTTAAAACCAAGCTGCTTCTTCCTCCTGCTTTTGGCCCACTCAGCAGCAAAGAGCTACATGATGTGAGGATACCTCGATTTGTATATACTGTCAATAATAATGACAGCTTTCTGGTGGCCTATAAATCTACATGCTCTGAAGCTAAATCTTCCCAGTCATTTCAAATTGCCAGGAAGATTGCTACCATGTGCTACTGAGAGCTTAAGCTGGGAGCTTAGAATGTATCAGAGAACCCAGTGTAATCGTCATGTAGAAACTGCTAATTATTTTTGCCTTCAAAACAAAATGATATTCAAATGTGACCGAAAATACAGGCAGACACAAAGGCAACCAAGCTTTTGTGCATACAGTGCATGTACAGCGTGAGTCTACAAAACACAAGGAGAAGAGTTAATAGGGCTCATTCCGATCCCTGCTATTTCCGGGACACATTCCCTTCAGTACCCCTGAGATGATGATAGCTGGACCACCAGGCTCTTGGCTTCTCCTTGCTCCTCATAGCTCCGTACTCCTGGGTTTGAAAAGCACTACCCGCTTCCTCCCCAGAATATCTAACTTGACCATGCCCACGAACCTCACACCCTGTAGATCTATGCAGGAAATTGTGGCCCTGCCACTGCATGGGGACACTGATCAGGCCACAGCCAGGCAGGCTGGAGGATGGAGGCCATGGGACCTGGCGTGGCCTCCGGGGCCTGCAACCCATCTTCTGGCTCCCTGAAGAGAACGGGGCCCGGGCAGACAAGAATTGCTTCGAGCCTGCATCCCATGGCCCAGAAACTCTTGGTGATATCATACCTTTTCTTCACTGCTGATGTTCCGGGTAGAAGTCCTCCAGGTGATTGAGGGAATGGGGTCTCCCGAGGCTTCACAGGTCAGAGTGACTTGTTCCTCCAGTTCCATGGCAGTCTGGTTCTCTACATAAGTGATTTTGGGTTTTGCTGAAAAGACAAGACATGTTCATTAGTTTATCTGATTTTTTTTTTTTTTTTTTTAGTTNTACTTACTGAGTATAGGACCCTATTCTAGGTGTCGTAGGAGCCACAGAACTGAATCCCCATGGATGTACACCAAATAGGTGTGTGACAACTTCAATGTAAGAGCAATAACAGCAAGATTCCCTACAGAAAGAGCACCCAGGGCAGAGGGTGGAGAAGGCACGGGGCAGAGGAAGAGCACTCATCTGGCTGGAGCCTCCATGAGGAGAGAGCTTTCAGCCTGGGCCATGAGATCTTCAGTTTGTGGAACTTTGGGATAGAGAGTCATTCTAAGTGTAGAAAACTGCTTGATTGAGAGCAAAGAAGCAAGGACACGGGAGGAAGGCATTGTGGCAGGGGCGGGTGGTGCTGGGCCCAGGCACCGAGTCATGGACACCTGGTTACAGCGCTTGCTTTGAACGATCTCCGGGCACTGATGGAGGCCCACTGGCGGTGTTTGATCAGAGGAATGAAACGATCATCTGTACTTCAAGAAGGTTAATCTAGGAAAAAACTCAAGATGATGGAGAATGGAGAAAACCTTGGGGTGGGAAAACCAATTTGGAAGCTCTGACAGTGCCCCGGATGTGGCATAATGGAGTCCTGAACTGGGTGGTCCTGGGGGAGGGGGGGATGGGGGGCAGACAGGGAAGGGCAGCTTTGAGAGAGGTGCTCACGAAAGGCTTCACAGGAAGTGCCAAATGAACAGAGGGCGAAGGAGGCATGGCAAGAATCAGAAGAAGGAATGAGAAGGAGTGTAAGTGACTCTGAGCTTCTCACTGACTGGGAGAGCTGTGTTAGCACTGACTCAAGCAAGGAAATGGGACGAGAGATGGGATGGGGGCTGCGGAGTGGGCTGGGATAGGAAGGAGATGAGATGGGTTCATTTTCCAAATGTTTTGGGTAATGCCAGAAAACACAAGCATTCGAAAGCAGAGTTAAATGTTAAAACATTAGAGAAAATTGACTTTTCCTGATTTAAAACAATTATACTCTGAAATTGCAAAACCTTCCATAGAAGAGAAAAGATAACGCTGCACAAATGTAACTTATTTTACTAATGGGGAAAAAGACGAGGCTAGATAAACAAACAAAAAATCAAATTTATGGCTAATTTTTGAAAGAAGTGCATTTCCTTTACATTCAAATTCATGTGCTGCTCTCGAGTAGGTTAATAAACTGCCTGTACACTTTCTGCAAGTTGAGGCCCCCGGTTCTGCTTTAATGGCAAGGCTGTGCGTTTTCTGCAGCAAATACCTGCTTCTATATAAAATTACCCACGTAGGTCGAATATTCTGCTAGAGTTAATCTGTACTAAACAGCTTGCTTGGCAAGTCCTCTTTTGATGGCAAGCACCCAGGCACCTCTCAATCCAATGGGGCGAAATGATCACAAATTGGAATTGATGGAGTTCACCTGAGAAAGGTTTTCCCGTAGGAAGGTTTTGTGTCAATCTTGATACATAAGACTTTCAAGGTGGTCACAACTCATATTGAATGGACTGACTGTTAAGTGTGGCCAGACAGGAGGTTTGAGAAAGATAAAATAAAAGTTGAATTTCTACACTGTTAAAATCGCAGATGGAAAAGTGTAAAAAAGGGGCACCTGGGTGGCTCAGTCGGTTAAGCATCTGCCTTCAGCTTGGGTCATGGTCCCAGGGTCCTGGGATCCAGCCCTGCATTGGGCTCCCTGCTCAGCGGGGAGTGTGCTTCTCCCTTTGCCCCCTACCCTGCTTGTGTTCTTTCTCTCAAATAAATAAATAAAATCTTAACCTCTCTGCACTACAGAAGCAGCAAGGCTATTGTCAGAAGTCACTGAAGCCTTAGAATATTACCTTGGAGTTAGAATATCAATATAATTTATTGTCCAAATCAGGGCACTCTTGAGAGTGAAAGGGTTGCTCTGAATTATTACCCTGGGACAATGGGCATCATCAGGCAAACACGGACAGACGCAAGGTCACTTTCCTCTGCATACCAGCATCTAGAGGAACATCTCCAGGTTTTGTCAGATGGTACTTATACCATCTTAATTAATGTCTGTTGCAGGCCCTTGACTTTGGATCCCTGTTCTATTTTCCACCTGCTGCTATGGGACTTACTGCCTCAGATCGTTCCGTTGCACTTCTCCCCACGGACCCTCCTGTGAGCACAGATGTCCTGAGGACTCTTCCCAGCATGCAAGGCTCTTCTCTTCTGTCACGCCCATGCCTCTGCACCCTGCCACTGAGGGGTGGTCTCATCTGTTCCCACCCCAATCCAGGCTCCCGCATCCCTAGCCCAGGGAGGGCTCTGGGGCTCTGCTCTTCTGCACTGAGAGGCTGGACATGGCCAGGTGCACCTCCCTTCAGGCTGTACCCTGTGCTGTAACTCACAAAGGCTGCTTTGGTCCTAAGGGGTCAGATAAGCAAACCCACTGGTGAACCCGCCTCAGCCCACAGCAGCATGAGACCTCAAGAGCATTTGTGTGAGCATAACAGGAATATGAGGAGACAAAAATACTTTTTCAGAAGGGCCCATGGGGGAGAAAAGCAATGGAAATTCACTGCCAAATTTAAAGAAAGGTAGGATGTAACTACTTAGTAAAAAGACTTCTGGCTGATAACTAGGGCAACGCATGCTAGAACGTGTCCCTTTCTTAGGGAAAAATGATGACGGTAAGGTACGATTACGGCAGTCTCTAATTTAGATGTGCCCGTACATACTAATTGCCTTCCCGTCTTGAATCACAGGAGTTCTGAGCCCTATTCTACGATCCGAGCTACTGGTTTCTGTGTTGTTCTGCCTCACTGCCGCCAACTCGGCCGCCACTGGGGAACCTGCCCCGCTTCCTCCCCTAGTGCTAGGCCCCGTGGCGAGCCAAGGGGAAGGGGCAGGGCAGAGAGTGAAAGAACGAGGGAGCCCTACCTCGCTGGCCCCCCCCCAACCTGGTGTCCTGTCCTTATTACCAATCTCCTAAACCAAGGGAGGCTAGAGAAGCAGGGAGAGGAGGTTAGGAATGTGAAATGGAGAGGAAAAGCAGTGTGTACATGAGGGACCAGGTTACTCCAAAAAGGCTATGTGAACTCTCCCCTGGAGATCACAGAGAGGGATTCTCATTCTGGATGAGGGCTGAATTAGAGTCCCTAGGAGTCTGTGGTTTACTTACCTGTCTCTGCAGGAGTCCGGCCACCTCTCCTCTATTTGCTCTTCTGGACTAGCATCTATTCTCCCAGGGAAGAAGCTCTGTGTGTGTGTGGGGGTGGTGGTGCAGGAGGGGATGCCTGGTGAGGGAGGTGGGTGGAAAGACAAAGCCCGCCTTCCCACAGTTCCTGCATCCTACATTCATGCCCTGCCCCGTCAGCTCCTCCCCGACACCTGATCCAGCTCTTCACTCTCCATTGGCCCCACATGGCTCCTGACTCACTACGCACACCTCCTTCCTGGGGCACCCACCAGCACTAGAGAGAACCCTAGATCTGTGCCTGACCAGCCAAGTGCGAACTGAGTGTACCTCTACCGAGAAACCGTGTGACCCAGGGCGGCAAAGGGAGGACGCACTGACTTCAGTGTTCCCAGCCATTCTGTCTACAATTCAGACGTAGTCTGTGTTAAGTGCAGTTTCCTGGAGTAGTAACTCCCCTCTGCTAGCTCAGGGAAAGGGACTTCCAAGCCACCTGCCTGTGTTTGAACCCTGTCTCCTTGGGTAGGTCGCCTAATTCTCTGGGCTCAGTTTCCTCATTTGTGAAATAGGAACAAGAATGAAATCTACCTCAGTGTTGTGCTGAGGACTGAAAGTCAGTTACAGACTAACTGATACAGTCAGTATCAGTGCTTGATACAGTATAAGTGCTTGCTTCATGTCGGGTATTATTACTTTACGGAGCTAATATCCAAGAATTTCCCAAGACAAGTGATGGCTACACATTTCTAGACTCATCTTGTTGCCATTTGCACTGCGCTTCACTCACATAAAACAAAAGGCTCTGCCTTCACTGACGCAAATTCTAGCACCTACGATCTGTGAGACGCCGTCCTCGTAGCTGGGGGTACACGGTCCCTGTCTGCAAGGAGCTCACCATCAGCCTAACATGCATCCTTCCTGCCTCTGTGTCCTCGCCCATGCCCACCATTCTTGACCTGGGTAGCCCTGCTTGGGAAACAGCACACTGTTTGGGAAGACCTCTCTGCCTTCTGTTGCACATGACCACAGGTCTTCTTTTCCTCTAAAACACTGTGCCCATTGCCATTATGAAGTCCTTACAATGGGTTGTCATTAAAAATTTCAGCGTTGGTCATCCATGTTAGCCCGTGAGCCCAAGGATGAGGAGAGCGTGTCTGTTATTCATTCTCATCCTTCTGACAATGGCTGGGCCCACAGCTGGCTGACACTCTCTATTATAATTTATATGCTTCCATGTTCGTCTCCCTCCTCGTGTTTCTCAGAGTTAAAGGACCACATCATACTCATTTCGGTTGCTTAGTCACTATCTGTTAAATGAAAGAATATGTTAACAACGGGTCTGTCTTTATAATATGGAAGAACTTGAAATCTGAGTGGTGGGGAAGAGAATTAGAGAAAAAACTGTCAAGAATATTTCCCAAGGCCATTAGCTTTCACTCTCCAGGAAAGCCAGGTGACGTGAACCGAACTGATAACCAGTTTCTAAACCCAACTATCATTAATAGAGAAATAAGATTCACCTAAGATTAGCGGGTCCAACTGCACACAAGCACTTGATCTTTCAAAGGTCTACAATCAGGCCCCACAAGCAGGTCCCAAGCAGGTTCCCCAGGCACACACCATAGTGACCTGGGAACTCTGGCACCTAGCTGCACCATCTACAGTGGACCAGCGTACCTGTCTTTTTTTTTTTTTTTTTTTAAGAGAAAGGGAGGGAAGTGGGAAGGGGCAGAGGGAGAGGAGAGAGAGACAATCCCAAGCAGGCTCCATGCTCAGCTCAGAGCCTGATGAGGGGCTCGATCTCACGACCCTGAGATCATGACCTGAGCCAAAATCAAGAGTTGGATACATAACTGAACCACCCAGGTGCCCCATGTCTTTTTTAAAAACATGAGCAGAGAGGTGTTGAAAGCCAACAGGTTAAGCATTTCTCGGCCACAAATTCTACTTTCAAGGTCAGGTCAAAATACATTTCAGTTCCAAATGAATGGAAGTTAGCTAAGTTTATCAAGACAGAGTGAATAGAGACTGGGGGCTCTTCTCATGACTTTGATGGCACCGTTTCACACAGACCACGGAAAGAAGCAAGGGAGACACAGGAAGTCAGCCGGTTGGTCACTAATGTTTACCATGGGCCTTCCCGAGTCCAGCACTGTGTGGAGTGGCAGAGATAAAGCAGGAGAGAGACAGAACAGCCAGCACTCCACTATCTCGGTGTTTATACGCTTCGTGGAGGTCGGAGGCCACGATCCCCAGAGCAAATATGGAAATGAATCCAGGTCAGGTAGGATAAGTGTGGTGAAGAAGATACAGTCAGATCAGCGGAAGCACATCAGTGGAGGTGGGTGGGTGGTAGCGGTGTGGCAGCCGGGGCGGTGCAGGAAGGATTCATCGAGAAAGCAGGCTGAGCTGAGATGTGAATGGTGCAGGAGAAGAACGCGGTTCAGAGCAGATGTAGGGGAATGCCATTCCAAGCAGGAGAGGTATCAAGTGCAATGTCCCGAAGACAAGGAACAAGCTCAGCGTTGTCTAAGCCACAGAAGGAGGGCCTGAGTGTTGGAGAGTTGTCAGTATGGAGCTAAGTGGAGGAAAGATGAGGTTGGAAAAGAAGGCAGGGGCTAGCTCAGGTTAGGTCTCGCACATCAGGGCAGGGAGTCTGGATTTTCTTCTGGTGGCAACAGGAAACCATGGGAGGATTTTAACAGCAGACTGGTGCTTGAGATCATTCTGGCTACTGTGAGGAGGGGCTGAAGGGGACCACTGTGGGTTGGGGGGGGCGGGAGACCTGCTGCGAGGCTCTGTCACTGACCAGGAGAGGAGGTGGATAGTGTGGACTTGGGCTTAGGGGGTGGAGCTGGCAGACGTGGTTGCACCTGGAACAGATTCCAAGGCAGAGAGGATGGGGTCCTGCTGCTGGACAGAGTGTGCGGGTTAAGAGGAACTGTGGCAGAACAATGACCTTGACCCCGACCGTCCTTACCGAAGACTTTGAGGTGGATGGACGCATCCTGCTCTCCAGCCTTATTCTCGGCAATGCACACGTACTCAGCCTCGTCGTTCTTATCCACCTTTCTGATGGTCAGCTCAGAACTGTCATCGCTGAAGATGTACTTCTCATCTTCCTTGTCTTCTATCTGTTCCCCATCCCTACAAGGTGCAGAAATGCCAAGCGCCATAATTTTGACCACAGAAGTAAGATGTTTATTTTTAATCAGTTTCCACAGAATGCACACGGAGCCCATGGGAAAGACTCGGGTCTTCACAGAAAGTCAACACCCCAGATTATACTTTCACATACACACCTTTTCTTCCTCTACCCAAATGTCGGTTTCTGTCCAAGGGCTATAAACTTCCTACAAACATTCCAAAGAAGGCCTCTGGTTTTGCCCCACTGGAAGGGATCCAATGCCCAAGGCAAGAGAAGCTTACAGAAAGGCCTCCATGCTGCACCGAGAGCTGAGATTCCCAAGCAGCCCACACCCGTGCCACGGAAATGCCAATACAGAGCAGGCGCCACGCTCCCTTCTCCACGAGTCCATGATAAAAGGCACGAGCCGGTTTCTTACTTTGTCCAGCTCATGGTGGGCTCTGGGAAGCCTTTGGCATCGCACACCAGGGTGACGGACTGGCCGAGGTTGGCGGTGGCATTCACGATGCTCTGCCTGGCCTGGACGGTGGGCGGCACTGAAGGAAAGAAGAGCTGTCAGGGTGGGCTGTGAAAACCCGGAGGAACCCAGTGGCCTGGAGAAAAGGCACTTCCAGGGGACCTCAGGTCGGAGGGTCACAGCCTGGAGGTCAAGACTCCTGGGCAGCTTCAGGGTGGAATAAGGGATCCACATTCCGATGTGTCCTAAATAATTACTCCAAACTGAATAAATAAGTCACCCACAAACATGCATCAATGTTTCTCAACAATACAAAATATCATTATATGTAATATTAATATTGTTTTTAATAACATAGCTTTAAAAGCTTCATAGATAGGTTTTATTCCTTTTAAAATAGGATTCAACTTATAGCAGTTATTTACCATGATGTATTTTTTCAATCGATGCATATTAATCTTACAGCTACCATGGTAACTGGAACTTGACACCCAAAAGGGGGCTCCTGATACTGGAAAAAGCTGAAAATGCCTGTTCTTGGTGGTTAGATGGTTAATACCAATTCGAAATGCACCAGCTCACTGAGTGACATTTCTCTGGGACTTTCATAAACAGCCCTGTGCACAAACGGTTTTTACCAAAGGAATGAGAGGGGGAGAATTTGGCAAAAAATACGTATCAATAGCCAAAACAATTCAATCACGATTTACTTATTTTCTTAGTACTGACATTACAATTTCCTGTAAACATCTTGTAAATGTCAGATCAATTCCAGGGTGTGTTTATTTGACACACTGCAGATTAAGATTAATAAGCCCGTGGCCCATGATTCCGACTATTCTGAGGGCTGAATTGATTATAATATATTCTTTGAAAGTTGAACCAAAGGACTAACCTCACGATTAAGGTAACATCCAGGACAATGAAGGATGAATAAGAATGTATTAGAAAGCACAGGGAAAGTTTCTGGTGCTGTAAGACAATGAAGGACACTGACGAATTGCACTAGAAGTCCCCCAAGGTGAGGGAAACCCAAAAGGCCAGTGTATTAAGAGAAAACAAAACAAGCCAGAGGCTATACCAGGAGGGGGATTCACTTGAGACGGATGCGTGTTAACAGACCAAAGAGAAAGTTACGGAGGATGATTTGGGAGACCCAGGCAGTAGTAATGGAGAGAACAGGAAGAACGGATCTCCTCACCGTTCACAATGACCTGAATGTCCTTGAAATTGATTTCCCCCCGTGCCAGGATCCTGCCCTCACAGCGATAAGTGCCCTCATCTGTTTTCTTGATGTCCCGGATCTGCAGGTAGTTGTTGGACAGGACTATGAATCGGACTAGAAGAGACAAGAGGCGGGTTCATCCAAGGGTCAGTCAGCGAACTCTGGTATCGGCAGGCAGGTTGCAGGCCCCTTCCTCTTCCCCAGCAGCAACCTTCTGGGGCTGGGAGCGGTGGATGGGGGGGGGCGCTTTACACTGAAATCAGGAAATGTGGCCCTGGCGTTGACACAGAGCCAAGAGCAAAAGTCTACTGGGAATTGGTCTTTTTCTTGGGAGAAAAGGTCAAGTGCCTGAATGCAAAAGCTCCGGACATTCACGCGTGCGGGACCTGGAAAGTGCACAGGGCTGTGGGACACCGGGGTCTGAGGCTGGGTTGGAATGCCTCGGGGGCTGGACTAGGTGGAAATCCTAGGGGACCTGGTGGCTTGGGGGAGGGGCAGCCACCAGGGAATTCAGGCCTCACCGTCTTTCGTCAGGATGACATCTCGGCCTTTGTGTTTCCAGATGATGGTTGGGGGGAGGGAGCTGACCACATCACACACGATCACGGCATCTTCCCCCTCCCTAAACTCTTGCGGGGTTGGTGCATTCTTGAACATGAGCTTCTCTGGAAAATGAGCAAGAGAAGAGAGACGGAAAACAGCTGGTTCCCCCTCACAGACCCTTTTTCGGTAGAGCCATACTGCTTGGCTTCAAGCTGTGGGCAGCTCTCAACCCATATATACAGTGGCACAAGAGAGGGTCCCACCTCATCCTCGGCCAAGATGCCAGGCAAAGCAGCTGGTGTAAGTAGGGGAATATGGCATCAATGTTTGCAGTTAATGTCTATTCACTGAGTGCTAACCTGATCGTACTTTGTGTGAAAAAGGGTCTATGGAGGTAAAGGGGTCTCTTTACCAAGTGTCTCTTGCCAAGTGGGATGGTGCCAAGGAGGCACAAAGCAAGGTGGAATGAACGGGTACAACACCTAGTCTACAATGACTGGTCATCAGTCCTTTCTCCATCTCCCACTCTGTCTGATACCCCAAACCCAGCTTTCCTAGAGCAGAGAACATTTTGAAGAACACAACAGAAGAAAGGCAGGCTTAATGGCAGTAAATACTATGGCAATCAATACTGTTCCATTAGCTGTCACCCACCATTACACTGGCCAACGAGACAGATACCTGATAACAAGGTAACGAGGTGCCACCTCCAGACTGGGTTTCACTGACAATGGGAACCGCCTGCTCTGAGTGGCCCAGAGTGTTCAGATAATAATCCGCCACACCCCACTGAGCCTTTGGACTCCATTAGCAGCAGGGAGAGTGAAATAAGAGGGAGAACTTGAATTGTACGATAGGCAGGCAGCGCCTGGAGAAGGGAACCCTTAGCACCCCTCTGGGAACTGTGTAATTTGAATTTAGAAAATGGAGGCCAGAGGGAGGTAGCTGGGATCTGCGTGGAACCGGGGCTGTGAGTTCTGAACTGGCCCAGGATCACTGAAGAACATACTGGAGCTCTTAGCTCAATTCAGAAAAGACTCGGGGTGTGGAAGGAGGAAGGCCTCGGGGGGCCCTCGGCTGCCCTACCACTCTGCCTGCTACACGCGTCTTCCTGGCCAAAGGAGAGGACGGGGGATACAGAAGGAGATGGAGGAGGCGCTTACGGAAGATCTTCACGTTGACTGTGGCCTCTGATTCGCTGCCGTCCTCGCCAGTGACCACACACTTGTAAATGCCGGCGTCGTCAATGTCGGCATTGTAGATGGTGAGTGTGGAGGAAGAGTCGTCGTTCCACACCACGGAGATCCGCTGCTGGTTCGGGGCGAGCTTCTCTCCGTTGGGCGAGAACCAGGAGATGTCTTTATCTTTGGCATCTCCTGCCACTAAAGAGGAAGAGATTATTTTCAAACCACGGGAGTTAAAGAGACAAAATCCCATCTAGGGTGACCATGGGCACTCAGCAAGAGCTACAGAACAAGAGGTCATCGGGCTCGGGGACCACGGAGGGAGACCGTTTACACGGAGGACGTGATTCTGCCTTCCGCTGGCTTCTGGGCTTCATCGTTACGTTCGTAACACCCCTCGCAGTGAGTGGGAAGAACTCGATGGCCCCTGGTGCCACTGCTTCTGAGAGGACGCCTGTCCTTAGTGAGGGAAGAGGAGAGGTGTGTGTTGAGGACCTACTGTGTGCCAGGCTCTAAGCGAGGAGCTCCAGCCTCACAGAAGAGGGAATTCATGTCCAGGATCTGAGCTCAAGGGCCTGGCGAGTCGGAGCCAGCTCATCGGGTTGTTCTTGAGGGCTCAGACCGTGGTCTCCGGAGAGGAAGGGGAGACACCAGCTAGTCTAGGAGTGTGGATTCCAACCAATTTTATTCTAGTGTCTGCCGGCACAAACTGGCATGGCTATCATTTCAGCACCCCGTCTCAGACATATTCATCTCCTTCAATCCTGCGAGGAAGACAGCCAGAATCACCCATGCGTCCTTTCCCCGGGCACCGAGCAGGGGCAGATGCCACTGCTTCGCCGTCTCAGACACGGTGCTGGAACAAGGGCTCTGGGCTCTGGCGGACACGGCGTCACCCTGCCTCCCTGCACGGCGCCCTTCCCCCAGCCACACCACCCAGCCCTGCACAGATGCTTAGTATGGAAATGAAGCCGTCTTCCTTTCAGAGCCCATCATGTTTTCAATAAATATCGCTATTTGCAAGATGTGCTGTGGGCTCCACGGCGGCATCTCCGGATCATTTAAATTGCTGTAATGAAGGCGAAGCTGGAGTGAACACACCCGGCGGCCACGAGGCACCTCATCCAACGCAAACCAGGACCGCCTTTAAGGCCCTTCCCTGCCAAACGCCGCTCGCTCAGTGTCCCCGCGTGCACCTAGCTCAGCGCCACTTGCTGGCTTCCTCCACGACCCGGATCCCACTCCTGGCCCACACGGGGAGTCCAAAGCCTACTCGCAAGCTTCTCCTCTACAGACGTTTCCCGGGATTATCTGAGCTGTGGAAATGGGGCAAATTTTCTAAACAAAAAAATTTGTTAAACCAGCTCCGACAAACCCCAGAGCTCCAGCGGGGGCAGCAGGACAGACAGGGGACCCACACCCTCACAGCACAAGAGCCACTGGTACTCAGTTTCCTTTCAGGCAAGTTTCAGACCTTCTTGGAATCTCGTGTCCTGGGAGATTCTGAGAAGTAAGCCTCACACTGACCCACGGAGGCATGGTGTCTGAGGCAGCACTGCTCACCCCCGTCACACACAGAACTCCGGATGCACACAGAGCAGGGGACCCGGGGTGAGTCGCTATTTTGGGAATTGTGCTGACTTTCCTCAGGAAATCCCTAGACCTGCTCCATCACCACGCAGAAGCCCTGACGACACGTTTCACTGTGTCGGGGAAGCCCTTTGCGAGGGGAAGGAAGAGGGCCTGAGAGCTTCCCCGGCCTCTGGCCACACCATCAACCCCGCAGGGGAGCAGCTCCAGACAGGACTGGCCCCGCACGTACAGGCACTGGCTCCTGCTCGGCCGGCCGCTTGCCTTAAATGCAGTGGGGCACGGGGCACTTGCCTTGGCATAAGAAGAATTTGGATTCTCCAACGCTGATTTCTCCTTGGCTGGGGACGATATCCACCTGCAGAGAAACTGAAAAAGACAAAGTCTGGTTGAAACACACATTAGGATTTTTGAGAGGGAAACCCAGAGCTTTCATTGAAAAACAGGGTCTCCCTGCTCAGATTAAGAAAGAGTGAAGAGGGGATGTGGTCTGGGTTGAGAGCCTGTCACCACCAAAGAATCAATGGTTCCCGTGCCAAAGCCAGGAATGGACACGGTCCGGATCCTTCCCTGTGGAACTGCTATCCCCTATCAGACAGTGTGGGGTCCCTGGGAGATTCGGGGTGACCCCCAGCTCTACAAGTTTCTGACCTCTTGAGAAGGCCGTGATCCTGCTCCAAACAGCAGCACTTCTGGGAGTCACAGAAATAACAGATCAGTTACTTCTGGATATCAGCCTGAAGTGTCCCCATGGCCGTGTGACAAGGGAAGCCTGCCACTCCCGACCTCCCCAGTTCCCCATGTCACCGTGCTTCATGACTACGGAGAAGGATTCACTGTGATGATCCGGATGGATCTGGAAACGGGATGCCAAATGCTCACCCTGCCTTGTGACTAGGGGACCCACACCCCTCTTTCCGTGAGAGGAGACAGCGTACAGCATCATCACCCTCCTCAAAGGCTGGGGTCTGTGCCCCAAGGAATTCCCTGTATCTCCTGGCTCCTTGCGCTGCATTTTTATTCGACTATCCCCTGCTCTGTCACTCCTCTCCACCGGTAAGACAAAATACATGGAGGGCACGTATTGCATGGTGCACTGGGTGTCACACACAAGTAATGAATCACGGAACTTTACATAAAAAACTAGGGATGTACTGTATGGTGACTAACATATAATAAAAGATTATTATAAAAAAATACATGGCACTGGGTCCCACAGATTGCTGTATTCGTTTGGTTCCTCGTATATCTGCTTGGAGCAGGTAACTGTTCCTCATGAAAATATAGTTTTAGGGTAGGGAAAAAAATGCTTTTATCCATTTGGATTCAACTTCCTTCTGCCTTCCCTCCTCTTAGGTAAAGTACATCTGAAAGCTGAAAGCTAACGGACATTTGGTTCAACGCACGTAGCTTCTTAAAGTGGATACAAAGGAGGGGCCAGGACTCAACAGGCCGGGTAATAGAGACTCAGTGAGCCCTTCCTTCGCACAGCCATTTTCTCTGCACCCCAGAACAGAGGGCCTGCTGGTTGCCATGGAGACGGACTGGCAGGCAGAGCTGCTGCTGGTCTCAGTCTGTGCTCCCGTGATGAAGGGACTGCGGTGCACTCAGCAGAGCAGAGGGATCAAAGGGCCTGCACGGGGCTGGCAAGGGGAGCATGGGGAGCACCGGGCTACTGGGGGTGCGGCCTTGCTCGCCACCTACAACAGACAAAGCAGACCCCGGAGAAGCAGCAGAGGCAGGGGAGAGGTGGGTGGCCTGGTGCAAAAAGGAACTGCAAAGGGAAGGAGGGAGGGCACAGAGTGAGGAATCAGGCACAGAGTTCAGGTGGGGGGGAGGATGCTGAGTGCTCCACCGTGAGAATAAGAGGGGGGAACTCAGACTGCCAAATGCTGGTTTGGAAGAAATACTGTAGTAATCCGGGGGCAGCCAGCCACTCCCTCGCTGGGTTTACTGCCTATGACTCATCCGGGGCCCAGGACCGAATTCTCAGAGAGAGCAATGAAAGGGCATCCCCTACCTTTCCCGAAATGCCACGCAGCACATGCGGCTGCGGGGGCAGCTAACCCTGTGCAGGTGTCTCTCTGTGGTGTTTCTATGGGCTCTCCTCCGGCCAGAGCTAGGTGCACTCAGCTAAAAACCGAGGGAGCCAGAAGGAGTCTCAACCAGCACCGTGTTCCCCTGCTTATTTCCCGGGTGAGAAAGAGAGGTAAAGTGACCTCACTAAGGTCACCTCTATTTAGGGGCAGGGTGTGGTGGCCATAGAGTCCAGGCCACCTGGCCCCCAGGGAAGTGTTCTTTCCATTACAACGCTGCCTCTGTGAGTAGAGGATAAAAAAGTTCCCATTCATTTGGTTTGACGAACAATCTGGAGAACCTGAGGAATGACCCTCAGATTCCCCATCCCCTAAGAGAACAGAGCAAGCCCAGAGCTGATAAGGCCTTTAGTATTTTGGGGGCACGGGGCCTGACGGAGAGGGCTACAGGCCAGCGCCATCCAAGACCAACCAAGACCTTTCCATTCAGTCCATGGCTCCCATTCCACGGAACGACGGGCCCGTGAAAGCCCAGGAGCTGTGCCTGTGCCATCCGTCACGTAAGTAATGGTCCTTTCTGGACTTTACTGGGGCCTTCTTCAGAGAATGAGAGGCATATTTCTGCCTGAAAGGTTCACTGGCCCACATGCAGAGCACCAGCAGCCAGCGTCAACATATGGATCCTGTTTTTCTCACAGAGCCCTCACTGCTCTGAGAAGGATATTCTTATCCCAAGTGAAAAAACAGCCTTCATCTTTTCAGCTCTTTTCAAACAGAACATGACTCTCCAGGGGCCAGAGAACACGGTGAGGCTCGAGAGTTTCAGACCCAAATGTGGCCAGTATCCTTCTCTGGGCCGTGGAGAGCAATCAGAAACACGGATTTCAAAGGAATTCCCAGCTTCAGCAGATCCCACGCACACATTCATCATCACAGAAGTTTTTTCAAGAAGACATAGCCATTTAGCCTCCCGGCACACATGGAAAAGATAGTATGATTCCTCCTTCAAAGCACCAGTCAAAGCTGGGCCGGAGGAACCCCAGCCTCTCTGAAAGCCAACGCTTGGATGTCTTCCACTGTAGCACAAGGGCTGATTATTCTGCCCCAAAGGCCGAACCTTGAATTATTAGCTTTAATAACGGTGCATGGAAATCCTGCTCTACTCTCCAAACTCCCTCCGTCTGCTTCACGGTATCCCGTCCTTTCTTACTCTATTAGGCCTTTCATTGTTTGCAATAAAAATTCCTACCTCAACTTTTGCCTTCCTCCAGTTGCACATATAAGTGAAATTTCCTAACCAGGCATAACTCATACCTTTAAAGAAACCTAGGAAAACCCTTCTCCCAGAAAACCCTCTTCTCAACTCTTGTTTTGCACAAATGCTCTGCAGTAATGCCATGCATCCATTCTAGATGCGTCCAGAGATACACGCTTACAGACATGGGCGTTTGGACCCAAAGGGTCCTCATCCCCCACAGCCCTCTGCACCCAGATTACAGGTTCCAGTTTACAAAACGTTCTCCGTTCCTTTGTCTAATGCTCACAACAGTTCAGAGACATAAGAAGGCCTACCTTATTGTCTCCATCCCACATAAGAGAATATTAAATCTCAGGGAAGCAAAAAACTAGCCTAGGGTGACTCAGCTAACGAGCAGTTGAGATTCAAAGTCATCGGATGCTAAGTCTCCAGCTCTTTCTTCTACGCCCCTAACCTCTGGTTGGCTGTCTCACAGGCTCGTTATGGCCTAGTAGTTACCATCTGCTCTCTTTCCAAATCATGGGCTAGGAAGAACAGAGTGTACAAACACCTTACAGTCAAGTTGCTGTCTTCACTTCTACCCCGGTTAATTCCAACTGGCCCCCTCGTGCACCGATGATCACGGCATTATAACTCTTAGTTCACAGATGGGGAGGCGGAGGCTCAGAGCCCAAAGTAATGGTGGAGTCCAGATTCCAACCCAGGCCGGATGGAGTCAAAAGCTCCAGATATTTCTCCCATACTCTTCTATCCCTTGTGAGCAGACCAAAAAAGGGTTCTCTTAAGAAGAGAATGATCCCTCTGCCCTCCATCCTCATCTGATTTAAAAAGTAAAATAAACATGGGGGAGATATGTACATTTTCAAATGTGTTTTCTGTTTACGTGTTTTTAAAAAAATCGATGCTGTGTTCGAAGAGAGGTAACTTGTTTAGCAAACAGCTTCAGACGTAGATAGAAGTTGGGAGACTCTCAACTTTCTAGCAGAAGCAAAAGAATTTACTTTAGTTGCTAAAGAAAAGTGAAATCGGATTTCAGTTCATAAAACATGCTGAGGCAACTTATCAGGAAAGGTGGAAATCTTACCAAGGCAAAGAAACAGAGAAAAATTATTCTGATTTCAAGGAGGAGACCACAGCTTTCAGTTGAGTCAGCAACATCTTGCAGTTTGATTTTTACTGCATTTCTTTTCAGATTCTAATGTGTTTGACAAGGTAGGAGTTGACAGCAGAATGTAAATCCAGGTCTCTCCCATGGCTAATTGAAAATATTTTCTTGTTCAATGGTGATAAAGATGGTGATTGCTGAGAAAGACGGACTGCAGGTGTGCAGCAGGCCCAGAACCAAGGTAAGAAGATGCCCTGGTCACCAATTTAAGAGAAGGGTGAACAACAGAAGATTAATGTGATTAGTGACTATGCACCAGATAACGGAATCTTCTAGAACCTATTTAATAACAGCTAAGAATTTTTGAAAAAGGCATCACAGTGTCACTATGCATTTATTTTGTTAGCTATTGTTCTAGAAATGGACCTTGAGCATCACCATACTTAACCGCTTCCACAGAGAGCTGTTTTTTATTTTCCAACTATAACTGAATGCTAAATCCCCTTCATGTGACCATACCTATGGGAAATTCAGATGTCTGGACCAGGAGCGTAACAACTGAGGGGCCCCCACTTGCCTCTGGCAGTTTGCTCTCATTATTAGCAAAGTACTTGAGGGAACATACAGTATAACTTCACTCCTAAACCAACCAAACTCAACGAAAGTAAAGCCAAAACCAATATGGCAGGACTGGAGAATGGTTGAGGCCCAGGAGTGCTGAGTGTGAATCTCAGCTGTGCCACTTACTAACTGTGTGATCTTGCCATGTATTTTAACCTCTTGGTGCCTCTGTTTTCTAATCTGTAAAATGGGGACAAACAGAACCCTCTTCATAGGGCTGTTGGAAAGATAAAGTGAATTAATGTATGTGAAGAACTTAGAACAGCGTTTGGCACATAATAAACATTTTGTGTTTGCTGTGTAGTATTATTCTTAATAAATCCTTATTAACAACCCTTCCCAAAGAAATTATTTTGATCACAGTTTTTGAGGGAAGCAATGTTTCTCTTTATGGTTTAAGATAAAGTAATCTTCTCGAAGGATCCAATTGGTCAGTGGCCCAATTCCACTTTCTACCCTAATTTAGGACATTCTACTGGCCAGTCACAACTTTATTGCTATGCAAGATGATGGAATTCAATCCAAGGCAAAAAACAGTAATGCAGGCGCTCTAGACAAACCACTTCACCTTGGCCTGTTTTCTCATCTGTAAAATGGAGATGATGGTAAGACTGCATTTGTGTGGCTGGACTGTCGTGATAATTAAATGTCAGGAGAGAGCCATAGGTAAGAAGTCAGGGTTTGGAGTCAGAGGGGCCTGGGCCCAAACCCCGGCTCGGACACCAAGTAACTCTGAGTCCTCAGGAGAATCTCAGAGCCTGTTTGCCACATTTATAAATGAACATAACAACCCTGTTTATCTCACAGGGATGTTGAGATGATTTAGAAAAGTAATGCATGTAGAGTACCAAACACCAACTCCGCGGGTTATTTTTTTAAATGGAGGTACATATATGACAGCATTTTGAACTCCACACACACACCCCAAGCAAACAAAATCCCCCGTAATGCTTGTAGTGAGAATAACATAACGGGAACCGCTTAACTACCCGTAGACCCGTATTATGGTACGTGTGCGTGTGTTTATATATATGGTACATCCTCTGTGAGCCTAGATAAACGTGTGTGTGTGTAGAACAATGCAACTCGTCAGACTGCTATTGTTGCAAAAAGCAGCTAGACATAGGTAAATTTACTCATTTTGGGAGAGAAAACCAAATAAACAATTAGGAATGACAAGGCGTCTCGCCCATACTTGACACGTGAGTCCTGTAATTCTGGCTTGACCTACTTGACAGCAGCTGGGCAGAGGAAGAAAATGAGGTAGACGGTTTCACTTTCACATATTAACCCAAAAGTTAAATGTCATTTTAAGGGAACTGTAAAATACGTGTTCTTAGAGATTTTGGCTTCAGGTTCTGTATAATGTCATCACAAAGGCGGACCATATTCTAACTGCCACTGAAAGCATCCTCGTCGCTTAAAGCTGGATCATAGCAGCAACTGAAACATTCTAGAAGCCATGCTTAGGGCTGCTCAGTTGGGGCCTCATCTATGGAAGTGCAGAGAATTCTAATTCCCATCTAACCCTAAGCATCAGAAGTAACCTAGATATTCATTCTCGTTGGTCTCCATAAATTGTTTAATTTGTTTTTTGATTTCCTGGTTTATCGAGTCATTCTTGAGCAGGATGGTTCTTAGCCTCCAAGTGTTTGAGTTTCTTCCAGGTTTTTCCTTGTGGTTGAGTTCCAATTTCAGAGCGTTGTGGTCTGAGAATATGCAGGGGATAATTTCAATCTTTTGGTATTGGCTGAGACCTGTTTTGTGTCCCAGAGCATGATCTATTCTTGAGAATGTTCCATGGGCATTTGAATAGAATGAGTATTCTTTGGTTCTGGGGTGTAGTGTTCTATATATATCTATGAGGTCCAACTCGTCGAGTATGGCATTCAAAGCCTTTGATTCTTTGCTTAGTTTTTGCCAGGGTGTTCTGTCTATTTCTGATAGTGGGGTGTTGAGGTCCCCTACTATTACTGTGTTCTTATCTATATGTCTCTTTATTTTGGTTAAGAGTTGGCTTGTGTATCTTGCTGCTCCCCTGTTGGGGGCATATATATTAATAATTGTCATATCCACTTGTTGAATACTTCCTTTAAGAATAATATAGTGCCCTTCTGTATCTCTCTCTATGGCCTCTAGTTTAAAATCCAGTCTATCTGATATGAGAATTGCTACTCCAGCTTTCTTTTGAGGTCCATTTGCGTGGAAGATGGTACTCCATCCCCTTACTCTAAGTCTGAATGCATCTTTGGGTTCAAAATGAGTCTCTTGTAGACAGCAAATGGATGGGTCATGTCTTTTTATCCAATCTGCAACCCTGTGGCGTTTTATGGGAGAGTTTAAGCCATTTAGATTGATAGAGATTATTGACAGATATGATTTTAATGATGCCATTTCTCTTTAAAGTCTTTGTATCGGTTGTGACTTGCTGCTCTGTATCACTCTTGGGGCCTTTTTACCTTTATAGAGCCCCCCTTAATATCTCCTGTAGGGCTGGTTTCGTGGTTACGAAATTGGTTAATGATTGGCGATTTTGGAACGTCTTTATTTCTCCATCAATTCTGAATGACAGCTTTGCTGGATAAAGGATCCTTGGCTGCATGTTTTTCTCTGAAAGAGCTTTAAAAATGCCCCCCCAAGCCTTTCTCTCATTCCAGGTCTCTGTAGACAGGTCTGACGTAATCCTGATACCTTTGCCTTGGTACGTGAGAAATTTCTTTGCCCTGGCCGCTTTCAATACTGTATCCTTGGATCTAATATTTGCGAATTGCACTATGACATGCCGTGGCGTAGGTTTGTCCTGGTTGAGCTTGGATGGGGTCCTCTCTGCCTCTTGGACACGAATGCTTGTTTCCCTTGCTAGATTAGGGAAGTTTTCAGCTACAATTTGTTCAAATATCTCTTCTAGACCTCTGTTTTTCTCCACCCCTTCAGGGATGCCGATGATTCTGACATTGGATCGTTTCATAGAGTCAGTAATCTCCCGTAATCTACATTCGTGGGCGTGGATTTTTTTAAGACCAGCTTCTATTTTCGTTTTTTCTTCTACTAACCCATCCTCCAATTCGCTAACGCGTTCCTCTGCCTCGGTGACCCTGGCCGTCAGAGCCTCTAGTTTTGACTGNAAAGACTCAAGAACCATATGATCCTCTCAATTGATGCAGAAAAAGCATTTGACAAAATACAGCATCCTTTCCTGATTAAAACCCTTCAGAGTGTAGGAATAGAGGGTACATTTCTCAATCTCATAAAAGCCATCTATGAAAAGCCTACTGCAAGCATTATTCTCAATGGGGAAAAGCTGGAAGCCTTTCCCTTAAGATCAGGAACACGACAAGGATGCCCACTCTCGCCACTATTATTCAACATAGTACTAGAAGTCCTTGCAACAGCAATCAGAAGACAAAAAGGGATCAAAGGTATCCAAATCGGCAAAGAAGAAGTCAAACTGTCTCTCTTTGCAGATGACATGATACTCTATATGGAAAACCCAAAGGAATCCACTCCCAAACTATTAGAAGTTATAGAACAATTCAGTAAGGTGGCAGGATACAAAATCAATGCCCAGAAATCAGTTGCATTTCTATACACGAATAACGAGACTGAAGAAAGAGAAATTAGGGAATCCATCCCATTTACAATAACACCAAAAACCATGCGTTACCTTGGAATTAACTTAACCAGAGACGTAAAGGACCTATATGCTAGAAACTATAGATCACTTTTGAAAGATATTGAGGAAGACATAAAAAGATGGAAAAATATTCCATGCTCATGGATTGGAAGAATTAACATAGTTAAAATGTCCATACTACCCAGAGCAATCTACACTTTCAATGCTATCCCGATCAAAATACCGAGGACATTTTTCAAAGAACTGGAACAAATAGTCCTTAAATTTGTATGGAACCAGAAAAGGCCCCGAATCTCCAAGGAACTGTTGAAAAGGAAAAACAAAGCTGGGGGCATCACAATGCCGGATTTCGAGCTGTACTACAAAGCTGTGATCACAAAGACAGCATGGTACTGGCACAAAAACAGACACATCGACCAATGGAACAGAATAGAGAACCCAGAAATGGACCCTCGGCTCTTTGGGCAACTAATCTTTGATAAAGCAGGAAAAAACATCCGGTGGAAAAAAGACAGTCTCTTCAATAAATGGTGCTGGGAAAATTGGACAGCTACATGCAAAAGAATGAAACTTGACCACTCTCTCACACCATACACAAAAATAAACTCCAAATGGATGAAAGACCTCAATGTGAGACAGGAATCCATCAAAATTCTAGAGGAGAACATAGGCAACAACTTCTATGACATCGGCCAGAGCAACCTTTTTCACGACACATCTCCAAAGGCAAGAGAAATAAAAGATAAAATGAACTTATGGGACTTTATCAGGATAAAGAGCTTCTGCACAGCCAAGGAAACAGTCAAAAAAACTAAGAGACAGCCCACGGAATGGGAGAATATATTTGCAAAGGACACCACAGATAAAGGACTGGTATCCAAGATCTACAAAGAACTTCTCAAACTCAATACACGAGAAACAAATAAACAAATCATAAAATGGGCAGAAGATATGAACAGACACTTTTCCAATGAAGACATACAAATGGCTAACAGACACATGAAAAAATGTTCAAAATCATTAGCCATCAGGGAAATTCAAATCAAAACCACACTGAGATACCACCTTACGCCAGTTAGAATGGCAAAGATAGACAAGGCAAGAAACAACAATTGTTGGAGAGGATGTGGAGAAAGGGGATCCCTCCTACATTGTTGGTGGGAATGCAAGTTGGTACAGCCACTCTGGAAAACAGTGTGGAGGTCCCTTAAAAAGTTAAAAATTGAACTACCCTATGACCCAGCCATTGCACTACTGGGTGTTTACCCCAAAGATACAGACGTAGTAAAGAGAAGGGCCATATGCACCCCAATGTTCATAGCTGCATTGTCCACAATAGCCAAATCATGGAAGGAGCCGAGATGCCCTTCAACAGATGACTGGATTAAGAAGCTGTGGTCCATATATACAATGGAATATTACTCAGCTATCAGAAAGAACGAATTCTCAACATTTGCTGCAACATGGACGGCACTGGAGGAGATAATGCTAAGTGAAATAAGTCAAGCAGAGAAAGACAATTATCATATGATTTCTCTCATCTATGGAACATAAGAACTAGGATGATCGGTAGGGGAAGAAAGGGATAAAGAAAAGGGGGGTAATCAGAAGGGGGAATGAAACATGAGAGACTATGGACTATGAGAAACAAACTGAAGACTTCAGAGGGGAGGGGGTGGGGGAATGGGATAGACTGGTGATGGGTAGTAAGGAGGGCACGTATTGCATGGTGCACTGGGTGTTATACGCAACTAATGAAGCATCAAACTTTACATCGGAATCTGGGGATGTACTGTATGGTGATTTACATAATATAATAAAATAAAATTAAAAAAAAAAAAAAAGAAGTAACCTAGATAGGTTCCCAGGCCAACTAAGTTTATAACCAAACCCTTGGGAAGCCCTGTGTGTGAAGCCCCCACAGGAGCCAGACCCTGGCGTCCCCCAGGCTGCCAGCTAGCCTAGCGAGTGAAGGACGCCCTTCAGAGAGCTGTGGTCTTTCCTGGTTGAGAACGCCAGCACACAGCGAATGTGGCAGAGCAGAATTCAAGCCTGGAAGAGGAAGGAAAGAGGAGTCTTGGGGGTGGTGAAAGGTTCATTCTTTATCCATTAGGATGGAGAACCAAAGCTCCCTGTGTCAAGATTAAGCTACACTCACAAGTTGCAGATGTATGCAGACATTGTTAAACTAAATTCACTTGAAGGAGATGTGGGGTGCACGTAACAGCCAGGTCTCCAAAGTCTTTCATTTTAATAAAACCTCTCAAACTGGGCAATGTTTCCTTACAAAACCCATGCAATAAATACTTCCGGTGAACATTCTCTTTAGCGTCCTCAAGTCCCACGGCTCTTCCAAAGTGATGGGGGAGGTACAGAGAAGGTGAATAAGGCTGTAGAATTCTTCAGCTTTCCATGTCACGTGATACTATAATAGATGTTACAATAAGGAATAAACAGTCCCGAGCATCACTGCACAGCCGAAGCCTACGTGATTAATCTGATATCTCATTACCCCGAACATTCTATCCTATGGAATTCTGGTGGCCAAACAGCAAAATCACTTGCCAGAAGCAGGAGTTTCTTAACGTTATACATGATATAAGCTGCTGGGAATCAGGACTAATTGGGCGCCGGCTCTGTTTCATGCGACTGGCTTCAAGTCAGAACACAGAGCCAAGGCATGTAACGGCTTCAGTTCTCTTGGCCTCCCAAGTTCCCTGGGTCAAATTAGCATTTTTGTTAGGTCTGATCAGATGGTTTACTTTTATAGAAATAAAGAAGTCAGTGGTTTTTAAGCCATCATTGTTGTCCCCACAAACAACCCAGCAGCTAGAAGACTTGACTAACATCACATCACGGTGTCCTGTGCTCCTGGTTAGAGGGCAAGAAGATAGACAGGTTGGTTTAATCTGCTTAGACATAACAGATTCATGCTGTTGCCCAGGCCCTCACTCCCACCTCTAATCCCCATCCCCAAGAGAACCCAAAGTTCTTAGTGGGAGCACTCTGGAGAGTCTTTAATGGGTAGTCAGAAGAAATGACTCAGTGGGATACTAAGCAGGCCAAAATGGACCCAAACAATTTCCACACCACACTCACAGATCAGACACACAGGGGAGAAGCCAGCTTGGCTCTGATGAGAAGATGCTTGTTTATTTTTTGTTTGCTTATTTTAGAAGAAGGTCATAAAGGAAGGAGATACATTGAAGAATTTACTATATATATTTTTTTCTCCAAACAGCAGAACGTCGAAAGTATACTCGTAGAGTCTAAAAGGGCCAGATTCCAGATGAGGAGTGAAATCCTTTCCTAGTGGGCATTCGCCTGGTCTCATCCAGCCCACAAGGGGTCAAGGCAGGAATGTTCCACAGCCCCTCGCACTGGGGAGCACACAGCTCAAGGCATGCATGTGTGCCAAGAGGTGGCAAACGTGGGTCTGGTTACACTGTGATAGCTCAGTCTTCTGCGACATTGGATTCATGGCCAGGACGCTAGAGCCATTAGTAACAAAGGAGGGGAAAGCCAGAGAGGACCTGCTGCATCTTCCGCAACCCCTTCCTTTTACAGACGGGACACTCCGGGGGCAGTCGCCGAGGGTCCCTGCTGCGGAGTCCGGGACCCACAGCATTGGCCCCACGGGCCGACTCCCGCCCCAAGGCCCTTCTTGCTTTTGTGTCTTATTTCCTGTGTGTGTCCTCAGTAACTATTTTACCTGCTTTGCCCTAGTCTCACCTCTGTCCCAAAAGAGCAGGTGTCATCAAGTAAGAGAACTGCTCTATTAAAGTGCAGTTATGAAAGCTGGACAAATGGCAGGGGCTCTGCCAGTCCTGTCCCAGCCAATTCAAACGCCTGCTTGCTTCCAGCGCCGTGCTCACTTCTCCACGGAAGCTCAGCTTCCCTGCTTCCTTTTCTGACCTTCCTTTCTATTGTCTGCCTTTTTTCAGGCCAGCACTTTGCACGAAGCTGACTTATTGAAGTGCCGGGCAAGGACGCGAATAGGTTTTTGGACTCAGCTAAGGTTCTCCAGATGAACAACATAAAATCTGTCAATCTGCCTCAAGGACCCAGGCCTTCCTAATAGATTGCTGCACACTATTTGATTGTGTCCAGGATGCCCGACAATGTTTTCTTAGGGCCGCTTTCCCGAAATGCTGCCTTCACAAAATGACTCACCTAACTTCTTTTCTTCCAGCTGTAAAAAGGTACTTTGATAGAAAGAGAATTGTTCCCCTCCCGCCCAACAGCTTTTGCCAACATGGCAAGAAGTTGGAATTATATGTTCTAATATTTGTCCAGCTGTTGTTTGCAGATGTTGTATTCTTTACACCCAGAAAATAGAAATTTAGAGAATGCTAGCGTGCGACTTCATCCTGAGAATTTCAGATCCTGCCCGTGTCTTTCAAAAATGTCCTTATGTGTTCGTAGCTTTAAGCACATCTGGGCTATTGAAGATACAAAGGCTTATAATCCCTCAAACAACCAGTGCAAAGAGTTGTTAAATTTGGTTTCTGTCATGTGAAAAATTCACACTCTCAAACGAAGATACATAAAAATATATAGTCATTATTATGTGCCAGTCACCCTACTAAGCCCTTTATTGAATTCGTGTAAGTCTCATAACAATCGTACGAGATAGGTACTGTTATTATCCCACGGGACAAACAAAGAAGCCGAGGAACGGAGAGGTGAAGTTATTGGCCCGAGGTCACAAAGTCAGTAAGAACTAGAGCCAGGAGCTAAGCCCATGCAGATCTGGCTCCGTGATCCTTGATCTTAAGCATGTATTACTTGGTCTCAATTAAGATCAACTTGCATGGAAAAGGGGCTGATTTTGTGCTGGGTGAGCGAAGCACGTAAGCAGAGAAAAATACTATCGACTCAGGGGTATATGCCACTCAGACCATGGGATAGAGTGATTCTGAAGGGGGCTGGAAACAGGTTCCTGAAATTCTGCCCCTCCCTACTATAGCCCTGCCTTCATCTCCAGATTGAATCCTCTCTGCCCTCCCACGCCCCTCCCCCATGGGCCTGGCCTTCATGCCCACCTGTACCCTCCTCTGCTACCACTAAGTACTCCGCATTGGTGGCGGCCACCAACAGGATCAGGCCAGAGGCTGTGAGCTGGATTTTCCTATCTAAACGTTACTCCCAATCCCCCAGTTTGGATTCTGGATAAGCCATATCATCCCTTACTAAAATGTTAATATTAAAATTGTTCTTTGGTGACACAGAAGTCGTGGTGGATCTTTGCTCCTCTGTAGTGTGCATTTGAAATGGATTATTCATGGATCTGGTCATCTGGCACTCTCTCAGAGAGTCATTCTTCTTAAGAGGCCATCTGTAGAGCATCCATGGTAAAGAGATCCCTATGAGAGGCCACAGTCTTTTCTGCTGGGTGGAGAATCCATTCCCCACTCCCTCAGCCACTGTCACCCCCAAACAGACGGTGCCTGACCTGTTAGACGACACATAGAACCACACGACACAATATTTTAAAAGGGACAGAACAGAGAAAAACTGAGCCATTTAAGTAATAATTTTACAAATAGTACATCCATGATTCTGGAAAATAATCATATTGTTTTCCTGAGTTAGGAACAAATAAGAAAGCACTCACGGCACCACTATATAGGGTAAGAGCTGAAATGCCTTATCTAGCTCTATGGCTTATCAAGAACTTAGAGCTGAGAGCAGCCACAGCCTGGGGAGGGTGGTGGACAGGGGAGAGGAGTAGGGGCTGCAGGAGATGGTGGCCATGTGGTGGTCCCAGCACATCTGAAGTACATCTTCATTCTGAGACTGTGGTATTCTATCTGCCAACCTTATGATCCATCCATCCATAGAATTACCCATAACATTATTTTCTGAGTCTCAGTTAAAAGTCCTATGGCTACACTTACACCTCCTTCTTGTCTTCGCACAATGTGATTTCAGGGACCCAGAAGAGCCCCAGAAGTGTTCCTCCAGCCCCAGGTTCCTTATTGACCTTCCTTCCTTCATTCTCGGTACTTCTGCCTTATGATTTGTATGCCTAATAACAGCAAGGGCCTCTGGCTGTACTCTAGGTCGCTATCAGTCTTTTCAAGTTATAATGGATCAAAGATTTGGGTCCAGTTTGTTAGGAGGGCTGGAAAGGCTAGGAAAAAAAATAATCCAATGCGTAATGTTACACTCGTCCTGATAGCTGGGACCTCCTCCATATGCTAATCAGGCTTCCCCCCCACCCCCGGAATACTGCTACAACCCTCAAGAGCTGCTAAGAAATCATAAAGTTAAATATGGAATGAGATTCTTATGACAGCCTTTATAGTTTTTTGTTTGGGTTTTGTTTTTGTACCGAGTTTTCACTTAAGCAATCACTGAGAAGTTCTTTCATTATTCACTTAGGCTCCTTCCCTCCCCCAATCCAAACCCAACTGTCCTTGACACTCTCCCTTTGCTTTATCCAACAGGCAGGAGAACCTTTGAATCCCAGTCTGTGAATTCATTGACAGAAACATTAAAGAGGGTCTCCCCGCCCCAGCACGATGTCATCATGGGCTTTGATGTTCAAGGACCAAAATGAGTAGGATCCCAAGAAGCCAATTCAAAGGTCAGGGGCAGATACAAGGCTCACCCAATGAGAAACAAACACAACCAAACTCATCTGGTGGCGGCAGAATCTTCTTTTAGGAACGATGTCACGGAGGCAATGCTTCTTAACTTCTCTGTCAAGGTGACAAGCTCTAGTCATGAGCAACTTTAAAACCAAGTAACTAAACTTTCTTATACCTGGATCCTCATCTCAAAAAGAAGGAAAACCTACCAAGAGACATATTATCTCTTTAGGGGAGGTTTCTGGAAAACTTCCTCTGAACTTTAGGAGACCAAATCCCCTTTCCTGGCAATGGGCGTTCACGGGGGCCATGGTGATGCTGCCTGACCCTTCCAGCACCAAATTTACATAAGGGGCTTGGGCGGGACACAGGGGAGGACACACACACACACACACACACACTCCTTCTTCACCTCTCCCTAGAGAGCTCTCCTCCAGGAACTAACTTTTGAACTTTCAAAATGGTGTCAGGTCGCAGTGTCGAAGAACTGAGGTCACTGGTCAGTGAATTTTCCTTCTTTAAAAATAGAATCAGCCCCTGCAGTAGTTAAACTTGGGAGAGCAGTAACTAGTTTCTATTCCAAACTGGATAGATAGCTACAAAACCAAGAAGCCTTAAGACTACAGGCGATCCGTAAATGAGTGGAGCTCACATGGGATAAGGTTGTTTCATGTTAAATTTCAGTTCCCTTCTATCCCCATAAGAAACTCCCCCCTAAAGCCCCACTGCACGGCCATCACCATGCAGCTGGCCAGGGTGTCTGCTATCAGGCTATGCTATCCTAGGAGTAACTCAGCAGGACTCTCTGAAGCGTGGATTATGACAGGATGGGCCACTCGCTTCACTCGGGCTGGGATCTCCCCAACAGGCCTTAGAGAGTTCCTGCTCTTATTCCCCTTCGGTGACCTCCTTCTCTGCCCCACTCACTGCAATCTTGGGGTCATTCTTCTCCATATTTCCATAAGACAGACATAGTCCTATTCTTCCAACAAAAAGAGCAACACACTTTGCCCAAGAAGAAAAAGCACTGACACATATGAATATATAGCCCTGGTCATGCATTAGACCTTATTTTGTAACAAAGCAAGCTGCCTTTATTTCTATAAACAAGTCATAGCTGTCAGCGTCACTGGTTGGCCTTTAAAGACAGCAGTATCTTATAGAAAGCTATTAAACAGTGACAGCCTAACAACCAAGTCTACTAACAGGTTGGAATTGGTTGAGTAAATGCCTAAAGGAAAGAGCACACGATCCCAGGAGCGCTCCTTAACTCTCCTGGGGGCAGTGGATCTGCCTCCAAATTTCATCCTGTTCTCCGAGGGCGTAAGCGATGACTCTCTTTTCTGCTTTTCTGTTGTGGGGGTTGCACATAGATTTGCATTTCACGGAGCATTTCTCATGGAGTCCATTCAGGCAAGATGACACCTTTTGAATCACCTCCCCAGATATTTCCAACACACACGCACCCTAAGACCCTTCAGTCTGAACAACGGCCGTCCCAAACATCACTTACCTCCTCCTAGGTAAGGAGAGGTGATGATAAAACCCAAACTTTCCCCTGAAACTTCTCGGTAGATTATAAAGCCGAAAACAAAACAAAACAAAACACAAACTACCACATTAAAGACTTCTTGACCTCTATGAGCTGTCCTTTTCCCCTGACCCCTTGAAATAAAGCTATTAAATGACCAAAAATGGGCTCCAGTCTTAGGTTGGCCCTTGTCTTGGACCAAGATTCTTTTGTAATGTCACAAAAGAGAATGGCCCTGAGACCAAAACTGCAGTCTAGAAGGAAAGTGCATCAGGGTAAAGAGAAGGTACTAACTGGTGGGGGTGGGCATTCATGCAGTGTGACAGCCTCGAAAGAGCCTCTGTAAGAAGCTCCCTACATGCTAATTCTGTGGCTTCTCACAGCCTTCCAGAAACCACCAACTGTGACATCAGGTTCACACCCAAGCCATGTGTGAACAGCCTCTTCCCTCCTGTTGGGTGCGGGAGACTGAGGCTGTTGCTGGGGCCTTCCATGAGACCAGACTATCTATGTGCCAAGTCGGCCAAGGCCAGACTGAATGGAGGGCAGTTTCTAAAAAAGTGATACTTCCGGATTCTTTTTTCCATGGAAAATCAACCAGCACCATGGGAGGACTGATCTGGGGCTATTTCCCGGTCTTCACTCTCAAGGTCTGGCCCCAGGATCCTCTATGGCCTTTATGGCCGTAATAAGAAGGGAATCGGGGGTGACGAGGGATGAAGGCCAGTCCCTGCTCTGTGCCTCCATCACAGCATCTCAGGGTCACAGAGGAACGCACTGACACCTGTTTGGTGACTGAACGCTGTAAAGACGAACCAGTGCCTCCCCGAGGCTCAGCATGGTGCTCTGAACATAGTCCACCTGAAAAGCTCTGTCCCGAATTAACCGGCAGATCCTGTTTTGAGTCTTCTTTTCTGAGGTTCGCTCTAGTCCAAGGGTGGGATTGTACATGGGATGCAGGGGTCCAAGCCCTAGAACCATAGGTCAGCCTGAGTCAGAATGACCTGGAGAGCTTATGAAGACAGATTCCCTTGCTGGACCCCTGGAGACTCTGACTCAGTATGTCTGCAGTGTGGGTCCTGCAATTCTACTCTTGAAACGCTCCTCCGATGGTTCCGAGAAGCAGCCACGTCAGGGACTGCTGGCCTAGCCGGTGTTAACGGATGCACCACACACAATATCAGACTCGTTGAAATGCTTCAAGCCCCTGCCCCAAGGTTTTTATTTTTACCATTTTCTTATGTTGCCCTGGCACTTTGCCCCTTGTGGCATGAAGCGATGGAGCACAGCTCTGCAGAAACTCCTATTTCACGCACTGATGTTCAGGTCTGTGACACGAGTGTTTCAGGAAAGTCTAACCCAGACACATCATGCTTTTTAAAAAGCAGATATGTCCTGCATTCAAAATGGGTAAGATACGAATGCACAGGAAGTTACAACTGGGTACCACTGCCCCCAGCACACCTTCCGGCATCCCTGGCCCATCCTGCCCCAGGGAACTCGTGTGCTGCAAACGGAAGGTCTTGGTAAATGTCAGCGGGTCAGTTCGGCAATCTTTATCTTGCTTTGCTCAGTGGGTCAGCCTGCCACGATCCCTGGATAAGCCTTGTTTAAAGCTCCCACAGATAAATGTGCTGGTCCCTAAAAGGTTGTGGTGTAAGAAATCTATTCTGGACGCTTGGCTCAGATCCTCGTTAACCTTAACAGGAAAGAAAGGTGACGGCACGCAGGAGGCATGACGCACTCCCCTCCTAAAATGAGACTTCACGGCTCTGAAATAAGAAGCCTTCGGAAATTGTGAATTAGCCATAAATCACAAAATAAGATGAATTACTGCTATACATAGTATCTTCACGATGGCAGAAAGGACACCGAGCACTAAGTGTAAGTCCTTTAGCTCAGAAGGCTGTCTGGTTGGTGGTACAAGGAAATACCTGCCTCTCACCTTTATTCTGATTTACTGATCAATTTCCAACCTCTGAATCAAGCAGGACCCTCGATTCCCTGCTGAAGCTGATAAAAGAAAACTTCCAATGGTTTCAAATAATTCGTAGTTGAATTCATCTTGTTTTGAAGGCTGCAGAGTCCCAAGGACAAATGTTCCTCTCATATGTAAACATTATTATTTATTCTTAATATCTTTACGCTTGCTCATTGATTTTCCCCCCTCTCTACAACACAGGCCTCACTGTAAAGGAAAAAGCCGTTTGGTGATTCATTAGTTCTTCCTGGAGTGTAGGAATTCACAACTACTACGTGCCCACAAGTGCCTTTCCACCTAAGTTACAGATCTTTCTGACCATTCAGTGTGGATCTCTACGTCTCCTACACTCAAACTGCCTACAGGTAGGAAATAGAGAAGAAAGTATAGAAATACATTTTCCTATAAATTCTTTTGTTTCCTCTATTTTTAAACTATCAAGATAAATGCAAGTTGCCTAGATGGCTCTGTAAGCACAGCTCGCTGTCCCAAGGACTCTGATCCATAGGACCCCAAAGAATACCCTGTACACCGTGTGGGGACCTCACCTGCTTTTCAAGTGGCTGGTGCACATGAGTGCTAACACTCAACTCCTGGCTGGCTAAACAATGTGTAGCTATAAGTATCTTGGTCTTAAATTTAGAAACTGGTAACATTACTTAAGAGATGACTCGAGGAATAAATTGGAGGAAAAGAGGGAATAAGAGATTCACACCAAGCAGCTAGACATAAGCTACCAAGAGCGAGGTCAGGTAGCTTCTATAATTTCAAAGCATCTCCTGCTTGGCTTTATACCCAGTAGGTGCCAATAAATGCTCTCCACTGCCTGACAGCAACCTTCCTTTCATGTATGTTTCATCTCCTGGTAAACTACTTTGTTAAAAAAATGTATTTTAAAATTGTTTTCAATGGAAATGCATGGGTCAGTCCCTAAGAGTGAGGTCATGAGGTGCTATGGAAAGAGGACCCTGTACCCACATGGCAGGAGACCCGGATTCTTGCGCTAATCGCCTCATTTGCGCGGTGGCACTGGTGCCCCAGCAATAAAATTAGGATAAAAGTAGAGGCAGAGGGTGGCCGAGTGGGAAAAGCAGATGAAAAGCAACCAGAAAACCAGGCTTTGTTCTGGCCTTGCCCCTAGAACACCCACAGGATCTGAGGCAAGTCCTTTTCTCTGGCTAGCGCCCACTTTATTCATTCAGAAAGGAAGGGGTTGGGTTGCTTCTTAAGGTCCATTCTACCTTTATAGTCACATGACTGGGGCCAGCTCTGCAATTCATCAAAAGGGTTCCCAATCTTCCCATCTTCTGGCCAAGGCTGGCTTGTCTCAGTCCTGCCGGGGGGGTGGGGCAGCTTCAACCGGCAGGCAAAACCCTACTTAGTTCCGAGACAATCTTCACGGACCCTGGCAGCACATCAGAAATCCCAGCCCCACCTGGGCAGGAGGTCTAAAATGTTCCTGCACTAAGCCTGGGGTCCCGGCATGCCTAGAAGGTGCAGACCTCTCACCAGCCCCCTCCCATGCTGGGGCCCTAGTCCCTGGATTCAGCTCCTGGCTGACCTCCTGGTCCAAATCAGACAGATGACCCAAGCACACAATGCTGCCACCCAGTGGGCGGGAAACACGCCCCTCCTCCAAGCTCCTGCGGCTGCTGCTCCCATTGCCGCAGCCCAGGCCCCTCTCCCATCAGAGATGGCAATGCCATCTGCACCACAGAGTGGTGGTGAGGATCAAGGAAGGGCATGCAAAATGCCCAGTACATAGTAAGCACTCCACAGATGACAATCACCATTGCTCTTCAGTACACTGATCCAAGGCAGAAAAAAACAAGTGCCTGATAGCTGTTCATTCACTGCAGGAGAGCCCAAAAAAGCGGCGTCAGAGCCAGCCCCACGGGTGACCCCCTTCCTGCTCTCTTGCCTGGTGGGCACGGGGAGCTCTGGAAGTGGAGCCTGGAGCACTTCTCCAAGGCATCTGCACTCGTCCCTGGACGTACTGCCATCTGGTAGGAGAGTGAGTCAGAGAAAGAGAGAACAAGACAGACTATTCTTCTATCAAGGCTTTCACTCCCCTTGGGGTGCAGTCAGAAAGCTTGATGCTTCTTCAAGTGTTAAGCAATCCCTATGGACTTAAGAGAAGAGATATGAATAACTCTGAGGACAGTAAGCCGTGTTTTGCCAAATAACATCATTATAACAGGGCTATAAGGAAACCAGGGAGCTAGAAAGAAACTGCTGGCTCCATTTATCTTTGTTTCTTCTTCTTGGGTTTATGCAGTCGCAAGCCACTTAGACATGTGTGTTCCGGATGTACCCCTGGGGCCCATTTCAGGAAATACTTTTTGAAGCTAAAGTGGCTAAGTGGTCTCATTCAAGGAATTTTTAAGCTCTGGAGGCTAGTCTGTAAAAAAATGGACTGGACTCCCTCATCTGATCTCAGGTGGCCGCCTGTCATGGTAACAAAGTGAGAGACTCAGAGGGGCTGGACCGGCCAAGCACTCCCAGGACCCTGGCTCATTTGGAGGCCCAGTCCTGTTTCTGACAAGGAGAGAGAAGGCACACCAATTAGAATCCCATGGTAAAGCCTTTCCTAAGGAAAATCTGGCATATCACTATAGGCCTGGTCACACTCAAGGCAGGTACTTGGTCCTCAGAATCCATGCCTGCCAATGCCAGCCAGTCTAGATCCCACCAAACAGAGCCCGTGTGGGATGTTGCTTGGACTTAGGCAGCAGGCGAACGGGCAGCTCGGGGCCGTGAGGCTGACGGTGCCCAGGAGGCTGCCCGGGGCTTTCCCACACCATACACGCTCACAGCACATCTCGCAAATCCCTCCAAGCTGATTCTCTCGGCCTGGGCGGTAGGAACTCATCTCTACAGCATTAGTGAGACTGGGAAAACGGCAAAGAAGTCCCGGCAGAGGAATTCACAGGGCTATTCCTGACCTGGGACATTTTTATCCTCGTTTGAAACTATACTGAGTAGTAAAGAGAAACTGCAACATGAATGAGGCCCCCATTCCAGACACGACACTCACATCAGCATCCAAGTGTGCAGCTCTGAGTCAGATGCTTTACAAACCCAGCACCGAGCCCGCATACTCCCTGATCACGGGACTGAGCCTCTACGGGAGCCTACTGCCACCCACCGTACAGATGAGGACGCTGAGGCTGAGACAGGCTAACTGGCCCAACATCACACAGCTGATAGATGGGGAGCTGGGATGTGAGAACTCAGGGCTGTTCTGCTCCCAAGTCCATTCTCTTCCACCATGATGCTTTCCATGATGGAGAAGAGAGAAGGGGTAGAGAGGAGAAAGCAAACTTAAAGTGCCACAGAAAGTCTGTCCCTTGGAATGTGCATTCACACGCCATGCCCACACGTCCCAAAGATCCATGTTTTCCTTAATCATCCTCTGCTCAAAGCTGGTGCCCAGACATTAGGCTCTTTGAAAGATCATTCCAGAGAAGGCCTTCTAATTCTTTGGGTACCAAACCTCATGCTAAGAAAAACTCTACCCTATAGTGTTTACTTCTAAAGATTAATTTTCTTCCATTGGCTAACGTTTCCCAAGGAAGGAATCTTGGGGATGGCCTAGTGACTCAACCAAATGTGCTTTCTCCTGCCTTTCAACCCCAAAGTGCTTACTTAATACACCCTTTTTGTTGGGATAGCTCTTATCTGCAGGATGAGACTGTAAGCTGCTGCTTCTTATTCCCTCCATCCTCCAAGCACTCGGCCGTGCCTGTGCCCAGCAGATGTTCAGTGAGTATCAGAAGAGGTGAGGAGCATGCAGAACGTTCAGCACAGCCCCGGCCATGGCCAGCGGTCCGCAAACAGGAAGAGAGGGCAGAGCCCAGCTGTGGTGGCAGAAACTGCTGTTCCGTGCTGTCCAGAAATCGGGTTCTGCTCTGTGCACTGACCCCTGGGAAGTCACATTACCTCTAGGTCCCCGGTTTCTTCATTTATAAGATCATAGTGATTCAGTGTGAACATTCTTCCACTCTAGAATATTAATGTGTTGGACTCCTCCCTATCTACTTTCTCCTGTTTTCCAAGATGCTGCTTAAGGACATACTGGCACAAAAGCCATGTGCCTCCATATTTTAAAGGACACAATTTGAAAGTAAAGGAAATCTCAGCATCTCGTGCTTATTAGGAGGTTTCAGACATCCTCATGTTTCTAGAAATTCCCATGTGGTTTGTTGGAAGCTCATTCCAGAATCTTACTGGTGATTGTCTATACTCCATAACCCCCGAGGGATGGAACAGAAGAAATGACCCCAGTGTTGATAGAAAAGCCACACAAAGACTGTCTGGCAGTGTTCTTATTAAGCAAAGCAGAGCAAAAGATGGCTAAATCATAGGTCTGCCTCTCCCTCACCACCGTGCCGCCAAGCACCACACAATAGGCCTTTGGAAGCAGCCAGCTTGTCAGCATCATTCCCTTGCACAGTGGGTGAGCTGAGGCAAAGATAATTTTCCAGGCTGTTTGGCTATCAACAGACACCAAATTGCTTAGCTGAGCAGACGTGATCCCCTTCAACTTGTTGCAAAATTCTTAAACAAACCTTGAAAATGGAAATGTGTTCTCATTTTACCTCCTAGCTAAAGGCTGCTGAATTCTTAGGAATCAGGTGGAGGGACTGCACGCATAAACATATGCTTTCATAGAAAATAAGACCAGGCTTTCAAACCATTAAAAATGGGTAATTATATATCATTAAAAAATATGTGATGCCCTTGCGCCTGCCCGGTGGCAGGCTGGTAGATATTTATCAGGAGGCCCTTGGTGGCAGGAGAGCCCTAATCTGTAGCAGCTGCCGATTCCTGTGGTGTAAATACTCCCACTATGCAATTTCAAGCTATCACTGCAATGTTTCTGAATGTGTTTGTTAGATGCATATGATCGGCTCTCGAAAGCCAGCGGGCCAGCGTCAGCACACTGCTGCCTGGCCTGACATTCAAACCCTGATCCTGGGCTACACGAGCGGGTTGCCCAGAGCTGCTTCTTGCAGCCCAGCATGAGCAGCCAGCTAGGGCACCTCAGCTCTTCGGCCGTCAGCCATCCCAGCACACTGAGATCTCACTGGGCTTCTTCCATGTGCTCATCGTGCTCTGGGCTCTTCCTCCAGCTTCTTCACTCTTCAGAAACCCAGCAAACATTTTCTGTCCTGAGGCCAACCAAAGAGCTACCTGCCTTTTACTTAGAAAGGAACGAGCCTTCTTTCTTTTTTACGGAGCTCTCCTTCCTGATTCGGGTAGGTAGACTTGCTTTGGTTATCCTGCATCTGCCAAAGCCCAGGCCGTTTGTCAGGAACTTGCAGAAAAGCAGGTAGGTTAAAAAGTTTGCTAGTGGGCTCCCAGAATGATGGGGCTTCATCAGAACTGCATGGGAAGGAGCCAGGACCCGCCGGCATGTCCAGGCAGGGGGCTCATTGCTCAGGATTCATGGTCCTGGTAACGAAATATACACCGGAGCGCCAAATCCTGTCTAAGGGCAAGAAATGAGGCCCTGGGGGCTGGGAGGTAAGCCCTGCATGCTAGTTCAGTCAACACGCTGATTCACTAGGTCCGTAGTGTGACCTGAGGGTGGCCCTGTCCTAGTTATTTTACTCCTCTTCTGCTTTCCTCTGTACCTGGCTCCTTTTTTCTGTCTCCCTGTCTGTCCTTTGCTCGTAGGTTCTCCTCGTTCCTTTTTCTCTTCTAAGGCGGAGGCACAGAGAGCACAGGATGAAGAAGAAAGAAGGGCATTCCTAACGCAAGGACCGTGTTTGCATTTATTTCATCTGTACCGTCTAGCTCATGCTTGTTTCTTGGATTTTAAATCCCACATGGTCTTTAAGGAACTTCTTCTCAGAGCTCAACTCTCTATTTATATAATCACTTTTCTAAAATAGCAGCGCCCTCACCCATGGTTTCTCTGTCACTGCTGCCGTAGGCATCCCTTTTGAGGGCAGCAGGGGAAGACCCATGGGAGACAAAATATGACGGCTAACAAGCAAGAGAGACAGAAATAAAAGAGAAAAACTGGAGGTGGAGAGATGGGTGGGGGCAGTTCCTCCTTTACTCCTTTCCAGTGTGAGCCTGCCCATGGTGGGCCAGCATTATTGGCCAGCCTGGGTCGACCTCCTGACACGAGCTCCTTCATTCCCCATCGCCCTGACTTGCACTCTCCCTGTTCTCCTCAGGCTTCTGTTCCATGACAGGCAGGAAAAATGCGAGGCTCCTTCTCCCACAGGACTTTTAGCTGTGGCTTTCTGTATCCTGTCTTACTTCCTGGTACAATTCCAGGCCATGTAAGGTGGTTCCAGGTAAGAAAGAGGCCTGAAGAGTTGCTGCCCTTCCAGCCACCCCACCCACATGGGCAGCAGCTTACGCCCAGGCCTACTCCACCCGTGGATGTGACACATACCTCAGGCATGAACATTCCAACTGGAGGCATTTAACTATGCAATCCGTGAACCTACACCAGCCAGGAAAACACATCCCAGGAGAAGCTTGAGATCACATTTTGTGGTCTTGCCAATGACCCCCTACTACACTGTCAGATAAGAAAGTCCACTGAGAAGTTTGGAGAAGAGGAAGCAGGGCCATATACTCCAACCTCCCAAAGGCAAGTTTACCATTCCTGCTGAGCCTGGCACGGCATTTTCTTGCCCTGCTGTGTGCCAATTTTTCATCAAGGAAAACAACCCTCATAAGGGGTTGATGGACAAGCTTTCCTCAACAGGCTGGAAAATAAATGGTGTATTTTTTTAATGGTACAATGGAAACATTTGGAAGGCATTTGTTGTATCTGCCTTCAGGAATCTGTTAAGTTAAATCTGGCCCCATCCCAATGACCACAGAGAAAAACCACATAAATTAAACATATAAAAAAACAAACAGTGGGGCGATTTACAGATGTCTCATATCTTACGATGTAACTCAGAAAGAAAATTCATCTTTGCAAAAGCCCATAACACCTCCCTTGAAAACCATGAAGGGTTGTGTGTTTATCTTTCCCAGACCAGTGGGTGTTCTCAGAGGTGGGGTAGGGATGTGACCTCAGAATACACCAGATGGTTTTTTAAGATGTCAGAGAACTGGACAGTGGTCAAATAGGGCTTCACCTTCTCTCCTGTAAAGTTGAACAATTCAGTCCATTGTGGATGAAACAGCTCTGACAAGTTGTAAGATATCTACTATTCTTCCTGACTTTGGGCCACTTGCTTGTATTAACTCTCCAGCACAATCAAAGCAGAAGCCAACTTAAAGTAATGTTAGGAAACTTCATGACACACCTTTGCTTTGAAAAGGCTACCAAGCACTCTCCCTAGACCTAAGCCTCTCACAGGCCAGTCCTGTCTCTGTTCCCTGCATTCTAGCACCAGCCCCAGCCCCATTCCTGGCACAGGGATGGGATTGCACACAGTTGATGAAGGGACTTGGGTGAACCCACCGTGATCTCTGGTTCCCAGCTCTGCATTCTTGCCATGAGAGTCCCTGATGATCAAATCCTTTTCTACTAAGACATGCTGTATTTTATCAAAAACACCAGCATCTGGTGGGTGGTTGACCAACCACCCACGTTCTCGTCGTGCTCTTGTCTTTAACCCCCACCATTTCCTCTTCTGCCCACTCACCGACTTCTGCATTGCCTTCAGCTCACTTAAATAGCATCACTAGTTTCCTTATTCTTGCCTTTTACTTCTTCCCCTCTTGTGTTTTCATATATGTATATTTATGTGCATGCATAAATGTGCTGGGTTTTAAATATAGGGACATAAGTATGTGTACAGATATGTAAGGAATATGATGTTTTTTCACCATGGGGAATGGTATGAAAAACATAAAAACAAAGATATTCTATTATTCCTCACATTAGGAGAGGGGGCACAGCTCAAGGGCTCATACCTTCCAGTGTCAAAAATGCCTCACTAGCAAGTCCCCAGCCCCAGACCCTGGGGGTATTTAGGCCATTCCCTAGAACCTCAGGCTGGGCTAGGATTAAAACCCAGTTACACACGTGGCATATTGAAATATACATCTCTTCTTGAGAAATGGGCTGATGTGCAGAACTCCTATATCAAAAGAACTTTCTACAAGGCGAATACATGAATGACATACATGTGACCAATGGGACAAAGTTTCCCAGCTAGGGTGGATGTACACATTTCCAGTGCTTTCCAAATTGTTATAAAATGCACCCCTCACATTCCCCTCCTTGCCACCTTCATTGAAAGAGCACACACAGCCTCCATCTCCCAGATCCAGGGTTATTGTGGTGCTGCCATTCACAACCCGGCACGACTGGTAAACTCTATTAAGCTTCCATCAACTCGTCGTGTTGCATTAGAGACCTCAGTCAACCTTTTGACAACAACTGTAAAATGTCTCCAGATGGTTAACACAGCACATCAAAGTTAGTATTCAAAGGCTTCAGTCAATCTGAGAAATATAGATCTCCCACAAAAGCATGACATCACCCTGCCACCTCGACTGCCAAGGTACCTCTGGAGACTTTTGTTTTGGAGGGGCTGCGAGGAGGGAGACTTTGGGCTCCCAATTGATGAGCAAACACACACACACACACACACGCACCCCCCCCATCTTCTCCAGCAGATGCAGAGCTTCTGTTCCCTGAGGAAGGAGACACAGTTGGGGGTGGGCCTGGTGTGAGCGCAGACGTGAGCCTCGTGCTGTGCTTCGAGCTGGGATCCCCCTACCGAATTCACCTCCCCTTGTTGCTCCCTTCTCGTCACTGCCATTCCTTTATTTCTATTTCTTTACCTCAGTGGAAATAGGAATGGGACCTGGTTTCTCTATGTCACATGCGAATGAAAGAAATACGAAGCTGCACATAAAACATTTCACATTCCCCAATTTGCAAGATCTTTCAAATCTGTGCCAGCCAAGGGTGGTCAGATGAGCTGGGGGGGAGGGGGGCTATTCCATGCCTCTGGCTCAGGAGGACCACAGGTTGTAATATGAGCCGGGAACCAAGGGGCAGGATGACACGAGCCCTCCATTCCGGGAGTCACAGCCCTACCAGTGGACAGCATTTAGTAGAACAAATCATTACTGCAGATGTTTGGGTTTTGTTTTTTTCCTTCTATTTTCACTAAAGCCCTACAAATTTATTTTTAGATGCAAAGCATATTCCTGCCCGACCTGTGCTCCTTTGCATAAATATTACTAAAGGAAATTGAGGTTGCTTAGAAATAGCTGGTGTTTGATGGGGAAATGGAGTCTGAGCTATGAGAGAGAGATCTCAGTAAGTGGGAAACATGGTAATCAGGCCAGGAGTACTGGGGGGTCGTGAGCTTGGTGACCCACTGCAGGGAAACTAAACCCCTACTAGGGTCTTCTCAGTTGTTCCGGCTATGTTAAAAGGATAGGATTGTCAGGAAATCTTCAGAAGGGGAGATATATATGATTTTCAACTTCTTATGTCCTAGATCAAAGCAGATCATAACAAGAGCTCCATTGTCTAGTTAAAGGCATTATTCTGCCGCACGGAGCCCAGAGCATTCACATTAAACACATATTGGCAAAAGTAACAAGCCACAGAAATTTTTTTAACATTGGGCACAGTCAGTGGGGCTAAGGGATACTCAGGCAAAGTGGCATTTGGCAGCGACCTGCCAGAGACTGACCCCTGTGCACCTCAAGAGTGTACCGTCTCTACTTCTCGGCCACAGAAGCCCACGGCCAAGAGCGGCGCCAAAGAGCTGCCCCCTCGGCTGGTGGGTTCCTTCCAGTGGCCCTGCACACCCTGTCTTCTCCCATGCCAGAGATAAAGGGCTGAGGCTCTGGAAGGTTAAACCCCAGAACACAAGCCTCAAAGTAGGAAGGAATGCACCTCCACGGTGATTTCCTTCCCCCTTGGCTCCTCTGGCAGCTCAGGCTGCCCCCCAAACGTGTACGTTTCAGGTAACGTGCCGGTGTCGGTCACACATTTCCACCCCTGTAACTAAGCTCTCACAAGCCCGACACATGGGTCTGGACAAACCACTATTAGAACAGCGAAGGCCATGCACGCAGCAGCTTCCCCTTCTAGCCGCCATGTGCGCAATTTGCACTATCATGCAATCCCTTCTTATTGTGCTGAGAGGGCCGAGGTCCAGAGAAGCAATTCAAATTAGACCTCAGGTTTATGGAGATTCTTAACATAGTTATAAATATTCAAATCAGGGCTGGATCTTGGCAGGATTTTTCTAATTAAAATTTCATTCAAATTAAATCAGCCACATTTTGACAGACACAGGAGACAAAAAGCTTTGTGGTTTTTGTGAGGGATTTTTTTTCCCCCCAACTAATCAAAAACATGGCTAATGTAATAAGAGCGGGGAAAGGACTCAGTCCGAGCTGGTGGTGGTTATGCATGAGCGGCAGAGGGAGGCTGCAACCAGAAGCCGCTGCTTTCCCAAGCTAACATCATTTAAGAATTGCCTATTACTTAAAAATCTAGAAGTCAATAGCCTCTCCACAGAGGCCAGAGCTGCCACAAGCAGTATTTTTGAAAAGTAAAACTCGATACCATCATGAGCAAACTCCTAGACATCATTTGCATCTGAGTTCGATCCCAGATTAAGCCTTCAAAACACAGCTGCCAGCCTCGAATTTGCAAATACAGATACAAATTTCCTTTTTATAACAGTCAGACTTGTAAAAGGCAAACAACATAGACAATGCAGCACTTAGAACATTTCCAGTTAAGAAGGGGGGAAAAAAAAGCCATTCCAAGATCCAAGGCAAAATACCTACTTTTCATGGTAAAACAGCTTTATTCATTCCCACTTCCTCCACCAAACACAATTTAAACTGCACATAATTTTTGCTATCAACCCCTCTCCTACAGACTGTAACAGCTAAAATGCCAGTCTGTCTCCAACATAATTAAACAAAATGTGCAATCTTCTAAAATCTGTGAATAAACAATATAAGGCAAAATAAAAGACCCAAACAAAAGAGCATACCGAGATCAATCGTCAAGCTATAATATCCTGACATCCCCCACCAAGGAGTACTTACAGAATCTGTTGTGGCATGGAAAATAATAATTCGAGAACACAGCGAGGACGAGGGTGCTGGGGGCAGCACAGGTATCGACACTTATTGGGAGTGCAGAGGGGATGAGCTTTATGCCGTACATCAGACAAGGCGGCTCTGATGGCGGCACCTTGAATCTGCCACCAGGCTGCGAAGGCAGCTCAGAAGTTCCGACAGCCCACCTGGATGGATGCAGATGGGACTAAGGACCAAACAGAAGTACCAGATGAGATGTACCACATGAGCTGCAAATGCTACCTGGACAAAGTACCCCAAAAGGAGTGGCTTAAACAACGGGAGTCCCTTGTCTCAGTTCTGGAGGCCACAAGGCCAAGGTCAAGGTGCCGGCATGGCCATGCTCCCTCTGCAGGTGCCGGGGAAAGGTCTGCTCCAGGCCTCTCTGCTGGCATCTGGTACTTTCTTGGCTTGCGACAATACAACTCTGGTCTTCACAAGGCATTCTCCCTCTGTGCAGGTCTGTCTCCAAATCTCCCCTTCGTGTAAGGAGAGCTGTCATACTGGGTCAGGGAGCCACCCTATTCCAGTAAGATCTCATCTTAACTAATGATATCTACAACGACCCTATTTCCAAGTAAGGTCACATTCGGAGGTAGTGGGGATTAGGACTCCAACAAATGAATTATGGAAGAGACACAATCCAACTTGTAACACGTATGAAGGATATGGTTATCTAACTGGATAGTAAGTGATCGTTAATTCTAATTCACTATCAGCTCTGAGAGTTCAAGGAGTTACCCCTTTTCACGATGCATTTCAAGCCACATGCCTGCCTGAACTCCCCTCTGGGAAACCATGGTGGTGGTGGTGGCCGGGGTGGGGGGGGTAGGGGAGTGCTGGGGAGGGAGTTGGGATGCACCGCCAAGCATAGTCTTTGCAGCTAGAGAGACCTGGGCTCCAGTTCTGACTCTGCCACTTAAGAGTTGTGTGCTTTGGGACACACTGTTTAACCTCTCTGAACATCTGTTTCCTCCTCTGTAAAACAGAGAATACAACAACAACCTGGCAGGTTTGTAGTGGGGATTACATGAGATGACATGAATAAAGCAAGCGTCCTATCTTATGGCATGTGGGGCAACCAGTATCCACTAAATCCCCTCCCCTGCCCCTCTCCAGCTTCTCTCTTGAACCCTGAAAGCGAGGCATCTCAAAATCAAGTCCCTGTATCTTACTTTTAATTATACTATGCAGGTTTTCTAAGCACAAACACAATACATCACCAACATCAGCTCAGATTACCTGGGCCTTATTTACAGCATAAATAATTGTTTGAATGCAATTAGCTTTTAGCAGTGTTGGAAGACAAGCTTACTGATTTTTTTTCTACCCAAGGGAGCTCTGATTCATGACTTCCAGTGTCTATTCAATGTAGTATGAAAGAAAAATGCCTTCTTTTTGCCCTTAGTTTTCTTAGTCCCTCTTTTTTATAAGCAAATAGACGAGGAGACATAAAAATAAAACCCAACGATGCAGCCGAGAGATGAAAAGGTAAGACAAAGCAAAATAAAACGAAACAAACAACAAGAACAAACATCACCCTACCCTCCCTGCACTGCCCTGCCCCGTCCTGGCAAGATCAATTCCTCAAAATGATTCTTCACGTTATTTCGGCCCTATCCTCCCTGCACTGCCCTGCCCCGTCCTGGCAAGATCAATTCCTCAAAATGATTCTTCACGTTATTTCGGCCCTATCCTCCCTGCACTGCCCTGCCCCGTCCTGGCAAGATCAATTCCTCAAAATGATTCTTCACGTTATTTCGGCCCTATCCTCCCTGCACTGCCCTGCCCCGTCCTGGCAAGATCAATTCCTCAAAATGATTCTTCACGTTATTTCGGCCCTATCCTCCCTGCACTGCCCTGCCCCGTCCTGGCAAGATCAATTCCTCAAAATGATTCTTCACGTTATTTCGGCCCTATCCTCCCTGCACTGCCCTGCCCCGTCCTGGCAAGATCAATTCCTCAAAATGATTCTTCACGTTATTTCGGCCCTATCCTCCCTGCACTGCCCTGCCCCGTCCTGGCAAGATCAATTCCTCAAAATGATTCTTCACGTTATTTCGGCCCTATCCTCCCTGCACTGCCCTGCCCCGTCCTGGCAAGATCAATTCCTCAAAATGATTTCTTCACGTTATTTCGGCCCTATCCTCCCTGCACTGCCCTGCCCCGTCCTGGCAAGATCAATTCCTCAAAATGATTCTTCACGTTATTTCGGTCCTTGGATATTTTTTCAAGCAGTAGAACATACGGCTACATACTTAACCCTCTTAACCTCCGGGCAGTGCACCTCTCTGATTTTACCCTTTAAGGTTAACTAAGTATTAGACATCTGGTTCAGCAACACTTGTGGAAGTATTTCTGTGGAACAAACACACATTACAATTTTGGAGGTTAGAAGCGTCCTAGATGTGAAGTAAGAAGGGCATCATCTGTCCTGTCTCCCCACCAGTTTTCCTGTGGTTTTATTTTTGCTCACTCACTGTTAGACACATAGTGCACGCTGCTGTCAGAGAAAAACAGAGAGGATGGCCACAGCCAAAGGACAGCAATCCTGTTTTGAGGGTGGGTAGAATTTTTATAGCAGACCAAAACGAACCCAAGAGCAAACTGCTCTGAGCCTCACTGGGAAAAGGATGGGACCTGGAAGCTGTGGAACTCATGTGAGGTCTGGCCTCCTCCCCCCCCCAGTTGGCCATGAAGCCCTGAGCATGTCTTTTCTTTATTTTTAATTTTATTTATTTATTTGACAGAGAGAGAGAGAGACAGCCAGTGAGAGAGGGAACACAAGCAGGGGGAGTGGGTGGGAGAGGAAGAAGCAGGCTCCCAGAAGAGCATGGAGCCTGATGTGGGGCTCGATCCCAGGATCACACCCTGAGCCGAAGACAGATGCTTAACGACTGAGCCACCCAAGCACCCCCTGAGCACGTCTTTTCGACTGCAGCCGCCTCTTCCAGGGAAGGACAGCACAAGCATATAATGCCCTCCTTAGTTTCGGGCTGTGATGAGTTCCCAACGAGATGGCAAATGTTCAAATGCTTTGAAAAACACCACAAAAATACAAAAAATTTTCTAGAAAAAATAGCTTTTGATCTACAAAAATGGTAAAGGAATGAAGACACTTGGAAATCAGAGAAAGGCTCTTAGACAAAGGTTCTTATTTCATGCCTCCTGGAAAAACCCGTCAAACAAACACACTGACGAAACAAGGTTGTAAGAGATATTTCCCAAACTACTCTGAAACAGCACTGTAAAATGACCGAAACCAACGTCTTCACTGAGACTGGAGTCATCTTACTCACACCCAAGAGCATAAGGAAAAGTCAAGGAACTAACGACAAGCGAAAATGCACATCATCTGTTCTCCCCTGTGAGGCAAAAGTCAGAACTATGTATTTTTGAGGAGCTGCCCTGGGAGCAGGAGAAGCCAAGTTCCAGCTTTTTCCAAGCTAACAGCTTTTCTCTCGGTCTTATTAATGTGGAGCCAATCTGCAGTACTGATTGGACACCGGGGAGAGTTCAAGCCTAATTGTTGCACCAATAAAGGCAAGTTGAAATGATCCGCCGGCAGCACAGCACGGGTAAACAGGTTCGTCTAGTTGGCCATTAAACCACATAAACAATTGCCCCCAGTTTCTGTTTTGGTATATGGTTGGTATCAACTAGGTCAGTCTTGTCCTGGGCTTCCCAAGCTGGTATTTCTGCAAAGCGATCCAGACAAGAGCAAAAGACAACCCCCCCCCAAAAAAAAAAAAAAAGATAGTGGGGTAATCTCTGCTCTCCTCTTTAATAGGCACACAAGCCCATTTACATTCTGCTTCCAAGTTCATGCAATAAAGGCCTCTTTAGTATCCCATAATAAGTCCATTAAAAAGCTTACGCTTAATCACACAGTTAACATTTTCATGTGGAATTGGTTCCCTGGCCTCCCCCCGCATCTGGATTCCCAGCTCCCCCACCTCACACAGCTAAACATTTCCCATTGATTAAAAAATGCTGTTCGTGCAACTTTACTATCATCGGTGGTTAAATATAATTAACTCAGCATTTCAACAAAAGAAACTGGATCAAATTGCTCTGCAATTTTGGGTAAGAAACAGGATTTCTTCCCACTGTGTACAGACTAAACCAGGAGCAGCAGGACAGATCTGAGAAGTTAATAACACATCTCAAACAGAAGTAGGGGAAAGTACATTAATTACTAGGTAATGGATATCAACACTGCAACTAACTACAATTTTGCATGCTTAAGTGACCCAGGGTGTAAACCGATCCTGGAGAACGCACGCCATCCCTCCTTTTCTCGTAAGACGTGTTACGTCGGCCTGTACTGAACCCAGAGACGGGCGAGTTGTGGGGGCCGCTGGAGGGGAGGCTGCCGCAACCGGGCAAGATCGTCCAGGGTCTATCTCAGAATAAAAGTTGTGAGCTGGAATTCCAAACCTGTGTTTACAAAAGCAACAGAAGTGAACGGGGCAGAAGAACAAGAGACCAAATACAAACGGAAGCCCGACCACAAAGATGTGGGCTCTGAGAATGCAGACTGACGCACTGGGCGCTCAGCACCTCCGCACAGAGCAACGCGCTCCAAAGACTGTCCTCCGGTGAATCTGAATTAACCTGTGTATCCAGCCCAACCTGGAAGAAGCCTTACTTGTCCAACTCAATTTTAAACACAGTTCTGAATTCAATTCCATTTCCTCTTAGATATGGAAAAACGTGTTCTGTGAAATTCTGGCTTCATGGTCCCGCTACGATCTAACTTACCTATACCGTTTCTAAAGAAGTTGTATAACGGGGGCCTAAAGATCTGGTTCAACTTTTCAAAGAGTGAAGAAAAACCCAAGCTGTTGGTTAAAAACAGCACACACACACACACACACACACACACACACACACACACACACACACATCCTAGCTATCACTCTAGATCATGAAACCACAGCAAACCGGTCCCACTAGATCAGGTCCGGGAAAGTCTGCCTCTAAACCTGGCAGAGCGCCGAGAACGGAATCCCACTCACATTCTGAGTCTGAGTCGTGTGAACCCCGGGCCGAGGCTGCTTCCCCCCCCCCATTGTGTGCACGCAGGGAACACGTGCTCCTGGCTGGAGAGGGACGCAGCCTCCTGCACCCCACTAGTGTAGCTCCCACACCCCCAGGGCCTGGGCTCCAGTGGCAAAGTCTGGAACGGAGGCTTCTGAGTAACTGCTGAATGTGGAGTAAGGTTTTGGTGAAAACATTAAAAAAAAAAAATCATTTACCGCTGTGAGATAGGGGGCGGTAGCTGCCGTGGCAACGTGGCACACACCCGCACAAGGAGGCCTGTGGGGAAGGGGCCTGAGCCACTGTCTGACCGAAGTCAGCCCCGGACCAAGGGGACCTGGGGGAGCAGACCGTGGGAGGTGGTCCCCTCTTGGCCCCGCAGACGGTAAGGCTCTACAACGCTGCTTGTGAACCACTTAGAAATGAGGTATATTGTCCAAGAATGGAAGTGAGGAAGCTTGGAAAGACAGCCTTTTCCAGAAGTCAGGCACATCTGACCCAGCGACTAATAGGGAGAACTCAGGGTCCTGGCGTCTTTACACGGGTCGGTCTGTGTTCCCGGACAGCTTCTCTAACTACGGGAGGGTCAACACTGTGTACGAGCATGTCCTATGTGTTCCTCAGCAGCTTTCCATACTGCAGCCCTCTTTAAGTGCAAGTCAAAACCCAGTGTGTCAAATTCCAAAGAGCCAGACATCAAATTTGTGTTGACAGAATGACGAATGAGTGAGTGAATCCTATAAGAAGCCATTTCCAAACCTGAAATCTGATCTAATCCAGCTGAATTTGTGTCTTACTTAAAAGTACGATAAATGATTATGTTTTTGTGGGGTTTTTTGCCTTTGTGGAGATATGTATTGTGAAGTTCATGTACAGTAAGTAAGACAGAATTGACTTTTTTTTGTCTCATGACTTGCTGGAGGTAGAGCTCCAGATTTCTTTCCATGAAAAGTTCGGGGTCATGAATGTGAGGATCTGAAAGGCTCCTGCATTATCTAACAATATCATTTTTTGTTACCTTCCTTTGGTAAAGCACAGGTATAATAATAACCTCTATCAAGGCACCTGCTTTATAGGTGAATGGAAGTTAAGAAAGGTTAAAGTGACCCATCCAAGGTCATACAGCCACTCCACGGGATTTGCAATTGGACAGCAGCTCTTCAGCAGATCCCTGATGTGGAGATATGTAGGCTCTTTATTTTATTACTGTGTTCTTGCATGGCTTCTCGGGGTCCTGCATCTCCAAATTCCTTCCACATAACTTGCTCTAGCAACCAAGCTGCAAGGCGCTGAAAGCCCAGGACCATGGCTGTGATCCACGCCCTGTGTTCTGACTCCTTCCTCCTGCTGCTGCCTTTTTGCTATTTTTTTGATCATTATCACCTCTCCCAGGGAGAAGGCGGGGAGTATGAAAAGGCGTGGAAATGCATCAGTCAATTTTGCTACTTAGGAGCAATGGGAACAGAGGAGCAGGCAAGCAGCCAGCGTCACTAATGGTGGTCTTCTCTGTACTTGAGTTCAGTGAGCAACCACGGAGGAATTCAGGCAGCGGGGGCACCTCTCCAGCGGGGAGAAACCAGAGGCTACCTGTTATCCACTCAGTGCTGGATGACGGGCTCCCAAAGATGTGGGAAGATACTCTACACAGACAAACGGTCCGGTCAAGGGTGAGAGATGAAGGCTACACAGATCCCAGCTCTGACCAGATGTCTGAGGTTCAAACTTCATTCTCTGAAAAGCCGTTTCTAAAATTAACTGTAAGTCTGAAAGTGGCGATTCTCAGGGCTTCCTGGTCTCCACTGTTTGTAAGACAGGTAGGGAGCCTATGGCTCAATCAAAACAGAGCAAATGAGTCTGCTAGGAGCCCAGAGACCACATGTGAGATTCTGATCTCGGCTCTAGAAGGACTGTTAGAAATCAATTTTCTGAACTTGCGCTTCTGAGGGCTACTGGCCCTAACAAAACCCATCTAAGAGGACAGAGGTGGTTTTGGTTGATTTTCTTCTTCTTTCTCTTTTAAACAAGGTAAAAGCATCAATTCCTATTTGTCATTCTAATTTAATATCTAATTCAATTTATATTCTTCAGGCTCCTGACTCAGGCTTTTCTCCTCTTTTGTATTGCTCCCACCCCGGCATGATGGTAAAATTTACAACTCACTTCTCTGTTTATACTTAGAGGAAATACATAATCAGGTTATTGGCAGCTAAAAGATCAATGTTAGGAATTGTAAGAGCAACAGTAAAGAAAGGACTACTGTTTGCATTTATTTGCTGACCACGGATAAATGAAAGGGCGTTGTCGTTGTGAGGAAGCAAGTGTTCTATATAAAGCCCTAATAATCCCAGGTGGGGACACTCTGAATCACTGTCTGGCTGGCCTTCCTGCCTCTGGTGTCTTCTCACTCTGTGCTATACACGCCCAGGGCATCGATCTCTACGAGAAACCATGCTAGTCTTCTATCCAACGACTTTCTGTTATCCTTTATGGCCTTCAGGAAATAAATAAGTAAACGGACAAACAAACAAATAAATAAAAATAAAACAAACCAATAGAAGGCTTGTAAATTCCCAGACCTTTTCCAGTCTGGCTATATTTCGTCTTTCCGACTTGGTTTTCCTACATAAATCCTCCATGTCCAAACTCACGAGACCTCTGAAATGTCTTATGCTTTCCCCCTGATGAGTCTGTGTTTATGCAAAGATTTCTATATGCTGCTCTGTCAATCTGACCCCCTTATTTCTAAGCCACTCTACCTTGGGGAAAGAAGGTCCCCAGTGGTGCTAAGGTAGGCTGACAATGATAGGGATTATTTCACACTTGCCTTTTTTTAGCTGCTCTCCTCCCCTCAGATGGACATGCTTGGCCCTGGTTATCGATGAGTAAGCCGTGGGTCCCCTTTTACACCACCAGTTCAAGTGTAGGTGCTAAGTGCCGACTGCAAATCCAACACACCAGAGGCATCTGGTCTAAGGTAATGGTATCTCCACACGGCGAGTAAGTAGTGTTGCTTTCAACTCGGAAGATACCTACATTCGTTCTGCGTACCTGCATACTGAAGTCTACTGAGGCCACTATCAGATCCATGATGGTGCTGGGGGCAGTGGGGCACTCTATGACCCTATCCAGCAGCCACATGGCAACATACTGATGAGAGGGTCCTACAGGTGTCTCTTCCCGTAGCACCCTGCGCTTGCCTTTGGAAATACCTCTCACATTTTTTTCCCTTACTACCATAGACTGTAGGATGCCAAGGTCAGCAAACATTTGCACAGCTCTGCATCCTCAGCAACTGGCACAGTGCCTGGCATATTAACAAAACTTATGACTTTAGGGCAATTGAACCCTGACATTTTCTTCCTTAAATCTTAGCTGGATAGGAGAAAAATTTTCCCTTAACTCTACTCTAGATTTTTACTTCTCATCTAGCCTGTGGCCCACAACAGGCAGAATGCTCAAAATATGGCCATTCTTTGGGGCGCCTGGGTGGCTCAGTTAGTTAAGCGTCTGCCTTTGGCTCAGGTCATGATCCAGTGTCCTGCGATTGAGCCCTGAGTCAGGCTCCCTGCTCAGCGAGGAGTCTGCTTCTCCCTCTCCCTCTGTTGCTCCCCCTGCTTGTGCTCTCTCAAGCTCTCTCTCTACCAAATAAATAAATAAAATCTTAAAAAAAAATACTGTCTTCCTACCTGGCAAGCAAGGGGCACGCTGCCGACTGGCCTCGCCGGGCCAGGGCTGGACACAACCTTCCCTTCAGAATACCACCTCTCCCATGAGAGGTGCCTTATCTCTGACAAGTTAGCTCTCATAACGCTGACAGCTGCCAAGAGCAGAACCTCAGACCCAGATCTGCACCTTCTGGCTCTGAGGACCAGTTCAACAGAGAAACCCACAGAGGTCAAAACCACAACATCCTATTTTCCTGGGGGTCAGAGAAAGGTCCTTGTGGAGACAAAAGCAGTAAGTCAGCATGGCTGACCAGGCTGCGCAGCAGGACCAATATAAAAACAGCAGCATGAGTGATTTTTTTTTTTTTTGGAGTGTTCCAGCCTTTTTGTGGTATTTACTTTACAGAAAGATAAAGATTTGCCACAGACTAAGAAAATTACATCCCTGACTCCAATCCCCAAGAATCCCTCTGGCTTTTCTTCTGGGAGGCAAAAAGGCTTCTCTCCAGCCAGAGAATGTGGGCAGAGGCGTGAGGTCGCAGATGAGGCCGGAGGCAAGTCCTCCCCAAGCTGGGGTGCTCCGCCCCAGCTGCATATTAAACCCCACGGGAAGCAGGAAGGTACTGACGCCTGGGTCCGAGTGTGTGGGGACAGGGAGGGCCTGAGGAATAGCTCATGTTCCGGGTGATTTTCACATGCAGCCCGGGTTACAAGTGTCTCTCCCAGGGAGCCAAGGCAATGAGCCCAACAGCCATCTCAAATCTACATGGGGACTGTGGGCCCCAGTGACCATGAGGATGGCATGCTGAATCATTAATAAGACGGTTTCCCCATTGCCTTGGCCTCGTGTGCTGCCACAGAGATGTCCTGTGACTGTAACAACAAAGGGAGAACAAACAGGGCAGAATCCAATAACATTTCTGGTGGAGACAAACATTTGGACAGCCCCAGATTCATTTTTTTCTTTCCACATCACATTATGGCTACCTCTACAGGGCTATTCGTCTTTATTTTGAAAAGCCATTAAAAATCATTTTTTTCCCAGTGTTATTTGTTCAAGGAAGAGTGATGTCATGGGCTCACTTTCCCTGTAATTTAGAAAAGAAAAAAAATGGATTCTCCCATTTTCAGGCTCAGTAGTAGCTACTGGGCCAGGATGGGGCACTGGGAAAAGATTCCATGGTTAGCGGAGAGCACCTTAGCCTCCAGCGAGGGCCGCTGGTCATGCACGCGCCTCTGCTCCTATGGGCAGCACGGGGCAACCTAGCCTGGGCCGGGATTCTGTGTTTTAACACATGAGTGACAAAACAAGGGATGTGCATCAAATGACTGGAAACCAAGTAGACAAAGCGGTTGCTATAATATCGTGTTTTGATATTTTTAGCTCTGTTTGCAAAGGCTAAATTACAGTAGGAATCTGGACCCGTTTCCTTTAGCAATTGCCTCGTAACACACCACAACCATCTCAGGCCGCTCCTCCTCCCCGAGGAACGACTGCTCAAAATCACAGATCACGCCGAAATAAAACCCCACAACTGCTCGCTTGTTTGTTTGTTTGACTTAGAGGATCCTGACTTCCTAGCATAACACCGTTGATTTCTGAAAATATCATGAACAGCAGTTTACCTGGCATTCGTGCGGATGACAAGTCGTTCGCAGGAAGCGATCCGAGCCAAGGTTGCGGGGGAAAGACCGGTTCAGGGGAAGGACCATATGACCAGCTGCTCCCTGGTACGGGAGACTGCAGAAGCCCGGGTCCTGTAAGGAGCCCAACCACAGGCTCGCCTCTCCACCCTCCTCCCCGTTCTGCCACAAGCCGCCTAACATCAAGAGACTCCAGTTTCTGCTGAAGGATGGGGGCAGGAGGGGAGAGGGAGCCAAGCCAGTAAGTGTTTCTTTTGCTACATCCTCATGCTGAATGGGGAAGCGTGGTGACCTTCTTTACTAGTCTAACCTACTCACCACATTCAGTAGGTAAACAGATTTTATGTGTGTTTATCTACTGATACATGCACTAAATGCTTTTTTAAGAGCTTTAAAGCTGATGACAAGATTGCTCAGTCTCAGAAATGAGCTGTCCAAAGAGGATAACAGGGTCAAGATAAGGAAGCCCAAATATTTTTGATAACTCTGTAACCACACACTTGGCAGTGGGAACCCACCCCAGCGTGGGGTTTAGCAGGGACAGCAAGAAAAACAAGGGATTCTGACTCTACAGCATGATGTCCCCCAACTTTTAAATGCCATATGGGGATAATGGGAAGAAATACAACATTCCGAAGTAAGAAATAAAACGTTTTGAATTAAGATTTGAAAAACTGACAAATGAAGTCCCTTGAGTGTATACAGTCTTCATTTCGTAAGATGAAAGTAATTGTCTATATGGGGCTATTTTAATTCCTTACCCTCTTCTCTCATAGATTTTTATTTTCTAACACGGACGTGTCTGTAGACCCAGATCCAGTGTGATTCACCGATCCTGCCCTTCAGCTGTCTTGTGTGCTGGACTCTGCCTGTGTGTCCCAGCGACGGAGCTGACACAGATACAGACATCACACATGGGAGCGAGGTATCTCAGTGGCTAAGAATGTATAGTTTAATCCAAACTCTCAAAAAAGCCCTTAGAGGAACAGTCTGGGAAGCAGACAATGCCCAGACAGAATTTATGGTTGATTTAACCTTGTAAAAATTCCCTGGGTCAGCAGAGTCCAGTGTGCTTCACGGTACAATCCGGACTGCATGCCTTCCAGAAACCGCACTATAGAAGCAAAACCCTCCATGACCCTCTTCAGCCCTCTGCAACTGCAAAGGCAATCACTCTAAGTGCTCACGATGAACACCTAGGGCAACCACTGGCACAGCGACACGGGCAGTTCCCAACAAAATAATCCCAAATGCCAAGTGGGGTTGAGGCTCTGCATTGGCTGCTGGTGGCAGAAGATAAAACCAGCTCAGGGGAAGAAACGTCTGGAGATTCTCTTCACTGAAGATCACTAACACCGGTTGTATCTGATTCTCTCAGAATTCCTGCAACACCCTACAGTTCCAAGTTCACTCTCACTGTACAAAGTTTGGGACACTGTACCAGTGCCAGGAAGCTGGAGCCACATAAAAGGGGCCCTCAGACTTCATGTCTTGCAAATGGCGCAGTCCCATGGCGACTGGGGCAGCTGGTAACCTGGGTGCAACACAACTAAAGAGGAGGTGAGAGCTCATTCTCCGGAACACGATTTAGCGACATGACCACATTCATGCTGTCAACTCCAATGTGGCACTAGATGGTCCAAGGCTCAGTTCCTAAGCTGGGTCTTCAAAGGCTGCCTGAGGGAACGCAGCAGAGTCTGCCCCCAGGGGTGACCTCAGGGGCTGCAGAAATCCCATCAGCTACACACTGGAGCCTTCTCGCTGACTACAGTGCCTCCAGGCAGTGGGCACTCATGGCTCTGTCTATATGGTCTCAGCCGAGGCAGGTGGGGCACGCATCAGGCACAGAGGAGGGAGGAAGCCCCGTGCAGTGATGAGTAACACCTGACGACTGCTAGCGGGCATTTAAAATATTTTAAAAATCAGACTGCTAAGGGGCGCCTGGGTGGCACAGCGGTTAAGCCTCTGCCTTCGGCTCAGGGTGTGATCCCGGCGTTATGGGATCGAGCCCCACATCAGGCTCCTCTGCTATGAGCCTGCTTCTTCCTCTCCCACTCCCCCTGCTTGTGTTCCCTCTCTCGCTGGCTGTCTCTATCTCTGTCGAATAAATAAATAAAATCTTTAAAAAAAAATCAGACTGCTAAAAGCATCAACTGGATTTTCTCTTTTAAAATGCATTTAGTAAAAATAGCTCTATGTAATAGACATGTTTACATATACAGAAAAAGTCTGAAAGAACAGTTAACTCATTAATTGTAAAAGTCCCACTGCAGACTGCGCTGTTTTCTTCACAGCATCATGTACATTTCACCCAGATGCAGGGTCGATGCGCAGGGGTGTGGCACTGGATGGGGGAGTTGGAAACAGACGCTATGTGTCTGCAACTGGGTATTTTCCAATCATTAGGCATTATTTTATTTCTAATGGATGCCTTAACTCTAAGGAGTTAACTGGTTTAATAAATATATCAAATTTAAGTATGCAAAACACAGATTATAACTTCTATCTACACACTGCAATATTCCTGACCACAACTTTGAGAAAATACACTAAAGCAAGTTTTTAAAAGTTGCCCTGTTACATTTTACAAGTAAGCTGCATCAATCTATCGATTATGTGAGAGCCTCCATCTTACGGAGCTACCACAGGCTTCCATATATAATTTTGGAAAAATGAAAGAAATCGCTCTATTCAATAGACACCCATGAGCTATCTAAAAAAAATCCCACTTCACATTAAAAAGGACGGCGAGTTATTGTTTTCAATTGGTGGCACAGGTCTCTAGAGATAACTATTGTTAGAAATGGCATGTTGCTATTTATTATTGAAGAAACATATTCCAAATACAAACTTGCTCCCTCAGATAAATAAAGCCAGTAACACATTTACTGTTTTGGATGATGGTGCTTGTCCTATTAATTCAACTCAGCAGAAATATGCCTTCAATGACCATAACTAACCCAACGAACAGGAGATGCTCTCATCACTTTCATTCATCCCATGTCCACTCAACAGCCATGTTCTGTCCACCTAACACATCGAGGCACTTAGTATAGAGAAGCAATCAGAAGCCTGACTTGTGGCCCTTGGAGGACTCCATAATTTGGCCAGTAGAACCAGAACTTAAAGAGGTCATTTTATTTTATTTTTTTTATTTTTTTTTAAAGATTTTATTTATTTATTTGATAGAGATAGAGACAGCCAGTGAGAGAGGGAACACAAGCAGGGGGAATGGGAGAGGAAGAAGCAGGCTCATAGCAGAGGAGCCTGATGTGGGGCTCGATCCCATAACGCCGGGATCACGCCCTGAGCCGAAGGCTGACGCTTAACCGCTGTGCCACCCAGGCGCCCCTAAAGAGGTCATTTTAAAAAGCAATCAAGATAATGTAGAATACGCACGGATTGCCTTATCAGAGTAGGGGAATAAAACAGGACTACACATCTGAATATTTTGTGTGCAAGACGGCAGGAAGGTATAATGCGTCTCTGCTAGATACTCAAGTCTGGTGGTTTATTGAGGAAAAACATTTGCACAACTCAGTTGTGAGCTCAGCTACCCCATTTTTCATGGAGCATCATTTTTACTTGAGATTACTTTGGATTTGGGTATGTGGAAGACTTTTCTCAAAAATAAATGAAGTGCGGGGCGCCTGGGTGGCTCAGTTGGTCGAGATCCTACTCTTGATTTCGGCTGGAGTCATGACCTCGGGGTCCTGGGATCGAACCCTGTGTCGGCTCTGTGCTCAGTGGGAAGTCTGCTTGGGATTCTCCCTCTTCCTCTTCTTCCGCCTCTCCCCTCCTCTAAAATAAATAAATAAATCTTAAAAAAAAATAAATAAAGCGAGCCTGTTATTTTATGAAAAATACTCGGCAGTATTTGTGGCCAACAGTAAAATTCAAGCTTTCAAGTGAAAATTAAAATTTTAGAAAACCTGTATCCATCAAGGTAAGTTTAACAGCTTTCCAATACTAAATACTTCTCTGATGAAATCCTGGTGATATCATCATAAATAATTTTAAAGTATCATATAATAAAATGTGTCAATATTTGGAAGGTCTGCACAGCTCAGTGAATCAATATCTACTAAATGCCCAAAAGATAGTACAAAATCATGCATGAGTAAATGAAACGCTCGAAGTGCCAGACAAACCAATGGATTTTAATGCAACAGGGTGCAAAAAACTAATTTGATACGATTTCACATTCCACGTTGCAAATAACTTCAAGAAGCTGCCGCTCGTCAAGTTTTGATATGATGTTAAAGAAGATCCGCAAATACCCCAGAAGCCCATTAAAAATACTTCTCTACGTATTTGTGTGAAGCTGGATTTCCTCCATCTACTTCAAAAAGAACAATATATGACAACAGACGAATGCAGACGCAGCTACGAGAAGCCAGCTGTCTTTCATTAAGACATCTTAAAGAGATTTGCAAAAACGTAAAACAAGGCTGCTCTTCTCATTTTTGGGGGGGAAATTTAGTGATTTCTCATACAACAGATTCCTTATGAAAATCTGTAAAGACTTACTACTGCTACTTTTAAATGAGTTAATAAATAAATATTTAATTTTTTAATCTAAGCTTTATTACCATAAGTCTTGATTCATACAGCCAAGATAAATAAAAGAGCTTTGGGGAGTGTAGTAATTTTCAGAAGCATCAGGGAGCTGGAGCCCTAAAAGATTAAGAGCTGATGAACTAGACAGTGGTTTTTATTTTATTTATTTATTTTTAAAGTTTTTATTTAAATTCCAGGTAGCTCACAGAGAGAACCATATCAGTTTCAGGTATACAATGACAGTGTTTTGGGTTTTTTTTTTTTAATGTTATGTTAGTCACCATACAGTACATCATTAGTTTTTGATGTAATGTTCCATGATTCATTGAATCATGTTTTTTTTTTTTTTTTAAGCAGACTTCCGAACAAAGCAATGGCACCACGTGTCTGACTGGCACGAATACTGCGTACCAACAAAGCGGGGGAGAAAGAGGATGGAAGGATGCACTGGCAATTGCTCCAAATAGAACCAATATGAACACAACTTTGTCATTTATTTGGTTTGTTTGTGTGAAAATAAAACTTGGAACATTTTCAGTTTGGTTGTGGGCATCTGCTCGGCAATCAAGCGTTAGCCGCATTGAGGTGCCTCAGCCGCCCCGGCCCTACGGCTCGTCGGGACCCCATAGCTCAAATTCAAGGGCTTTAGGTTTTTAAGTAGAATATGTAGGAGGGTTGTATTTTTGTTTGTTTTCCTGATCAGGGGACCCTTTCTTTGTCTTCAAGTCTTCTTCACTTCTCTCTGGGGTAACCTTGTAATATATCTTCTAACCCGGACTGATTACAAGTGAAAAGGGGTACAATTAAGATAATTATGCAGGAACACTGGGCACAAATCATGACAATCCTGGACAAGCAAGGGCATATGGTGGTCTTACTTCCTCCCAGGCTATCACCTCCACGTCTGACTGACACTCGTCCCTCTGCCCAGGGTATCTACTCTCTGGAGACGCTGCTTTTCTCTTACTGAAGACCACCAGACCGCCATGTTTCTCCACCTCAACATCTCCCCCTTTGCCCCGTATTCATTGTTCTCTTCCGTCTGCTCTTATTCTCAGAAGAGAATGATGCAGGCTGTGCTCTTCTTTGATCTCTGCTTAATCCAACAGGCAGTTCTTTGGTTGTAATCTCTCTCTTCCCTATTTTCTCCTTCCACTGAGCCGTGACCATTGTAGTCATTCCTTTCTCCAGGGCCTTCCCTGGACCTCAAGACACTGCTCTCTCTTTCCCTTTCACTGTCTTGCCTTCTCCTGCTCACTTCATGGTGAACGTCTATTTCCGAGAGCCTCCTCCTCATGCCCTCAGACACAGGTGAGGTGTCCCCGAGGTTCTTGACGTGGCCCTCCTCCCTTCCTACTTGATCTTCCTCTCTTTAGTGAGTCATCCACACAGCTCACTGTGATGAACTCTCAAATATGTCTTTCTAGTACTTGCTTCTCTTTCTCTTTCTTTAAAGCACAATTTTAAATTTCCACCGATGTTTTGCACATTTCAGCTGAAAGGGCAGCTGGCAACCTAAACTCGGTATGCTCCACGCAGAGGCATCATCTCCCTTCTCCCTCACCCCCATGTCCTCTCTTTCTGTTAGAATCTACCTCTCAGGAAGCCTCAACATTTCAATCTTCCTTTATCCTGTCTCCATCTCCTTCATACACGTGTCTCCCACTTGCTCAGTGCTATTGACTTTCATCCTAAGCTCTGAAATACCTTCCACATCTATCCCTACTCCCTTTTCTCACCACCACATCCCTATTTCAGGCCCACGTGTCACGAGCACCCTGGTAGGGAGTGACTCTGATCATGGAGGTGGAGACAGCCCAGGAAGTCTTAAGGGAACGGGTCCACCAGCAAGCTGGGAGCTGAGAGGGGGAGCCAGGAGAGGAACTGGGGGGAAGGAGAACGAGGAGGAAGCATACCAGCTGCCCACCATGGACAGAGCACAAGGAAAGCGGTGGTCAGCAGCGAAGAGCGCTAGGAGCAGTCAAAGATTTGGAGAATGGAGAAGGGGACATTTAACTTGGCAATGAAAGACCACGGTGCCCTTGGAAGAAGAAGTTTCAACTTATTAGTGTTGTGGAGGACCAGCCTCCATGTTCTTGACTTCCTCTGACCATCACCTCTATTCTCCTTCAGCAGCTCCTTATCTAAGTCACAAGCTAAGTCTGTTTTTTTTTTTTTTTTTGAAGACTGTGATTCCAGTACACGGCCATCTAATGACCATTTTCTGTTCTTCCAGTTCCTCTGCGCTGTCAATACACACTATACTCACCCTTCGATCTTACGAAGTGAGCCATCTTGTGTCACCCATCACCTGGGTTTGATGAGGCTCCAACATTCCTATCTGGTCCAGCCCTGCGGTCCAGCACCTCACTTACTGCCCTGCCAGCACCCTTCATTCTTTCACTGCTTTTGGTTACACCACAGCCACACAACCAACCCTAAAGGCTGACACGAGCCAGGGCAGAGGTAAACGGGGCTTGCTGGAGGAAATGCCCTGGCTCTGTCTATAACACATGACCTCCAGTCCTCAGGGGACCGTCAGCATCATTCAGTGACCCCTTTCTAGGTCAACATTCTCCTTTCTTTGATTCCAATATGACCAGTTTAAACCATTATGGGTTTCCTCATGACCCACAGTTCCGTCCCGTCTCTCAGCAGACGCCTTACCCCCTTCCCTACAGAGAAGAGAGGCCACCAGATGTGAACTTCAACTTCCTCCTTCAATCCCCACCATTAAAACCTTTAACTGTGTGCAAGGGGTGGGGGAGGACACGTCGGACATACACACGTGCATCTACATTCTCTGTATAAGCATACGTGCGTATGACACATAAAAACACGCTCACAGCCATGCTCAACACGATATCTGAAGTACCCACCATGTGCCAGCACTGTGCCAAGCATTTCGTAAGACATTATCTCATTTAATGCTCTTTCCACGCTTCTCTTGCTAGTTCAGCAAAGACTCGTTTCTTTCCCTCTCCCCATCTCCTGATGGACCTTTGTCCCCGTTTCCTGTAACTTCATCCTCAGCATGTCAAGATGGTCGCGTCTTCCATGTTGAAAACATCAACCTTTCTTCAACTACTAATTTTCTCCATACGTAGCCCTCTAAATTATGACTTCTCTTAACAAACTTTTGAAATAGTAATCTTTGTTCACTATTGCCAATTTCTCACCTTACACTTGTTTCTCAACTAGAAACTAGAGTTTATTCACATCATTGCACATAAAGTGTTAACATGTACTATTACTCTTGCTGGTACCGTGAGGACCTGCTTCGTGTTACACCTTTGGGCCAGGCATCTTAAATTCATTATCTCATGCAATTCTAGTCCGCATTTACCCTAAAAATTATTCAGGCGACTGTCTGTTTAATGTCTGCATCTCCTATGAAAGAAAGGGCTGAAGGCTTGCTCAGCACACACACCATGTCTGTTTTCTTCACATTTGTATTCTCAGGTCTAAGCACATAATAGGAATTCAATAAATACTTGTTGAATTAATAGTTAATACTTGTCCCCATTTAACATGTGAAAAAAGTAAAGCTCAATGTGGTTAAATGACTTTCCCGATGTCACATGGCAAGCATACAGCCAGCACTCAACCCCACTGTCACCTGTGGTTTTCCCACTCCCTCCTGTGATCATCACCTTCCATGACCATCCCTGCCACCTGCGCCTCAAGACACAGCCCAAATTTACATGCTGAGCTCAGGCCCTTCTTCTTGGCCCCAGACTCACACGTACCACTGTCCACTTTAAATTTCCACCTGAAAGTCCACCTCTAACAAAACTCAACTCATTAGCTTTCCCAAACCTGCTCTTTCACTCATATGCTTAATGGTGCTATCATCTACTCAGATATCCCAGCCAGAATCCTGAGAGACCTCTTCTCCATCTCACCCAATCACTCTCACACACACACACACACACACACACACACACACACACCCTTCCACCCCAGCAACTACCTCCTGTCCCTTCTCTTTAAACATCTCTTCCATCTAACCTTTCCTCCAAATAGCCACACTGCTGGAGTGTGGGCTCTTGCAGAGCTCACCAAGAGGACCAGCAATTGAATCCATCTGGCTTCCTTGCTTCTGGTTCAACCCTCTGCAAATCATTCTTCTCACTTATATCAGAGTCATCTTTATAAAGCACGAATCTGATGGTGCCTCTTCCTTTCTTAACATTTCGCAATGGCTTGCTATCCCGGGGAGTGCCACAGTCAAGCAAAAGCTCCTAATATGGGCTATAAAGACCTCCATGGGCTCGTCGTGCCTCTGTCCCCACTCGCTCCTCATGCATGAGCCCTGTTCTGGACACACTGAGTTGCTCACAGCTCCCTCCCCCACCATGCTGCTTCAGATCACTCCTGCCTCTGCAACACACACTTTCTGTCCCGGAGGAACACTTTTCTTCCCTGTAGTCTTCCTCATGAGCTCCTAGACGTACTGCAAAATGCAGTCTCCACAGCAGATTCCTCCCAGATCCTTACAACCTTCTTTCAAGCTCCTACTGAGCATAATGGAGTCCACAGAGACGTGTCAATTATTTGTTTATTTGCCTGTCTCACTGCTCTATTGTAGGTTCTTTAAAGAAGTGACCTGCATGTTTTGTCTTTCATGTTCAGTACCTAGCGGCAACGATGTCCAGCACAGTTTGTTTGGTTGAATGAACAGAGAGCAGTTGCAAATGCTCCACGTCCCTATAACTGAGAGCCAGTGTCACAGAGAACACAAGTAAAAGCAAATCAAGGTGGCTGCAGATGGGTCTGGTACATGGAGAGTGAAGATCCGTAAAGGTAAGTGCCTGCTGCGGAGGCCGGGCGCTCTGGAGGAGGGCATGCGGCAAAGATGCACTTCTGTTATAGGAATATTTTTAGGACATGTTACACTGACTTGTTTCATATGTTAGCTTGGAGAAGAGAAGATGCCAGCGGCATGTGCGGCGGTTATCCTTCCCATTTGCTAAAAAAAGAAATGGAAGCCATGATGCCAGCAGCAAAGATGCACATGTGCAGTCTGGTGGCAACGCAGCCGGTCCACGGCGAGGTCTCTGCGGCCTTTACCCTTGGATTTGGTTTGCCAAGGCCGGGCCTGCCTGCCACCCACACATGGGGTCCGTCAGGCAGGAAGCCTTGAGCTCTGACCCTGGAACTCACATAGCAACTTTGCCGTCTCCAGTCACCAGTGAGGGATGCTTTCCTACAGCTCTGTAAGAAGATTCCGCAATTTTTGGCTGCTTCCAACCATGTCTTCTCTTTCTCTTCAACCCACTCCAAATCTGCATGTAGACGATCTACTTTTAGTGCGCACCTCCACTGGCATGCGGCACATTGCAGGAGTGTGTTGCCCAGAGTTGGGGTGCCCAAACACCGTGCAACTTCTCTGTCCCCTCACCTCCCACTCCCTGAGCCTGTGCCCTGCTGACGATCCTTATGCTTTATGGTTGCCTTCCAACATCCGCTTTCCATCCTTTGCAAGTCAGCTGCTGAACCCGCTAAGGGCTCATGGGATCTAGCTGCACACTCATTGCTCCCCGGGGGATAAGATTAGATCACAGAGACCAACGAGAGTGACAGAGCTGAGTAAAATGGAAGGGCCAGAGCTGCTGGCGTGGTCTTGCGTCTCCCAGCAAAACCTTCCCCTGCGTGAAGAGCCTGCCATGAACGTTGACAGTGGAAGTACAGGACAATGACAGAGATTTCCTTTTTTCCATTATTTCAACTTTATTTAAGAGCGGGCTGAGTGTGGGGGTCTCAGAAAATGTGCCCCAGTCAGGTAATTCTATGACTTTTTCTCCCCACCGCCAAGCTGGCTTAAAAGTGAAAAATTCACTGAAGTTTTCAAACAGTGGAATGTCTCCTAACCGTATCCAAATGACTAGTCACTTTCAGCCTCCCCAGCAGAGGGTACATCTTCTCTTACAAAGAATGATTTCAGGATCATGAAGACGGCCAATTGGATTTGGCTATATATCCCCTCTCTGGAGCTCCCACGTAGACTGTCTGACTGGGCCGTGGCTTTTGCAAACTGACAACGGGTCCTCAGCTTTGGTCTGTCTTTTGCAAGGGTTTCTTTGCCTGGACTCTATTTCTTTCAATTTGGTTTCAGTTGGCATTTTCAGGCCAAGTCCCTCCTCCCTTGTATATTTAAGATTTGGGTCTTTGATTTAAGAGCCAGCTATAGGCATGTCAGAGTCATTACTCTTGAGCTTGTCATCTCGGGAAGGCCATGTGGCTGATGGTGTCCCAGTGAGGAGCGCCACTGCCCTATCTGGCTTTGCTCCTACTTCTAAGTACCATAGTGTCTTGTCGGTCATATCCTGCTTCTTTCAGTTAGTAGATCAAGACCACATCCCTTCACCAGGCATGCCAGGCCTTCAAAACCTTCTCTCGTACCTCAACCAGCTAGGCCTCTTCCCCTATAATGGCTGATGTGGCCGCCCCCCTTGCAGGCCTCATTCAACCTCAAGTCTGAATCTCTGATCTTTTCCTCCCCACACAGCCTCTTTCCTTATAGTCCTAGTCTGATGACACCCTATCCTGACTCCACTCAAATTCACCCCCAAACCCTCTTGCTTCACGGTCTCCCTAGACTGCTTCAGTGCACAGAGATTGCTCTCTTTCCTGCTATCCCCACAGTAAAAAACTGCCTGACAATTTGGGAATAGAGCATGCTCTATCCCTTATGTTCTCCCATTAACTTATGTGTGTGAGTCCTGTTCCCCCAACTGAAAGACAAATTCCTGAATGGCAGGGAAAGAGTCTTATGCATCTTATCCTTCCCTAAGCCTAAACTGGTACTGGCATATGAAAGATGCTTCATAAACACCTGCTGAGTTGTCTCCAATGTGGCAACTTGGGTCTAAATGATACTCTCAACCGGAAATAGCAAGTGAGCAGGTTGCTGTCATAGCTCATGAACTCCCCAGTGGCTCATTCAGCTTCCCTCCAGACAGTGCCACACACGCCACCATTCATTTGCGGGAGCCCAATCGATTGATTTTAGATCAATTGAAACTACTACTTGCAACTTAATCCATTTTTTCCCCAAAGCGTATATTTACATTGCTTGAGATCTTAATTCATATTTTCACAACTTGAGATATATTCATTCAGATCGCTCCGTTCTGAAAGAGTGATTTACTTTCACATTTTTTCAATTAATTTCTACCATAGAAAAGTTGATTCAGCTTCACATTTTTTATTTTAAATGAAACAGACCTTGTATTGTCTTTCAGTACTAAACTAGCTGAAGAAAGGGTGTACGCGGCTGCCTCAAGCTTCCCCACTGCCTCCTTTCAACCAGACCCATCCTTTTAAATTCTGACTTTCATGCAGACGAACCCGAATACATACTTCTCAACCTCACCTTTCTTCTGAGAGTCAGCTCTACATCTACTCCCAGAATATCTCCTTTTCAAATAAAATGCAATAAAAGAAGTCTGCAACTCTGTCTGTATTCCAAAATTCTATTTGCAAGGCTGTTTGAAATTTATAATTCATTTTCCATAGAAACTGCATTATAAATAGTAATTCAGTTAGTTCTCTGGCTGGGAAACAAAGCTTAGCTAATCCATCTGCAATGAAAAGTAGCAGAAAGCAATATGGTAACACTATGAGTAATTAAATGAAGCACTCTAAAGTGAATATAAAAAATAAGTTTCTCTCGGTTGCTAATATGTGATGTACAGCACTTTTACTGAGAGGAGGGCAGGGCAGAGATTGTAGAGATCCAGAGGACTCCTTTAGTTGCATTAGACACCCAGTTCCAAACCCTGCAGGATTCCTAGCTCCTCAATCCAGTTACCACTCTGGACTCCTCATTCATCTGAGCTCTTCCATGGATCCATCCTCTTTCATTCCCTCTGCTCCTGTCCTCAACCAGACATTACCCACCCTCACCTTGACTATTTTAATGGTTTCCTAGTTGACTTCTCGAAGTCCAATATCCTCCTTAAAATCCATTTTGCATACAGCACTCAGATTCATCCTTTATGAACGTGATCGTTCACGTGTCATCGTTCTGCTCAACAGTACACCGTCTGCCCCCACTGAGTCAGAAGGGCACAGACCCGGCTACACTGTCTGTGGGGATGTGCACCCTGGTCTTGGAGGAGAGCTCCCACGTTGGCAGGGCCCGTGCAAAGTCCCGTGGAGATATTGGCTCCCATCCAAAGTAATTCAGACACCCAAAATGACGTCTGGGATTCTTGGTCAGGAGAGAGTATAGACTCTTTCCCTTTACAAGTCAGTCCCTGAGTGGCTGACCTGCTCTTGAAGACCAGAAAGTGATGCCTCAGTTTAGAAAGGAGCTAATGCTGAAGCTCCCAGCCGAAAGTGGGTGGACGGGGAAGTGAGACAGTCACCCGCTAGCTTCGTTTGATCTCAGTTACGATGGATCTCTCTGAATAGAGGAAACAGACCTATTGATATGACCACACAGAGAAGCAGCACAGGAGCGAAAGAGACCTTGCGTTGGGGCAAAGCTCCTTTTCAGAGACTCCGCAGTGTCTTCATTTTGTACACAGGCAACAAGCTGCCGCCCACAGCTGCTATAAGAATTGAGGGAGCATGCTCAAAAAAAGGACCTACAACGGTGCCTGATAAAGACAGACAGACAGGTATGCATTAATTAAATCAGAGATCAGGAGACATTTGGTCAGAGCCTCCAACTCCTGACAACCTCTGGCAAATATCTTCATTCAGACGAATGCCCACTTCATCATCTTTGGGCTGCAATTCAAGCAGAATCTTGCTTGGTATTCTATACTCCATCCGGTCTCACTAAGAAGAACTATCTGGGGAAAGGAGAACTGCTGGTTTATAATACAGATCCAAGAAATAGTCGGGAATTAAGACAATGGCAAATCCAAATGAGACACGGAATCTGGTGTGGTTAATTAAAACAGAGCGACACAAAATAAGAAACCCCCCCAAACAAAAGCCCCCCCCCAAAAAAAAAAGCCATCCAGTGCTGGCCCAGGCTCTATATCTGGCCAGCCCAGTGCAGAGCTGCAGAGGGGCTGCCTGTTGTCATGGCAACACGGGCAGAGTGATCCAGGGCTCCTGACACCTCCCCACGATTGCAGTGGCAGTGGTGGTGGCAAGCCTCGCCCAGAGCTCCAGGATCCCTACTTCCGGCTTCTCCTCTCAGATTCCAGCAAGGAAAGTGAAAGCAGGGTTGGGAAGATATTTATTTCTTCCATTCCCTCCGTGCGGTACTCACAGAAATAAACATTTAGGACTAATTGTTGGCATTACATGTGCAGACGATTTATCCATTTGCAAAGTGCTTCCACAGACAACATTCTCACAGTGGCGCAGGCAGGTATGATGGTGTTACTCCCATTTTGTAGATGATGGAGCCTAGAGTGGCAGCCACGGGACAGGTCATATTAACCCTCCGGACCGTGGATTTTCTGTTGGCACAGCGTGGATAACGTGACTTACCGCAACTACGTGAAACTGTACATGACACAGGTTTTTAAATGTCACTATGTGAACTCCTGGCCAGTGTTGTTCCCATTCGCCCCCATCTCTGCTCCTAAGGAAAGACAGCACCAGTGTCAGGCACTCGGATGATAGTGGATAAAGGACGTGTCCTACCTAGCTGTTTTGAATTTGTAGAGGAGTTGTCCCCATTTCTAGCTCCTTGGGCTTTTGGAAACTATGGGAGCTATCTGGAAACAAAGACTGTAATTGCAATCTGCACTTCTGAATCTCCCATTAGCAGAGACATCCCACCTACTGTGCTGAGAGGTGACCTCATTAGAGAGGAGGAACCATCAGTGGAAAACTCAAAGCCTCCGGAACCCTCTGGCAGTTGGGTCTGTGCTCAGGAGAGGCGTCCAGCAGCTGCTGCTGACAACGGGCTTCTGTACCCCATTCCTGCAAAAGCTTTTCTCTGCAGGTCTCTGCTCCTCCCATGAGCTAGCTGGTTTTGTTTTGTTTTATCCTCAAGCAAGATGGCTGCTGATTGCAACGAGCTCAGAATAGCAGAAAGTAATTAAAAATTCATTTTAAAATCTATCGCACAGTTTAACATCTACATTAAGAACACTGCCGGGGTAAATAAGCTGGCATCATCTTTAGTAAGGCAAGAAAAAAAGAAGCCAGGCAGTCTGTCGCACACGGTTTCGAAACAGTAGATAAAATGAACTGTATTTCAGCTGGCCTTTGTACAAGTTTTGTACGCCTTTTCCTGAAAATGCAAGTGGTCATGACAGCAATAAGCATTTTCCAACAGGCATGGTAGAATCTGATGGCCCAACTAGGGAATGTGTTGACGAAAGTATGTCTTCAGGAAAACGGATCTTATGTTTTCTAGAAGCAGCTCTCTAGAGGCCAGTAACAAATGGTAGTGGAGAGCTGACATTTTAAATCTATTTATTTATTTATTTATTTATTTATTTATTTATTTTTACAGGGTGGGGGTTGGGGGGGGCAGAGGGAGAGAGAGAATCTTAAGCAGGCTCCATGCCCAGCCTGAAGCCCAACATGGGGCTTGATCTCCTGACCCTGAGATCACAGCCTGAGCTGAAATCAAGAGTCTGACACTTAACTGACTGAGCCTCCCAGGTGGCCCTGGAGAGTTGACATTTTTTTTTAAGGTTTTATTTATTTATTTGACAGACAGAGAGAGAGAAAGAACACAAGCACAGGGAGCAGCAGGCAGAGGGAGAGGGAGAAGCAGGCTCCTAGCTGAGAAAGGAGCTCAATGAGGGGCTCAACCCCAGGATCCTGGGATCATGACCTGAGCTGAAGCGCCCTGCAAGTTGACGTTTTAAGCAGCACTTTTTTTCTGGTGATGCAGACCCATCATCATTTATCACATTGTATTAGGAACCCTGCTGCACAGGATTATCTGGAGATTAAACCAGGCCTTGAGCTGCGAAGGTAGGAACAGTGGTGCCTTCCGACGCTTGGCTTTCCTCTGTCCCTGAAAGCACCTCCTCCAGTCCTAGACTTGCCTGTGCCCAGCAAACACTGCCACCAACTCTAACACTGCCCCGACCCCAAACCTCAGTATCGTTACCAACTAGAAGCAAGTTCTACTGGAAAATGGGCAGATAGTTTCTGCAAGGAAGCCCACATTCAAAGACGTTTTTCTGAGAGTTGTTTTTTAACTCCAGCAGCAAAAGTGATACCAAGAGCACACTAATAACATGAAGTTCATTTTCATTAGTGATCTGTATTTTCACCAATGAGCTGTGTTTTCTGGGTCCAAACATCACTTTCTATCATTTTTGAAGGGTGTCTAGGTGGCAATAGGAATCTGATGATGAATTTAATAAAACAGGTTCATTTAGCAATCGAATTACATTATTATCATGACCACATTATCCATTTTATTCTAAAATTTATGTTCATTTTCAGAACCAACAGCCCATTTTGCTCACTGCATTCAAAGGCAGTGCACATATTTTATGTTTAAAGTAACTTGTCATACTCCGACCTAGGAAATAAATACCAAATCAATTTACTTTCTCCTTCTTCCCCCAACACTGAAAGCAAATGTCAAGTGTTATAAAGCTCCCCAATGATGTCAATAATTTTATTAAAAATTGAGATTTAATACCTCTTCTCATATTCTTGATAGAGGCATTGAAGTAGGCAGGGCTATAAAACTAATAACCTATTTTTCACAGCAAATATTTTCATTCACCTGGGGCAGAGTAAACCAAGGCCTTTATGGCATCGTTAAAACAGATTATGAGCAATTTTGATTAAAACCAAAGACACTGACATTTTCCAACCAAAAAAGGAATGTCACCAGAGTCAATGTCTTTTCCGATGCTTGTGTCTGGATGGATCCTAACACTGGTGCAGGACAAACTCCCTCTGGAGGGTTGTGGGCCTCTGTGTTTCCTCTTAGGTGTGCCTCAATTATCCACAAATTCGTTCTACTTCTAGCCCTGCTTCTAAGGGGATGGAGGTGGGAAGATGGAGATGGGGTGAGGGGGTGGGACGCTATGCTCCTCATCACAAAAGGGTAATCCATTCTGAACTCAATTAACATACACATGAAGCAAAGGTAGAGACCTATCTTTATAAGGACCTGGAAAATATTAAAAGCTAACCTTTTTCCATTTGTAAAGCAATGAAGAAGACAATGGGCAGACAAGTCTTTCAAAAGAAGGGGAAGGAACCAACAAACAGAGTAAGGACGTCCACACTTCAATGACTGTCAGTGTTGGAGTTGTCTTCAATAACACAGTTAAGGATATGTTCAAGTTTCTAAAAGGAAAAAATTGAGCTGAAGATTCTAGTTCTTTTTCTCTCAACCATTACAGAAACAAATGCTAAATCACTTAACATCACTTGTAAAATTATAAGTGATTGTATTGTAATTTAGTGTTGGGCATGGTTCCTGAATTTTATCAGGTTTTTACCATTTCTAGAATTTATAGTTAGGGAAATACAGTTTGATGTGGCCCAGGTTCAAATATAAAGAATAATCATTGCATTTTATAACAAAGGTCTGTTTTGTGGATTCTTTTTTCATGATAATTTTATGTTTACCTCTGAAGCCAAGGCAGCTACTAATGGTGTTCCTGGGGCCAGGAAAATGAAAAGAGTTGATGAATAGGCCTCAATCTTTCCTACACAGAATATTCATGGAACTTAGAGTATTCATATTTTTGACAATAAAGGAGGTATCTACCTTTCTTGGGTTCTGAGTTAGACAGTGAAGCGTTGCAAAGTTAATCCAATGCCATGAGACAAAGATGATGGACATCAGGTCATAAGTCTTGTTCCTCATCAAGCACATGGGTTGGAGGACCTTCTACTTGGAAGGAAATTGCTAAGAATTCAGTGATATTACTGTGTCTATGATCATTAACACATGTCCACACCTGTTATGCAGCAGGCACGGCACTTACGTGATTTCTTTCTATCCTTACTACTCTCTGACGTAAGCACTATTTCTATTTTATGGAGGAAGAAGCATAGCTTAACAATTCTAAGAAACTTGTTAAAAGCTCGAGAGGACATACTCTGCTGACCTGGAACGTACAAACACTGAACGAATCTTTAAAATGAAACACAACAGGGGCGCCTGGCTGGCTCCATCGGGAGAGCATGAGACTCTTGATCTTGGAGTCGTGAGTTCACACCGCATGTTGGGTGTAGAGATTACTTAAATAAATAGACAAATGAATCAAAAAAAAAAAAAACCGCAACACAACATTGCCTTGGGTGATGAGTGAGGTCAGTTCTTTTTCTCTTAGGTTGCTGAATTACTGTGAATTAAGGATTTTTAAGCAATAACTGTAATGTATTAGTGGTTCTGTCACTTTTTAACATGTAAATATTTTCTAATTACAACAAAATTTATCTTATTCTATGTGGACCCAGAATGGACTATTCTGATTAATTAAACATTCTAGCTAATTAAGTGTGAGGGGAAGACTACTCACCTGTAAGAACTGAAACAAAATCATACTTGCTTAATATAAAGCAAGGACACCTTTTGATAATCCAGGAAACACGTAGGAGACTACAATGCTATAGAGCCATCATGACAAATGGCAGTTATAATTACACAAGGGAAGCAGGACGGCACTATTTCATAGAGAGTTCTAGCTGTTAGGTTCTTAGATGTGCAGAGCTGGAAGGCACCACAGAGATCCTCTGCCCAAGCCTTTTATGTACAGATGAACCACGGGAGACACAGACAAATGGCAGGCTAAGTATTGGTCTCAGGCCACCCAGGAGTCCAGTGGCAGCCACATAGTGACCAGGACACACGGTAACCAGTTTTATACGCTATCCTAATTCATCAAGGTCATACTGACTCTACTCAACTCACCGTAATTTAGGAGAAGACAAAAAAGATGTGCTGTCATCTGCCTTCTAAATCTGCTGATTTCCACCCAGCCATGGATCCACTTTTTACTGGGTTCTACGACAGCTGTTCCCTGGATCTTCATTTTCTCACCATGGCTTCCATAGCACAATGAACACACAGGACGTCATGTTGCAAATAAGATACATACAGCAAGGGACATGCCCTTTCTCCGGATAAGTTTCTGACTCTTCTCTCTTCGTGAACACAAGTTTTATTAGGTTTGAAAGGTGGAGAAGAGCTTCTACCAAGCATTCAATTCCAGCCTTGCAATTTAACCTGCCAGATTTAACTGGGGGATGATTAATCAATTATTTACTTAGCTGGCACCATTTTCCTGCCACTTAAATCATATTTAATTTCAATCTATTACAATCCATGATCAGTGCTGAACCAAAACCCTTGATGCACTATTTGCTTAGGAGACAGTTGCACACACAGAGCATCAAAGTACTAAGTGTCCCGTGTCCATTTACAGATGACGGACTGCCTCTGTTAAGATGTGGTTCATGTGCACACTTCAGAGATTTCTATAGTTTACAACTTCAACATATCCGGCGCCATTTACTACCAAGTGAAAAACCACCGGAACAACCGAGATCAATAGTCTATTTAATCTGAAAAGTCATCGTTCATATAAAATAAGACTTAAATTTTTTTTTTTTGAAAATCATCCAGATCTTTCATTCCCGCCTCTTTCACAACAGAAAGTCTAAACTCAAAAACTGTTTGAGATATAAAGGCCAAACGCCATGTACGAAACTTAATTGAATCCTAGGTTGGGGAAAGAAATGTAGAATACATTTTGGAGGGATAATTGCACTGGGTATTACATGATACTAGAGAATTTGTGTTAATTTTCTTATGTATGAAAATGGCACAGCAGTTATGTTAGAGAATGACCTTATTTTCGGGATAACATCCTTATTTTCAGGAGATGCAATAATGAAGTATTTGGGAGTAAGGTGCCAAGATGCCTGCAATTCATTATAAATAATTCAGAAAAAAATATATATTCAGAAAAATTATAAATAATTCAGAAAAAATAATTCATAAAAACAGATGAAGCAACTACAGCAAAATATTAGCTTGAATTAAAGTGGTTGGTATATAGGTATCCATTGTACTATATTTTCAAATTTTTTTGGTTTGTTCGAAAATTTACGATAAAAATTGGAAATCACTAAAACATCACTTCAGAAAAATAACTTAAAATTCCTTAATTTATATACCCAGCGGCCCCCTGCCCCGCTGCTGGAAAACAGAGAACCACTGTTTGGGGCAGGAGGTGGGGAACGGGTGTCAGAAAAAACAGCTGTTTCCTAGAATGATTCTTCATCCAGAAGAGATCAATGCAGAGAAAAGTAGACAGAGCACAGGCAGGTGAGGGTACACTAAGAGGGCATCTGGCTCCCTCACACGAGGCCCTGGCAACTTCCACCTGCTTGTTCCAGGAGCATGCGTGTGCAGCTGTGGACACGCGGGTACCCAGTTCCTGGGCACTGGCCAACGGGAAGAGGGAGGCACTGGGACACTGCTGATGTGCTGATGTCCCAATTTTCAAAAGGGGGTAAAGCGTTACACACTTAAGACAACACAGTGTTATAAAACCCATGCTGCTGCACCCTCTGAAACCACCTTGGTGTTCACTCTAGAGACGTGCGTGGGGGACACACCCAAGTGCATTTTCCTAATGACAAATGCCAATGTCGAAGAGCCTGCCCTTTGCCTGTTGAGAGCTAACACCAACTTTAAACCTTCTGTGTCTCAGCTTCCTACTTTGTGAGATAGGAATAAAAACCTATGTCATAGGTTTCCCAAGAGAATCAAAGTAAATAACATTTGTAAAGAGCCTAGTATGGAGCCCATCACTGAGAAGGGACCCAGTAAGTGGTACCACGTGGGTAGCTAGCATCAAAACGTTGATGGTGTCTTGTGATAATCTTCCAGCCAACATGGAAAAATCAGTAGCATGCTGTAAAACAATGAGGCTTATTCCTATGTAGTTTAAAAACTGTGCTTTAAGAGGGCTGATGTATGGATCAATGTCAGCTTAGAGAGAGGTTTTAAGTGTTCCAAGAACTCGTCTTTACCATTTTTCTACTGTTAGGTAAGACTGGGATGAATACCTACAAGGGAGCTACCAAAAATATGTATGACAAAAAATTGTAGAGAGACAAATGATATGCCAGAGAGAAGATCACTAAAGTAGAATGAGGATAGCCCAAGGAGTATGTGAGATGGTCCACTGGGGTGTGGGAAGACAACATCAGAGCTCTTTCTGTCTATTTTTAAACTAAAAAAGAGTGAAGCCTCACTAATATTTTAAATGCACTGAGTGCACTGTGATATTGTCATGGCCCATATTGAGAGTACAGCTTGTCAGGTCAGGGATACAAGAGTCCGAGGGCTTCTGTAACCACAGACAACCAAATGTCCCTCTCTTGTCTGCTTTTTCTTTCTCTGTATTAACACGAACATTTTACCAGAGCTCTGTTCAGTGGATTTATGGATTACATTCTCTAGTTCTAACTAAACCAATCTTAGCAAAATGGACAGCTGGCTTAATAAAAAAGAAAAAAAAACGTTCCCACAAAGGAATTGTGGATTGAAGATAATACTAATAAAGAAAGCACAGGTGAACAAAAAGAAAATTGAAGAGCGGAGAGTTCTCCCACTCTGGGCGTAAACACTATGGCTGCCAAAGGAGACAGGAACAAGGATCTGATGAGATCTGCTTGGAGGTCAATAAAAAATTTGAAATCATCAAAATGATTTGAAATATGGATTTGCTTCACTAGTTGAACCTTGTCTTAAGCATATATTATGGCTTGAGATACTAGCTCACATGTATTTAATTTATAAAATAAGAAACGATACATATATGGAAAGTGAATACTCAAAAATTTTTTATGGGTGAAGTAATCAATCAAAAATGTTTAGAGAAAATAATCAGGAGTTGAATTTCAAAATAAGCTGCAACATGGGACAATTTTAACCATAATGAAATGCACATGAGATGAATACAAAAAAAAAGTTCTACATTTTGGGTCAAAAAATCCAATACACAATTATAGGATGTGGGAGATGTGGCTCCAAGCAATTCATGGGAAAGGGGACTGAGGTTTGCAGCTGACCACCAGCTTCGCGCCAGGTAACAATGTCCCAGGGCTAACAAAAGACACCAAATCTCTGGGCAGCTCTATTGTCTAGAAATGGGGAGACAATAGCATCTCTATATTCTGTTGGCCTATATGTGGAAACACTGAGGCTTCCCCGGAGAGGCTTCCGGCATTGGTAGGAGGTTGGACTAGAAAACCTTGAAGGTAACCCTAACTCTGAACTCAGAGTCTCGCAAGATTCAGAAACAGGGATCTGGATAACATGATCAACAGAACTGAAACAGTTTAGCTTGCCACACCTGCTAGGTAGTCTACTCAAATGTTACTGCATGACAGTGGGAACTGTTACTTTGTCTTAGTCCTATTCAGTACTGCATCCCAACACCCGGGATGGTGCCTGGTGTCTAATTCGACATGCTTGTTATCAGGGTAAGGAACATCTCAGTACTTGAGGTCCTCATAAAGAGGTGGCATGGGCTTTTATCTCCAAAGAAGTGCCAACTCTAAGATGCTACAATTTTATATTTGCATACTACAACCTTTTCCTGGACAGATTAAAATCTCACTAGCACAGATCTCTGAGCCTTTTTAACAAGCTTTTAATTGAGCACTTCACATTTCTATGGGTGATTCCCTATTCAGATCAACTTTGATTTTTTTCCCCAAATAATTTGGGATTTTATTTTTAATCTTTTTTCTTTCCTTTCTGACAACCTCTTTTTCTACTGAAAATGTGCAGAGAGATTACTGAAGTCAATTCTGCCAGGAATTTGTAAACAACAATACTTCGTCCTATCTCTCTCTACTCAAAACACTGCAAATAAATACAAACACAAACGTGGTATAACAAGCCTCAAAATATTTTAGCTAAGGTTTAGGGAGAGAAAAATAATTAAGTGCCATGAACATATGTGTGCATGAAGAGACGGTAGACTTGGCCACATACCAGACTGATGACAGAAATAGGCTCAACATTTGACAGGACAATAAAGAATAATTCCTTAAACAATTTCAGCTTATTAGAAATTAGATTCTTTAAGAAAAAAAAAAACACCTCAAGTGGAAACAAATGGTAGAGGAAACCACTGTTCAAATTATGAATATAAGAAATATACATGAAAAAATATACATGAGCTAATACCCTGAAATAGCACTGAACATAGTATCTTGTGCTACAGCTAAACTTAAAATAATTTTGTCCATCTTTTTAAAAAATAAATATCAAACAAGGGTCTGATTTCCTGCCTGCCAGCAATAATTAGTATTTTCTGTAGAACATTTTAAAATGACATGGCCAGCCAGCCCCTAAGAAAGATGGAAGTCTGACTGATCTTTTGGGAAAGCCTTGGAGAAATATCCACCCTCCCTATTATCCAAGAGAGGCAGGCTAAGCATTTCCGGGATGGTGCCCCAAGTGGGGGAGTGCTGTCAGAGAGGCATCTGCCATTTGCCCAGATATCACGGCAAACCTCAGCAACCCGGAGACAGAAGCTGGGTGGTCATCTGTGATGGGGAGGCAGAGCATGGGTTCGTCCTACACTGGAATTGTCGAGGGGGTCACCTCTACAGGTTTTGCCCAACTCTTAAACGCTATGATGTTAGGAAATGCTGCAAATGTGGGTCTGCTGGATGACTAAATTTCACAGAGATTTTGGGAGTGTGCGGAAAATACATTGTTCCTTCAAGATTTAATCTAAAGGGCAAGAAAGCAGGTCATTTTTTTCCGCCGGTTATCATCACCAAGATTAAAATACAAAGAAAAAGCACATCGAGTATCAGAGTCTTATTATCAAGTAGGGAGGTGTTGTAGAGGAGCCCAGAGAATGCAACCGCCAGATTGAAGGTGCCGAGGAAGAGAAGTACCAAATGCAGCACAAAGAAATGCGCTGCTCGGCTCTGTCAGTTCCTGCAAATAGCGACGGGGCCGTCATTCTTGCTGTTTGCTATTCCAGCCAGGGCCCTGAGCTGTCAGGAGACACAGGCCACACTGTGGCTCCCCAGGCCTGGGATGACAGAGGCCCAGGAGTCCTGCTCAGTGACAGATGCTGGACTGAGATAACCAGAAAGAATAGGAAATGCACGGAACAGCAGCTGGGCCAGACAAATTCAACTTCCCACCTGCTGTTGATTTACACATTCATCTCTCAAACTCCATCCCCGTCCATGTAGAAATCTGCCAGCACGTCGAGAAATTAATCAATGTGGGGCAAGGGAGGGAGTTACCCATGGTCGATTTTATATTCTTTCTGTAAACACATTTGTGTAGCACCGAGGCAGCTGAGCCGAACAGCAGCGGCTTTTTCTGCTCTCCACTGTAATCACCCATACACCTGGGACTCACACAGCTCTCACTGCTGTTTTCTTAGATGAGAATTTTTTTTTTTTCCTAGGGTAAAGCTGGCTTTGGAAACTAATTATATATGTCTGTGTTTTTTGTTGGGCTTCCGAGGACACCACGGACATCTGATTTGCATTTCTGTCTTGTCCCTCCCTCGCTGCCTTTGTTGCTTTTCCTTTTGTCAGCATGGAGAACAAGAACAGTTTCCAAACAAGGCTGGTCAAACATGCGACTCTTTAGAGCGTTTGTCTATATATATATGTAAAATTCGAGTGCCTCATTTGCTGCAAAACAACCTTTATTCTGAAGAACATTTCAGCTCAAGAAAATGCTCTTTAAAATGTCTAATTCCCTACTGCGATTTCCTTTAAAGTTCTAATTAGTTGTGCACAGTAATGAATTCTGTAAATTGCAGTGTTTCGTTTAAAGCATTTAAGGTACAGAAGGCTCTAATAATGAGTTTTGCCACAGTCTTTGAAGAAAGTAATTTTGAAATTCAGGTTTCATATTTTTGGAGATGTCATGCATCTTAGAAACAATCACAATGTTGAGTCTCAAATTAATATTTGTTGCTTAATGCCATCAAAATGTCAGATTAATAAGTAATTAACAATGTGTGCACATAATGTGATTTCCTTCTCTCTGCAGAGGCCAAACGTATAATGGAGAATTCAAGATATGAAGCATCTTTCAACAAATATATTTTCAGAGTTTCCATTTTAAATAACTTACTACCGGGTCTGTAACCGTCCATCTTTAATGGTCAGCAAACAGCTGGGTTTCTAGATAACATAGCGAACATAAAATATTCATGTTATTTAAGCTATTTCTACATTTTTCTAATATTCTTTGATTTGCTGGTTTTGAAGGGGAAAGAAACCATCACCACTTCTACCCCCCTCCCCACCTCCAGACACACACACCCACACAGACTTTTTTTGTAAAGATTTATTTGCACCTACAACCTCTTTTGGTTATGCTGTCTTAGAACAACGAAGCTACTTTTTATCCCATATTGGCTTTTCAATCTTTCCTTCTCTTCTTGGACTTAATTGAAACTTGATCCTCTCTGAGCACTCTTTCCATTTTCTCAGCCTCCCAGGGACAGGCAGGGAGCTGTCTTCTGCCTGGTCAGCATAAGCTCTTCGCTTGGCATCCTCTCTCCATGACCCTCCATGACAGTCATGTCCGCAACTGCTCCCAAGAGCCTTGTGACCATTCGACTCTCTCGTCTACACCGGGCTCCCTCTTTCCTTCCAAGCCTCGGGGTTGATGATTTGCAAAGCACCCTCTCGCACGGTCCAGACTCGGTTGCTGCCCTGATATCTTCCTAAACCCCTCCAGGGAATGCCTAGCCCTGGACTAGCCCCACTATCCATTCCTGCCACCGAGTCACCAATCCTTATACACTTGGTTTGGTACAGATCCAAACATGGCCAGCTTGAGAAGTATGGATGTTGCAGCAGACCCCATGAGAACTATCCCAGCCTGCTTCCCTAGCTGCTGAGGCTCCCAGCTTGTCCTCGGCTGCCAGCCCAGCCTCAGGGGAGAGCCTTGCCACCAGACGACAGAGCAGGCCAGCCCTCTGGTGGGTGTGTCACACGTCTGCCCCCATTCTTCACCAAAGCAGGAAGGTCCTCTCAGCTCTCCTCCCTGTGAGTTCTAGGTCATACCCAGCCCACTCTTAATGGTATCTCGTCCTACACTTACCCTCTCTCTCTCCTGAGCAGCTTTGCTGACACTTCATTATCTTTTTTTTTTTAAGATTTTATTTATTTATGTGACAGAGAGACAGCCAAGGAGAGAGGGAACACAGCAGGGGGAGTGGGAAGGAAGATGCAGGCTCCCAGCAGAGGAGCCTGATGTGGGACTCGATCCCGGAATGCCAGGATCACGCCCTGAGCCGAAGGCAGACGAGCTTAACGACTGCGCCACCCAGGGGCCCCGACACTGGACACTTCCTTATCTTTTAAAACAAAAACAAAACCCTTTCTTTGACCCCGCTCTTATTCCTCTTAACTCTTCAGTCAAACCTTCTGCGTCCTGTCAAATCCCTTGACTACATGCTTCCCACCCATGGGCCCTCACTGTTCATTCACTCCTCTCTGAACTTTCCAGAGTCTGGCCTCCTTCTAGCTTCATGATGCTACTGAAAACAATACTGAAGGTTCACCACGCACCTGCCTCTTGACAAATTCATTAGCATTTGTCTTTCCTTCGCTCTTGATCAGCGGCTCTCAACACTGCCTGGTCACACGGATCATTTATGAAGCTTTAAAAAAAATACGATGCCCGGACTGGTCCTGCCTGGAGAAGTTCCAATTTAATCACCTTGGCCGGCATATTTTGAAAAGTGCCCCAGGTGCTTGTAGCGTGAGCCAGGGCCGAGCCCTATCCCCGGCACAATCGCAGTGTACACGGGGGGGGGAATCTCCGGCTGGGCTCTGGGCAGGGTCCCTCTTCTCTGCTCACCCTGAACTCCTTCGGGCCTCTGTTCTGCTTCCTGATCTTTAGCTGTACCTTGTGCATTTTCTCCAAAGGACATTTCCCCCCCACCCTAGCTGTTCCTTTTCCCCTCTTATAGGTCATTTATAATTCCTAATATGAACAATGTCCAGATCTTGTCTCTTACTGAAACCCACAACAGTCCCTCAGTCGGACTGCTGGGCATTTCTACTTGCCTAGCTTGCGGTGATTTGATGACTACAATGACTTAAAACCATCTCCTTTCTATCAGTCCCACCCCCATCACTAGTACTACTATGTACATTTATTTCTATTTAAACTGTACTAAAATAAAAATCCTGAAAAGCATCCACTGTCGAACCTCGCTTACCTCCAAATTCATGGCAAAGTAAATGAAACCACAACAGAAAGATTCCTTGTATTCTATCAATCATATTAATTTCTGGGAAAAAAAAAAACCCAACAGCAACCCTCCAGACCCATATAAGATGCAAGAGAGCCTGCTTTCAAATCTCCTCACTACTGATCAAGAAATGGCTGGCCCTGGGATCGCGTAGCCTTGCCTCCGCGGCACAACTGGCTTGCTCGCTCCGGGGCACTCTGTGTCATCCTGCATGCCCTGACTTCCCACACAGAGCCCTGAGAAATCTGCACAAAATATGTGGTAAGAAAAATGGTTCCCAAACGGTCCTCAGAGGCTCAGTGCCAACGATGCACAACATCCTGGAGCAGGAGGCCTCGGGGGCGGGACAGCACCCCTGGGGCATTTTATGAGGGCTCGCGGAGTTCCTGCGTCTTGGCTCTGGGCCTCCACGTGGGTTCGACTCTATAGTTCTCCTGCCCTCTCCACAGAACCTGTCGCCCAAGTTTGCTTTCTGTCTCGAGAACTGAGTCTAGCTAGGACGCACTCTCGAAACCTTTAAGACTGCTATTGAATTATACACATTCACTTACGTTCTCAAGCAACGAAAAGGGTGCTGCAAGTCATGAAAATCACATTAAAAATATCATGGAAATTAAAGCATGTTCTTGATGTCTTCTTGCAGACCTAATACCTGTTTTTAACAAACCGGAAAATGGTTACTTTTTTTCTCAAAGGCGAGTCCAAAGGTGGGTCCTACTTCTGCCTGTCAGGGCTCCTCCCGCAGACCACCGGGACCGCTGGCAGACCATGCAGCTACAGCTCGTGTCCTGAGCTCCTACACTCTCCACTGTTCTCATACATGCGTAAGCCTCAACACAACTTTTGGAAAACAGTCCTTTTAAGCCATCAGAAATTCAGGTCCCCAAGGGGCCAGGTTGGTGCCCAGAGCCCCGTAGAAAACAAGCTCGGGGGACATTCACCACAGCCTGATCCACCGTGCCCCAGAAGGGAACTGGAAGGAAAGGCAGACCAGCTGCCCTTTCAGACCCTCATGGCATTCCGCTCTCTTTGGACGGACTACTGCAATAGAGTGAGCGTCTTCCACGTGGTGAGGCAACAAGGTCTGATTTCATCACTAACCCTCAGCTCACATCATATCACGTCCACGGGATGGTATACGCTACCAGGGAGACACCTGAACCTGTGTGCTACAAAGGACCACCATCCCATGGCAGGGGTGACGGGGGTGGGGGTGAGCATGTGCCTCCACAGCCTTCTGCCCTAAATGTACAGGAAAGGGAAGTAGGGGAGAGGAGTTAGGGCTGCATTACAGGGACGGAGATACGTCTCTGCCAAAGACTAAGCCTCAAATGCATGTTCAGCCTGAGGAGCCACTAATGCTAGAGGGCTCGGCTCTGCTGAAAATCCAGTAAAACAAGAGACACCGAGAATTCACTCTGGGAGCGGACATTAGCAGAGCTCATCCAATCCAAGATACGGTGGCACTTCAGGACACCCCTGTTCACAGCAGTGCTATTCACATAGCGAAGAAGTAAAAAAACCCCAATGTCCATCAACAGATGAGTGGATTACCAAGATGTGGGATATGGATATAGATATAGATATACAATGGCATATCATTCAGTCTTAAAAAGAGAAGAAGTCCTGTCCCATGCTCCAACATGGCTGAGCCTGGAGGACATTATGCTGAGTTGAACAAGCCAGTCACGAAAAGAAAAGTACTGTGTAATTCCACTTATATGATATGTCTACAGTCGTCAAACTCATAGAAACGGAAAGTACACAGTAGTTGCCAAGGGCCAGGGAGTCGGGGGAAGGGAAGTTAAGTTATTGTGTAATGGGTATAGAAGTTTCCATTTTGCAAGATGAAAAAGATTGGTTGCACGACAATGTGAATGTACTTAACACTATTGAATCCTACACCCGAAAGGGATTAAGACGGTAAATGTTAGGTTATGTGGTTTTAACCACAATAAACAAAATCTACAGACGGATAGATGATAGAAAGATGATAGCTAGACAGATAGACAGACAGAGTTTTGCAGCTATAGAACTGTAAGTTTTCCCACTGGCAGAGAACCCAAAATGGTCTCTCCCCTACCATCCCTCAAGTTTAATAAAACCGCAAACTGCACTCATTATTGGTTGGACTAATTTTGCTTCAAAGTGTGAAGACACAGTAATATTAATACTCCCCTCACCTCCTTTTCACTTAATGTTCCTGTCTTTATAGAGCTTAACCATGAACTGCCTATGAACTGCCCCCTGTTTGTGAGCCACGGACAAAAACTCAAAAAGACCATCCCTACCACCCCACCTGTGCCTTGCTCAACACCAGGCCCCAGGAAAGATGAACTCAAGCAGCCAAACACTGATTCTAGAATGGAGGGCCTCACCATCAATCACTTCTTCCAAAAAAAAAAAAAAAAATTCTCCACAATCAGAACATAGGTTGGCACTGCTTCAGCAAATTAATACCGTCTGCAATTCCTTACCTTTTTGTTTTGATGTGAAAGAGGCGAAGGAATTTCATTGCAATGGGACACGGGGGCAGATCACCAGGTTGGGAAGCAAAGCAATAAAGAAAAGGAAAGAGAAAACTGTGAGTTTATGTCCTTGGAAAAAAGGACAAAGTACGTTCGTTCTGTTGCATGAAGAACACAGCAATAACACAACACAGAGATATTCTGAAACACGGGGACACGCTCCGTAACAGCTACCTCTCCTGCCGTCATAATTAGAAACCTATCGCTTCTGGCACAAAGAACAAAGAGAAGACTCTTAGGCATCTTCCCAAGGACTTCCTCCCTGAGCCTGGCTTTTCTCAGCAGTTGATTCCGTTACTAAAGACACTAGGGACGTGATCCCTCCCTCCACAATGCAGAACTGTGGGGCTACCTGGGCACAGAGTTCTCTCCTTGCAACAGCTTCTCTCGAACCCAAGCAGAGAATTCCGCTCCCCAAACCTACAACTAGCACGCCTGCACCAACACTTCTGAATTTCCCACCGTTTCTGAGAAGTGACTGTGAAATATTCAGGACATGTGCCCCCCAGAGGAGGCTTCGGATGTCTCCGCGGGGGAAGGCGGCCCCTGTACCCCAGTCGCAGTAGGCCTAGGGCAGCCCTCTACCAGGTGGTTAGGCTGACAGTCTCGCTCATGCCCAGGCTTGCTGTGCTATCCCAAACCCTGAACAGAGCAACGGACAGTGGGGCGCACTCCCTAGCGGAGCCTATAGTCACCTGTCCACACACGCACACACCGCCTGATGTGCCTGATCCCAAAGTCATCTGCACTCCCAAGCTGTGTGGCTGAGCTCGGGGGCAGGGACTCCTGCTCACTGCTATACTGGGAAGAAAATACTCCGTAGAAACAATGGAAGCAGAGACGGTGAAGCCCCTTTCCCCCGGGGATGAAGGAACATGCATTACCTAAAGCTGAGACAGAACTGAACCAATACGATTTGGGAATATCATCTTTTTCTTGTTAAAAAAGGCAAAATCTCACAGCCTGGCTCAAAATTTAGGTCAGAGTCTCCTGGGAAAACTGTCTTTTTTTACATATTTTACAGACATTATTTCAATGCCTATTGTTAGCTTTCTTAGGTGAGTCTTGCACAGAATATGCTTAAAGCTTGGCTGACCTTTTACTCCAGGGCAAAGGACAAGGGGACCATGATAGGCCTCACTGAACGCTAGCCTGATGCCTCTTCCAGCCCGCTGAACCAGTGTCCACCCAGCAGACCACGGCACTCATGGGAGTTGCAGAGGGTGCGCATTTCCTCTCTCACAAAAGAAGCACCTTCCACCCCTTCTCATCAGAACAGTATCCAGCACAGAAGGACACACAGCTCTCTGTCCAGCCAACGGCATGGTTGACCTGGTTCCAGATGGATCTGGAGCTCGTAGCTGTGTCAGAGATTACTAACCGTCCTCCAAGCCTGCTTCCCTTTCCTCCTGGGTATAAGGCTGGGCTGCACTTCCCAGTCTCCTTCAAAGTAAGCCATGGCTATGTGGCTGGGTCCTGGCCAACAGACTGTGCGTGGAAGTGATCAATGCCACTTCCAAGACGTGCCCATCAAACCACCTGTTCAGCCCTCTACTCTCCCTCCTCCGCCTCCCGGACACCCAGTGTCCTGGGCAAAGATGGCAGAGAGCTGTCATCCTGGGGCCCGAGGGACTGTGTGGAGCACAGCTTACCCTGCCCAGTGACTGAAGCTTCTGAGCACGAGAAATGAATCTCTGTACCAAGCTGCTAGGGTCTGGGGTTTATCTATCACAGAGGTCCACGTTACCCTTAAGGAATACACCAGTTCTAGTCCCTTGTAAGGGTCTGGACACCAGCTCTTAACTTCTATTAGATGCTCTGTATGCTTTCGACAAATCCCTCGCTTTCCCCTTAAGTTATTCTGAGCACAGGTTGTTCCTCACAATCAATGGATCTCTTAGTAGAACATAGGCCTGAAGAAAGTGTCTGGGGGTGGGGGGCAGGTGGCTTTGCATCCTCCTTTGCGCAGCTCAGAGGGGCAGAGAGCGGCACAAGCAGAGCCAGGGACTGGCACCGACAAGGCTCACACCCATAACACCCACTAGCTCGTTGGCCTCCACCGCAGGTCACCTCGAAAAAGACAAACAGGCTTACATTAATTGACAATGCACGGAACAAAGAAGTTCCTGCCAGAAAACCTTGGATCAGAGTACAAGTTTTGAAACGCTTAGAGATAAATATGAATAGAGAGACAGCTGCTCCTAGATGGTTTAGGTCAAGCCTTTAGTGACTATCCCTCCTGTGACTTTCATAGTAAGGAAGCAAACTTTTGCAGAGGAGGGAAAAAAGAAAAACTCTCTAGAGTGTTCCTCATCGTGCATCCTATGCTGCAGGGAGACAACTGCTAGGAAGTGTCCAGCAAAGGTGTGCAGCAACACTAATTTCCACCTTAGGAAAACGTGCCCAGTCACACATTTCTGGAACACACTCTGTATGGGTTGAACAGCCATGCCCAGGGTCACACTTGTCTCTTGCTGATGGAGATGTATAAATTCATTTAATATCTACGGAGTGTCTATAACTTGGGTGACACTGGAATTGATGCTGTCAGGGGAGCCAGGACTTAGGATTCTTAGTTCCTGTCTTCAGATTGCTTACAAACTACAAACAGAAGCAGGGCATAAGCATCAGAGATAAAATGAAATAACAAGATGATGGTATAATGATGTCACAAAGATGCCTACAGCCCAAACACCAGACGGAATTCAGCCTATTGTCTGAATCCAATTGGTTTTTCACACCCATGTGCTAATTTGCCAATACCACTGTTCCCTGGAGCCCCCAAGTCCGGTTGCCCTGTTCGATGTATTTCCCCCATGATATGTATCACTTTGTAACACGCTATTGAGTTGACTCTAATGTATCTGCGAAGCTTCCTGAAGGCCAGCTTTCCTACTTTGCTCTCCCTCGTACCCCAGGCCCTCATGCACTGCTTTGGGCACAGCAGATGCAGAATAAATATTCCTCAAACGAAGAAATTCTAAATCGCGAAACTAACAATACACAATCACTGTGTTCTTAAAAGCATTCTTTAGCCGCACAGGAAGGGCCCTCAGACTCTGCAGCGACAGTAACCAGAGCCCCCAGGCCTGCTCCCCAGTGGGAAGTACAGGGCGGGGCTGACACTGATGGGAATCTCGGGTGTGGAGCACGAGAGGCTGGTATTCAGAAGATGTAGCGGCAGAACCTGTGTCTCATGTGGCCGTCGTACTGTTTGAGTTAGTAATGGCAAAACCAGGAAGGTGATCCTTGGTCACCTACATGTCCAGAGGGCTATTAGATCTATTAGCACCATTAAAAGTACGGCGATAACACAAAGAAGGCAAGAATGGATGCCCTGCACAAAACTTATGTTGCAATGCAACAAAACCCGGACCTAGCAGAACATGATGCTAAGTCCCTGGCCCTGTACTTAGTCAGCGAGGGGCTGGAAAGAAGCCGGGGGGGCAGAATGAATTTCGGCCGTTCACCCCGGCTACTTCACACATCTTCTTTATTCCAGATGCCCTCAATGTCGTGCAGGCTCAGAGGGAACCTCAAAACGCAGATTCCTGCCCCTCTCCTAGCAATCCGGACTCCAGGTATTTAGTTTACATTCTGTGCTCCTCTGGCATGCATGGGGAAAAACTGATTTTAAGGAGTTCCTCCAAAACCACGCCGTATTTAATCACTCGATGAAACGAACAGGACATGACCTCGCGGCCTCCTGTGCTCGGCTCACAGCTGTGACTAGGAGGGCGTTTCAGAGAGCCCGTGATCGATGCGCACGCGTCTCACTGCCACGGGCACACAAAAAGTTCAGATCCTTGTCTATACGGTGCTCAGGAAACAAACCAAAGAAGAATCTCATGATGGTGAAGACGCAGCCGACAGATACATACGGTGCCAGCTCTGTGTGCACAAAGAATTATGCAGAAACCAATCTGCCAGGACCATAGGTTAATTTTCAAACGCAACACTTGGCCCTAAGAGCCCAGGCTGAAAATGGGTTTTTATGGAAAGTATCTTCATTTGTCAGACAAAAGGGGTCCTCTTTGGGAAGCAAAAGGCCCTTACATCCAGCAGCACTGAAAGGGGAAAGTTGTCATTTGAGGTAAATTCCCACTCTGAGATTTAGTCTAATGAGAAAACAAAAGGAATCCCTCAAACTGCGTGGCTCCCCGACAGAGGGTTGGTTTAATGAGTCTTCCCTCCTTTCCACCATCCATAATCTCCCTGGAGCTTTCATTTTTAATAAATTGTGTGCATGTGAGTCCTGGAGTGCACGTGTGAGCACACACGAACACACACAGGCACAGACATGCACTTTTAGGGAACGCATGACTATTAACTCTCCAGCTGCTGACTGCATGGCGCGCCTCCCCCCAATTACAGGCACTGTGTTTACAAACCCCACATCCTCCACTCATTCTTTCCTCTTTGGAGCCCAGGCCTACCCTGCCGAAAGGAGGCTCTCATAAAACATGGGATACAAAGCCAAGTTTTCGGCTTGTAACGCCAGGGAGCAGAGATACGAGCAAATCATATCGAAGAATAAAGCAGTCCAAGGGAGTGGGCATGCCCTCTGAAGAGGGCAGACGATGAGGGGCACTGGCCTTGAAAGTGAAGAAAGCAGAGGTATCCATCACTGTCTTCATTATGGGGTCTATGCCCTTGTATGGTGACTTTTCTTCTCACAAAAATGTCTCTCTCCCTAGGCTGTGAATGTTCTGTAGCAAGGGACTGTTTATCACTGACTCTTGTATCCTAAGCTCCTGGAGAAGAATCTACATGCAGGAGACATTCATATACTTCATCTCACCGCTTGGTAACACATGGGGTGCTTTTATGTCCATTTCACAGAAGAACAGATGGAGGCGCGGAAGTGAGAAGATGCTTGCCTAAGCTCATGGAGCTAGTAAGTGACAGGCCTGAGCTAAGCTAAGTCTGCCTGGTTCCCAAATCTTTCTGCTAGGCCACTCTGTTCCTGCACGAAAAACCTGTGTGATGAACAGCTACTGAGTCAATGGGCAATGCTGTGAGTACTAGATGCTGGTGGAAGGAGTGCTGATGCCAAAAGTTTGGGGTGAATGGTGCATAGATTAAGTAATGGAGCAGACAGCAGCCAAGCAAAGGCACAAAACCACTCCAGTGGACAGAGAGGCCACCCTTCAGTGCCAGGCAGGTGGGTGGCATGCCACAGGGAGTCCATGGGAGAGAGGAGGGCTCAGCCAGGCCCAGGATGATGAGCACCAGGCACCCCACCCTTTGTGACACAGGTAGGCACAAAGACGAAGCTACTTTGTATCCAAGGGCCAAGGTGTTGTAAATCTTACACAATCAACAACCGACCTGCTGAGATGCAGGACATCATTAAATGAAGAAGTGCTGGAATCTTCCCGCTCATAGGAAGGGACACTGCTGATCACCTGCTGGGTTTTTGTTACTGGGCGCTAATCACTTAGCTTTTTATTATTATAATTACTTTTCCTCTGGGTGGAGATTGAATTACAAAGTTTCAATGCCTTGCAACTCTGATTTTTTTATTTCTATCCTCCTGTCACTACTTAACCATCACCAATTTCTGCTAAAAGCAATGGGATTTTTTAAAACACTATCTTTAGAAGGCAGTTCCTGACTAAAAAGATGTCGCTTTTATACTTCTGTTATAATCTTCAGTCCCTTCTTTTTACATGAGCAATTAGAACAGTGGCGATGCAGGCTTTGTTTCCAATGGCTCCTGGAGGAGAAGAGACGAGGAGCTTCTGTGCACGTGCCTCACGGCTCCCCACGGCACACACAGGTGGACACGGCGGTTTTGCTGCAGCCCTGCTAAGTCCCATTTATGGCAAATTCCAGTTATTATTCTAAGGCAATAGAATTAGATTTGGGTAATAACAGAATTACCTGGAGAGCTTTTGTAAAAATGATTCCTAAGCCCCATCCCTGGAGATTCTGGGGTGAAGCCCTGGGATGCGTATTTAACACGTACTCAGGTGGGTCCGTGAGGGAATCGGGCTTGGGAATCACAGTTCTAACTAATGTACAAGGGGTAATGGAATAGAAACAAGGTGTGGTTCATACGACCTTCAAAACATCGCCACTTCCTTTGAGTTTAACGCTGGTAGAAATGTATTTGGCGGGCATCTAGCAGGCATCAGGGTGCCCCTGTGGGGTGGGGGGAGGCCCAGACGGCCCTCAGGAGGGAGGCTTTCTCCTCTAGAGGAGGGTAAGCCTGGCCTTGTGGCTTGCGCCGAGATCTTTCTGACTGGTGCGGAGTAAGCTGCACACTTCGAGGAAGCGGGTGGGTGTTCTGTGGGTACGGGATGCTATTGCAGGTGTGAGCTGCAGGGTAGGGGTAGATGGGGTTCTCCTGAGTCAATCTGTTTATTCCCTGTGCTGTGGTGGTGAATTTGCGTTGTGTTTGCAATGGGGGCTGCGTCCTTGAGTGGTTTCTTATTTGGAAAATAACAATGATGCCTTTTAGAAGAGCAATTTTAATCTGAGATGCATTTCAGAAATACATAAGAACGTAAGGGAGACAAGAGAAGCTTGATAATTTGTCAGTCGCATCGGCTGAGAATACAATTATGAGAAAAACGAACTGCAATGATACAACAGATCTTTCTGTGTTACTTAAAAACGAAGTCATAAAAGAGTAGGGTGATAAGCATAAGGAATATGGCTGTAAACACATCTGAATTAGCTTCATGACCATGTGAGTGGCACTCACCCCATCTTCAGCTCCACCGGGGCTGAAGGCAGCATCCTGTGCCTTGGAATCAAGACAGATATGGGTTCAAATCCTGGCCTCACCACTTGGATGAGCTGTCTGACCTTGAGTGAACCTTGAATAAGCTTCAGCTCACATGAGCTCTCTTGTAAGAGTGGTGTAAAAAGTAGAACTAATATTGGAAAGCACACAGCACAGGGCTTGTCCCATGGTAGGCACTCAATAAATGGAAGCAATTCACTGTTATTATTACTTGTTGTTAGAAGTAGTTTATAGAAGGAGAGACTCAGAAAGATCGAGGATCAAACTTTGTAACGGAGGACAAGACCCACCCGGCTTCACAGGTGATTTCGATGCACATTTTAATTCTGAGGGCAGTGTGGGGCCATTTGAGGCTCTGCCCCCACGTTCAGCCTGGTGACCTTCTATCCTGCCATCTCCCAAGTGGCTCGGAGCAGGCTGTCCACCTCTGCCTGACTCAGACAGCGGTCTCTAGGTCAAAGTGGTGCAGACAATTCCATCTGCTCAAACCCCCTGGCAAAGGGCCACAACCACTACCCCGGGCCAAAGTCTCTGCTGCAATTTGGTTAAGAAAAAGAACACTTTATATAATTTAATCCCTTCCATCAATAAAGATAATTGAGACTTCTCTTGATTTGCTTACAGCATTTTTTCCACTCTGGAATATGCTGTCATTTTTCAGCATGACACAGTGACGGGGATTAGAATTTCTAAGATGCTACAATAATCATTACAGATGAAATGTGGTCTCTTGGCTGACAGGTATAACAGTGAAAACCAGCCTTGCCTGGAATCTTTGGAGGACTTAGGGAAAGCCTGCTCTACCAGGCTTCTCATTCAAACATTGAACTAAGCCCTTATGGAACAACAACATCCATTTAACAAACATTACCAAAAAGTTATTACTCAATTAAGTGCTTTAGACATCGGAGGGTTGCATTCTGTTTGGCTCTAATCATATTACTTAAAATTTTGTAAGTTGTCTGATTAGAAGGCTGATTTAATTAGAGCTCTAACAGAAATGACAGATATTCCATATGCTCATTTAGAAGCTTTTTCAGTTCTATTCGAGGTACCACAAGTGTGATGGCTCATGCTAGGCACCCAGGCCTCTAATGACAGAAGGCCTTAAGCAATCTGTACATACTTTTATGACACACAGTAAATATACATTCAAAGCACCGCTGAGGAATTTAACAGAAGTGCCAATTCATGCTCTTTTGCCAGAACCCAAGTAATCCAGCTGTCAGCAAATGTGCCTTACGCCGGACTTTAATGCTGCAGTGAAAGCCAGATGAATACTCACAGGAATAATGGGATTTTTTTTTTTTTGAATTTCAAGGTATTATATGCCTTATCACTCTGGTGTCTCTAGGTAAGTGACTCTCCAAGGAAAGTTCTTCAAAAATAAATTACCATCAGAAGCTATACTGAAGAAATGAAATAAACTGCTATTTCTCGTATATAATGAGCTTTAAGAGAGTAAGGCTAAAAAATGAATAAGGGATGTTGAAATGTCTTGTGACTCTACAGTTTGCAATCTGAAGAACACAGCACAGCTGTGGTGCACAGACAGGCACCTCGCCCCTGGTGGGCAGAGGACTCAAAAAGAGAGGTAGGGGCTATTCACCGAGCAGAAGAATGCTGAGAAGGGCTTGTGTGGCTGACCCATCCTGGTAACCAAGGTCCAGTGCTCTCCCTTCTAAAGAGCACAGATGGTTGGGAAGAGACCTCTCTCTGTGAGGCTAGCTGACCTCACTCCCCACATGACCCTTCGTCGTCCTTCCCTAGCCTAGAGAAGACCGAGGGAAAGAAAGAGTCACTCATGCCGGGTCTTCTGCCTACCGAGTGAGAGCAACTACGGCTTCTCCCCGCCTTCTGGAATCTCTATCCTCTCCCTCTCCCTCAAAGACAGGAGGGGTGACTGACTATCCAAGAGAATTCTTTTGGAGAGGCCCGCGTGATAGGGCACCTGGCATCGTGGTCCCTAGCCAGGTGACTGCTAGGTCAGCAGACTTGCTGATCTGCTCTGAGCCTACCTGAGCAGGTGAAAACAGGATCAGAAGGAAATGGCAAGACAAAGAGGGGGTGGTGGTTACTCGGGGAAGGCAAGGATGTACGAGCTCCCCGTGGGTCAAGCAGCCCTAAGTCTCCTCTCCAGGACCCTTTCAAGATGGCAGTCTGCAGAGAAAGGGATCTCAGGAAGAAAAGACGGTGGGTCATATCATCAGGTGGCTAGATGGAATAGAGCTGACACTGGATGTCCCACACGTGGGAACCATGCAATGGAGAGTTCCCTAAAGGGATTCTCAAGAACACTCCCTTGGATAGGAAAAAGGCCAGTATTTGGATGTCTGCCACCTGGCAGGCACCCACTGTCAGCCAGGGGTACCAGAGCCACACCTGCAGAAAGAGGACAGCAGCCAAGGCCAGTGACATGAGGGACAACTGTCTCTCCTCCCCATCCTAAAATAAGGGAGAGAATGGAAAATAAAATAGGGGAAGAAGTGGAAGATGGGGGGAGTAGTCCTGCCCCTCCCCCCTTCCAGGTCCCTGAAGCCCCAAGAGGGCCAGTGCTGGAGAGAAGGGGAAAAGGTGGGATTTACAAGTGATATGGGACTAGTGCTTTAAACTGGATGATCCTGAGTTTACTTTTAAGTAACGGGAACAACTGGGATTCCACCAGAGATGTTCAATTTAGCAAATCTTTTCTGAGGTTCCACTACATGCCAGGTACTATTTTAGGTACTTGGCTGACAATGACACCAATGAACACAACAGACAAAGATCCCTGTCCTTCCCATTACGAGTGGGGAAGGAGATTTAACACTGCACGCTTAACCACAGTGAGCGGGGGAAGATAAAACCAGTGAACCTCTACCAAATGCAGGCCCATCCACAAACCAGTTCCAACAGCTTTTGAAGACGAAGCAATTGCTTTCGGAAAGTTTTGTTTTCAGGAAAAAGACTGTGTTCTGCAAAAATGCCCAGAGATGGAAGACTTACATAAGGGGAGGCGAGGAGGGCCGAAGGAAGGTGTCATGATAAAGCAACGTATGTGTATATAGAGAGGAAAGGATTTCAGTGTTCTCAGGGAAGACCATGGTGACGTGTCACAGGTGGAGACAATCTGGGAACTATGGGCACTCAGGCTCAGAAACAGACTAGAAGGACCCAGATAAGAATTTAAAATCTACTTTAAAGGGTACCAAGGCAAGCACGGCTATGTGGGCCAAAGACTTCCTCTTAGAGAGCAAGTCATTCTGACAGTCAGTCAGTCAGTCCACATTTACGGACAACTCAAAAATCACTGAAAAAGCACTCAAAGCTTCCTCTGTTTGCCTTCTCTTCCCTTTCCTTCCCATCCCGTCCTAGTTTCTGGGTTGATCCTACCTTCCCCGAGAAGGAATGTGTTCCCCCAGTGACCAGAGGGTCACGCCTGAGAGATCATCAGGCATGAGACTCGTGAAGCCGGATGCAGACAAGGAGCCCCTGGGGTCTCAGGGGTGGCGACTCTGAATCCCGCAGTGAATTCTACTTCCCATTCTCCTTCCTGAAGCAGACCACTGCTGTTCTTCTAAAAAATCACTTTCTGAGGCGGGGTGTCTCTTCATCTCATATGCTTAGTGTTTACCTCCTTCGCTGATTCTATCCGCGGTGCAGCTCTGTCTGGGCCAAGCTTTATGTCCTCAGGATAATAACATCGGCCTGAGAAGTGAGTCAGTACAAAGCATGACAATAGCAATGTTGCAGGAGGCCTGTGGTGTTTCTAATGAGCCTGGGTTATGGTTTTACTTGATGGCGGATTATTACCCTGAACGAATCTAAAGGTTGTCCACTAAGGCCTCAGTTCTTGGCTGTTTACAAGGCGGAGTGGTATAGATGACAGTAGTTACTTGTAAGTGGTTGAGTACTAAAGAAGATAAGGATGTTTCTACCCTGAAACCTTCCAACTTTCCAAAATGAGTTCACTCCTAACACTGCCTGTGGATAATGTCAGCCCACGGGGTGCTAATGGGCCGGCGAAGCTCCTCAGAGGAAACACGGGATTAAGACCACAAACTCTTCACCAGGGAAACCAAAGTGCCAGCACAGCTCAAAATCCTTTAATGTGGTTTCTGTAAAACGCCTTTTCTTAATAAACCAGTAAATTTTCCAACCTGGCACAGGCAAGGCTGGCTAATTCTTTTAAGACAACTAAGAGAACACTCTAGATTGAATTCTTTTAGGAAACTGTGGGGCCTAATTAAGCCCAGCAGCCAGAGTGCTCAATGCAAATCTTCACCCTCCAGCAATTCAGTTTGGGCAGCAAACCCACTTTCTTTCCTTCTTCCTGTGCTCTAAGTATTTTGTCATGAGGAATTGAGAAGAATAGTAAGATGGCCCTGTAAACGTGACCCCACACAGAGTACTGAGCTGTGTGTAGACCTATGGTGGTGACATTAATAAAATTCTGTTTATCTACAATACATTAAAATAGTATTTTATAGGAAAATTTCAGTGTGTGGCACAGAGAGGAGACATGCTGAACCCATTGACATTTAGCTAACAGAATTTTTAATGGAATTGAGCTGGCCTAGGAAGGAAGAAAAATAGGAAAGAAATGCCAACCAGACGACTCCCCAGAGAATAATTCATTTGGATCTTATGTGACATTAAATATCACTTCCTCCACCAAGGTTAGAACCTGTATTAGTCTTACCAAAGCAAATTTTGCCCATCCAAAAACTCCATCATGAAGGCCCCTAGATGGGTCCCAGAATCCAGGGCGCAGCTACCAGCCATTCTAACAAAAACAAGACCATTCACTGTGAGTGGCGCCATTTTCCACTTCACTGTGCAGATGACGGGAAGGCCTCCAGATCACAAGTGCCCGTGGCTTAGAAAACGCTGCTTGGAGCTTCTGTCCTTTTGTCCGAGTCCAAGTGCTGGCTGGATTTCACCTGGTCCATGGCTGTCATCAGCTATTGCTCTAGACAGAGGCTCTCGGCTCTAAAAGCAATTTCCATCCCATGGGGCAGGTCCAGAGCCCCGAGCTGTGGCTGCTGGCCTGAGGAGTATCTCACAGGGCAGGGGAACTCTCTCCAACCCCACACGTGACTAGATTTAGATTCTTGGGAGTATCTTTCTTTCCTTCCCTTCCTCTTGGTGGCACCTCATTTCCCTGTTACCTTCCTTCCCCACCCCCTTTACCTGTTTACCTTCCAACTTCGCTGCTTCTTCCCACTCCCCTTCTTTTAAAACTGGCCATAGAGAGATATCTTAGCATTTGTCCAATGTTTTAACATTCTTTTCTTAATTTTAAAGAGATCTGAATGTCTTACGTTTCTTTCCAAATAAATTTTTAGAGGACCTACGCTAAATTGATTTTCATTCGTCTGTGCTCTGTTGTCGTGAGATTTTTTTTTTTTTTTTTGTATGCTTGACTTGCTTTAAATGTAAAAATCTTTTTTCTTTTTATTTAATTTCTGGTTTTTTAACATCCCATTTTTCATTCTATATGTTTCAAATGAACACTAAAATTCAGTAGGCAAGTCCCCAGGTCGTTTTGTTTTGTTTGTTTTTTTCTTGCAGATTCCTTTCTTTCCACAGATCTGCAAGTTCAGTGCTTCAGTTCTGGACTCAAATTTCCATTCACCAGAACTTTTTTATTGAGCACCCACATACGGCAGGAATAGGGCCAGGCACTGAGAATTCATCATTCAACAAGACAATCAGCTTACCTTCCAGAAGGGGAGAAAGACAGTAAGAAACGAATAAATACATAAAATGCTCAGATGATATGTGTTACAAAGAAAATGATTTCCATGCTATGAGAGCCCGGGCAGGGGGACTGTCTGAGATGGGTGGTCAGAGAAGGCCTCTCTGTGGAGCTGGTTTTGAAGGGAGCCAGCTGTGCAAAGGGAAGGGGGGCTTTTGGGGAGGGAACAGCAAACACAGAAGCTCTGAGGCGGGAGGAGCGTGGGTTTTCTAGGACCTTGGGAAGAACGTATGTGTGCGTAGGGCCCAGCATAAGGGGAGAAGGCGACGCAGGACAAGACTGTAGACATGGCAGGGACCACAGCTTGCAGGATGCTTCTGAAGAACTTGGATTATATTCTGTTTGTTTGTTTGTTTGTGTTCGTTTTGGATTATATTCTTAAGGATACTAAGAAGTCATGGAAAGGTTTGAAGCAGGGCAATGGCCTGACCTAATTTTTAGGATATTTCTCTTTTCACAATGCTCTAAGAGGATTTGAATTCCTGCCTTTTGACTCCAGGTGCGAAGCACTTCCCAGGGCATTTCCAAGACCAAATTACTAGCTACATCCTCAAAACACACCAACGTGCTGAATCTACCCCCAAAGCGAACACCACTCAAAAGAAAACAGGACAACATGCGCCTTTCCGAACTCAAAGACTTTTGACGGCATCTAACGAGCACAACTGTGAAATGACAGACCCACGTTGTTTCCTAAACTTAGGATTCACAGCTTCCTGCCTGTACACGCTTGTTTTTGTTTTATTTTTTTCTATGTGGTCTCTTTAGAAATTACTAATGAGAATTCTAAAATAACGAAATATATGCAGTAGTTTCCCAAAATAGTTCGCTGAAACAGTAAAGCAGCTCAAAACAAAACAAAACAAAACAAAGGAACACATTCTAAGAATGAGAAGCACACGAGACGCAAGTAGTATCTAATGAGAACGTATGTAAGATCAGCGTGTCTACTGTAGTTCCGGGGCCACGCAGGGAGGGGATGAAAACAAAGTGGGTGCCACTTGGGGAACAGTCAGCAAGGGAAACCTCCCCTTCCCTGCCTTTCGTCTGATCCAATAAATCACCCATTTACGAGCAGTGCCTGTCCGGATGTGTTACGATTCACGCCATCCACCCGACATGGATGTCTTCCACCCCTTTGTCTGCCCCGGTGCCTTGATTCTAGTGCTCCACCTCTGCCTGTCTGTCCGTCTGCCTCTCCTCTTTCAAGCGCAGCCTTCCCCCAGCCCTAACCCCCAGCCAGGCTCTGGAGTGTAGCAGGCCCGGCTGTTTTGAAAGCAACGAAGGTTGTTAATGAGGCCCCGTCAGCACGCAGAACAGATCCGGCCCAGCAAAATCTTCTTCCTATGCCCAAGAAAATCTGTCCCGGCAAAGGCAGCGATCTTCTCTGAGACATTTAATAGTGTACTTGTTAATTATATGAGCATCATTTGGGCTCATTTAGGCTCTTCATCTACCCATCAGGGCTCAAATAACAGCTGAATAAGAAGCAGAACTCCTCTCCAACACCGACCCAGCTGAAGAACAAGTGCTTAAGAAATAAGATTAATGTCCTCTGAGAACACAAAGAGAGAGAAGATGTAGCAACTTATTTTTAGAATCTAAGTACCTAGATACGAATGATAAAAAGAAACCTCAAAGAAAGAAAGACTCAATTGGACAGATATGGCAGTCTTATATGCAGTGGGTTATTTAAAGAATAACACTAAGTATCACTGTAACCTCATGATACCAAAATTGAAAATAACACATGATAATGCACTTTAAAAAATATCTTCTTACAATCGTTGCTATTCATCACTCTTGGTCTAAGTAGCCAGGATCTGTGGATGTGGAACCCACAACAGCCTGAGATGCCTATTTATCAGGTTCTGTGTATTTAAAACCTTGTTGTCTTTCCTACTCCCACCCAAACAAATTTTTTTAGACAATGTCAAGTGTCACTGTGACGATAAAAAGATGCATGATGACTTGACTTTCATAGGTCAATTTATTTGCATTCTGTTCCGACTATAAAAGCTAAGAAGTCTCACACATTTATAACTGGTGTGAAACTTACCAGGATTTAGGTTGTTTTTGCCAATTTAAATTCTTATACATAGTTGGTTTTTCCCTCAATACAGCTGGACAAAGTTTCTGAAGGAATCATTACGTTTCACTATCCCTGAAGACTAAAACCCACAGAGAGAAATTTCTGGAGGGTCACCAAAATTTTTGCAGTCATTTTGGTTGGTTTCAAAGCAGAAATGCCAATAAGACCTCTGACGTGATGAGTAGATGGGCTGGGCTGGGGGGAACTGAGGGAGGAGGGAAGGTGGGAGTTTGAAAGTACAGGTGCTGTCTGTCCCTCAAGCAGAATATCGGGGGTAGAGGAGAGCTTTGCTCGTTATTAACGGTGGAACTCACCTGAAGGTAGGACATCACACTTGTCAATCAGGTTTCCTAGAAACTGTGTGAAGATACCTTGTAAGGGAAAGGACTCTGAACTGGTAATAATTAAGATCTGAACACCGAATACATCTTGGTTTTGTCTCTAGCATATCAGCTTACTCCCTCAGTTTTTGCTAGCCACCAAGTGGCTTATGAGATGACATGAAATACAAAAAAATGGTCTTCAGAGAGCATAAGGAAAAAGATACATTAGAGTACCGCCCTAATTTTGCAACATTTTCTTGGCTCGTGAAATATTGAAAGCCAATCTGCAAAAGAGAAGCATGTAATTTATGTATTCTCCACTCATTCTCAAAAGGACTTGAGGCAGAAAATACAGAATTCATTTTGCAGGGAGTGCCCACTCGAGCTCACCAAATACTGAAAATGTAATCTGCGTTCAGAAGGAGGTATATTTTTATAAACACTTCTCCATGAAATCTCACATTGTTAAAAAGGTTCTAGTCAAAATATTAGATTTTAATCTGCTTTTTGGCCCCTTCCCCAAAACACAGTGGTACCTTTTCAAAAGGGCCAGGAAACACATAACAAGACCCTAAATGAAGAATTTTCAACGCACAATGCCAAATGCACAGAGAAGTGATGCAAACTGCCACACACTTGGCCAGCCTTGTCTGGGGTCAGCTTCCCCAGCGTCTTCTGGAATAATATCTTTATCGATTGCTCTAGCTCTTTGAAATGAGCAGGCTAACATCAGACAGGCTGAACCCAGAGGGAAAACCTGCCATTCTCTTCCTGAGTCAATACGTTTCAATAACTCCAAGCTAAAATGATCACAATCATCTGATGCAGATGGAAGTTTTGTTTGGGACTCACTTGAAAATAGGTGCCAGCTGCCTTGGCCTGGCTCTGGTTGAAGGCCCACCGGATCTGCGGGCTGTCATCTCTAACATTTGGTGGCTTTGCAGAGCTAGGAGAGGCTCCTGGGGGGAGGGCTGCAGCTGGGGCCCTGCTGGGGCCTATCTGCTGTCCTTCTCCCTCTGAGGGGGGTGGGGCCCAGAGGGGCACAATTCCAGGGCAGTTGCACTGAATGGATCAAAGATGACTTACCAAAAAAAAAAAAAAAAGGTAACACTCAAGCAACAGTTTTGAAGCATCTCCAAGGAAGGCACTATGCTAAGTGCTACAAAGGAGGTGACTTACTGTCAGAAAACTCACCACCCAGAAGGGGAAGGGGATGATCAGATAGCAGCCACATACAAGAAGATATTTATTACACCCAAGAGTGTTTACAGAAGCTATCGATTTCCAGTGTGCCACTAGGATTTTGTGCTTGCGCCAGACCCGTGTATTCCCGGGAATGAGAGAAGGCGGTTTACCCTTGGAAGGGGACAAAGACACTTTTTACTGTCTTAGCAGTGTCGTTCCTTTTTAAGAGAGATCCATGTGCTAAACTGTACATTTAAAAATGGGGACGATGGGGCGCCTAGGTGGCACAGTGGTTAAGCGTCTGCCTTCGGCTCAGGGCGTGATCCCGGCGTTCTGGGATCGAGCCCCACATCAGGCTCCTATGCTGGAAGCCTGCTTCTTCCCCTCCCACTCCCCCTGCTTGTGTTCCCTCTCTCGCTGGCTGTCTCTATCTCTGTCGAATAAATAAATAAAATCTTAAAAAAAAAAATGGGGACGATGGCAGCGCCTGGGTGGCAGCTCGTTAAGGGTCTGTCTGACTCTTGGTTTCGGCTCAGGTCAGGATCTCAAGGTTGTGAGATCAAGCCCTGCAACAGGCTCCATGCTCAGCGGGGAGTCTGCTTGAGATTCTCTCTCTCTCCCTCTGCCCCTCCCCCCCTTTCACTCACGCTCACTCTCTTTAAAAAAATGGTAAAGATGGTCAATTTTGTGACAGCATTTTACCACAGTTAAAAAGAGAGAGTGATGGGTAAGTGGTCCCTTTCCTCGTGGTTAATATGTCCTCAGGCTGTTTTCCCACGTCCTGGTTCCCTTCACTCGTGCCCCTCATCCAGTGGTTAGGTGGACAGAACCTCTGAGTCGGAGCTTGGCCAGGTTTTTGTTACCGTTATTTGTCATTGTTGTTATATATGTAGGTATGTATATGAATTTAACCCTAGCTTTATTGAGGTATGACTGACAAAATTTGTACATATCTAGGTCGCACAACGTGATTTTTAAAAGGTGTGCGAGGTCCTGATTTCATATACATACGTATGTGTTGTGAAATGATTACCATAATCAAGTGAATTTACATATTCATTGCCTCACACAGTTATGGCAAAGTAAAAGAAGCTTCTGCTCAGCAAAGGACACCATCCACAAAATTGAAAGGCAAATTACAGAGTAGGAGGAAGTACTTGCAGACCTCAGGTCTGCTAAGAAGTCAATATTCAACACATCCAAAGGATGCATAGAACTCAACTGTACACACACACACACAACCTGATTAAAAAATGGGCAAAGGATCTGAATAAACATTTTTCTGAAGAAAATATACAAACGACCAAGAGGTATATGAAAAGATGCTTGACATCACTCGTGATCAGGGAAACGCAAATCAAAACCACCCTGAGATACCACCTCAGAATGGCTCTTCCCAAAAGGACAAGGGTAAGTGCTGGGGAGGGTCTGGAGAAGAGGGAATCCTCGTGAACAGTTAGTGGGAGTTTACATTGGTGCAGCCGCCGTGAAAAACAGTATGAAGGTTCCTTGAAAAATTAAAAATCGAACTACCATATTGTTATTTGTGTTAAACAAAAACTGTTCTCAACCAGTACGTGCAAACAAAGCTTCCTGCAGAGCACCCATCCCCGAGAGTGTGTGTGTAACAGGGATCTTGTTGTAGTTTCTCTGTTCTTCTGCTCTCATTTCTAGAACAATTTCTGGGAACTCATTTTGTGAGCTGGCTAGTCAGCTAAGGGTAGAACCGATTAGTCCTGACCTTCACTGTGTCCCTTACAGAATCTAAGACATCCCTGGCATCTTGGGCACGAGGTAAAGGGTTATTTTCTTTCTTGATTCTCTGCGTGTTGCTCAGAAACTATAAAAACTAAAGGTGATAGTAGGCCTTTTTTTAACAGAGACTTGGCGATAAGCTCACACTGGCTATCAACTCTTTGCTTGCATATTTTGAAACTTTTCCAGGAATGTGCAGGCAAAATATGTTGTTCCAACTTTTGTCTTTCCATTGGTAATATAATAATAATAATAAAGCTTTATTTGCACGGCACATATTTCCAAGCTGTTTCATATGCTTTACGATGGACATCTGGATTAAAGTAACTTCTGTTGGCACTCGCTCTGAATATACTTCATCAGGTGGTGGGAGCAACAAAAAAAGTGCCTGAGAAAATGGCAACTCAGAAACTCAGAAAACATACAAGGTGGACCTTTGGGAGCTTTGCCCTAACCACTTCTCTCCCGGGATGATGCTGGCTATGGGTGCTGACCGCACAGGGTCCCCCTCTCCATGTGTACATTTATTTTTTTAAGACTCTTGAAAAATACCTTAAGTTTATAACCATCTGCTACCGTGTGAATGTTTGTGCCTCTTCAGCATTTATATGATGAAATCCTCACCCTCAAGGTGATGACATTAGGAGGCAGGGGCCTTTGGGGTGATTAGATCCTGAGCAGAACTCTTAGCATTAGGATTAGTCGCCTTTTCAAGAGACTTGGGAGAGCTCCCTCGCCCCTTCTGACATGTGAAGTTACAGTAAGAAGATGGCGTTGGGGAGGAAATAGGCCCTTAACAGACACACACCTTGCCCTTGGACTTCCCAGCTTTCAAAACTGTGAGAAATAAATGTTTTTTATTTAGAAGTCACCCAGGCTATGCTATTTGGTTATCACACCCTGCACAGACTAAGAAGCTACTTTTCCCAAATTTCTGATTTCCCTCACATGAAAAGGAGACACTGGTGGGTTGGATCCAACAAATTCAATAAGACTTCCTTCCTCACTTCTTTCCTTCCTTCCTTCCTTCCTTCCTTCCTTCCTTCCTTCCTCCCTCCCCCTCCCTCCCTCCCTCCCNCTCTTTCTTTCTTAGTAAGAAGGATGGAACTTATTTTCACTTATGTTTCTCAGTACTTGCACTACAGACAAAAACTTGAAAGAACTCCTAAAATAGCTCTATGAGGCAGGGACTTGGCTTAGTTTCTGTTGATTCTGCAGCCTTGATCTGTCCGGAAGTACCTATTGGTGACTGACTGAATGGAAGGACCTCAACTATGAAAGCTGAGTAATCTGAGTGCACTGCCTAGCCAGGATCTTTCGGGTTGTAGAAGTGAGGGGCTCTCCGAGCCTGGTGGACCAGGTCCTTCCACCAGAGGGAGCAGGGATGCCACCACAGTGCCCAGGATAGTTGGTACAAAACCACAGAGGTGTGGAAGGAGGAAAATCCGCAAGTCCCCAGGCAAGCAAGAAGGAATGTAAATCAAAGCCAAAGTGAAGAAGAGTAAATCTTGGGGTCCACATAAATAAATGCAACGACTAGATAAAGCCCCAGCAGACCTTCCTTTTCCTGCTGCTTAACTGGAGCTTGTCAGTGAGGGGGGCTGCGTCTTCTGCAGCTGCCTGTCTCCTGGTTACTCATGTGGAGTTCGCCTTGGCACACACACCTTATCTTAGAAGCAGAAAGGAGAATGACCACAGCCAAACTGCTCTGAAATTCCACCACTGAGGGGCTCTGAAACGGTTCTATTTGTGTCTCTGACTCTGGGGGAAAGATCAGTTATGTGGCTTGTTTTTGGCCTGGCACAAGTGGCTGGGATGACTTCATTCCACACTCTGGGCTGTGATTCCACCTGAGAACAAATAATTCTCCACCAAACCGCCTTCAAATCACATAAATGGCAACAGAAGTTTAATATTCAAGGTCTCTGCTTTCTTCTTCAGACAAACTTAAACCTAAAAAGGGCAACAGTTTGAAGCACTGGGCATCAAAACACACACTGATGTAAGAGCAGACTGCCAGCCTTGTCTACGCCTTGCAGCACGGAAGAGAAGGCGACGAGCCGGGGGATTCAAAAGGACCGACGTGGTGACCAATTTACCCCACGGATCACTGTCTTCATAAGCCATGCAGACCATAAGGCCGGTTTCCCAGCCCTCCACGATCTGAAAGGAAGGCCATTCTGAGAGGGATCTAAGCTGCAACGTGATTTCAAGGAAAAGACTCACGTCAAAGTAAAGTAGCAAGACTTGTTTGATTTAGCTCATGAAGCTCTGGGGAGTCATGAAGCTTTATTCTTCTATGGCGGCTGTAACAAGCAACACCAACCAAAGACATTCTCCCATTTCCTGAGTGGCTCCACCCTTTCAAACCCTAGGTGGGACCTGCCAGGGCACACAGCCCCGACTTAGGATGTTCCTGGGAGCCTACAGATGGAATGTTCTCTGCTGAGGAATCGTAACACAGGACAGTCCAAAGAGGAACGTGATCCTGTTTTGGGTTTCTTTTAAGGAAAACATAGAAAAAGCATATAGAAAATTATATATAACTCAAGAGAGAAAGTCAACAAATTCAAATTAACAGTGACAAGTTTCTACAAGGCAAGATGCTGGTGTACTTCCTTATACTGCCTGGTCTATAGCAAGTGGTCAACGGGGGACTTGCTGATTATCTAGTTAAAAAAAATAAAAAATCCATGGGCCTATCTAAGAAGAAACGGGAGGCCCAGGCCCTTCTACAAAGCTACCACTGGATCAAGGGATGGCAATTTAAGATACGGAAGGATAAGAAACACAGGAGCTCATCAAACCCTCTGAGAGTCTATAAATATTTTTTAAAGATTTATTTATTCTAGAGAGAGAGAGAGCATGAGTGGGAGGGGCAGAGGGAGAGGGAGAGAATCCGAAGCAGACTCCATGCTTAGTGCAGAGTCCAACTCAGGGCTCCACGTGGGGCTTGATCTCACAACTCCGAGATCATGACCCTGAGATCACAACCTGAACTGAAACCAAGAGTCAGATGCTTAACTGACTTTGCCACCCCGGCACCCCAAACCCTTTGAGAGTCTAAAATGCTTCCAAAAGCTGGGGGATCCAACATACGGAGAAGGTGGCTTCTGTTCTAATTCTACTTCTCTAAGATAGAAAGGCTTTCATAAAACTAACATGTGCTTTAAAAAATATCTGCAAGGGAAGGGAAGAGGCAGAGAGCGTGTTAAGTTTTGGGGGAAAAGAGTGAGGGCTGGCCATGCAGAGTAAGACCCAGGAAGAAGTTCTCAGCATGTCTGTGGAGAGCTTTCTCTACATAATGGTAAAAGATGAGTCTTGTCCAATTTTTCTCGTTTTTCATTACAGGAAACGTTAAATGTCACAATCCTTCAGGCGTGCAGCGTGAATGGAAAACAGGATGGCACAGTGACTTCACGACAATGGTAAATCAAGTGTTCTGTCTGGCAGGAAAAGTGTCATTAGCCTGTGAAGTGATCTAGCTGATGTCATTTTTGAAACAGAAGTAATATGTCTATTTGAATTTATGAGGAAAACAATCGATTTTATTTTCATCCATTTACTTTTAGAGGTCAGAAGGAAAATATTTATTGTACCTTTTAAAAGAAATAACATTCGTTATGCTCCCAAAAAAACAAGTTCCACATAGAGTAAATATTTCCACTGGCAAAACATGGAAGACCAAAGTTCATTCTTTAAAAATCAGGTTATGAAAGACGAACATCAGCCCCAAATGGAGCAGTAAGGTAAAAATAGCTTATCATTTCTGCTCACTCACACAGGTTGGTTCTGCCTTAGCTAAACCTCCAATTCAAGGTCAAGGAAAATGTACTGAAAAGTAGAGTCTTCAACAACCTACCAAGGAGCAGTCTAATCATAGACAGAATGTCCCCAAAGAGGTTATGTAGGCAATTCACCCATTTTGCTATTTTTCAGTCAAATCAACTGTGCTCAGGGAGTGTCTTTTTCGCATAGTACACATTAACAATAAAGCTTAGAAGCAAGAGCTGCTATAAGAAAATTCAGACGAAAACCAATTTAAATAATCAGAGAGCTTACTCAAATAATTATGCTCATTTTTAATGATTATGTTGAATTATTATTGGTTTTAAAGAATACTTTTGACACATTTTTGAGTGAGAAATAGGCTATAAGACATATAGAGTATAATCTGTTTTAAAAACATACTTTTATAATGAGGATGCATAGGAAAATGAGTGGAAGGATATGCACAAGGTGTTAATATTGGCTGGTATTTTCAGTCATGTTTACTAAGGAATATTTTACATACAGTAAAATTCACTATTTTTGTATATAGTTCTGTGAGTTTTGACAAAGCATACAATCATGTAACTATCATTCCAATAAAGATATAGAACACTTCCATCTTTCCAGAAAGTTCTTCCATGTCCTCTATAGTCTATCCCTCTCCCCACCCGAGACCCTGGCCATCAATAATCTGCTTTCTTTCCCTTATCACATTGCTTATTCCAGAACACCATATAAATGGAATCATACAGTAGATAGCCTTTTGAATCATGGTGGGGTTTTTTTCTAGAATATGAGATAATAGGTGATGATTTCTTGATTCTTGCTGTTTTGCTTTTCTCTGTTTTCTAATTTTTCATTAAAAACAATTATGTTTCCAATTTAGAAAAATGAAAGTAACAGCTAATAAACTGTGATAGGCTTTATGATAAGTAGATAAATCCATGAGAGTACGTGTGAGAACAAATGTGGTATAAGATATCAAAAATGTGGAATTACTTCACCAAAAAGTTAACTTTGAGAGGCAACAGAGAATCAGCCAGGGCTCAGCAACAATCCTACAGACTAAGTTGTGTGGCTTTGGGCAGGTTACTTATCACCTTTTATCTTTAATGTCAAAGTAGGGATTCAAATAGTACCTCTCTCATACAGTTGTAATAAGGACTAGATGAGATGGTGCATGTAGACCACTGGCACTTGGTAATATTTAGTACTAAAATTATGTTTGTGATTTATTTGGCTATTCTTATCACTATTACTACCATTATGGAGACTTTGGGAGTGTTTCAATATGAAAGGACATTCTACGTCCAGGCGAAAAGCCACAGCATAGAGAATGACAAGCAAGGTCAGAAGGCAGGGGTCTGGGTCACAGGCTCAACATTTTATTTTATTATTTTATTCTTTAAAGATTTATTTACTTGAGAGAGAGAGCAAGGAGGGTTGGGGAAGAAGGAGAGGGAGAGAATCCTCAAGCAGAGCCCCCACTGAGAGGAGAGGGGGGCCAATATTTCCGTGGAGCCATCAGATTGTCCATACATGTATCTCTGGGACCAGTTCCAGTAACACAAAAACAGTCTGAGTGTTGAGGGTTTAAGAAGCCTCATGCGGGGCTAATCCCATGACCCTAAGATCATGACTTCAGTCAAAATCAGAGTAGGACACTCAACAGACTGAGGCACCCAGGCACCCCCTCAACATTTTAAATCTTTAAACTAAATTCTAGACATTTCATCTTCAGAAAATGTAAAACTCCTGATTTTTCTGAACAAAGTTATCATTATTTTATTATGACTTCTGAATGAATTCATATACCTGTGATCTTCCATTCTTAAATTTTGAAAGTGATGGCTCATTATTCAAGGCACCTTGGAAAATGTAATATTAATAGTAAAGACTATCCACCCTTAGAACCTAAATCCGTATTTCCTTACTATTTAGAATCCAGGGATACTTCAGTGAACACATATATTTTTATCTGTCTGATTCTCCCTCCACCTGATATAAATGGCCCACACCCTCTGACCTTCCTCTGTCCACTGTATAACATCAATTTAGGGGAGATTAGGGTGGCTAATTATAACAAAGTTAGGAGTCTTTTTTTTTTTTTTTTTAAAGATTTTATTTATTTATTTGACAGAGATAGAGACAGCCAGCGAGAGAGGGAACACAAGCAGGGGGAGTGGGAGAGGAAGAAGCAGGCTCATAGCAGAGGAGCCTGATGTGGGGCTCGATCCCAGAACGCCGGGATCACGCCCTGAGCCGAAGGCAGACGCTTAACCGCTGTGCCACTCAGGCGCCCCCAAAGTTAGGAGTCTAAACAAGGACAGGACATCTCCGATTGGTGCACAATGAGAACAAGCAATCATAGGTGTTCATCTCTGTAAGGCTTTCAGTTGTCAGAGACTCTGGGGTGAGAATGAGTTCATAAAAAACAAATATGATCCACCTTTATCTTCCCGAGACTGTAATGCATGCCAGGAAGTAAGTCTGTCTCTACTGGGAAGCTCCCAAATGTTTTGATTGAAATAGAACATCTCATTTAATTCTGATCCTTGGGATGAATTCCTAATTCATGAACTGATCCAGGCTTTTCATAATAGATGGCAATTGAATTAAAAACATGTCTACAGTGTCTGGCCAAATATACACATATATTAAAAGCAGAACTATTGGCTTCAAGAATTTTGGCCAAAAACCAATGATAATTACATTATAGCTAAATTCATATATACACATTCCTCTCTGTGTATGTCTCTATGTGTGTGCATGTGTGTGTGTGTCTATGTGCAAAGTGTTCATGGAATATACATTATCGAGGAATCTCACAGGCCAGGGAATGACCTCCCAAGCTCTAGACCAACTCTATCAGATGCCTGTTTAGTAACAGGAGATGGTTCTTTTGACTAGAAAACAGACCATCTCCACATCCTACCTGTCACTCAACACAGCCCAAGTGCCTCCCCTCCATCAAGTCCTTCCCGGTTTCCCTACACCAGAAACAATAACCACCTCCTTTCTACTTTGGATTTTTAATATACGCGTCCTCTCCTCACAACAAAACCAAAGGCTCCTTGAAAGCAGGGCCCATGGATAATTCGTATTTGTATTCTCCCTTTCCCTGCCAGTGCCTAGCATAGCACTTTGTACAAGACAGGGGCTCGGTATAAATTTTCTGAATCAAATGAATGAATGACACTTTATTCCATTTTGACATAACAATCAATGTTTGCTCTCATAAGATAGTAATAGCTGAACAGTCCAGAAAATATGACTTGGGAATAGAGCTTTGATCATATAGTAATTTCTAATGCCTGGCAATTCCTGGCTGCTCTTGAAACCTTGTTAATATTTCAGTGGACCCATCAGATTGTCCATCCATGGATCTCTGGGCCCAATTCCAGTAACACAAAAACAATCTGAGTGTTGAGGGTTTAAGAAGAGACTTTTTTTGGATAGTACAGAGTACTTGGATTGGGATTTATGAGGGTGCTAAGAAATGATTTATCTTCCATATGCATTCAGGGTAATGAAGAACTTTTATCCAGATACTTACACACTAATCACAGGTAGCTTCTATGTTTTAATCAATTAAATGACCTGCATGAGAGATGGATCAAGAAAAAGAGAGAATGTACGTGTACCCTGTTACCAAATCAAGTAGGATGCTGAAGGGATAACTTCCTCCCCAAATCTGATAAAACAATTACTCAGAAAGAGAGCTTGGAACAATGTTTATCCTAATCTGGCATCTCTCTCTTCTTTTTTCAAAGTGTCAAAAATTTTAAAGCCAGGGGAGCAAAATCTATGGCATCCTGCAGCACCCAGCTCAGAGACAAGCAACATTCGCTGACTACCTACTTGATGTGTGGCTTTGCCTGCCCTGTCCTTGCAACAAGGTGAATTCCCATGCAGTCTACTTTACAGATGACAATACTGAGTCTCACGTTATTAAAAATTATGCATACATACACTAGAGACCATAAAGCAGAAAACATTCAAGTCAGAGCTCACTTCCCAGAAGTTAATCTTTAAAGTCCAATATTAAAATTTGGGAACTTCCAGACAATGTTGGTCAATTCATTTTCAATTGACTCAGATGAACACAACCTACTTTCTCAGTGCCAAAGAGTTTGGGGGGAGCTTATCTCCAAAGGATTGTAGAATATCCAGAAAATTTTGAATTTTACTAGGAGTTAATAATCTCTGAGCAAAGCACAACACAGGTTTAGGAAAACACAAAAGTTGGGGCGCCTGGGTGACTCAGTCGTTAAGTGTCTGCCTTCGGCTCAGGGCGTGATCCTAGAGTCCTGGGATCAAGCCCCACATCAGGCTTTTCCGCTGGGAGCCTGCTTCTTCCTCTCCCACTCCCCCTGCTTGTGTTCCCTCTCTCGCTGGCTGTCTCTTTCTCTGTCAAGTAAATAAATAAAATCTTAAAAAAAAAAAAAAGAAAACACAAAAGTTGCAGCTCACCTGTGGACTTCTACTGGATTATATTCCCAGGATTGCTCCAGAGGACTCCACTCCCTAGACTTGAGCCATTTGGCTCACATGACCAGGCATAGCATCTCTAGGAGCGGTCTTTTCTTTCTTAAAAGTTAAACCTCCAAAGCATTTATTGAGTGCTTACTCAAAAATATTGGAGCTTTGCACATTTTATTCCAGTTAATTCTCACTACCTGATGAAATTAGTATTTTGAACCCCTTGAGAACCACCCTCCATGACCATCTAGAAAGGTTAAGCTGCTGGGCCATGAGCATACAGCTCTTGAGAGGTGGAGTCAGAAAGCGAACTCAGATACTCCTAACCTTAAAGCCTAGGCTTTTCAACGCTACCACAGAAACCACATTCCCCGCCCCCCCCCCCAAGGATTTCTGCCTTCCATACACTGGAGCTCAAAACCTCACGTCTGTCCATCCCATTCTCAGGATTCGACCATTTTCTTAATGCTCATCTTCATCATCAAATAGTTCACCAAACAGGACTGCAAGCTGTGAATACTCTAAAATATCACCGAGCGAGACACACAGAATTCTGACTCCAGCGCAGTTACTTCGGAAATGGGAGGGAGAAACCAGCAGCCACTGCCGACTCCGTGTCTCGGCCCACAGCACGCGGCCGCTGCTGCTCTGCCTGCCATCTTCACATTCTTCTCGACACTGTTCTAGAAACAGATGGGCTAGTGACTGGAGTATTAGCAGTTCCAATCTATGCAGCTGGAGCATCCCAGAATTGCAGAAATAGCAGCCTTCTGAATAATTTTTCCTGCCACACACAACTGCTGCTTCTGTTATAATAATCCCCTTCGCAGGCTTAGGGGGCATTCTTCCCGTCCCAGGGCCATGGTTCGGTTTATTTTCAACCACAATGGCCTTTTGTATTTCAGCTAAGAAACGCTTCAAACATGTGGACCACCTGATCTTTGTTTTGTCTTTTCTAAGGCAGATATACCAGATAATAACATTTGGGTTCAAGGACATTTTATCTTCAGCTGTCACAGAAGAAATCCAAGATGGGAGGCAACTTAACCATTGTTTTTTTCCCTCTTACTCCTCAAGGACGGGAGCCTTCCTGTGGAGAGCACCATGCTGAACCGCCCAGGTTAGGACACCAACACTTAGGCTCCCAAAAGCCCAAATCTGTACAAAGCACAAATCTTACTGACCACATTGTGACCATGACATTCAGAAGCATCCAGTTAAGACGCTTGTTGTTAATGGGGGGGAAGTCCACATCTCCGACTAGATATTTTCTTTTTCATTTGAGTGTTTTGCCACCACAAACTACTCATCTCAATAAGTGGGACCTGAAACTGTTTAGAAATAACTGAAATCATGAGAGACTATGGACTCTGGGAAACAAACTGAGGGCCTCAGAGGGGAGGGGGGGTGGGGGAATGGGAGAGGCTGATGATGGGTAGTAAGGAGGGCATATATTGCATGGTGCACTGGGTGTTATACGCAAGTAATGAATCATCAAAAACTAGGGATGTACTGTATGGTGACTAACATAACATAATAAAAATTATTATTAAAAAAAAAAGAAATAACTGAAATCACAGTACAGAATCATAAACCTGATTTGTCATCCATGGAACAAGACTTGGTTTCTCAGATAATCTTTCTCCCCCAGGGGCAAAGACTATGCCCTCTGGTCAAATAAATACATAAATACATAACTATTAAAACTACTAGATTTTTATTGAAGTTGTACAAACTGTATAACTCTGAAGAATCTGGTTAGTTTTCCATGATGACAAAGCTATACAAACACATAATTTCTCTATTTTTAAATGCATCCTTTTTTCTTTAAAGATCTTATTTATTTTATTTATTTGAGAGAGAGAGAGAGCGAGAGCAAGCAAGGGGAGAAGCAGAGGGAGAGGGACAAACAGACTCTGCTAAATACAGAGCCCAACACAGGGCTTGATCTCACGACCCCGCCGTGATCGTGACCTGAGCTGAAATCAAGAGTCTGACACTTAACCAACTGAGCCACCCAGGTGCCCCCAAATACATTGTTTTTATAACAGCTTTATCAAGATATAACTCACATACCAAATAATTCAGCCTTTTAAAGTGGGTTTTTCAGTGTATTCACAGAATTGTGCAAGTACCACCACAACCTAATTTTAGAACATTTTCATCACCCAGGTACCCATTAGCAGTCGCTCCCCCTTCTCTCTCCCTAGCCCCTAACAATCACTCATCAACTTCCTGCCTGTATAGATTTGCCGATTATGGACATTTCTTATAAATGGAGTCACACGACATGTGGTCTTCTGTGTCTGGCTTCTTGCCCTTAGCCTCATGTTTTCAAGATTCACCAAGTTCTAGCACATATCAGTACTTTATTCTTGTTAATAGCCAAATAATATTTCACTGTATGAATGCACACCTTTTTATTTATCCATTAATAAGTCGATGGATACTTGGTTTCCACTTTCTCACTATTTTAAGTAATGCTGCTATGAACGTTTTTCGCGGATATATGTCAAGCATCTCATTTTTCATGAAAACCACAATCTTTGGCAAAGAAAGAAGTGTGCGTTGTTTTATGCCAGTGAACGGAAAGGGTTTCACAGGAAGAAGCGTGAGAGAGCAGGGTAAGTGGGAACAACCTGAGTTAGGCCCCCGTGGGGATGCGACGGGAGGCCTGCCTCGCAGGCCCTGTCCTGCTGGCACAGCACGACCAGCAGCTGGGTGTCTGTGGGCTTCCTCAACGTGCCGTTGAGATCACTGTCCTCCAACCTCAACCACACATAGCCAAGGGTAACAAAGCTTGCCCATCGCCACCCCCCCCATCCTCAAAACCCATCATCATTTCCTGGATTGTAAAGTAGAGAGTAATGTTGGAGCCAAACCCCGATGACATTGCTCTACGACAGATGCTGACGGGGAGGGACCAAAATGACCTAAAAAGGTTTTCTCACTAATGACTGAAGCAATCAATAGGCAAATCAGATTTTCATTAACAGTTCCTTCCACTGTGATGCGCCATCTCATCCAAATGAAAAGAGCTCATTCAAATAAACAGATAAGTTAATAAAGAATAACTTAACCTATTTAGTTAAAATATTCCTACACAGTTACAGTCTACTTTGTTTCTGTGTTGATTAAATATCAAAGACATGTTCCAAGTGTCTGCAGTCCTAACTGAAGAAGGCGTACATTAACTTCTTCACCCTCAAGTAAAATATTATTACAGGACTCAAGTGCATAAGACTCAATTTATTCCACAACTAGAGGTTCAAAAGAGCAGTAATTACGAAGCTATGTAGGACAAAGAAGTGTTCTTTGTGCTCCAAATTATCAGAGGTAGTTTGCTAACTAGCGCCTGTGGACAATGAGCGATGACCCCCAATTCGGCTTTGTTCTCGTTAGAAAGGACTTCAGCCAAGCTGAAAGGCAGCCGAGCCCAGTAATACCTCAGTCAAGCCCTGTTGTGTTTTCACAATTGGATCTGCACTTTTTTAAAGGAATACCCCCCCCCCCCCACCCCAAAAAAAACCTNACAGACCTGTCTCAAATGCAACACACTCATCCCACCATGGTCTTTTCCCCCAGCAGAATTACAGCATTTGAGTTTGTTAATTTAAAAAAAAAAAAAGCCAAGAAGCAGCATCAAATTCTATGTGCGTAAACTATTAAGCCTAAATTTTAGGGGGGCGGTATAAATCACTGCTGCTATTCTCCCCACTCCTACAAACAAAAGAGGTTCATCCATCCCTCTTCCATCCCCCAGAGGAAACAAAACAAAACCAAAACCTAGTGGGGCCGCCACACAGTCACAGTACCCACCATGGAAATTCTGGGGCAGTAATGGGTTTGTATTTAGAAAGCTGAAAAGAAAAGAAATTTGAAGGGGAAATGAACACACATCAGACAAAAGAAGCATCTAACCCAGGGGTTAGCTAACTCTGGTTCCTTGGCCAGATCTTGCCACTGCCTTTTTTGGTAAAGGCCCCTGAGCTACAGATAAATTATGTTATTATAAAAATATATTCGAATTATTAGAAGAAAGTAGAAAATAAAATAGTATTTCATACATATGAAAATTACATAAAAGCCTAATTTCAGTGTCCTTAAATAAAGTTTTATTGGAACATAACCCTGCTCATTCATTTACATATTGCATAAGGTTATTTGCAGGCTACAAAGGCTGAGCTGAGTTGCCATGGCAGAGACCAGATGGCCTGCAAAGGCCATAACGAATTATTATAGAGCCCTTTATAGAACAAGTTTGCAGACCCCTTGCGTAACCTAGCCGAAGGGTACATTCCATCCCAAATCTCTAAAATGAATCTCAAGAAAGAGAGCAGGTTCTAAACCACCCATTGTCACTGGGTGGGTAGGGAGGCCGTGCATTTGTAGAGGGAGGCAGCTTAGATGGTATTCCTGTTCCAAAGAAGCACAGAAAATAATCAGACACACCAAATTTACTGGGTTGAGAGTTTTTGCCGACAAACGACTTCTCTCTTTTTATAAATTTGTTTGAAGCAACACAGCTTATCAGTGAACACAAGAACACATTAGCTGTCCACAAATTAGCATTTAGTACAATTATCTACAGAAGGGACAAGGAATCCATTTACATTTCAAATCTTCTTCACTCCACTTAGCCTGAAACTTTTTTAAGTAACAAACACATTCAGGAACACTAGATAACTACTTCTTATCAATTTGGACGCCATTTTAATCCACCCTTAATAATACGGCCCTTGTGTGAAGGTGGAGGAAGGAAGCAACTAGGGAAACAGAATAACTAATGAACAGAAACTGAAAGCCTGGCAAGCCCTCTGACAATAGCCAGCATTGTGATGTCAAAGTTTCATTAATTGGATGTGTTAATGAACCACTCCCTACGTACTCATGTTTCTTTCCTTAACTCTGTCCTGCGCTTATCAAGGAATCCAACACTCTGTGTCTTTTGCCTAATTCAAAAATAACACATAGAAAAATGTCTGTGACCAAATGGCATAATCTGAACATCAGCCACTTTTTTGTGTGTCTAATAACCAAGCAGATATGTTTCTGTTGTTATGTGGGAATAAAGAAATAACCCAAATGCAAAATTGTAAAGGCTTTCAAATCCTGGAATGGGAATGAAAAGACTTTTAATAGTTGATCTGGTCTTAAAGATTCTGCTCCAAAAAGCTCAGCTGTACTCTTCACCTTCCCCCATGAAATTGCTAATAGGTGGCTTGCCTTCCTGGCTCATTTATGCTCAATAGTAGCATGATGGTCTAATTTTTAATCAAAATTTGTTCACGCTGAAACTCTTCAGTTCTTTAAAAAAATTCTTTTTAATCATTCAAAGTAAATAAGTAAATACCAAGTTTCAGAGAGGCACAGATGGCTGGGCAATCTATGGGAAGCCCAGATGGTGTGTCAACATGCCCATGAGCCAGTCATCCCGCTTGTGGCTTCCAATCTGACAGTGGCTGGGATTAATATCACCTCGACAGTCTCCATGCCAGCGAGGAGCACACAAGACTGGTGTCTGGGCCAGAAAAGATCTGACTAAAGGCATCCAGGTCTCACTTCACTGTCTGCAGCAAATGCGACTCCAAGTTTCATATGGACTGAAATGGCCCAACCTTCCTTGTGGCCGTTATAGGTCAACTGTGCTTCTAACATCGCATGCGTGCTCCTGTGTGGGGACGTGTGTGCCCAGGTGTGTTCGCCTGTGGATTCTAACCTCCAATTTTTCTTTAGGACAATCCCTATCATATTCATAATTTATTTTTCAGGGGGGAAAAATCCTCTTGAAAAATTAAATACAGAAGAAATAATATTCCCTAAGGAATATTCCCTAAGTACCTAAGGAACTTTTTCACATGACTAAAAAAGTGCAATTATTATTCCTGACATTTTACAAAGGCAGAGTTTATTAGTCTTCTGAGAAAATAATGAGTTTGCAGAATTAGGAAATACCCACATTTCCCTTCATTGTTATCAGGGGCAAATCTATACTTAGGGGAAAATAAAAACAAACATACCATTGTTCTTAATCAATTTGTAGAAAGGACTAACCAAACACCATGCAAACAGGCTCATGTGTCCAAACAGAACAGAAATGCTCAGTATTTGAAAATGACCTTATTTGTGGGGCACCTGGGTGGCTCAGTCAGTGAAGCATCTGCCTTCAGCTCAGGTTATGATCCCAGGGTCCTGGGATCAAGCCCCGTGTCTGGTCGGTCTCCCTGCTCAGAGGGGTGTCTGCTTCTCCTTCTGCCTCTGCCCCTGCTTGTGCTCGCTCTCTCTCTCAAATAAATAAATAACATATTTAAAAAAGAAAATGAGCTTATTTGTGTTATAAAATAATATAAACTATTTAGGAAGCAAATGCCAGGAAATAGCAAATCCAAATTTATGAAGTTATATAACCTGTGGGCCTCAGTTTCCCAACAAGAAAGTGATGTCAAAGAGTAGACTGTGGTCAAGAAGTGAGTTAATACTCTAGGGGCGCCTGGGTGGCACAGCGGTTAGGCGTCTGCCTTCGGCTCAAGGCGTGATCCCGGCGTTATGGGATCGAGCCCCACATCAGGCTCCTCCACTATGAGCCTGCTTCTTCCTCTCCCAATCCCCCTGCTTGTGTTCCCTCTCTCACTGGCTGTCTCTATCTCTGTTGAATAAATAAATAAAATCTTAAAAAAGAAAAAAGAAGTGAGTTAATACGCTACAGCTCCTGATGCACTGTTAAAGCTTGAAGGTGTTAACTATTATTACTTAGTTATTAGAATTCTTCCTCAAGTTTCAATCACATTTTCTTCCAAAGAATCTTACTTTTTTTGATACAGAAGGAGATAAAATAAAAGCAGTCACTGAATGAGCATAAAGGCAGGCAAAAAAAAAAAAATGGGGAAATTAAATAATCAGCAAAAAGTGGGGAGGAAACAGAAGAAAGTGTAACACTAGGATTTATAATGAAGGGGCCATACACCATGCAACCATCATTTCGAAGAAATCACAGAGGAGCACAGTTAAGTATGGAAAGAAGTTGAGTATGAAAGTAACCAAGGAAAATAACGATGCTATTAAAAACAAGGTCACACCTTTAGTGTGGCTAACAGCCAATGTGGGAATTCGAGCCATTATGGAAGAATCTGCTAGCTCTTTCATATCTCATTTTAAAGCTTTTAATAATTACTCAAACTTCCTGGCACTGCCATACCGTGGAGGCCATAGGAACTCTGGGATGGTCACCAAGGAACACTCTAGAAGTAGGTAAGTGCGCCAAGGCAGAGCAACAGCAATTATATTGAGCTATTTCCAGTTCAAAGGCAAACCTGGTAAATCTTTCCTTAAATCTCCCAAGAAAGTATAGGTTCACTCCTCCAGGTACAAATAAACTGGATCCTACTTATTTGAATACCATCACGTTCCTTCTTAGGACAAAGAGAGGGAGACAGAAAAGGAGGAAGTGATCTCTTTTAACACATTCTCTTTTATTACCTGGAAGCAGGGTCAAAGACAGGGATGCGGAGGATGCGTAGTTCAGGAGCATTCTAGGAAAACTGGATTAGAGTTGCCATGGCAACCCCCCAGGATGAGTCCAGAGACTGAAATGCCTAGAGAGGTACTGCTGGGTGGCTTCCACCAGGCACAATGGGCGAAATTAGAAATTCAGGCTAGAAGGCTCTGGTTGATAAGAAGGTGGGATTCTTCCATCGACAGGACTTCAAATAGCCTGTCTGTTCTCTAAACATAAAAATCACTTCAAGCAAGCATCCTATAACCAGTCAGCGAACCTAATGCTTTCCCTCTTTGCTGATGTGGGTTTGGTGGCCGTTTGCTTCTTCTGTTGCTCATTTTTTTCAGCTTCTTTTGTCCTTTCTGGTTTGTTTGTTTGCTCATTCACATTGCTCTGTTAGTCAGTTGAAGTTATTTTAAACAGAATTAATGTATTCTAGCTACTGGTCCAGGAAAGCACATGGTGAATGTGACAGGGCAGTAGTTACCGGCAACCATGCGCAGTGAACTCAAGAGACACAATTCAGATTGGGGTGCCCCACCCACTTCTCAGCGGAAGATCAATCTATCACTTTACTCAACACCCTCCCATCTTCGGTGTGCTCTCTAGTCCTCTCCCCAGATATCTTCAAGGTCTTCTTTATCTTCTCTTGATGGAAAGTCCATGAGGCAACGTAATATCGTAGTTAAGATCATGGACTCCAAAACCAAGCTACTTAGGTTTACCTCCAAGCTCCACTAAGTAAGTGTGATCTTGGGGAAATTAATGTCTTAGGGCCTTGCTTTTCTTCCCTGCAAAATGGGAGGAAAATACTGGTGCCACCCTCCTAAAGCTGTTTCGAAGATTCAATGAGTTTCTCTCCATAACGGGCTTGGAGGTACGTCTCACTGGCACTTACCATTGTGGGGGGATGTGCCAGGGAAGGGAAGCAACTTCCATAATGGTTCTTCTAAGCAATGGTCCTGTGCCATGGTTTTAATGATCTCCGAACCTGAAGACTGTCCCATCTTTGTCTCCTCCATCATCATTCTCCCATGCTCCTGATTCCCAGGCCCAGCCGCCTGCTCAGCCTATCTTCCTGAAATTCTCACGAGCCCTTCAAACCCAACCAACTAACTGAAATGGGAACATACTATGTTCCCTCTCATGCCAGCCCCTTTGTACTCCTCCAATTCCTCAAATGGCTGTCATTATTCTGATCTTAGGTCCAACATCACCATCTCAAGGAAGCCTCACCTGACCAGCCTCGCCTTCCTCACCCCTGCAAACTGTTCCCAATCTTAGTTTCCTCTTGTCGTTTATTCACAGCCCTGATCACTGTATCTGAGATGACCTTTCTCATTGACTATTTGTTGGTACATGTCCCCTCACTAGAATAAAGCTGGAGAAGCACCGCCATCTTGGATCGCTCACTGCTGCATCCTTGGAAGTGAGAACAATAGCTTGTGCTCAGTACATGCCCAGTGTTTATGAAATGAATTTGTTGAATAAATTTTGTATCATAAATTTCATGACACTGCATAAATTTCGGAAATTTTCCCTCTCATAGATTTGCTTAAGAAATACTTTCATCGGGGCGCCTGGGTGGCACAGCGGTTGAGCGTCTGCCTTCGGCTCAGGGCGTGATCCCGGCGTTGTGGGATCGAGCCCCACATCAGGCTCTTCTGCTATGAGCCTGCTTCTTCCTCTCCCACTCCCCCTGCTTGTGTTCCCTCTCTCGCTGGCTGTCTCTATCTCTGTCAAATAAATAAATAAAATCTTTAAAAAAAAAAAACAAGAAATACTTTCATCAATTATGACTAAGATAAAAAGCCTTGGCACTTCGTAGGAGCAGCCTCAGCCATCTGAAATATCGAGATAGGAAATAAATGAAGTCTCTCTCTAGTTTTCTTTCTTGTACACTTAATACTTGTGCACTTAACGCAGAAGCTCACACAAGTTCAATTTAAATGCGTCTGGATGATAATCATGACCTACTGTGATTTTACCTACTCACGTCAAAACACATGTCCATAACTAGCAAGTAAATTTATTTTGACATAAATGCCTCTTGTCCTTTAACAAACAACTCAATTGTTTTCACTAACAGCTATTCTAAAATGTGTTCTCAAAAAACAGCCACTAGCCTTAGGACAAAGAGTAAAAACAAGTCCAATTCAACCCTTAGCCAGTTTCAATAAATGACAAATTGATATGCCAACAGCTCCCAGTGAAACTGGCAGTCATCTGACAGGTACCCAGATCACTCAGCTAACAGGAGAAAATATTTGTTGACTCCTAATTTGATTATCACTCTTTATATTAGCTGGGTGACTCTATTCATTTTGCTTGAACGCAACAAACATGTACTGAATTTCACTTTGTGTCCCATCTCTCAGTTAAGTCCTGGACAGGATACAACTGGTAAGATGCAGAACCTACCCTCAGATGAGTTAATATTGGTACAGAAGCCTGGCATACAGGGGATGCCCAGTAAAAGTATGCTGAATGTACTAAAGCAGAAAACAACATTAGATAACGGCATTAGAAAGATTTACAGCATGCCCTGGGGCTTGTGACGTGGAGGGGGAGAAGGAACCTGAGATTTGGACTCACAGGGCATGCTGAAATCCCAGCTCTGAGGCTTCTTAGCTGTGTGATCTCCAGCAAACTTCATAAGCTATCAGACCCAATTCGATCCCATGTAAAATGGGGACCGGAAGTCCTACACCTTGCAGGATTTGCTCCTGGGGCATTAGATATGATATTTGTCAAGCACTAGGCTTGGCACAGGGCAGGGGCTCAACAAATGGCAAGCAGGATCCAGCATGGAAGGGATATCAGGGGGAGTGGGCTGTGCTTTGAACCAAAGCTGTGATGGGAGAGACAGGTGAAGGCCTTCCAGGTAGAGGGTGTGTGGTAAGCAGAGCCTGGAGGAGAGCCACGCAGGGCTTATCTGTCTGGAGGCAGTGAATTTCTCTGTCAGCCACGTTAGAATGGCCAGAGAAACAAGCCAGCAGAATGGAAAGTAAGGTATAGGCATGGGCTGAGGGCTTTGAACCCCAAACCCAGGAGTTTGTAAACCTGTGCGGTCAGTTAAGCAGAGATCCACTGAGAGTCTGGGGCAGGGAATACAGAAACTGCTAGAAAATCAAATCATGTGCTTAGAAATTCAGCAAAAGCACGGAGCCGGAAGGGACCTGAGGGCTGATCTGGTCCAATGGTCACATTTTTAGAGATCAGGAAACGAATACTCAAAGTGCACAGGAAACGTGCTCAGAATCCCAGCCAAGCTGGGACCAGTATCCAGACAGAATCCAAACCTCTTCACTATTAACCTAGCATTTCTCCCCCAAGGCCACCAAAATATGGGGTGTATGTGCACCAAAATGCAGCACTTTATATACGTCTGTGCACACACACAAACACATCAGGCTTATGTGAAAATACCCACCAGTGCAGATAGTGTGGCGACAGGGAACGACTTTCCCTGTCAGGAATAGAACGACTTGTCCCTGTCAGGACAGAGAAGCGGACAGCTGCAGTAAGCTCTCCCCAGCCATCGCCCCTCTCTCTAGAACGGGCACAATCTTTCCCCCCACCCTGGCTCCCACTTCACTCTCAGACCTACTGAGCCCCATCCCTGCCACCCTGCCAATCCCCTATCTTGTAAACATTCATCACCGTTAAATAACACTCTAAGGAAGCAAAGAGAGAATCCAGAAAGTGAGGCTTCCTACAGGACAGGAGATCAATGGCATGAAAAATAAAAAGCAGGGGTCTGCTTTATGGTGCAAGACAATATGAGGCATACCAACCAAATGTAACACGTGAGCCTTGCTGGGATCTTGAATTAAAAAAAAAACAACAACACAGCTGTTAAAAGATGGATCCGAGACAGAGAAGTGTGCATGAGGACCGGAGAGTCGATGAGACACGGGAACATGGTTAATGTCTGATGTGACAGTGGCATGGTCGCTATGTAGGAAAATGCCAGTCTTTTTAGAGATGCTTACTAAAATAAAGTACATAGAGGCAAAATGACAAGATGTCTGAGATTCACATCAAGTACTTGGGGCAAATAATGAGGGGCAGACGAAGTAAAGCAGGGCAAAATCTTGATAATTGTTGAATCCAGGTCATGGGTCTATGGTGGTCTGTTGCATTATTCCACTCTGAGTACGCCTGAACGTTTCTTGATAAAAAAAAATCAAACCAACCAACTAAAGGATGCTTAACTATACCCTCCCCAGTCTTGTATTCCATTGCCTGACATGTTGGTTCATCCTACTGCACTTGAACATCGGGAGCCTTCCTGAGCCCTCGTCCCTTCTCATCCTCCTTCGTTTTTCTGAGTCTGCTCACCTGCACCCATGCCTTCAGTAAGCATCCAAAAGAGTGCCCATCTCCCGAGCCCTGACCTCCGAGCCGAGCTGTGGCTGGCAATGCTGTTTATCCACCTGCATGTTCTCCTGAGCACAGCACACACTCCTGTGAGCACGCTGTGTGGACCGAACACACCAGCCCCCTTCTCTCACAGGGATTCCTCCTCCTTTATTCCATTTCCTAGGGAAAAGCCCCGCCGCCCTTGCCTCTTGCCCAGCCCTGATGTCAACTCCTCACCGTTCACCTTCCCCACTTCTGACTGATGACCCGTTTCATCAATTCTATTTCGGAAAGGCACCTCAAATCCATCCCCACCTGGTTACCCCACTGCCTGAGACTCGGCTCAAGGCCGCAATCCTACGGGGTCTGGCATACAGTGTCCGCTTCTCTCCCCGCCAGCAGCCAGCCCCGAGCCAGGCCATGCTCCGCTCCACTCCCCAGCGCACTTCCTGAAGTCAGACTGGCCTTTGGCAGAGCTGCTTACAGACCTCGCGTAACTGCCCACTCCTTTAGAGCCCGGCCGGTCTGCACCTAAACTCGGGCAGATCTAAGAGCAAGACTGCATGTATGGAAGCACCGAGTATTCACCCCATGTTGCGTATCCTACTAGGTACTCCATCTGCATCATTTTATTTAAGCCTTACAACAGATTTTTTAAATTTAAATTCAATTACAACAAATTTTTTAGAAACAGCTAATATTAGCCATTCTCAGATAAAGAAATTGAGGCACAGATTACAGTAATTTGCTCAGGGTCACGCAGTAAGTGGCAAGGCACACACTGTGAACCTAGACGGTCTAGTTCTAAAGCACAGGCACCCTCCCAGAACTAACCTCACCGACTCCCTAACGTGAAGTTAACCTCCCTGAGACTCCATTTTCTTCATCTGTAAAATGGGATTAATAACACCTGCCTCAGAAGATCGTTAGTTAAGGATTCAGTGACATGAGAACTCAAACATTAGCTTTTGCTATGAATTGGGCTATTTCCAGTTTTTCTGAGAAGGGTTTCAGAGAGGCTCAGCAGTGTGGCTCCCCACACAGTTGCCCTGCTGTGTTTCAGGTCTCCCTGCAAAGAGCCTGGGACTTGTCATGGAGTCAGCCTGGGTGTGGTGGGCTACCCACGTTCACAGAACCACATCCAGACAATCATTTGTGCTTAGCACTGACTGGGTGTCCTCACTGTGCTGAGCACGGTGCAAGCTGGAGAAGATCCCTCATCTTAGATACTGAGCACACAAACACAAAAATTATATCATAGCCAGCTAAGTGCTCAATCAGAGGATGGTACCAAGAGAAGCAAACGCTGGGAATGCAGTCATTAGCTTTGCCTGGGGGGAGATCAATGATACGGCACAAATCCATCACGGGCACTCAGCAAATACTAATTTATGATGGATCGGCTAGACTGTTCTTCACTCACGTTCCCTTTACAAAATTATTGGGTTTTGATAAGACCTCAGCTAAATATCAGAGTTGACTCTGTTTCTGTGCTCAAGGTTATCAAGAAATCTTAACTGTAAAACCTCAAAAGTCCCCTTTACTGAAAGCGACCTAGCAGCTCAAAGAAGAGAATATAAAATGTATTTCCATTTAAAAAATGCTTATATTATTTAATAATCCAAAAACCAGATTACTATTTTCTTTTATATAAAAACACTGTATAAAAAAACAGCTATGGCTTTCTGCATATAAATATAATTTAATATTAAAGATTTCTCTCCACGTGTCTCTTTATTTAGAAAGTGCACTAGATGTTCTTGTCCACATGACTTAGAAAAGACTAGATCACAGCCAGCAGAGTTGTTTGAGAGCCAACAAAAAACATCTGCTGTCCCTTTATTCCAATTCAAATGGCCCAGACACCCTTGCTGACCTGTTTGCATCCAGCCCATCGGCCCTGGGCATGCTGGGGTCAGGACTGAAAGGAGCCGTCCAGTGAATCACAGGCCCTAATTGCTCATGAAACACAGGAATGTCACCCAAATGTGGGTCTCCAAAAACCTGCTTCCATGTTAGGGATAGGATGTGCACAAATGGGGGTGTAGGGTGGTGCGAGAGCCCTGTCCTGTGTGCATGAAGATTGCACAGCCAAGGAAAACCGCTCCGTGCTATGACAATAAGGAAGATGGAGGGGACTATGCAGTCAAACTCTGAGGATGAAGTGGCCCAGGGCGTGGTTTATACAGCACCCAAAAGCTGAAGATACCAAAATGCAGTCTCCATCATCTCTACAACGATTTTAGCAAACCTATCAGTCTGACTTCTGTCTCTGATCAAAATGGTCCAAATGGTAGGACTTCTCTCCCTACTCTAACAACCAAATCCATTTAGCCTTTTTTGCCCTTCATGCTGTCCTTGTTCAAGCTACCCAACGGGTCCACTGCTAGCTAGTGGACAAATGGTCAGCAGCTGAAGCATTAGTCTCTCTCTTGCCATCCACCATCCCTCTTTGTTTCTGTAGCTGTTGCTTTAACTGCCTAAGGAGGCCTCTTTCTGTGTCTGCAGCAGCATGACAGTACTTATCTGCTATTGATTGCTTTATCTATTCTTAAGCCTGGCAAGGTAGCAGCAACTGCTGCCGCAGGTGTGTTTGTGGGGGGGGGTCCCCTGCAGAGCAGCACAGCACATGGCAGTTTCCCACTGGGCAAGAAGACTGTGGAGGGAGGAGGACCAGTGGGAGAACGGAAAGACTTCATGGCCCATGGAGGTGGGGTGGCCATTCCCCAGCGCTGCCACCCACCTGCACGGCCCCTTTACAATCGCCTATTTGCTCCAGTCCCTCTGCTTATTTGCTTTTCAATAAAAGGCTGTGAAACATTCCCTCCCGTCGGAAACGGAATGACTCTGTGTACCTGATTGTGTTGGGCAGATGTGAGCAAGTGTGCCTCACTTCCATAAAAGTCTGCCGCTAGCGTTCCTACCTAGAGAAAAGAGACTGGGCGTTTTTTAACTTTCAAAGGGAAGCCTTCCAAAGGCTCAAGAATAAAGACTCCCTCTCCAGCTGTGCTCCGTAAGACCATCAATCTTGGACTGCAGAACCTTCAGCCCACAGCTGCATTACAGTTATAGGGTGGTAGGAAGGGACAAAGACCAGGACATACACTCAGCTTGAGAATAAAAGGAGAAAAATGTTCACCCGTTTCGCTTGGTGCAATGAAAGAGCTAAGATTCTCCGAAGCCTACTGACCGTTTTATCTCTTTTTCTCTGAAATGAGCTTTCCCTAAGTGGGCCTTCTCTGCGATGCCAGAAAGAAAAGGCATGTGGGCAGTGCGTGATGGGTTTTCCACCCTGCCCCGTGCCTGCAGCTCACATGAAGGGGCCTCCATCTGAAAGTCAGGGTCCTCCATGAGCAGCTCCAAATCATGCTGACCCGTGCTACAGATGCAAGAGAAAACTCCATCCCTGGCGTCTACAAAAAGACAACTGCAGTGGACCAGGTACCGTCTAAGGATTCTGTGTTTGTTATTCATTTATGTTGTCACTCATTAACAAGCCAGGCTTCAAAGCTCAGGAAGAATTTATAATAAAGAAACATTTAACCGAGTCCATTCTACCCATAGCGTTGTTTCTGTCAAATTCAGGTGGCTGTCGGATTCAGCATTTAGCATTTTAGTACTAGTATCTTGTGGGAGCCTAGTTTGAGAACCACGCTGTGAACCTGCCAGCTCCTGCTGCCGACAGTCACAAGGCCTGTTACGTAATCTCACTCCTTTCTTCCAGTAGCCAAGTGTAACGATGGATTTGTCTAAGACGAAAAGCATTTTTCCACCTAGACCATAGTATTTTCATTTTATACCCACCCCCCCACTAACAAACAGGTAGGTGGGGAGGGAGATGGTCAGACTTTCCTGACCCTCTGCGTACCTCCAACAGGTAACTACCTGTAGAATTTAAAGACCATAAACGGACTCTTATATAATTGTCGTTTTATTTGGAAACTGACTCAGATACGCCTGGATCTGAATTCCGATTCCACTACTTGGTAGCAGTGTGCCTCTGGGTATATTAATTTAACCTTCCTGTGTCTCAGTTTCTTCACCTGTACAGTGAAATCATAATAATAACACCCTCACAGGATCATGGTGATGATTCGATTCCTGGCAAAGCACTGGGCATGATTTTTTTTATATTAGCCACTCATCTTTCATTTGAGAAGCAACATGGCATATTTTCTTTTTTAAAAGATTTATTTATCTGAGAGAGAGAAAAAGACTATGAGCAGGAGGCAGAGAGAGAGGGAGAGAGAATATGAAGCAGACTCCACGCTAAGCACAGAGCTCCACATGGGGCTCAATTCCATGACCCTGAGATCACGACACAAGCCCAAATCAAGAGTCAGACGCTTAACCAACTGCACCACCCAGGCGCCCCCAGCGTGGCACTCCAGTTAAAAACTTACCGGATTTAAACCATGTCTCTTCCACTTACTTGTGATATCTTGGGAAAGCCCATTTTTTCTTTGCCTTAACTTTCTCATCTATAAAAAGCAGAAAATCACAGCCCCTACCTCCTAGAACACTGCTACGTTTCAATGAATTAATGTAAGGCATTCAGGACAGCATCCGGCAAATAATATGTGATTAATAAAAGTTAGCTATACAGGGGCGCCTGGGTGGCACAGCGGTTAAGCGTCTGCCTTCGGCTCAGGGCGTGATCCCCGCGTTGCGGGATCGAGCCCCACATCAGGCTCCTCCGCTATGAGCCTGCTTCTTCCTCTCCCACTCCCCCTGCTTGTGTTCCCTCTCTCTCTGGCTGTCTCTATCTCTATCGAATAAATAAATAAAATTAAAAAAAAAAAAGTTAGCTATACATGTCCAAAGCTGCAGCTATAAAAGTACCATCAAAGACAACCTGAGAAGTGTGAGTTAGTTTCCCATGAGGGGAAGATTGTTCCAGAAGGTTTTAGACAGGGGTAGAAATAAATATCCCTATCGATATTTCTTTAATCAGAACTCAATTTTTTATTCAATGAAGAATTGCTGGAGGATACCAAAGTATACTCATCACTGTGTTTTTCTTTCTCACTTCTGTCTCTTTCCCTTTTACACTTCTCTCTCCAGCAGGTATTGGAAAGGAGTCTCTACAACCGGATGGCCTAGGCGTGAATCCTCCTCCTACCTTTTGTAATTGTGAGCAAGGCAGGCCACCTCATCTTTTAAAATCTTAGTTTACTTTTCTGTGAAGTGGGGAGCATAAACCCACTTCCTCAGACTCAAGGGTTGAATGAGATATTGCTGTGCATTGGAAAGAACCAGCAGCTCTAATCATTCATGTTCCATTACTTTTTTCTGATCCATGCCTTATTTACGGTCCTCAGTATCAAGTGTGGACACGATCTTGTTGAGTGATTATCTCCCATCGCCTCTCATACAGCTATGCCTTCTAACCTACTTCCTTCCCCCTAACATTTGCATTTCAGCCTCCTTATCCTCTCAGGCATGTCTAATATCCAGTTATTATGAGATGCTCTTCCTGAGGCTTTAACTACAGCAATGAACTCTGTTCTGGCATGGCCTAGAAAAAGCATGAGTCCAATAAAACATCCACACTACGCCGTCTTGAAATCAACCATTTGGGCCAAAGATACGCCCGACAGAAAGCAACAGAAAAGGGACCAGGGACACCCCTGAGCTGGGAGGCCGTTGGGTGTATGATGCAAACGTTTTAGGGAGAATGGGTCTCCCTCACCAGTTTATCGGGAGCAGCTGCTTACCTTGCTGAGGAACATTAGCTTCTGTGTTACAACAGACTTATTCTACATGGTGTGTATTGGCAGGGGAGGTTCCCTTAGACGGAGTGGATCTTCTAGGACATGAAACTTGTGACAACTACCCAACATTGCACACCCCACACACGCTCCAAATCATTCTGATCTGCTCCACACTCTCTCTTTTCACTGTCATGAGCACTGTCTATCGTGCTGTGTAATTTTGTTTGTTCCTTGTGTTTACTGGCTATCATCCACTTCAATCTCCCCTAGGATGGGAACTCAAGAGAAGGAATCTCTGCTGTTTCTTTTGCTGATGTATCCCAAGTGCCTAGAACAATGCGAGACTCACAGTGATGCTCAGGGAGCATGTGCCGAGTGAATGAATGAACCACAGTCAAAATGGGATATAACTCCCAAGTAAGACAGGCAGACTTGACCTTGCCCAGCATTGTCCCAGCTCAGGTAGCTGTATGACCCACACCGTGGCAACGGAGCACCGCACTGGTGTCAGGAAGAAGCAGGGGGCGGGGGGGACAGCTGGACAATTATCCTCCATCCACTGCTTCCTCGGCCTTCATGTTTCACACGTTCCCTACAAGTTCAAGAGTTCATTCATTGCATTTCACTACAAATTATGTTGCAGAAAGTGAAATAATGTGCTGCGTGGTTCTAAATCTTCTTTTCCACAAACTGTGCTGTCTTGCTTTATTGTTCAGTGATGCAAAACTTCTCCTTTACAGAAGATGTATTAGTCTTGATCCCATTAATATGGGTCAGTAATACTCTAAGTAATAATCCACACAAGGCAAAGGCATCGCGAACATTAACTAAAACACGGAACCGACAATGTTTTTTCCTGTCAGGGTCTTTGAATTTATCAAGTAATAGTCCATAGCATAATGTAATATAATGAGCTCAGAGAGAACAGCTAAAAATTACTTTCTTGTAACTACTTGTTGAGATTATGAAACAAAAACAATTGGAAATAACACAACATACAGACAGCTAGAAAAACTCCAATTACTCAAGGCCCATGAGCCCCCATACATTCTGAAGATGTTCTTTTTCATCAATCTGCATAATAGTACATCGGATGTATTGAAAAATCCATGTTTTCTTTTTTTTCTGTACGATAAGAAAGCCTTATAGACAAGGACCCTGCAAGTTGCTTTGGGGAAGAAAAATGCATCAGAATCCTTGGTTAGGCTTTTTTGGGCTCAATTAATCAAAATAGCAAGCATTATCTTCTTCCCTTGGAAAAAATACATCTTTTTCATGTTATGATTGTCACTGTTAGATATCTTCATCCCCTCCTTTCAGAAATGCTGCCCCCACTACTTTTTCATGAAATATTGTGTTTTCTCTCCCCAACACACAATTACTTTCACTTTTCGAACTCTGTCCACCGGTTGGTTCTGCAGCCCACTGAACCGTGTGCCACTCCACAATCAGCAGGGAGAGGAGAGGCTCACTGCCTGTCACTGTCTTGAACCATGCTTGCTCATCTAGTAAAACCTAGTTAATAGCTTTCATGCACTAAGTTAAAAAAAAAAAGCAAAATTAAGTCAACTCTATTTTTTAAACTTTCAAGAGAAGAACCCACAACCTGATGAATTTTTAAGCCAAATGTGTGGTGTTAATGAAGATATGGCACATTCTGATTTCTCAACTGTTCTGTAAGTCGTACATGTTTCATACACACTGGCCCCAATTACAGCTGCCTCAGTCCAAAGCAAGGCAAGTTAACAACATCCACCAACTCCACCAAAGATGATAAAATCTGATTGATTCACTCTCGCTGTCCTAGTTCCCATCTTCTCACCCACCTACCACTGAGGTTGAATACCATTCCCTTGCGATCTGCTCATTTGTCTATGATTTGGAATTCAGGACAGGACTTCAATCTACTTACTGCTTGTGTTTAAAGCCTGTGCAGCATCTCCCCTTTGGTCTCTGCGTTCACTTCTGATGAAGCAACTTCAAACACACCAACTCAAGGCTCACACTAAACTCTGATTCTTTGGTGTGTGGAGCTCCTCCAGAACTATTTATTTTGCTAAAGTAATCGGTTGCAATATGGGAGAAAAGTCACCATTTGTTAACGTGGTTAGGAGAAGTTTTCTTTTCAAATGGTATAGAAGGCGCTTGCTGGGACACCTGAGAAGTGGACTGGACGAAGTATTCCCCGGCTGGCTAGCATCGTGGTGAGGACACACTACGTCTGTAGCTAAGTCCTTTGACCTCCACAATGCCCATGTCAGTGGCAGATGCAGAGACCAAGCACCTCAAAGTAAGAGTAAGTCTTTCTGCTGAAAGAACCATGCACACATATGTGTACAAATCCATTTTACAATGTCAATAAATCAAACTATGCCAGAAAGCCCATAAGTGATCAAGAACAAACTGAGAGCTGTTCATGCCTCATGCTCACTCCACCCTGGTTGCCAAGTTCAACAGTTCTGGTGAACAGGGAGTCTGCCCCCTTAAGTTAGCTGCCTCACCAGAGGCAGGGCATTTCTGGGGTCCTACTGTGTGTTAACTTCAGAAAGGGTCAGACAAAATGGGACTGAGTCACGGAACTGCTAAGATCTGACTCAGAGCAGACAGAGAATTATGGATGTAAAAGTTTGCTCTAAACTGAAAAAGCAAAAGCCAAAGTCAGCCCAGGTCATGTGCGGAGTGTACTTCAGGCTCTCCGGCCCCTTAGTCTTGCCACTGCTGGCTCGGAACGCAAACGCTGAGGACACAGTGACGTGAGCAGAGACAGACCAGGAGGCAGATGCCTCTGTGACCTGCCAAGCTCCGGCTGTGAAGGATTGCAAAAAAAAGTGTCCTCCAACCGCCAAAGAATGAGTCTTTCAGTTCTTGTATGCATCACCAGTGATGCACTTAGCAGATCTACTTAAGAACAACCATCTCAAGACAGAATGACTGGAATACAATTACGTGCTTTCTTCCTGATTAAAATTTGTATTTGTTGGAGCCTTAGAAAAACAGATGCTTTCCAAGACCTCAGTCAAAAAAACATGTCTGTGGCCATGGGCTAATCTGCAAGGTTGTTGTTTTATTTATGCACCCTGTATTGCCACAAAGTGGACTGAAGTGGAGTCAACCTATAATTACCCCTGGAAATTGAAGGGAAGCTATTCAGATATTCTAACATAAAAATCTTACTTATTTTTCTTCCATCGTATTGGGGTTATGATTGATACTCTAAAAATCTAACACGTCACACTTTATTGTTTCGAGTTACCTACTAACGATTCTGCCGGAAGCTGGAAATCCGGCTTTCTCAATCTACTACTCTCTGTACACCTCTTCACAACTTTCCAAGCTAGAAATAGTCCCTTTCCCCCGAGTTGAGGTGAAGTATGCTTCTGAATGGGCATGTGTCGCTCACACTTTCTGATGGGAAAGAGATAAATAAGAAAAAGTAAAGTGTCTCGATGACAATGAACCGTTAACGCTATCTTCCTTAACGATGTTAGTAAGAACTTGGAAGCAAGATACATTCTTGAGAATCTGAACTTTGATTTTTTTTTTCAAAGAGAAATAGCTATTCAGTCTGAAGTATCAGATTGCCTATCCTTCACGGCATATGTCAGCTGAGCAGTGGAATGTGTGTTTAACGAGGGTGGTGAGTCACACACTTGGGAAATGTCACCTGAAGATGAGGGGATGTCACAGGGGCCTTTTAGAATGTTTGTCACAAAATGTTCACCAAAAGTGCTCCCTACTTTGTCAATTCTGAAAAATGAGAATTCAGGTCATGTGATCTGTTAGGCAGGGCCAAGGGCCCTTCAGAGCTCCTGTAACCCCACTACTGATGGAACAGATTTTCTCATGGTAATGGGTGTCAGGGCAATGTGAGGTCTGTTATATGGGACCTGGTGTTAGAAACGAATCTGTCTGAACTCATCTACTACCATTTATCAAGGTATACCACCTTTCCTGTTATTGCTATGTAATGAAGCTTACAGAAATTACATATGTTACTAAATTGTGAGAGACGAGCTTCCCCAGCTTTTAGAAGGCAGGCAACTGGGGAGGCTGGCATAAGCTCAGATGAGCTATTATCTATCTATGTGGTGTATGTGAGCTGGGTGAAATAAATCTATCCCACCTCTATTCAGGAAGCGCAAAAAGTACCCACTCAATAAATTCCTCCTGAGAACGATAAAGTGTTAACGCCGGGTGTTGCAGGATGACAAACAAAAAAGCCAAGCTCCTTGCTCTAAGGGTCCTCATAACCAAGCCAGAGACAAAGCAAGTAAACACATAAACCAATGCAATGCGGCTGTAATAAAGGACAGCTACGAAGCGCTCTGGGAGTTGGGTGGGAGAAACTGTTTCTTGCTGGGTGAAGAGAGGAGGTTTCTGAAAGGCCAGGCTCCTAATTCACGGAGACACAATGAACAGAAAAGGGGAAAGGAAGGGGGTGCATCTTAAGGATACGTGTGAAGAGCAGTAATGTTGTCCATACCCCTTCCATTCAAGACGACTGTGTTGGGCAGTCACAGGACAAAACAAATATGAGGGATAATTGCAGAGCTGGCCACAGGGGCAGGAGGACAACCCATAACCACGCTTCACCTGATCTCCGAACAGACTCAGTCCAGTAATAACTCCCTGGCTTTGCAGGATTAGTATCAACAACATCTAACAGGACATCACAGAACTGTCACGGATTTCACCTGCTACAGCTCTGCAGAGAGGCCAACATCTGTCTTGGTCCACACAGCTCTCTGTCAAGGTGCACTTTGAATAACCTTTATGGAGGGAAATTCTGTAGTTTCCCTCGGTAATGAGCCTAAGTACCGAGTCACACTGATACCCAGAATCCTGTCCGTGGTTTCGCAGACTCTCACTATGGTTATGTTCACACAGTGTGCCTGGAGGAACACCTGTGCAGACACGGCTGGGGTCCCAGGGTGACCCGTCAGCGAGATTGTCATCAAAAACAACAGCACGCTTACTGAGTGCTCATTACGTGCCACAGGTGTTCCAACTGGTTTGAATGGATTAATTCTCTTCACTCTCACAAGGACACTCTCACCCTGTTAACACTTCCATTGTCTTCATGTTACAGAGCAGTAAGTTCAACGGACTACAGTCCATGGTAGAACAGTCTGGTTCCAGAGTCCACACTCTGAACTATTTTGCTAAGCTGCCTCTAAGAGCATCAAGGTAACTATGTGGACTTCAGGATAGGAGAACCACTTCAATGTCAGGATACCTGCGTCACAGGGTACTTAGCAGAAGAGTACTGAATATGGGGAGGCAGGAGGCCCATTCTCTACTACCGTTATTTCATGGTACACAAGAACCCATCAGCTGTAAGATGCATCATTATCATTTTCTGTACCATAAGAAAGAAAGAAAGAAATTGTCAAACTATGACACAGCAGTCAAAGCCACCAATTATAAGTCAACTCTGATTCCACAGGTAGGTGTTAAAATGTGGGGGGAAACGGACATTTTAGAATTTATTAAATACTGTATAATACACTATTAATTACAATGAACACATCACATAAGCTGGGGCTCAGTTTCTACATCTGTAAAACAGGATGCTGATGATTAGTAAGGCCCCTTTCGACCTGACTACTCTAGGTTCCATTGATATTAGGAACACAGCTAGCACTAGGGTGAGGAAAGTCAAGTTTCTTAGGGCCCTGAATTTAAGGAGGCACTCGGCCTCAGGGTGCTGTGAGTCTAGGGTGGGTACCCAAGAGTGAGCACCTCATCGAATCATGCTCCCTGGCACCCTAGCTTGACTCATTCTAAAGGCGCCCTGATGGAGGAAACCACGGGGATTCAGACACTTTGTCTTCTGGATTTTCCAAGCAAGATCTTTCTATAATGATCTGTTCACACTTAAGAGCAACTGTCTCCAATTACGTTCATCTCTACTGTAGAGATGCATTTCCTTGCCTTGGAGCCTTTCCTTGCATTTCTGTTCCCTCTCCAACTTCTCACCGTTTCTATTAAAATGCCTGATTCCAAGTTCGTTCGGCTGGCTCTGCACTGTTTCACTGAAACCAAGGACAGATGGGCTGGTGACTCTGCTATATCCCCAGTTTATACACTACACCCCACCTCATAGGAAACTCCTTGCTGATCTCAAGGAATGGATACAGACTAGACCCCTGCTACTCAGCCCGCCAGGGCCACACTGCCTAGAAGCATCTGAGAAATGCAGAACCTCACGGCCCACTACAGACTTGCAGAATCTGCATTTTAACAAGATGCCTGGGGTCCTTAAGGGCGCAGTAAGTGTGAGAGCCATGCAACTGGACAGCATCTGCCAAATACGCAGGAAAGGATCTCAAGTGATAATGGCTGCTACTGATGTGGCCGATGCTCTCCATACAGCATCTTCACTACATGCGACAAGGTGGACAAGTAAATGATTCATCTAAATTCAACAACCCACATGCACGTTCTGCCAGGAATATGGTATACAGATCACTGTGGGCCAATAAAGCAACATTCTGTCAACTTTTTCCTGCAAGTACTATCATACTCACCTCCCATTCTCTCCCTAAAACTGGAAAGACCACAGCCCAAGACTTTCAGTTGGCACAGCCTGATACTAACTATGTGAGCCTCGGCTAGTCGTGACAATTCTCTGAAATTCCGTCTCTTCATCAACGACATAGGAGAGGATAGAATCTAAGTACGTTTGTAGTGTTGCCAGCAGCAAAAGCTGGTTAAGCTAAACAAGTACAAATCAGTGGCCTAACAATTTGATCTACGCTTCAATTTCCTCAAGAAAAAAAATACGCTTACTGTGTTTTGGGATCATCCATCTATCTACACAGCGCCTAAGTGAGGACAGACAAAGATATCATTGTCTCTTTGAAAAACCTCTCTTCTGAGTGAAGATATCTGATGTAACTTTAATTGTGCCTGAAAAATCCAGCAGCCAAAAATGCCCTCCTCGCATGACGATAGATGTGCATAATCTGATAGCACAAGAGGCACCTTGCTCATTTACTGAACTCCAGGGAGGTAGAGGGTTGCTTTTGACAGAGTTGTTAAGCAAATAAGGATACTCATCGTGGCTGAATACATTAAGCTATTCTTATTTGACCTTGCCAAACTAGGTTTGAGTGACCGACATGATCCAGTATTGTCTCTTGTTCATTTGTATGACGTGTCAGGCATGTTCACCGTGTCCAGACCCTTCTTGCCTTTGTTGCTTTTATAAAAGGTTTCATTGAATTGCTTATTAACACTGCTGTATATAAAACTACTCCTTTGAAAGATTTTTCTGGCTTGGCTCCAGCTCAATTAGCAGACTACTTCCAGCTGATGGAAAGTAACAGTCAATATCAGATTATGGTTAGCAACTATTCACAAGAGTAATCAAATTAGATTTTGGTATCTATGGTGACACGACAAAAATTTCCACTAAGCCCTGCGGTTTTACAATAAGACTACCACGGCTTTATATTAAATTATTGTTCAAAATATTTTCTCAAATTACAATCTGCATCTCAGGAGATACACATTTAAGTCTGTGGGCATATAAAAAAATGTATAAGCAGGGCTTTTCCAATTTAAATACTAAGTAGCCTTAAGAGTATATGGTAACAACGTGTATAGATCCTGGTCTGTCTTTTCTTCCAACAACTTCTGGATTCTCCACTAATGACTGGCCTTTATCTAGGTGAAGTACCAACTGGTCTTTTAATCAAATTTACCAAGCCTACAGTCCAAGGCTGGACCAAGTAAGATAATAGAAAAAAAGAAAAAGCAATCACGGTTTTTGATGTGCTTATAATCTAAATAGGATATTAAACATACAAATTAAAAGACAATCTTAATATACAGATTTCAATTCATGTGCACACAGGGTAAATATATATACATGTATGTGTATATGTATATGACATAAATTATGTAACAATTCAGTATCACTGCAAGTAGGCAGAGTAAAGCCTTCATGGGAATTTATTGTTTTCAGTCTATTAAAAACAACAAAACACCACCATCAAGAAACTCTTGGATGAGATTTCCTTTTGTAAAAAAAAGTCTGGGGTGCCTGGGTGGCTCAGTCAGTTAAGCATCTGCCTTTGGCTCAGGTCATGATTTCGGGGTCCTGGTATTGAGCCCCACATTGGGCTCCTGGCTCAGTGGGGAGTCTGCTTCTTCCTCTGCCCCTCCCCTGCTCTTTCTCCCTCACTCTTAAATAAACAAAATCTTTAAAAGTCTCTGATGCCTCCTGAGATGGGGTACATCCTCTGGCAGACCCCTAACCAGAGATATCACACGACATTCGTGGGAAGGGTGCGCCTCTTTGCCCATTGCACTGAGGACGTCCAGCAAGACTGTAGCTCCCATCATCTGTGGTTCACGTCTAACTCCCAGACCTGCAAGCACAGGTGGGATCCATCCTCCATATTTCCTGGGAACTGAGGCCTCATGATGGAAGCTGGGAGGCTGCCTTAGACTTCTTTCCCCACAGACTCCCCCACCTGCCATCGCCCCTATCTCTCCACACATCCTCTTTGCCCTGCTCTGGCAGCTCTAGAGACAGGGGGGTAAACACTCTGGCTAAGCAGTCATCCCACTGGGGAACAAAGTGACAGTCTCCTTTTACAGGCACCCCCAGTCTTTCCCAGGATATCTCCCAACCCCTGATCAGCTTCTGGAGGTGAAATCACTACCTTTGAGTGTTGGGAGCATTAAATGAAATGGCATATGTGACATGTGGAATAGCATATTTATAAAATGTTAAGGCTAAATAAACATAAAAACTTATTATTTTAAGACTGTTTTTTTTTTCTTTTTAAAGCCCATGTACACTGCTTATCTTCACTCAAATGCCAATCATGTCGTTCTGGATCCAAGCAATATGCAAAACAAAGTGGAAAATAGCACAGCAGAAGCCACTCCACTCTGTTCCCTTAATGACTTACATTTACCTTGGCAACTAAATACACAATGACTCGGCACTAGGGACCCTCCAGGCCAGCACTAACACAACTCCATTTATGATTCCGTCTATACGATCCAATGTTTTGGCAATTTACAGGCACAGCCATGTCTCTTTCCCCCGTGTCACTATAAAAATACTGTTATAGATCTAGGGCTTTAGAAATTATATCAGTTATAGCCTCCATTCAGACAATTAACTTAATAATCCATGATTACCAATTAGATGCTCAATTGGACAGATGCTTGCTCTTATATACAAAAGCAGCGCTGCATATGAATACCGCCCCCATCAAACTTGATTGACAGGCCTTTTCCCCCCCTTAAGTTAAAAAAAAAAATAGAGAGAGAGAGAGAGAAGTCTTTCAGAGCATTTAATTTGCACGGTTTTATGTGTCTGATTTGACAACCTGTATGTGTCAAATCCTTAGATGGAAGACGGTGTATTTTTACTTTGCAAACCTAAATTTTCATCTCAAAACAGTATTTCTTTAAGGACATTTCAGGCTTTGGGGAAACATACACGCTTACCTGAGAGACCGCTTTCAAATGATCAGGTAAAGCACATTTCTGTAGTGGGCACTTGAAAATCACACCATATATTACCAACTCAATAGGGCGTATCAGCTTCTGCCAGCCTCTCTTTCATTATTCCATACATGGATGATAGGGAAACAATGACAGTCTACAGTCCCACACGCCCTACTCAACCCCAAATCGCTTCTCTTTTTCAGAAACACAATCAGATATCTGAGCCTGTTCTCTGTAGAATTTCAGAATCTGAATCTCTAGCAGTATCCTTGAAGACTTGGTACCTAAATTATGATAGGACTGTGATTTTTCGTGGGACTTTACGCCTTTATACCTGTGAGTAAAGTCTCCCAAAGAACGAAGGCCTTTCCTTCAAAAGAAAAAAGGATGCTGAAGCAGGAACTCGTTTCTCGAATAGATCAATCTTGAAATAGTTTTGTCAAAGCACAGGGGCCACGTCTTCCCAGTGAAGGAAAATATCTGGAGAAATCGTCAAACCAGTATTCTTAGCCTCCATGAAACGACCAAAGGTGCTAGAGTGCCGTGGTTTGACATTCATCAAACACACGTTTAATTTTTAAAAAACTGTCACTGATTTTATTATGAAACAGATAAACACATTCCGAAAATACCATGAAAACCACGCGGGTCCATGGTTTATCACAGATTCCCTTAATTTTCACAATAATTAGATAAAGAATGAATCAAGAAGCTTGGCAGAGAAGTTAAAATGTATTCTGTATCTGGCGAATCAATTCGGCATCTGTCTCTAGGACACAAGAAACAGACTCTGTTCCCTCTGGAAGAATAAAAAGGAGGGACCCAGGATGGAAACGTAGGCACCAAAGGAGATGGTGGCATAGGGAAGAGCACTGGCTCTGAGCTGGTTTCTGGAGTCTGATGCCTTGCTCTGCTGCTCCCCGGCCGGTTGCCCCCGCTGGTTGCCCCAGCCCCACCGCTATGAGACGAGGAGCAGTCACTCCATGTAAATGTACAGTCTTGAATGTGTCAGTGTTATCAGGTATATTTTTCATGGACATTCAAGAAGCAGCAGCACCGATCACAGCCTCGGCCAAACCGGAAGGTGCTGGCATCAGAGGCTGGTCTTTCTCCGGGGCCACAGGGCCAGGCTTTCTCACGGCGCCTCTGCCGCTCGCCCCGTGTTGCTGGTCAGCTCTCCAGGCTGACTGGCTCCTTCCCAGCCGCGGCTGGCATGGGGCGCAGGGCCCAGCTCAGCCAGCCAGAGCTCCTCAGGACCTTCCAGTTGCAGAGGGCACAGCCAACGAACCCAGTCTCGGGTTTCAACCTCATATTGCTACGAGAGAAATATAAGTAAACACCTCAACTGGTCCAACCTGGACAGCCTAGGAGTTGGTTACCCTTGGGACAGGCCTCCAGCCCAGCTCAAGTCAGAGGTGGTCAGGAGAGAGTGACTGTGGTCTACAGCATGGCCGTATGGGTCAAGGGGGCTGTAGGCAAATCTCACTCTGGGGCCTACATGACTCAGTGAAATGCTCATTCAAAAGACCCTCCCTCAAAATGCAGTGGCTAAGAAGGAATGAAATATAATGAGACATCTCTTAAAATCTCTCGCCATTACCCTCCTCTCCCGTCTTGACCTTGAAATGAAAATAGTTATCTGACCAAGGCTTTCTGTAACTGTGATACCATACTCAGTCTCGGAGCCCGGAAAGAATCCTATGGTGAATTCAACAGTGACTCCCTGCAAGATATGTGCATGTTCTAACCCCCAAAGCCTGTGAATGAATCGAAGCATCTGGAAATGAGATCATCCTGAACTTACGGTGGGCCCTAAATCTAATGACAAGTGTCCCTATATAAAAGAGAGGGCAATCTGAGAGACAGACAGAAGCTGTGTGGAGACAGACAGAGGTCGAGATTGGAGTTATGTGGGCCCTAAGCCAAAGAACACCTGGAGCCCTCAGAAGCTGGAAGAGGCAAGGAAGGACTCTCCCCTGGAGCCTTCCGAGGGACCAAGGCCCCTGCCAACACCCTGATTTCAGACTTTTGGCTTCTAGAACTGTGAGAGAAGGGGCGCCTGGGTGGCACAGCGGTTAAGCGTCTGCCTTCGGCTCAGGGCGTGATCCTGGCATTATGGGATCGAGCCCCACGTCAGGCTCCTCTGCTATGAGCCTGCTTCTTCCTCTCCCACTCCCCCTGCTTGTGTTCCCTCTCTCGCTGGCTGTCTCTATCTCTGTCGAATAAATAAATAAAATCTTAAAAAAAAAAAAAAAGAACTGTGAGAGAATACATTTCTCTTGTTTTAAGCCCCCCAGTTGGTGGTAATTACTATGACAGTCTTAGGACACCGATACGGGTTTGAAAAGAAGCATCTGTGTCTATCCATTCAAGAAGTACTTCCTCAGCACCCCTACACACAAAGCCCCATGCCAGGCAGGACATATGAAGATGCTGGGCAGGATAAACAAAAGGTGGATTCAACAAATGCATTTTGCGCATAGGCTGGCATGGCATTCAATGCCATGGCAGCGTGTGGTCAGAACACGGGAAAAAGGCTTCAGAACTGACTCAGTGAGTATAGCAGGCGGACACTGGTACGGGTGGGTATCTCCGGGAGCAGGTGTATCACACCCGGAGAGGAAATGCATACAGTTAAGTTGAACAATACTTACAATGCGCCTAGGAGAAGCAAAGTGCTTGCCTCAGCCCTATTCAGAGAAAAACCTTTCGGACTGCTCTGCCCCCTTCTTTGCTCACCTAGCTGTCTCTGCATCAAAATCAAATGCCATGACCCACGTGAAACTTTGGCTGGCTGAGTCCTAGAAAAACCAGCAATTTCTCCCTCCGTAACATCACAACCGTATCTTCAATCCTTTATTACGGTGCTAATTGTGCTGGTTTGTCACCATTTGCTTCTAAGTTTGCCTCCTCCACCAAACTGCAGGATCCTAGAAAGAAGGGACTGTGTCTGATATATCCTGGGGTCCCCAGTATCGGCACAAGAGCCGCTCAATGTATTTCTTGATTATTCATGAGTCAGGATCCTGTGTTGAAACATGCATAATAATTGAATGTTAAAACACTTTGAGGTCAGATACTTAAGCAGAGTCATATTCACAGTCAGAATGATTCATATTTTTGTATCAAAATAGAAACCTTTTCTATTTTTTTTCTGTTCAACGTAATGTGACGCCAACGTTTCAGCCTCCTTTGGTACATAATCAAGAGTATAGGTACAAATATACATAAGGCAGCCTGATCATGACACAGCAAGAGGTAATGAAATAATGTATCAGTTTCAATCCAGCTGAACAGAATTCCTGGAAATGCTAGAAACAAATCTGCTCTCTTCTTCTGTGGAAGGAAAATGGACATATAAATGTTTCGCTTTACTCTGCATGTGCATGGAGGGGATATTTTAGTTCGGACAGCCGTGTCAACAGGCTGATATGAGAAGACATGGGTTGGGACTGAGGATTCAAAGAAAAGACAGATTCACTTAACTATTTTGTTCTTAATGTCTACGTCCAGGAAACATATTTTACCTGCATGGAGATGGGGAACGTGCCCTCGGCTCCTTCACATTTTTTCCTTCTTTTTTTTTTTTTTAAAGATTTTATTTATTTATTTGACAGAAATAGAGACAGCCAGCGAGAGAGGGAACACAAGCAGGGGGAGTGGGAGAGGAAGAAGCAGGCTCATAGCGGAAGAGCCTGATGTGGGGCTTGATCCCATAACGCCGGGATCACGCCCTGAGCCGAAGGCAGACACCCAACTGCCGTGCCACCCAGGCACCCCCCTTTTTTTTTTTTAAAGATTTTATTTATTTATTTGACAGAGAGAGACAGCCAGCGAGAGAGGGAACACAAACAGGGGGAGTGGGAGAGGAAGAAGCAGGCTCCTAGCGGAGGAGCCTGATGTGGGGCTCGAACCCAGAGCACTGGGATCACGCCCTGAGCCGAAGGCAGACACTTAATGACTGCGCCACCCAGGCGCCCCCACATTTTTTCCTTCTAAGGGCAATGAATTGAGTGTGCTGCCCCAGGCCTTCAGGGCTCACGGCCGTGTTCCTAGGTTAATTGGCCAGAGAATAACCAGGCAATTTTCACAGCTTGCAGAACAAAAACTGGAACCCAAGGAAGGATGGGCAAATGTGTTTTTACATGGCTTCCTTCTCCCCTAAAGGCCAGAGTCCCTCTTCAGTGGCTTTCTGACCAGGGACATGTGGTTTGCTGATGCTGCCCCAGGCCTACCCACACTGGAGTCCCAGCCCAACTAGGTACAACTCAGTTCAAAAGAGGACTGGGAACAACCTTTGCCCACTGGACATTATGGCTTTTTCTTTGAATCAACAGGATTTTAATTGTCCTAGATATGTCCTTTGATATGTTCAATCTTCTTCTTTTTTTTTTTTTTTTCCATTTTAGCTTCCTATTTACTTGAGGAAGAGTCAGAGGGGATGGACACAAAGAAAACAGTTAAAAGTATGGACTATTGTCCAATGATGCTGATAAGCATTTAAAACAGCATCTTGAAATTTCTATTGTTTTATTTGTTATTCCTATAACCACAGGAGCAGGCAGAACAGTTATTATTCCTCCCCTTTTATGTAGAAGAAACTAGCTTTCTGAAGAGATTAGAGAGTTTACTCAAGGTCATCTGGCCAGTGTTTATATTTGATGCCTGATAAAGTTTTTCCTATCAATACCTCAAAGCATTTCCTTTACTCCACGTTGACTTGACCAAGACCCACCTAAGGACCTTATGAAGTTCTCCAGATTTGTCCCTATTCAGTCTCTTACTTGCAGAGGGAGCCAAGATAAGCCGAGCGCCTTACCCTAAAGACCCCTAACTAGTGACTCGAGAATGATCCATCTCAACCTCGCCTTCTGCCCTCAACCAAGGAAATCACTAGTGAGCTCCGAGGATAGCTAAGCGATGTGACTATTCAGGAGGGAGCCGAGCAACGGAGGAGACAGGCAAGTTTCCTCCTGCTGACTGCTATCACCCCAGAAATGTGTGAGGAGACAGCCTAAGCAAGAGGGTTGACAGTCACAGATGGGGGGGGAACTGGAGCACAGAGGGAGTCAGAATTCCGGAGGCTGCTCTCTTCTCCGATGTGTGCGACCCAGCTCAGCAGCCATTCGCCACACTGGCTATTTTACTTCCATGTGAGCAAATTACACTAGGTTAAGTTACAAATGCAGCTCCTCATAGCCGCACTACCCCTCTTTCAAGTGCTCGGCAGCCATGCAGGACCAGCAGCTACCATACTGGACAGCACAGAGAGAGAACGTTTCCCTCGCTGCGGAAAGTTCTATTGGACCAGACTGTCCTAGATTATTTCCTTTTCCCTACGAGAACCAAGATTTTTATTTTAGGCATAACTGAGAGACAGTGCAAGTTACTTTAGGCAACACCACTGTGGAGGGCAAGCTGAAGAAATGACTGTTCCCCAGAAGCTTCCACACCACACCCAGGTCATACAAATCCAGGGATACCGGGCATAGCACAGAGGATACAAGTCACGTGTCCTAGAGTCATGCAATGCTTATTCGGCACCATGGCTGCTGATGGCAACCGCGATCACCCCAAATGTATGATTTCTTCTTCAAGTGTCTCATGTCATGCCCCCAGTATGCAGGAAAAACAAGGACCTTATATCGCCAAGCTCAAAAGAAACCTGCAGAAAAGGACCCAGAAGCATCACTAAAAAGGATTTTTAAAATAAGTTACCTGAGTCAAGGTGCTCTCTGGTAAAATACTATTATTACTTCTGCTCTGGCGTGTTTCTCCTTCCAAATCTCATTACAAATGCTTCTCCAACACCTACTATTTACTCAACAGCAGAAATCAACTCCCACTCAGAAAACAGCTAGGCTTCGCCACATAAAGACTCATAAATATCAGATGTAGGCATTTCGTATGAACATTTTCAAAATTCAAATTACAGGTGAGTGTTTCAGATTTCCTTCTGCGACTTCCCTTCCATGGGCATTGTAAATGAAGTGATCAGGAGATTAACGAATGAGGGGTGTGTTCCTCACATCTGACACACGCACACTCCCACCACCACAACCAACGCGGGGGGGGGGGTTCTGAAATGCGCTACGTATATTTAAATGTTTTGTAAAAGGTTCTTTTCTCATTAGCTTAAATTGGAATAAGATGCTTCCATATGGCCCTAGGACATTAAAAAAGTTTGCAAAACTTTTAAAATAACAAAATTAACATAAAAAACCTTACAATTAAAAAAATTGAAGAACACCTTCCAGGATGTCTAATGCCAGGCTAAAAATACTCTCAGGGTGCCAGAAGGTGGAGTGACTGCAAGAGAGGTGTAAAGAAAGACATCTTGACAGAGGCATTCCTGCAATTTGGGAGAAGTGAAAATGTTTTCTAAGCTAAATTTTTGGAGATTACTTTTCTACACACTCTCTGTCTTGCCCTTCTGCGTTTGGTGAACACATATTATCAGTTGGGCCCGGTGTAGGGAACTGGGTTTTTGGGAAAAAAAAAAAAAGAGACCCCTTTTCTTTCTATAGAGATGTATTTCTACTCAGCCGGAGAAAAAAGTAATAGTCTAAAAACAAGTCAAGAAGCAATGTAAAACACTTAGAAATCATGATTATTGGTCTAAAACCCACGGAAGAAAGTTTACTTTAGCAAGACAATAAAGAAAGGTGACTCCAGCAGCACAGCAATGCACTTGGGAACGGTCTGAAGCACACAGACTGAGTCAGCACACTTGTAAGTCAAGACATAAATTACATTTCAAGTAGAACCATAAACATGCACTGAATGGGGGTGGTCTCAAAATGTGATCCCCCTACACTGCCTGAGGAATCTATGTGACTAATCAAACATGCTAACTCAACAAAACGAGTCCAGAGTAGGCTTTTTTTTGGCTCTGCTCTCCCTGAGAACCATTACGAAGTTTCTATGAATTGCTCTGTCTTCGCTGTTCAGGATGTTGACATTGCAAACTAAACGGACCGGCAATGAAAAATAAACACTTGTTGAATTCCACTATAATACACTTATCTGAAACTAATACTTCATTGATTATTTTTAACTTTTTTGGTTAATTTTTTAATTTTAAATATGGCAATGCCCTCTGCCTTCCCCAAAAGAAATACCCCTAATTTTCTCTTACATGTTAGTTTTTACTAATCAGTTTAATAAAAATGAATGCAACCACTGGTCAAAACAACAAAATCCAGCAAAGCTACTAGTGACAACTTCTGGAAGAAGTTAATTATCAGCTATCAATCATCATTTTTAATGATAGTTACCAACTACCAATGAAAATCACCAAAAAAAAAAAAAACTGACAAACTTCAATTTTTTTTTTTTAATTAATAAGAGTTACAAATAAAAACTGAGTCCTGAAGTTTGCCTACCACCAGCAAAGTATTATAACAGGACTGGTCACAAAAAGATCCAGGTTCTCAGTACAATGCCCACCAGCAGTAATGAATCCCGAAGTCGTATTTGGAAAGGCTCCTCAAATGAAGAGCCCCAGAGAATACCATGTTATTCATTCAACAAACCCCCAAATTCCTATGGCTACCTGTTGGGTTTTATTACCACTGGGAAGTGTTTCACTCTGTTATCCTAAATCCATATACCCTGATATCCAACCACAATCCATGACTATTTCCCCTCTTTTCCTGTTTCAGCCATCCCGACTCCTGCCCCCTGTTGGGGCTGCACCCCTCTGCCTGTCCTTTTTCTTCTAATCGAGTAGCCCCTTCAACTTCACTAACCCCCAACTTAGGGCTTAGTCACCTTCCAACTTAACTCCTCATGCCCTCCTCCTTGGACCACACACATCCTGCACGTCCCCAGAGCAGGTCGAATGCCCGCGTGCACTGGGGCCCCTCCAGCTCAGGCTCTGCCAAGTGGCTGTGGGGGAAACAGGAACCATGTGGACTGGACCAGGGATCACTTTGTAGTTTCCGGTTCCAGCACACCCCAAAAATATTCCTGTGAGGGAGGCATCCAGTCAGCACCCTTCGCCATTTACCAAATTCTTACCACCTTCTCAAACACCCAGCTCCTCCCTCCTCTCCCCTCTCTTAGCAAATGCCCTCATCTTTCCCTTCGTGGTAAAAGCAGGAGATTTTACCAGTTCTCAGGCCCTTTTCCCAACTACCTCCTAATGTATTTGTGTTCCGCACTCCTTCCCACAGTTCCTCTGATTACGAACAAAAAGCCATACCCTCTATTTAAGGCTTCCTTCTTCCACTTGGGCCCTCCGTCCCCTTCTGTCCCCCTCTGGGGTCTCGCGACTGGTCATCCTCTGTCCCCCTCTCTGCTCCCTGTCCGCTGCCCGGCTCCCCTCAGTCCACTAAAATGCTCTTGTCTTCTCTGCGCCTCCAGGATCCTCCTCCAGCTACCTGTGCTTTTTTCTCGCTGCAGACACACTTCTTCAAGGAGGGATGCTTCTTCATCCTCCATTTAATGCCAAAGGCACTGCAAAGGGACTCTTTCCTCCACTCCTTGGCTGGCTACGGTAGCCTCTCTGCCTACTTAGTCTCAGGGCCCATTTCTCTCCGCAGAAGCTAACTTTCCTAGGGTTCCATCAAGCACCATTTGCCATCTAAGCCAGAACACCCTTTGTGAAAGGCAGTGCGCTGGTACCTTGCTCACCCTGCCAATAACCCTCTCACCTGCTGGCTAATAGCTGGCCTGTGCCACCTTTCCCTCTCGCATGCCTTCCGCCTCCCCAAACAGGCTGAAGCATCCTGCATCCATATCTCCAACACAGAGCCTTCGGGAGTGCCAGGGCTATATTTGCACTTTCCTCCTGAATACCTCACAGACACCCCAGACCCAAGAGACCCCAGCGGGACACATGGCTTTTCTCTCTAGCCACTGCATGCCCAGTCTCAGTCATTGGCTTTACCACTCCTCCAAACGCCAAAGCCAGAAACCTCGGAGTCATCCTGGATGTCCCTTCCCTCCTTCCCACGTCAACATAAACGGTCACCATGTTCTGTCAATTCTTGCTTGTATGTCCTCTCACATCCCCATCTCCTAGGCCACTGCCATGTAAACCCCTCTTCATTTGCTCAGAACAGTGATCCTTGACTTTTGTTAAACTCAGGCATGCGCCCTTTTCCAAAAGAGAAATACAGCTCATCCTGCACCCAGCCCAGTCCTGAACGACTCATCTCCTTTAACTGGTCTCCCTGAGCCTGCTTTGGTTCCTTCTGGGTCCTTCTCCTGATTAAAAGAAATCTTATTATCATGTCACAGCCTCAACTTATTTGTTGCAGACGGTTCATCATGGTCTTCTCTTGCCTACACTGCAAGTGCACACCCTGCCACTCCGAACTTAACCACCCACGCCCACCCCGGCCCACTGCCCCTGCATCACACCACACCACTCTAAGGTGCCTCATTAGCTGCATGTCAAATCTCTACTTTACCTTGAAGACTTTTCTGTGTGCATTTGAACGCCACCTTCTCCGTGAAGACCTCTCTACCCTTCCTCAGGACACCCATTTCCGCTGTACTTGGATTATCTACACTTAGGACAGCCTCCACAAGGGGACTCTAAGGCTGTGGAGCTGAGGGCCCCTTATTACTCGTCTTTGCCTCCTTCCACATACGCATAACATAGGAGGCAATTATTAAATATTTGAGAATCAATAAATGAATTAATGAATACAAATGAAGTACCCTGTGGCAGGACATCTGCTAAAGCAGTCCAAATATTAGTCACATCTAAATGAAGTAGGACCGTCAAGTGAAGCTGGATACCCCCTTCCGTCCGTTGGTGAGCCATATACTATGCCTTCTCAACAGGACAGGACTGCGCAGTACTCTGGGTCTCAGGGGCACTTCGATAACACCCGATAACAATACAACTGAATAGCGGAGCTGCTACTTCTAGATCCCAATCACCGAAGTCTCAGGTCTTCCGGCCGTAATGTCCCTAAAACGGGGGCCAGGTATAGAAAGGAGACCCTTTTGGCAGAATGTTTACAACCCTCACAGTGAGGGAGTGGTCTTCTTCTGCACGACTGGCATTTATACAAGGGACAGAGGACTATGGCACTCAGACCTATTACACTGTGCAGCAAACCACAGGAATTTACTCCTGGCCTCATCCGCAAAACTGGATGAAATGCGTGACCAATACGATTACAGATCACCATTTCCAGAATGGTGCTTTGCAGAACTCCGAACTCTGTTTCTCCAAAATATTAATAATATTACCAGCAATTACCATTTACGAATAAGGATACCCATGCGCCAGGCACAGCGCCAAGTATTTTATACACAATTATTGCATTTAATTTCCATAATAACCTCCATTATTTCTGTAATAACCTCCGTCATTAGTATATGCACCTTTAAGGAAGTTAAAAGTTAAATATAGAACTTTCCCGAAGTTCCCTAATCCAGAGACTTGTGCTCTAAATCTGGACCTGCTAACCACCGCAGCCGCCATACTAATAAGCCTGCGTCCAAGCACGTTTTGGTGCGTGAGTGCCCTTCCTGGAGGTTACTGTCTGCATTAACATTATAATGTAAGGGCTCTCCGAGGTCTCTCAGTAAAGCAAGACTCTTAACTTTATTTAAAACACATTCGCCAAGCTTATTTGACTCCAGGAGCCTTTTTTAATGGAACCATTTGTAACATATCAGGCGGCACATGTTTTGTAGAATACAATTTGGCTTTAGATGATAACCAGGGGCGCCTGGGTAGCACAGTCGTTAAGCGTCTGCCTTCAGCTCAGGGCGTGATCCCGGTGTTACGGGATCGAGTCCCACATCGGGCTCCTTCGCTGGGAGCCTGCTTCTTCCTCTCCCACTCCCCTGCTGTGTTCCCTCTCTCCCTGGCTGTCTCTCTGTCACATAAATAAATTTTGGGGCGCCTGGGTGGCACAGCGGTTAGGCGTCTGCCTTCGGCTCGGGGCGTGATCCCGGCGTTGTGGGATCGAGCCCCACGTCAGGCTCCTCCGCTGTGAGCCTGCTTCTTCCTCTCCCACTCCCCCTGCTTGGTGTTCCCTCTCTCGCTGGCTGTCTCTATCTCTGTAGAATAAATAAAAAAAAAAATCTTTAGATGATAACCAAAGGGATTATGAACTCACTGAGGCCAAAAGGAGAAAGGAGCTAATTGCAGTATTTGTTACAAGTGATGGAGCTAGTGAGGCATTTGTGTCACAATCTCAAATGCCAGGTGACATACTAACAGTGACGATACTCGTGAGTCAAATGAAAACTATTTTTCCATTGATGGAATTAGACACCAACGTCCTCTGATGTGATCCCATGAATCACAAAGTCAATGCAAGAAGCCACTCTGCCAAAGGGGCAGCGGTGGTAAAGGCTGCTTGATCGGTACCATGGTTTGCAAATTTTGAAACCACAAAAGTACCTGCTTGTGCTCTTTTCCAGTCCTGCCACACTTCCGTCCTTCCTAGGACGCTCAATCCATGGAGGAACCCCTGGCTTCCCATTACTCAGGTTCTTTGGAAGAACTAACAGGAAGAAGGCTGGAGAACAAGTACTTGCCTTCATGACAAGCAACCTACTTGGCAACTCCGCCACACTGTGCTCCATTACTTATCCAAATTCCATTTATTGACCACCTACTATGTGTGAAACTCTACGCAAAGAGGGAGAGACAAGGAGCTCACAGCCTGGTAGGAAGAAAGCAGCCCCCAGAGACAAGGCAGCCAACTCCCTGTGCAAGAGTCTACACTCCTCTGAGTCTGATTCTTCCTGGAGGGAAAGAGAAGCACAGGCCTCCTAGCCCTCATTCTCACATAAGGACCGACCTTCCGAAATCCTGAAGGAAAACAGAGGTCAGCGCTGGGATGGCGAAGCTGATGAAAGGAGTGTGTCATTTGAAAGTCAGCCAATGAGTTCACGGTGGGCAAAGTACAGAAATAGGAATTGAGATGCCTGCAGTCAGGTTTTGATCCTGAGTGACCTTAGCAAAACAATTGGCCTTTGCCTCTTCTCTGTCCTACATGGATGCAATGGAGATAAATTAATACAATGTGATGGGCAAAGCCTTATGTAATTAGTGCAACCAAATAGAAAGGACGGGAAGCAAATCTAAGATTCATTACCACAAATATTACAGAAAACAAATATATTTCTATATATAAATAATCTTAATAACTTTATGTGGACTTTTACAAGACTGAAATTAAATCACAGAATTACTTATTGCCTACAGAATTTTTTTTTCCCCACTGAACTGTTCATCTTCTAAGTTGAATGGGTTCAAAGGAATCTTTATATGACTTCCTTCTACCAAAATTCCTAGTCCAACAATTCCGTGAAGTAAATGCCCACCTACATCCTACACTTGGAGGATACATGAGACGTGTACTGAAAAGGAGGGCAAAGAGAACCAACCAAACAACCTTTTCTGATGAATCACATGGAAATACTCATGTGTTCTGTTTATTACTCTTATCAATTGACTTCATATGTTAAAGCAGTTTTAGATTGGGAAAATAGTATAGAGCCCCCATACAGTCCATCACCCTGCACGAAGGTTCCCCATCAACATCTTCCTTCAGCATGGTGTACGTTTGTTACGATTAAGGAACCAATGTTAACGTGTTATCATTATCTGAAGCCTGTCTTTTATTCAGATTTTCTTACTTTCTACCTACGGTCCTTCTGCTCCAGAATCCCACCTAGGACTCACATTACACTTAGTTTTCAGTCTTCCTCAGCTCCGCAGGGCTGACAGTTTTGCGAGGACCAGTCAGGTACACTGTTGGATGCTCCCTCTCCTGGAATGTGATGCTTTTCTCATGATTAGACTGGCGTGTGCGTTTGGGGGAGGAAGCCCACAGAAGGAAGGTGTCATTTTCACTGGGCGTCTCAAGGCCTGGCTGAGGTGGTGCTGATCAGGTTTCTCCCCTGTCACGCTTCTTCCCCCTTTCCCCGCCTTCGGGAGGAAGTCACCACGTGCAGCCAACACTTGAAGGAGGGAGGACGTGTATGCTCTCTGGCCTTCGGGCTGGAGCACTACATGACTTACTTGGAATACCTCATGGGACATTTGTCTCTTCTCCTGTATCTGCTAATCTACTCAATCATTTACTTGCATCAGCATGGTCTCCTGGGTATTTCTTTGTACTTGAGGTTATAATTCAACATGGTTTCATTATGTTGCTCCAATTGTTCCACCTTTGGCCACTGGGAACTCCTGGAGTGTCTCCTGTGACATATCCTCATTGATGCAGGTCTTTTTTTCTTTCCTTCTTTCCGAGCCCTTCTCTACTTTCCGGCACAAGAGGCTCCAGCCTCATCTCCTCTTCCCTGCCCCGGCCCTAGAATCAGCCATTTCTCTAAGGAGCCCTGGTTCCTTGCATTGCAGAATGGTATTAGAAACCAAGATCTGGGCCCTATGTATGCTTGTTCCTAAAAGAAGTGTCATTTCTTTTATCCCCTCTTGGCTGACAGCAAAGAAATGTCTCTGTGTTTACTAACATGTGCGTATAAAGCTATCTATAGATATTTCTATAGGCAACCATCTTTATATAGATTAAGTGAAACATCACATATCTCTTAATTCTCCAGAAGTTTGAACACCTTTAAGTTTTCTATTTAAAGCTCCTCAGAAGAAAACTATCATTTTTTCCTTAAGTTTCCTGTGGTACCTAACGCAGAGTTATCAGTAAGATTTGCTGATGGGAAATGCAGAGCTCGAGAATGGGTTCAGATATGCCTCCTACCAGATGGGGATAGCAGTCTTACCAACTACAAAGGACTACTGGAGAATTAAATAAGATGATGTACGCAAATATTTAGAACAGAATCCGGCACACTTCAAGCATTTAATAAATGGTAGGCACATTTCTAGTTTATGAGAAAATATTTTCAAAAGCAAAAGACTCAATGGTATAATTTTTAGCTTAGGCTTCTTTATGTTTGGTTGTTGTATTCATTTTTATCAACCGACTTAAAAGTAAGCTTCAATTCAGATGTATTCTTTTACTACAAATAGACTCTTCAGAAAGACTGAGCCAGCAATGTCATGTGACTGCTGCCCAAAGGCACTACGAAGTGGATTTCCTAATGTATACTATCACAACCTCTTTCAAGGAGTGTGAATGGGTTAAAAAACAGGTGTCAGTGTGAGGAAGAGAGAGCGATGAGACATGGGATTGCAATTTCTACATCTCCCCCACTCCATCAGAATGCCCACCATCCAATCCCAGCCATGCCATTATTAGAAGAAGGTAGCCAGGGTTCCCACAGAAAATAATTTCAGCTCTTCAGCTGATGAGAACTGTCTCAACAGTTGGAAGACCCGTCCATATAAATCTAGTCTAACACGATCAAAGATACCTTCCATCTCTTATGAGAAGCCATCTGACTGTACCTGGCAAGGAAGCCGCATTAATTTCTACATGCGGCCAAATGAGATACTAGTCACAGATAATACACAGTATGTTTTCTGGAGACAGGTTTCAGGTTAATGCTGGTGCTCTGAAAGATCCCTTAACTATTCGCTTAAACTAAATCTGATTCCATATTTTTTTCTACAGGGTCAGAAAGGGCTCAAGTATCATGCTTACTTAGCACACAGATCATTTGGGTGGTTTGAAGTCCTAGCAAAGCAGGCTTCTGGTAAATAAGACGTAAATGGTTCCTGGGAACTGGGCAGAATGTGTGAATCCACCACCTGAGCCATGTGAATTATGCAGACCTACTGGATGCCTACACCACACCATGTGAACTGGGCATCTCATAATGACGACTTCTTCTCAAGAGCTCAGCATAACCCATCTAGATTAGTAATGCTGAGTGGTCCCCAGAGGAGGCAGAGCAAGGCCCTGAGATGGCCGGTGGGTATTCAAGGAGTATTCAGAATGTCAAGTTCAGACCTCATGCTCAAGATGGAGGCTTCCAAGCACAAGGTTCGTCAGTGATTGCATGACCTGGCTTGCCGCAGGCACGGAGCAGAATCTAAATCAGAGAATCTGGAGAGCTGCCTCAGAGTTAACAACAGACAGCACCCAGCTGTGGAGTAGGACATGGTCATGAACGTCAGGTCAGGGCTGAAAATGTCCAGGGCAGCCCCTGACTGACCAGTCTTACCCTCACGTTCCACACGGCACCAGGTAAGTGAGTACACGGTCCTTCTCTGCATCAAATGCGTCATCTCCAGAGTAAGTTCCAGAGCCCCACCTGCCTCTCCAGGGTCCCCGCGGCCTTAGCCACACTGACCTTCTTTCGAGGCTGTAGGATTCTTCCCCACCTCTGAGCCTTTGCACGTGCTAGTCCTTCTTTCTGCACTTTCCTTCCTCCCATTCTTCACAGGCCTGGTTCCTTCTAAACTTGCCATTTTCTACTTAGATATCATCTCCTGAGAGGGGTCTCCCCTGACCTTTCTCGTAAGTAGCACCCCCCTCCCTCTCTTCTTCATTATTCTCTAGCCCAGCACCCTGTTTGTTTTCTGAACAGCACTTAGCATGGTTTAAGGTCATTTTATTTACTTACTTGGTTTTCGGTCTGATGCTACTACTCCAGCATGAGATTCCTGAGGGCAGGAACCTGTTGGTTTGGTCTGTCACTGTAGATCCAGTGACTAGCACATGGCAGGCATCCAGTAAAAATCGCTCACGTTGAAAACACTATGCTCAGTTAAAGAAGCCAGACACAAACGCCACATATTGTGTGACTCCGCTTCTATGATATATCCAAAATAGGCAGTCTGTGGAGTCAGACCCCAGCGAGGCACTGGGGGGAAGGAACAATGAGTGGGGTGACTGCTTGATGGGCATGGTGCTTTCTTTGCTGTAATAAAATGTTCTGGACCCAGACAGAGGCCATGGTTGCACAACATTGTCAATGTCATTAACGTCATTAACAGTAAATGTTATTTTGTTTGTATTTTACTGCAATAAAACCCAGCAGTGTAAACAAATGCATCCACTGTTGCTCAGTGTCCCACCGTCCTGGCAGGTGCCAGCTAGGAGGCAGGCAGCTTCTCCTCAGGCTGATGCCAGCTCTCAGACCTGCTGGATACAACTGCAACAGACTAGGTGCTTATAGACTGCACCATCTCAAGGGGCTCTCTGCTTTTATCAAGTGAAATCATCCAATGAAAACCAAATCCCCATTTGGGCTGCTACATATGCACAAACACAGAGCCCTGGTTTAAGTTTCCCGGTATAAGTGGTCAGACCACGCAACAGCAAAGCCAGTCCCTTCATCTCTGTCAATGACCAGTAGTAACTGCCACGGCCAAATTAAATCTAAGACAAGCTGTACCAATTATTCAGAAGTAGAAAATGAATACATTACCTTTGGTGCAGCTCGTTTATTTCACGCATATAGAGAGCACGATGTGAGTTCCATGTATGTGTCCCAGAAACAAGTCAGCCAAGCTGGCCCAGAGGGGGAATAGGAAGTGAGCAATTTCAAAGCAAAAAAGATCTCTTCTGTTCCTGTCATGCTGGCCTTCACCATCTAGGACTTCCTTTGTATTTGGAATATTTACTTCCATGGTTCCCCTACTTTTGAGATTATAGGTAGAACACAGGTCGGAGGGAGGGCGAGGTATTGGAAATAAAATGCGCTTAGACTATAAGGTTATAAAGAGCCCTCTGGTGAAGTACATACATTCCTGCTAAGATCATTCAGTCACTTATCCACCATTTCCTTATGTATACCTTCATTTACTTTCAACATCTGGATCAACACCATGTGAACTCTTCCACAGTTCCAGAAAAAAAAATCAGACTGACTAATGACAACAACTAAAACTCCAAGTCCAGGAAAAATATTGGGGGACACTGAGGAAATGAAATGCAAAAGATATATCAACATTATCAACCCAAATACTGAAATTTACATATACGAATTTTAAAAATAAGATTTGCAGCTCAAAACATGAGATTTGCTTTTTGGACAGGGAGCAAGAGAACCTTCTGAATCTCCCATAGTGTGTGCCCCACATAAAACACAGAGTCTCGGTAGTACTGTGAATAATTCAAACTATTTTTATGAGTTCACAAAAGAGAGACTCTTTCTAAAGCAACTTCCTAAACTAAAATTCTTGATAAGATGAACACAGACATAGAAAATTTAAAGGAAATACACATACTTTCTTTGAATTAGGTCTTTAGCATGAAAATGGCTGCACTGTATACAAATAAATACAAGTATCCAAATTTAGTTCACAATGCCATAGACGAGACATGATTCTCAATTATCCCCTGGAATCAGCCACCACGGTGTCATAAAACATGAGGTCTCAACCAGAAAGAGTACGCAGCACAATCGTACTGAATTATCTTATCTGGAAACGTTTCTGAATTGCCAATTATTAAGTGAAGCAACCCAAATCTACAAAACCTAGAGACAAATACTTTATTTATTATTTTTTAAAGATTTTATTTATTCATTCGACAGAGAGAGAGAGAGAGAGACAGCCAGCGAGAGAGGGAACACAAGCAGGGGGAGTGGGAGAGGAAGAAGCAGACTCCCAGCGGAAGAGCCTGACGTGGGGCTCGATCCCAGAATGCTGGGATCACGCCCTGAGCCGAAAGCAGATGCTTAACGACTGAGCCACCCAGGCACCCCTAGAGACAAATACTTTAAAGTCATGAAAAATTAATCTCAAAAATATTAAAGACTAGTTTGAGAATATCCAATCCAGTATTTAATCTTCTATAACATGCTCTTATTCATCTATTCTAACTCTAACTCTGTTCTGAATCTGGTGAAGAAAGGAGGTTCTGGCTAATCCTTTCTGTCCATCCTCTGTTTCTACCAGATTATTAATAATGCATCATTCATATGTGCACTTACTATTATGCCAAGTGCTTTATATATACATTATCCCTAAAACCAACCTTTTCTCCATTTAATGGGAAGGAATCACTGGCTGTGGCAGAGCATACTTTACAAGATGGCAGCAACAATATCTCCCATCCCCCATGCTCTTGTACAATGTGACCTTGCCATCAAGAGGGGGACCCTGTGGTGCCTTGACCAACAGAATATGGCAACAGTGGAACTGTGCCAGTTACACGTGAGAACTTTAACTGGCCTTGCAGCTTCCACATTCTGCCTCTTGGAAACCAGCTGCCACATTAGAAGAGATCATCATGAGACAGCCATGCTGTGACAAGCTCAAGTCACCATAAGGAGCCCTGGAGGATGAGTGGGCATGTAGCAAGAGACTACAAGGACCACTGAAGCATCAGATGTACAAGAGAAGAGACCATCTTGGAAGTAGATCCCCCAGGTCCAGCTGCCAAAACCAATGCCATGGCCGTCAGGCACAAACTGTCCAGCCAAATCCATCCTACGTAATCATGAGCAAAATTAAAAAGGCTGTTTTAAGCCACTGAACCTTGGGATTGTTTGTTACACAGGAACAGATAACCACAACACTTTACCATGGACCCCTTGCCTCTGGAAGGGTCTTAGATCTGAAGAATATTTAAAGAAATCGTAGTTGAGCTATCTGTCTTAAGGTTGCTGAAGTATAAAGACAGAGCAACTGAGGCTCAGAAAATTTAAGTGGCTGTCCAAGATACCAGAGTTTATCAATCACGTTGTCTTAGGCAATGGAGGAAGAGGACTACAATCCTGTCTTGCTTTTGTCGCTGTGTAGCCATTCTCCTACTTATTTTTTCAAGCTGCTTGACCAGAGCATAAATGCACAGCGACGTAAATGGAGAACAAAGCTTCACAACTAGAAAAAAAGATGACCAATAATAGATAGAGCATATTTCTGTTCATGAAAACCCTGTTCCTAATTTATTTGAATCTCTAGAAGTGAGTAATGACTTTCCCCAAATTTGGGTGTCTTTAGTGGCCAGAAGAGCCCACCCTGCTCTGGGTGGTGTCAGGGGAAGGGCTGTGGAGCATCCCCAGGCTCAGATGACTACGGAGGCAGCTGCAGCTAAGCTGATGGGAGTCAGGGTAAGAGGTGTGAAGAAGCAGAAACAAGCTGGTGACCAGACTCCATTCTTAACAGTTCCTTCAAAGGTCAACTAAAAGCAATTTGCACCATCTCCTCAAAAGAGCTACAGAATGAAAGACAACTCAAATCCTGAATTTAAGAGTAGCACATTTCAAATCGTCCCATTCAACAATCTGGACGTCCACTCCACTATAAAGGTCTTATATACACGGGGCTGCATGAAGAGGCCAGTGCTTCGTGGCATCAATTCTGCATAGGGCACATTCCACCTTACTCAAAAGACCCTCATTCTCTATGCTGTCGGTGCCCCTTCTCATTGAAAATATACCACCCTTACCCACTGCATTTTCTAGAACATTCCACATCAAGCTTTTAATTGCAATCCGGCTCTTCTCTGAGGACAATGCTTCCTCTAGAGTGTCATCCAGGAAAATCCACATGTTCTCCCACATCCTCCCATCTTCACCATATATATATCCCACAGGCATTCAAATTCAATATGCTCCCAATTGGATTTATCCAACTTCCCCCATGCCAAACCTGTTATTTTGTATCTTTGCTTCATTTGATAGTCGGCCCATTCATGCTAGGAATGTAGGAGTTGTCTTTGACCTCTTTTTGCCCCTCACCTCCAACCCACAATCAGTGACAAATTACTAGATTTCCCCTCTCCTATATTTTTAAAGCTTATGCTGCTTCTCCATTCTGCCACACCTCCAGTGTAGACATTCAATAGTGGCCTAACTGGCTTAATTCCAACCCAGTTCCCTCAAATTCAGACTCCCAGACAGCCAGAGATCTTCCTGTGAAACGCACTGTATCCTCATCATTCTGTTTAAATTCTTCAATGGCCACTCTGCCTAGAGGATGAAGCACAAACTCCTTAACACTGTGAACTAGATCCTCTATTCCCAAATTCTATTTCTTTAGTACAGGGTTCCACCTCTTACTTCCTCACTCTGTGGATTGTAGCTCCTAGAACACTCCATGTGTTTTCTTAGCTGCATTCCTTTGCCAAAGCCGTCCCTTCCTGTCTGGGTGCTCACCACCTCTCCAACCCCACCCACACTTCCCTGTTATCTCCCATCACTGTTCAGACAGTCCGGGTGTCCTGGCTGCTAGAAAGCCATTCCTGACCTTGCCCTCCATCTTTCATACTCACAGATTAGATTCCCTACCTGTTTCTGTGAGAGACCTGGATAATTTCCATCACTGTGTCTCTAGCCCCTTATACAATACTCATTACTAATGTAGTTCAAAGAAACAATGATTTAGTCATTCTTCGTTTCTCACACACGAAACATGAAGCCTGGCATTGTAGTGGATGCTTAAGAAAATGTCAATGAATGGATTATTAAATTATTATATGGACCGAAGTCTCAGGGGTTAAGTCTATACCAAAATGTATCAGTAATCTATTGTTGTGTAACAGTATTTCAACCAATGGCTCAAAAAAAATACCCATTTGTTGTCTTACAGTTTCTCTAGGTTAGGAATCCAAGCACAGCTTGGCTGGGTCTTCTGGCCCAGGGTCTCACAAGGCAGCCATTAAGATGTTGGTCAGGGCAGTGGTCTCATCTGAGGCTGGACTGGAACAAGATCTGCTTTCAAGCTCATGTGGTTGTTGGCAGCATCACGCTCTTGTGGACTGTTGGACCAAGGGCCTCATTGGGCTGACAGCTAGGGGTCACTCTTAATCCTTTCCGCGTGGGCTTTTTCAACATGGCCAGAAAGGAAGAGAGTCTCTTGGGGTTCCTGGGGGGCTCAGTCGTTAAGCGTCTGCCTTCGGCTCAGGTCATGATCCGAACGTTCTGGGATCGAGCCCCGCATCGGGCTCCCTGCTCAGCGGGAAGCCTGCTTCTCCCTCTCCCACTCCCCCTGCTTGTGTTCCCCTCTCTCGCTGCCTCTCTCTGTCAAATAAATAAATAAAATCTTAAAAAAAAAAAAAAAAGGAAGAGAGTCTCTCAGGAAGACCGACATTATCATCCTATGTAATGTAACTGGAGAAGCCATATCCCATCACCTTTGCTGTATTATATTGATTAGAAACAAGTTACAGGTCCCACCTATACTCAAGGGGTGGAGGTTACACAAGGGCATGAAAACCAGGTGGTGGGAATCTCAGGGGCCATCTTGGAGTCTGTCTGTCACACAAAGATACAGTTTTGAGAGAACTCACCAGAAAGGCTGTGTAGCTAAAACAGCCAGAAGAGGACCAAGAACAGCAAGAGTATGTTAAATATATTAAAAAGAAGTATGCTTATGTGTGAAACTTACCACACAACCTAAAATACATTTTTTTTGGTCAAAATTACTTTTAGGTTACCAGAGAATTCTACAATTAATAAAAAAATTCTGTAAAGCATAGCTCAGGGTTTGGGAGCAAATGTTAAATTTAAAATATTGACTATTTTTTACTTGTACATTACTTCTAGCATTAATTATTTTTGTAACTGGCTCTTTAGGTCAGTGAGAATCTTCTTAAATCATTTATTTTTCATCCATTTTACAGGGTGTTTGGGGCTCAGAAGGCAGAGCTTTATTTAATATACCTCAATAATTTATAGCCAACAGTACACTAAGGGAAATGTCAACCTCATAAAAACTGAAATATGAAAAGTGAGAAATGTTCAAATTTTCCTCAGAGAAATTTATGAAAATAAGGCAAGTCAAGGAAGTATATTAAAACATTTCAAAATATAAAGAATGTGCTTAATGCATCAGCAATTTTTTGATGTGTCCCTATGGACTATGTCACATCTAAAACAAACATGGCAGCCTGTGACTAAGTTATTTTTTTTATTTTTATTTTTTAAAAGATTTTATTTATTTATTTGACAGAGAGAGATAGCCAGCGAGAGAGGGAACACAAGCAGGGGGAGTGGGAGAAGAAGAAGCAGGCTCCTAGCAGAGGAGCCTGATGTGGGGCTCGATCCCAGAGCACCGGGATCATGCCCTGAGCTGAAGGCAGACGCTTAACGACTGCGCCACCCAGGCACCCCGTCTGTGACTAAGTTATGACCGGGCCAGTTGTTCCTCAGACAAATCAGCACTGAATGTGGCCAATGACAAGTCACTTCAGGGCAAAACTGTGTCTTGAGGCCTTCTTGTACCCTCCCTTTAAAGGGCTTCGATCCTTTTTATAAATGTTCTGTTTTCCCTTATACTGTCTCTCTGCTCCCTCTGACTCAGGGTTAATCACAAAGCATGAAGAAGGCCCCAAATGCCGTTCAAGTACCATGACAAATGAGGGGAAAAGGAAAAAAGAAAAAAAAAAAAAAAGAAAAGCTTTTGGCTTTTCACCAACACATAAAGCTATTAGCAATCATCTGCCAAGACTTGGGGAGCAGGTCAACCTGCCCCCCCAAAAGCTAAAGAGGTCAAGTTTTCCACAGTGAACAGGGCCTCTCAGACCTCTCCTTAGTTCTGTGCTAAGGGAATACGTAGAGAATTTTCCAGCAAACTTTTAAGCCTCTATGTAATTTCTGAGGTACAGCCATTATCTACAGTTAGATTTTCAGGGTTTACCCAATGAAACTCAACAGGACTCTGAGGATTGCCCTGGGAAAGTACCCTTCCTCAAGCGCAGGACCAGGCTGGAGAGCATACAGCTAAAGCCTCAGGTAAGGGTATCAGTGCTGAGGAGAGACTTTTATATGAAGACTTTTATATAGACTGGTGCTGGACTGTTTGATACTGAGCTCCAGTTAAGCATCAGGAATTCTAAAAAAAGCAAAGGGCGTGGGACAAAGGTTTTTAGGATCAGAACCATCATCACTTACTAGTGGGGTGGGTTGTTTCACTTCTCTGAGCCTTGACTTTCTCCCCTGGAAACTGCCTATTTCCTAGACTGGTAGCCTGAGGCCAGGTTCAGACATCTCAGAGTATATCTGGTGAACTTAGGGGAGGGGCAGTCTGTCAGACATCTATGTGTGAGGGATTAGGGGCTTCCAGCAACAGCTGATCGAAAGGCAGGAGAGGGCCAGGCTCAGTGAGCAGAGGCTGTACAGCTCCATCCCCAGCTAGGACATCTGGGCTTGGGCCTGGGCCCAGGGAAAAGAAGGCCATCATGGAGAAAGCAAAGGAGCCTTTTTGTTGGAGGGCTAGGGGCACGACATGGAGGCATAAGAAAGCTGCTCTGATATCCCCAAAGCAAAGCATGACAAGGAACCCGAAAAAGGAGCAAAAGTCCCCTTTGTGTGGAACGATATGGCCTTATTGTTAATATAGGCTCCAAGGAACACAGAACATTTGGTACCCTGGAGAGGCATTCAACCAAACTCGGCAAATAACTGAGTGCCAATCTTCTACTGTGGTCACATATACAGCGGCCACACCTGAGGCAGAATGCACCAGAGGCCAAGACAGAGGTGCAGAGTTGGAGTCAAAGGAAGTGCAGAGGGGGAGACAGGAGAGGAGATAACCCCCCGGGGACCCTCAAGTACTTGAGGGGACTTCTGCCATGGGTAAGAGCACAGAGCATATGGGTGGGGACGAGAGTCACTATTATCACTACTGTCAGTACGACCCTCACTATTGTCACACAAGCAGGGACAGGCTAGGGAGATCTGGGTTAAAAGTTTGAAAAATGTTTTATGAATCCAGATCTCACAAAATTTTCTTTAAAGCAAACCAGAAGAAAGGACAGATACTCCTTTGGTGACTATGCAGCAAGAAACTGCTTCTATCATCAGACCAAGCTAAAACGTGCTCGTTAAATTTCCCTTTGGTGACAGGTTGTGGTTCTTCCTGGCCTATCTACTCAGGGCTTCCTCATTCGCCCAGGACCCACGTGAACCCTGCCTCTCTGGGGCAGGGGCTGCGGCAAGGCTTTTCTGTTCAGATTAGGCACGAGACAGAAAATCAAGTCACATTTCATAAAAGACAACAACTCCTGAGAAATAGCAAATCTGCTCCCCGCAGCTCACGCGTTCTTCAAACTCCATTTTAATTACCAAGGTTGCAAAGGAAAAGTCCTTGTCTACTTCTCCTTCAAGCAGGGAGTTCAGGTTTTCTTCCATCTGAAATTGCTTTAATGACTCGACTTGCAGCAATTCCCTTAGGTAGGTGTCACCCGCAGATGCAATTCAGCTAAGGATTGGATTCGATTACTGCCAGGTAAACAACTTACTACCCACACAGACTCTGTCCCAAATAAAATCCCCGCGTTACTGAACTGAGTACTTCTCTATGAAGGGACGCTGAGAAGACCCTCTTGCCAAAAGATGCACCTGGATGCTGCGTCGAAAGTCGCCTGGTTCACGGAGCCATATGGACATCGCAGCTGGGAAGCCTGCGAGGTGTACGGCAGCCCGCGAGCTTGGCCCTTGACGCTACATTAGAGTTACCTTTCAGGAGGACAATTGTACGATGCACCATGACGTAACAGGCCTCAAGATTATTTATACCTCTAGACCTCGCTGTTCCATTTGTAGGAATTTGTACCGAGAATGCAGAGTGACTGTAGAAAGCTCGATGGTGTTCACTGTGAGGCTGGTGATGGAGCGATAAACCAGAAGTAAACCAGTGTTCAGGGATAGGAACTGCTTAAATAAATTGGCCAGTCAAATATTCTACAGGTACCTTCAGACAATGACAAAATACAATAGAGAGCATATACTAAAAGGAGGAATGACTCTGTAATGAGCAAAGCAAATAATGAAATAGTGTGTGCCATCATATAAAAATTTTAGGTCATAAAACATCTGCATTTGTACACAGAAAAAAAGACCCAAAGGATAGATGTCAAAATATTAATAGTACTTATTTTTAGGTGGTTGTTTAATGGTAATTTCCATTCTCCTCTTTTTTTTTTAAGCAGGCTCCATAGCCAGCGTGGAGCCCAATGTGAGGCATGGACTCACGACCCTGAGACCAAGACCTGAGTGCAGATCAAGAGTCAGACGCCCAACAGACTGAGCCACCCAGGCACCCCTCCATTCTCCTCTTCTGATGTCCGAGTTTGAAAATTTTCAACAATAAGCACGAATTGCTTTTTTAATGTTAAAAAGTGAAGTATTTGGTTAAAGTCAGGATTAGAAAAGAAGTGGAGGTAATACTCTCACCCGCAGTTTCATGATACATACAGTGAGACTGTAGCTCAGGAAGCCGTCCTGGGAAAAAGGGACTGCTACCACCAGTAAGGGAGAAGATTGTCCGAAATCACTATTTACACTGACGGTACCTCTAAATTAAATTTGTAATTAAATGAATTACAAACTTACCAAAATCATCTCTAAGTTATTATGAAACAAGAGCCCCTCCGGAGGAGTGGTTCTTCAGGTTTTTTGGGTCGCTCAGATGACTCTGGAAATATCTGATGAATGCCATCCGTGCCATTCCCGGAAAAAATGCGACTGAGCTCTAATAAACAGAAATCATGCCGGCTGGTTTAGGGATTCACAGGGACCCAAAAGCCAGTGTGTGGGTCCCTCAGAATAGTGTGTTTTATGCTGTGCATTGTGACATGAAAACATATGACATGACATAGAAAATGAGAAGATAAAGAAGAATAAAATAACATAAAATATATCTCGCATATATAATGGGTCAGTAATATTATGTGAAATTTTTGTCTTATGAAATTATTTGCAATATCTGGATAAATCTAAAGAGTATTTAATGATATAAATCACTCGTGTGTGTATGTATGTGTGTGTATTATCAATCGTGATATAAAATACATTAATCACCATGGGCTGAGGGGTTAAACAGCATGAAAGTGAAAATCCTAGCAGCCCATTACTCCAAGTTAAAAAAAAAAATCTTGCCCTAGAAGGGAAAACAGCATCAGGTTTTCCCGGATCTAACCAAGAAAACCAAGCATCTAACCATACTTTTCAGAGAAAAGAGGGGAAAGAGTGGAGTTTCTTAAACCTGCTATTAAAAATGATCTATTACTACTCAGGAAAAAATAGGAGCTAAAAATTTGGCCCAGGGCTTGAGCAAGTAGCTTTGGATTCTGATCTGGTCTACATCCCATGAACATATAAATGATTTGTTTTAAATTATGATTTATTTACTACATTCACCTGTTTACTCCTTTGATTCTGCGAAAACAAATCCCATCCAGCCTCATGGAAGCTCCCTTCTTCTCTCAGGCATTCATTCATTCTCTGTCTCATTCGTTCCCCACCGCCCGCTCCCCCTGCAGCTCTCTCAGAACAAAGCAATGGCTGGAAATGGAAAAATTCCAGACTTGATTGACTCTGAGACACCCACACCAGCCACAAGGAGACAGATGTCTGCTTCGGACTGTCTCCAGCTCATGTCAAATGCCTGAATCACATGGATCTTCCAGCAGAATGGTGATTTTGACACCTGTTTCACAGAGTCAGTGAATGGCCCTTAAATGCCCCTTGCCAATAGGACAGACACATAGCTCTTTAGTTTTATGTTAAGTGATTGTAACTCTTTTAGTTCTGACTCAGGGGAGTTCAGAGAAAGGCGGAAATTGGTGCCAGGTGGGGGGCCCTCCGTTAGATTCCCCTGCTTTTTTCCATTCTGTCTTGAATTCAGAGCTTCAGCACCCAGGCCACCACCATCTGTGGTGGGACAGCCCATGGAAACCAAAGCTGAGGCCAAGTTCACCTTCAGCGCTTTCAGCCCTTCTGTTCCCATCTCTGGGAGGCCTCCAGAGGGTGTTTGGGAGACAGAACATCATCCCGCATGAAATAAGTAGAACTCAGGCACCACTAGGAGACAGAGTTAAGTATTACTACCTCGTCACGTGTAAGGAGCACTCTGCGAGGCGCCTGAAAGCACATTACTTAGGCTACCATCTGGCCCTGGCCTGGGAGTTTCAAAGGCATTTCCAAATAAAGGAAAGCAATTTTCAGGGAAGAAATTATCTAAGGTCAGTAAGAATCAGGCCCAAAACGAAACACAGTTTGAGGTGAAGGCCAGGGAGCTGATCCTGTGATCTTTTGTTTTTTAATTGAGGTAAAATTCACATAGTGAAAAATTAACCATTTTAAAGTACACAATTCAGTGGCATTTAGTTCAACATTGTGCAATCACCAGCTCTATCAAGCTCCAAAACATCTGCATCACCCCAAAAGTAAACCCCAGTCACTCCCTGTATCGCAGGACCAAAAGCAGATCTGATGCTGCGAGGTCTGCTCATCAAGGGTCTAAGCTGAACGCAGGGTCAGGGCAGGAACTCCCCCATGCTCCCACCATCGCTGTATCCTCAGCCCCAGAACAACACCTCACTCCCTGGAAAAGCTCAGTAAATATCTGCTGAAGGAATGTTGAATGATTGAGAACCGAACTGAGCCACAGACAACCAAACGTCCTTTGAAGCCAATGAACTACTCACCCTCCTGTGCCCACTCCTGACACTGAGCCAGCCATCGGTTCTGGGAGCCAGAGATCTGGAGGGGGCTGACACTTGGGTAAGTGTTAACAGGACCAGATATGAGTATGAGGTTTACTGAGCACTTTCTAAGTGACAGAAGTCTTCTGGATTAAGAAGCTGTGGTCCATATATACAATGGAATATTACTCAGCTATCAGAAAGAACGAATTCTCAACATTTGGCAACATGGACGGCACTGGAGGAGATAATGCTAAGTGAAATAAGTCAAGCAGAGAAAGACAATTATCATATGATTTCTCTCATCTATGGAACATAAGAACTAGGATGATCGGTAGGGGAAGAAAGGGATAAAGAAAAGGGGGGTAATCAGAAGGGGGAATGAAACATGAGAGACTATGGACTATGAGAAACAAACTGAAGACTTCAGAGGGGAGGGGGTGGGGGAATGGGATAGACTGGTGATGGGTAGTAAGGAGGGCACGTATTGCATGGTGCACTGGGTGTTATACGCAACTAATGAAGCATCAAACTTTACATCGGAATCTGGGGATGTACTGTATGGTGATTAACATAATATAATAAAATAAAATTAAAAAAAAAAAAAGAAGTCTTACATTATCCTGTTAATCCCCCACGAGGACACCTGAAGCTTAGCGATGCAACTTGTATGAGGTCACTGAGCTGGTCAGTGTCAGAGCCTCGGCGGGAACCTGGGCACTACAGCCCAAAGCCCTTGCCTCTTAATATGGCCATTTTACAGATGAAGAGACAAAGCCTCAGAGCACAGTCCTTTGCCAATTTTGCAAAAGAGGTGGGAAGCCTGGGAATCAGAGAAACTAGAGGGCTCAGGATACTTCAGTGGCAGGATGGGCGGGAAAGCTGCCTACGGGATGGGTGACTTTGCATCCAATTCCAAAAGAGAGAGTCCTCGCTCTTCAGTGATTCGCTCACAGGCCAGTTTCCATTTCCTGGCAATCAGGGCAAGGCTGTACAGACCGGGGGGCCGGCAGGCCTTACCAGAAGGCAAACCTAACCTCTAAGAGACGCACAAAACCACTTTGGCAAGGTGGTGAAGTGAAAAGTTTCAAATCACTTTCTAACCACTCAGATGCCCAATGTTTTAAAAGCTTTACTGTTTCTGTCACGAAGAATATTCTCGAGCAGATGACAATGCTGACCCACACAAATGGTGTTTCCCCCTCGACTTTTTAGAGTTCCAAGCTTTATCTCTCTCTTTTCCTTGGGGAAAGTAGAGGGCAGAGCTGTCAGTGTCTGATCATTTCAGGCTCCGCAAGAACCCTCTGAAGCAGACACTGCAACAAGGCCGACTTTCAGACCAGGAACCTGAAGCCCAGACAGGTGTCCCCACGGCCAGCGGGTGCCTTGCAGGGCAGGACCCATGAGGATCTATACACATGAGCATTAGGAGAAAGAAGCTACGGACTTCCAAGGATGCCAAGAACAATTCAGAATCATTTACACTATCACAGAGCGAGTGCGACGGGGAAACAGTTCTGCCACAACACTTAGAACTGAATTTTCACCTCCCATCTGGTGTGGCCTGGGAAGTAGAGATCCGTGGCTTGCTCAGTAAACATTACTAACACTTTTTTCCTCAGGTTATAATCTTACATTATTTGAGAAGATTTTAAGAGTCATTTTATTGTATTTTTAAGTGTCATTTTACTCTTCCTAATGATTTTATTACACATAGGATGTGAAAGTCCTTAAGTAAAAAAAATATTCAATGAAATACAGAATCCAATGGAAAAATAGGATTAACTTTGCTTGTCTGTTATTATTCAGAAAAAAAAAACACAAAAAACATGGCACAGTAAAAAAAAAGGTCAGCTCCTGTATTACGAGGATTGCTGGGACCTATGTGTCCCCCGTGTAAGGACCAGGAGTAGAAAGTCACAATTCTCTCCAGTGCCCGGGCTACTGTCCACCTCGGACACATGGAAACCTAATGAATACAAAACTTAAAAGATGAACTTTAACAGCCAGTATCTGTCCATATCTATGAACTGTTCTCCATCTGTTGGTCCATCTATTTGTCCAACCATCCATCTATCCATCCATCTATCATCCGCTACACTGCTAACATAAAACATTCAAGACTGTGGACAAAAAACTGCCGGGCCAGGTATCTGTGGCCCTCCTGTTCATGGATGACTGTGAAAGCAAAGTTGACAGTCATGTGTCACTCGCTGTGCCCTGGGCCAGCGGTGTTCTGTTGTGGGCTCAGGGGTCTGGCTGCCTGTGTTCAAAGCCCGGCCTCCTTTCTTCCCAGCTCCATGCTCCTAAGCAAGTTACCCCACCTCTCATGCTCCTCCCTTCATTCTGCCATGAAATAAGTGATATTAATACCAACCTCCCAGAACAGGATTAAATAAATAAAGTATTTAAACAGTTCTGGCACTTTCTGAGCACTCGGCAGTATTACTACTCTGTCTCCTACAGATCATTTTATGTCTGGTTCTTCAACAGCAATCAAATTAGTGTGGACTAATGCACACTATTCTGATAAATAGTAATCAAACAGTGCTATCTCCTCCACATTATTTTCCCCAAACGCCATTAGAAGGGATGGAGTTAGTCCTTAGAAACATACCGCAATTCATCTTCTTTTTCATAATTCACCTCCAGCTTTGCAGTTTCTCTATTCATCTTACCGCAGGGCTTTAAATGACAGAACTTGTAACATTCCCAAAGCTGATCGGCAGATAATGTAACATAGTTAAAAAGCCAGTTTAAAAAGAGAAACTCTTTTATTCAAAGAAAAATTTCCTTGAGTTGAACCACTCCACTCACCTCAAAGAGAAAAGCATATTTTTATAACATGCTGGCCTATTTTAGCAGAGAGGATGAAATAAAATAAAGGAATTTATCCAGTCTGAATCTATCATCAGGGGGAAAAGAAGAAATATTATCTCTCTCATTTAAATTCATTTGTGATATATTTTTGAAGCAAGAGGTATAAATAATGCATGATGGCATTTCAGAACCTCAGATGAATGCTCCAGTGTGTTCTATTCCCTTCCAACTCTGTAGTCACAATGCGCGTGACCCTGCGGTGAGCACAGTGAGTGTGGCTCCTGGGGGGGGGCTGCTTTCCAGGGCGAAGTGGGAAGGGAACTGCCTCCCCCAGGGCCCACCTGTGTCTGAGTGCACCGCCTTCCTCCCTAAACTACTCCTTCCCCAGGAAGGGCTCCCTCACCTGCCCAGCCTCTGGGGCCAGGTTGTGATCCACTGTGCCATCCCCGAGAGCGGCTGGCACAGCCCACCCTGGAAAATGGCCACCTGGCCCCCTGCCCAGGAAAGCGAGGACAGCAGAGAGTGGCCCAAGGCTGGTTGGCCCACCAGAAGGGGGAAATAATCTTCCTCCTCAGCTGCTTTTTCCTCTGAAAGACTTACAAAATGCACAAATTGTGATCTCCCTCATGCTAACACGTGCTCCCTTACTTCACATATATTTAAAAAACACACGAAGCTAGAGACAATTTCGCTCAAAAATGTACTGCCTTGCTAGTTCCTAGAAATAAAAAAAGGAAAAAGCTCACAAACATGTTTTGTTGCTTAGCTCTACCAATCAAATTTTACAGCCCATGTGTGTGTGGTGAAAATTGGCAAAGACAAGTATGGCACAATGAAATAACCAAAAACAAATTAGTGTCTTTTCTTCCCTCAAAAGTGAAATAAAAGTCCATCTTGCTGTGTGACCATGACCTCAAGAGGGTTCCCGTCCAAAGTTGTTCAGACAATAGTGTCCTAGGGAAGAGCGTGAAAAAGAGCGCCTAGAAGGACAGGAGCCAGAGCAAGATTCTCCTTGCCTGGAATTTGGAGGAGAAAACGATTCAAACTTGGCGGATCCCTAATTGATCCAGCAAAGCTTCGATTCATTTAGTTAAACAGATTTTATTGACCTTGGCTAAATAGTATAATGAAAATATCACTAAAAATAGTGATGTTCAATAAACGTGCTGTGAAGTGTTAAAACATGACAAGTACTCAAAACCACCTAGATCACATTTAAATTCATGCAGCCGCTTGCAGATGACCCGCGAGGTGTAGGGCTCGGTGCCAGGCACTATGTGTGTGTGTGTGTGGGGGTTGCAAGCTGCACCCCACCAGGTGCACCCTGCAGGTGGTAAGGGAGACAGGCCATGCACGAAGGCTTACGCTACAAGACACAAAGCTGAACGTGCCCACAGCGACATGTGGACGCGGAATGTTTGCTAACAGCCGGAGAGATCACAGAAGCCTTCTTTAAAAAGCTGGTATTCCAAATCCACTCTCAATGAAAACTCGGGTTTCAACAGGCACAGACAGGTGAGGGGACAGCGTGAAGCACAATAGTGAGTGGTCTTGGCTGGTGGCGCACAGGCAGATCATGCCTCTGTCTCAGCCCCTTCGTGGTACCCACGGCATGAATTCAAAAGCCTGAGAGAAGCCTCCCTTTAAACGATCCCCCCTCACCTCTTACCATTCCCTATTTCCCACCTGGGTAGATAGGACCTGTAGTTCCCCAAGTGCCTGTTCCATTGTCCATCCTCAAGCTTCGGTGTATACACTGCTCCTCCCCCACTCCCTGGCCCACTCTGGCTGCTCCAGTCCCCAACGCTGAAGCCCAGGGTCTTCAGTGCCAGCTTGCTCATAACCCAGGGGGGCTGGTCTACCCTCCTCATGCCACATGTCCTGCCTCACAGAGCAGCCTCGGCTTGTCGAGGCAGAAAATAAAAAGGGTTTCTGTTTTCCAATCACTGCCTTCAAATCCCCTTTCCCAGGCCCTAGCCACATCTTCCACAGATTCCGGAACTTTCCAGGCACTTCCAGTCATTAAAGTCAGTCCACTCTCATGTAAAACTCCATTTCAAAGCTCTTTGCTTTCCATCCTTCCGAGCAAGATGGAATAGGGACACTCTCCTAGGACTGTGATGATTGGGGAGGAGGGCTGGCAGAGGCTGGGGAAGTGGGGGTCTGCACTAAGGACTCTCCTTTCCTTTCTTCTCTGTCGTACCTCTCTGATGTCAGTGTGAGGAAAGGGAAGATGAAAGCACAGAGAGGATGGGAAGGGGAGGCAGGGATGGTCATGACTGACCACCGTTGGTCAAGAGTGGGCAGTTGGGTCTCACTAGGCTCTCCCTGTCTCTGTCTGCTGGTGACTTCCAACCATATGATGATTCCTGTGTATACTGTCACATCTCCTGGAATGGGGTTCAGCTCCCACAGTACCTGAAACTGAGAACCCCTTGAGGAGGGGCCGCCTTATCTCTCTACAGTCTCTCCCTCTCTTGGCCCCCAACCTTCCCCTCCAGCATCTTCTTACTTGGCCACACTTCCTCTCCTCGTCCACTCCACCCTCCTTTATACAGAGTCTGGGGACCCAGGAAGACTGCTTCTGCACCCTCCTTGGACTGCGGGGGACCAAGGAGGAGATTCTAACCTTCACCTGCTTCCTAGGCACTCGACGGTACCATCCTTCCCCACCCTGCCACTGCAGGGATCTCTAGAAGCTTCCCACACTCAACAATCTCCAGAAAAGCACTGGTACTGGTCTCCCTATTTAGGTGAGCTCCCACTTTTAGGGGATACAGGTCACACTCTGCAAAAACTCCTGATGATCTTCCATTCTCCTTTGGTCCACTCTGCTCCACTGGCCACACCTGGGAGGGCTCATGTGTGCAGAAGCTTAGCACACATGTAAGCAGGCATGGAACACAGGCATGCCCTTTTGCAAGCAGAAGACCAATTCCCCTGCAGCCTCCACCATGCTGCACTTGGCCTGGGGGAGGGGGAGCAGCTCCAGAAGCCTTGCATCTCCAAGGCCAACAGTACCAAGAACCCCAGGTCCCTGTCTGGGGCTCTCCTGACGGATCACAGCTGGGCTGCTTCTATTGCCTCTTAGAAAGCTTTGGGGGAGGGCTCAGGCCCAAGCTGTTGGTAGCTCCACTTTACAACATAGAGTTCTCAGGGCCTTTGTCCTTGCCTTGTTCCTTACCCATAATTCCAGGAAAACAGTAAGAAAATAAAAAATTAAAAACTGTTTGGGACGCCTGGGTAGTGCAGTCAGTTAAGTGTCCGGCTCCTGGTTTTGGCTCAGGTCGTGATCTCAGGGTTGTGAGATCGAGCCCCGTGTCGGGCCCTGTGCTCAGTGCACAGTCTACTTGAGGTTGTCTCTCTCCCTCTCCCAACTGCTCTCTCTTTTGTTTTCTCTCTCTAAAATAAAGAAATAAATCTTTTTTAAAAAAAGGTTACTCACCCCTCCGTTACACCCTATTATAGAATCTACCATAGTGTGTCCCACTTTCCCACTCGTGCACCTGAAATCCCTCCTAGACTGAGCTCCCTGAGGGCAGGGACCATGTCAGTCCTTGATACACCTCAGTGTGTCATCAGTATGTGATGGTGGAAAGCAAGGGAGAGAAGAGCAATAAATACATAAGGCAACAGGGGTGCCTGGGTGGTTCAGTCGGTGAGGCGTCTTCAGCTCAGGTCATGACCTCAGGATCCTGGGATCCAGGCCACTTCTGGCTCCCTGCTCAGCAGGTAGTCTGCTTCTCCCTCTCTCTTTGCCCCTCCCCCTGCTTGTGCTACCTCTCTCTCTGTCAAATAAATAAATAAATAAATAAAATCTTTTAAAAAAATACATAGGCAACAGTGAAAAGTAAAGAAAAGAAGGTCCGCCCAGATCACAGAAGGCTTTAAATGTCTAAATAAGAACTTGAGAATGCAGATGAGGAGCAAGAAGCAGGGGGCAGAAATAACTGACATTTACCAAGCACTTACTATGGGTCAAGTCTGGTTCTAAGTGCTTTACACATGCTATCAGTCAATGATGAGGAATCAGGGAAGATTCTGGAGCAGGAGAGGGATCAGAATTAAGTTTTATAAAGATTTGTCAGAAAGCAACAGATAAAAGGGGTGAGCCAGAAGGAAGGGGTGGCAACGATCCTACAGGGAATGGATAAGTCAGGGCAGAGGCAGGAGTGAGGCCCTCACAAGGGACAGAGTAGCAGAGGGGAAGGGACTACAAGGATGCTGCTGGCCCTAAGGGAGAGAGAAAGATGTGGAGGCCTTGGGGGCCTGCTGGATTTGAAGCGCTGCCAGCCAGCATGGGGAATGTGGGAGCACAGATGAGCTCACAGATGAGCACAGAGCTGACACAGGTCAGGCCCACAGGGCAGGCACATGCTTCTGAGGCCAGCCAGGATGCAGGCCTCCCATGCCAGCCAGGATGCAGGATTCCCAGGCCAGCCAGGACACAGGCCTCCCATGTCAGCCAGGATGCAGGGCTCCCATGCCAGCCAGGACACAGGCCTCCCAGGACATCCAGAACGCAGGCCTCCCATGCCATCCAGGACACAGGGCTCCCATGCCAGCCAGGACACAGGCCTCCATGCCAGCCAGGACGCAGGGTTCCCATGCCAGCCAGGATGCAGGATTCCGAAGGGCACAGAGTGCGGTCCAGGCAGAAAGAGCCTGAGAAGTGATTGCCTGAGCACGGTGTTTGGAGGACACACTCAGGGAGTTTGGGGCTCAATTTCAACAGAAAGGCTATGGAAGCAGGAGGAAGAAAGGAAGGACAAGGAACAAAGAGGACAGTCTTCTCTGCTCTTCTCAGGCCCAATCAAACCTCAGGATGTGTGAGGGCTGCAGTAAAAGGTTTGCTGGAGCAAAGCAGATATCAAGCACCAGAGGGAGAGGCTTAACTGATGAAACAGCATCCCAGAGGATATTAGAGGAGGCAGAAGCAATGACAAGTGCAAGATTCTGCTTCTGAAAGATAGGTGTTTTTTTCCCTTGAAATGAGAAAGAGGAGGAAAGTGGATTAAGAATAAAGGGGACGGTTGGGGGATGGAGAGGGAAAGTTGTGGGTGTTCTTTCCAGGGGGCATTTCCTTCTTGGTTATGAGGAAGAGGGGAAGAGGTGTGAATCAGGCATTCTCAGGGGAACGGCGGGGCCATCAGTCACTCACTGGCTGACCCTGCTCCAGAGCGGTGGAGCGATGTTCTTGTGAGAACAGATCTTAATTTTTTTTCCCCAAAGACAAACAAAACGACTTGACAAGAGGAGACCGCAAGATACTTCTCTCTCTCCCTTTACATCTTCTTGTTTCACTCTAATGAGCAGGCCTACGCCCGCTCATCTCAAGCAGTCACAACAGATCCGAAGGTGGCTTTCTCCCCTTTCTGACCAAATGGGCAATTCATCACATGGCCACCACCCCCAGCTTCACAGAATGTACTAGCACACACCCCGACACCGGGACACAGAGCAACACCGCCTTCTGCCACTCCTGAGGGGAGAGGACCTTCTGAAAAATTCTTTTCCCATCACTGCAATAACACACATCAAGGCACGTGCAGGTTTATAATACACTTACATCCAACTTGGGAATGGAAAAATAAGACCATTTAATCCCACACCCATCTTTCTTTTTTCTTGATTATGTCTTCAGCCATGTTTTAGAAAATATTTTAAGGGGACATCCACAGGTGACTGAAATCTTATCTCAACCTACGTTCTATACCAGTGATACCTCCTTGCAGCTGAAAACAGTTTAATTTAAAGCAAATCCAGGGAAACTATTTCATGCTATTTCCTTAAACATTTATATTAAAGTCAGAACCTTATATATTGATTTTTATGACATTGGGCATAATCATAATTCAGAAAGACAGATAAGGGTCTTACCTGTTGTAACACAATAATAGGAGTAGGAATGCCACAGCCAACCAGTCCAGAAATGTTATTCCAGCCAGATGGAGGTAGGGAGGGGGAGAGAGAAAAGCCATGATCAATAGCAATAGAAACACATTTCATTTCCCAAACAAACAAACTGTAACAAAGCAAGCCATCAATAGTTACATAAAAGATGCAATAAACTACAGAACCCATCATTTCGCTGTATTGGTTAGTTTCTCAATACTGATAGGATTAGCCAACATAGAAACAATGATTCCAAACAGAAATTATTTTTATGTATATGGAAGAGCAGTTTGTTTTAAACTTTAAAACTAGAACAGGAGGGACACCTGGGTGGCTCAGCCAGTTAAGCGTCAAATTCTTGATTTCAGCTCAGGTTACAATCTCGCGGTTGTGCATGGAGCCCCATGTCCTCAGGCTCTACGCTCAGCGTGAAATCTGCTTCAGATTCTCTCTCTCCCTTTCTCTCCCACTCTCTCTCTCCAAATGAATACATAAAATCTTAAACAACAACAACAACAACCTGGAATGGGTCAACTATAACTCACAAGCCAAATCTGCCTACCACTTGTTTTTTATACATAAAGTTTTATTGGAACACCATTTGTTTCTGTATTGTCTGTGGCTACTTTTGTGCTTTACAGCTCACATGATCCTTAAAGCCTAAATGTTTAGTATCTGCTCCATTACAGAAAAAGGTGTGGACTCCTGGTGAAGAGTAATGATAAAATGATTCCTTTTCCTTTTTGCTTCTCAGACAAGCTCATCCCAATTAGTCTAGTCATGTACTATCTAATATGGTAGCCATTTGCCGTATGTGACTAGCACACACTTGAAATGTAGCTAGTCAGAACTGCTGTGGAAAATACACACCAGATTTCAAGGGCTCGGTAACAACAATAAAAAAAGTAAAAATCTCAATAATTTTTAAAATATTGATCAATATTGTTGCAATGATAGTACTTTCGATATACTGGGTTAAATAAAATATATCACTAAAATTACTTGGCCATTCTTTTTATTTTTTTAATGTAGCTACTAGAAAATTTTAAAATGCATATGAAGTATACATTTTATTTCTATTGGACAGTAGTGGCTTAGAGTCTAGGCCCTGAACAAAATAATGCTCTCAGAACTAGGTCTTTCTAGGATTTGATCCTAAAATAACAACTTGAACTTACATCTGTATCTACGCTTTACTCCTACAACCTAGTGGCAAATGATAGATAATTGGTCTGCTTTTCGATTTGCTTAGTAACTGAATTGCACCACCTGTCTGGATAATCTGGTCCTTGAGATACATACAGACACAGTGCAAGTTGCTGGGATCGAACTGTCTGGGCACAATAAATTTTGGTGAAGGTCAATTACATTCTTTCGCTTTCCCTCATTACCTAGATAAGAACAATGCAAGCTCTCACTTCCAGCAAATTCACTGCAGCATATAAACAAGTGGAAGTAAGCAAGAAGAGCAGAAAACACTCTGCTAGAAAAAAGACAAGTTCATGTCCCCCCATATTTGCCAAATGCAAAGACAATTTGAACAACACAAATGACCTTACATAATTCATTAATTATCACTGCAACTTCACATGTATTCTGCTCAGCACATACCTCACTTAACAACCAAAGTTAACAGATACGGAATATATGTGCGTGTGTGCGTGCGTGTGTGTGTGTCAGTGAGTTTACCCTCTGGTGAGCATATTATTTCAACGTAAGTCTTTGTAGTGTAATTAGACGATGTGATGAACATTTACATAGCCGACTAGATGCTTGCGGCCCTGGGGAGGAGTATTCTCCTCCTCATATCTGCAGTATTTTGAAATACAGCACCCCTTCCCAAGACGTCAACACCCATCTCTCCCAGGCCACACAGAGCCCGCCACATAAGGTGTGGCTGTGATGGCAACAGGCCGATTTTCACCACTCAGGGAAGCAGCACCATCAGGCAAGTGCAGAGTCACTGCCATGGGGACAGAAAAGGTGGGAAGCAAAGCACTGACCACCACCAGCCCCACCAGCACCTCTATGACAGTTTTTAAAATTATGCTATTTTCAACTCAACATAGGCCAAACCCCTGAAGTTCTTTAGTGGATGAACAGAAATCCAATCTCCAATACCCTGATCAGAGCCTTCCCTGACACTGTCTCTCCATCACACATTTCAACTCTCCAATCACCAAATTGCTAAAACCCTCAAGTCAGGCACATTCGCTTTGCTGATGGCAAGGGATTGGGGAGAAGAGGATACTGTTCCTCCTTGCTCTGGAGTTGCTTAGAATTAGAAAGTAGAAAGACGAGCACAAAGAGAAGCCTGATGGGAGGCAGACAAGGTAAATCCCGAGCAGAGAAGCAAAGCGCTAGGAGTCTGCAAAGGTGGGCAAGTCCCTGAATTTTCAACTGGAGAAGAAGTGGGCCATTTTCATGGAAAGGATGGCACGAGACGAAGGGTGACAAAAGGATTCTATATGGAGGGAATTACAAAAGACAAAGAGGCAAGACAGCAGTGGGCACGTTGAAAGAATGGTAAGCAGCACATGTTGGCTGGAACATCAGTTTAGGGACTAGTGACAGACTTCACGAACAGCATGTTGGATTTGGGACATGGGGAGTGTCTCAACACTGAACAAAGAGACCGGGACTCCATTTGGCAGGCTAGGGGGAATAGCTGAAGACAAGATACAGAATGACAGGGAGTCAAGAGCCCGGACTAGGAGTCGAGAAGCCCTGAGATGAGTGGTGGGGGTGACTTGAGTTCTCTGGTGCCATATTGTGATTTTTTTTCTCGGAGGTGGACAGGACCAGACAGTCTCTAAAATTCCCACATGCCCTAAGAATAAGTCTGCATGCAGGAGGAAGACTGACGTGGCATCAGTGCAGCCAAAGGTGAGAGCCTGGGGACCAGGCAGGAGGTGACAGTGACACCACAAGGGATACATGGAAGTGAGAACCCCAGCGCATGTGTTTGAGTCTGAAGGAGAGCCTGGCACAGAAATACCTGATGCACTGAGAAAACAAAATTCTATAGGACTTATTTACTGTGTTGGTAGAACAGAAGGGAAGGAGTCAGAGATGATTTTCAGGTTTGGGGTCTAGGTACGTAAGAGAACAGGCACTTACTAACAAGCCCCTTCTCTATGGACACTGTGCCAGGCAAGAGTCTCAGGGATGAGTATGACAGGGTCCCGTAGCACAAAGTCCCACACTTGCACCGGTGTGAGGCTGCTGTTGGTCTGCACTTTGGTTTTGTTGTCATGTTACCATGTGTGGGAAGCATGGAGGGAGACAACAGTGGCAATTTCGTCCCTGGACTGGTGCCCCACAGCCCCCTAGCAGTAAAAGGGCAAGGGATCTGAATTCACAAACCCAGCTCCCTCGTTTTCTCCATGTGCCATGCCAAGCAACTACTGAAACCTTCCTGAGCTTCAACTGTCTCATCTGTAAGAGGTGGTTGATAACCTAACCCCCGTCAACTATGAAGAGGACCAGACAGGTTTATATATGGAGGAGCCTCTGAATCCCCAAAGGCTTTACGAATATTACTTGATGTGGTTAATTCTGAGGCGCTGGTGTGGCGTCCAGGTACCCAATAAGCTACAGACATGTAACCTGGAAGAGGCTTCCAACTAAAGGGAAGTTGGGAAGTCAAATCAGTTAAGATTGTAGTTCAAGTCATGAGGACAGACAAAAGGGCTGACGGAACCATGAGGGAAGGAAGCAGACAGATTAACCTCCACGAAGGGCCCACGTCCCACAACTGGGGCAAGAAAAGAGTCAAGAGAAATTAGGAAGTGTGCCAACTGCGGCATTAGAAAAAACATGGGGCTTGGAAACCCAGCCACCAGTCCAGACTCTCCTCCTAATTACTTGGCTTTGGGCAAGTTATATAAGCCCATAGTTTTTTAACTTGGACGCAGGCACCCCTGGGACATCGGACATCAGAGACATGCAGAAAGGTATGGAAACCTCAGCCTACCTGTATAGTTTCAATCCCCACCAAAGATATGAGGCAGGGAGTGGGGCAGGGGGTGCTTAGCAAGGTAAGAAGAGAACAAGAATTGTGAACATTGTGCTGGAATGCAGGGAGCCCTAAGGAAAGAGGGGCTTCCAGAAGGAAAAAGTGGTCAGAAGTTCCAAATCACGTGGGCTGTCTAGAAAGATGAACCCTACAGCAGCTAGTGGATTGAGGAATTCAGAAGTCACCGAGGACTCTGGAGAGGAGGGGTCTACAAAGTAGTGGGGCAGAGGTGGGGGGCAGCAGATGAAGAGGGCAGAGTTCATATGAGGAAGGTGGTGGAGGAAGGTGGAAGGTAGGAGGAGAGCTGATAAATGGTTCAGGCCATGGAATGGGGGAGATGCAGTATTTCTGGAGCCAAGAGGTGGGGCCAGAAAAGCAAGAGAGAAAGAAAAACTCATCAGTTACTGAGGAGTAGGCACCCATGTGCAGAGTTAGTTTTAGAAAAGAAGAAGGTGATTCTTCTGTTGGGACTGGGGGCGGCGGGTTAAGGACATGAGAAATTTGAGGTAAGGAAAGAAGAAGTGAAAAGCAGTAAGGTAAGACAGATTACAATTTTCACATGGGAGGAAACGTCCTTTGCTAAGAGCAGCGGGGCTGGGGTGCAGGGCTGGGACCCTGGACGTGTGCAAATGGTCTGGAAGAGCCCCAGTGGGGACCCAGATAGGGGGACCAAGCCAAGGAGGCGTGGCCACAAGGAGACCCTGAGAATTGCCTTCAAATAGGAGGCTCTGCCCGGGCAAAGAGGTGACTGGGCCGCCCTGAGAAGGGGATGGCTGACCAGGCTCTCTTTCAGAGCACTTTGCAGGTAAAGGGGTTGTGTTCTTCAGGCCAGCTGGAATACGCTCAATGCTCCCAGCTCAGAGCTTGCTCCAAGGAGAGGGAAACCGTCTTCATTCCTTTCTGCCACTCCTCTGTCTTGGAAATATGATGTGTTATGAGGGAAAATAAAACTAAAGAGGAGATCACAGTAATCATAAAATAACAGTGGGATACTAATTATTTAGACCAAATGTACTTAATAAAAGCAAATACAGGGGATAGGAGCAGTGTTAATTTCAACTTAAGAGAATACACCAAAGCACCTGTCACCCAGCTCTGCTAGATGATATGGGCCAATGTACATGAATTTACCAAATAATTAGGCTTTCTTCCTAGAACACCAGGGCCTTTAAAAATAATTTTAACAGCATGTTCTTAAAATAGAGCAATACATTTCCCTACTAGGCTGAGCATAATTCAATATCTTCCTGGTGTCTTGGGGTCATCATTAAAAAAATCTGTCACTAGGCTGGACTATATAATATGATAATGCCTTCAGGGGTGCTGAGGCGTGCAGTGCAGAGTACTTGTCCATTCAATAAAGACCCTAGGATGATGACCTCTAGGTCATCATAGTTAGTGAATTTGCAGTCTCTTCTCAACTGCTTTGTCTCAAGGTGAGAGATATCTTGCGATGTGTTGTCTGCAGCAATGTGAAAGCACTGAGGGTTCTAGGGAAAAACATATAATCAAATTTATTAAGCCAGGAACTGCTGTTTTCACAGAATTATAGCAAAGTGGGCTCTGGTTGAAAGGTCTAGGGTATTTCCATATGTTCCCTACAAAGCAAAGTGCATGGCTTTTGTGACAACTGTTTTACTCGGTGTTTAGATATTCCACTGGGTCCCATTTTCTTGTCTCTACACACTCAAAGAATGAGATGTGAAAAGTCTGAGCCCCAAGTAAACGTAAGTATTCATCGTATTGCCCTCTCCATATAAAAACTCTAGAGAGTCTTGGTTCAAGGTTATTCACAGGGTCTTCTTAACATAGACTCCAGAGTATTTTATTATAATAACAAAATATTTCCCATGTGTTTCTAAATGTCTAAAGGGCATAGGAACCCTTTTTCAGCCCTGAGTTTCTCATCTTAAATGGTACTATGATAGCCAACATCACTAAGGTTCTGGGTTTGGCGAGTCATCTTGACGCTTTCCAATAATGAATCCCTTATTTAATATTTATGAACCACAAGCTATTTGCAAATCCCTAACGCTGCTGACAACTAAAGAAAGGGAATATTAAAACAATGTTTCATCTTCATCTCTGTCCCATCCTACACCATGAAATGCTAAGCCGTTGGAGCTGTCACTCAAACACACATCTTCTAGGTCTACAGAAACCAGGACCGTTAAAAAGAAGAAAAGCAAGAAGAAGAAGAAATAACCATAAAACCTCATAAGCAATTCATAAGTACAAATAAATAATCTTACGTTTGGAATGTGGCTAGATATTTACACATTGACACATTAAAAAAATAGCTTCCTTTCTTAATAAAGGAAAGAGTCATGGTAAGTACCAAGACTTCCCTCCACTCATCCATTAGTGTGTTCTATAACTTGAACACCTAGGCTACAAAGCCCTTAGGGTTTTCTTTGAAATCTATGTCCCACATTCACAGCCCCTTCAGGGTAGGTGAAAGCGGAAAAAAATTGTGCATTCTGTCTCAAGGACAAATCCCTGACAGACAAGAGTTTCTCTGCCCAGATGCTAATATGCCACCCGCCTGTGTGTTACTGGACAGACAGCAAAAGAAACTGACCCCCAGGACATGTGGGTGAGTTAAGATGGAGCCTAATTACCACGACTGGATTCGAGGTTAATTTTCCTTTTCTGTCAATAGCACAAAATAAAAGACAGTTCATCAATCACATACATTAGCATAACCCGCAGGCCCAAGCCTCGAAAAAACTAGGCCAAATCTAAAAGAAATCAGAATAAACACAAGTCAGAACTTGAACAAAAGCAGATTATAATTTGCAACAATTTTTTTCTCCCTTACGCATGCTCAGTAATATCAAACAGAGTATGTCCAGAACAAGACTAAAAATAGGACCAAAGTAGGAAAGTGTTGCTAGCCAAGAGACTTTGTAACTATTCCTGCAAGGTAGGTAGGGATGATCAAACTTCTTAGAGTCACTTCTTCAGTATCTACCAGGAGCACCTGTTATAATGCTGTGAACACAGTGGATATTCAACAACTGCTTATTAACTAAATAAGGACAAAAAAATAATGGTGAAACTCAAAATTAATTAAAAAAAACTCCAGAGTGTGTTTCCTAGTTCTATTTTAGGGACAAGTTGAACATACGCCTGCTTCTCCATCCCCATCCATCAGCAGTCAGAGGATCACGAGGTGTGCTGGGGAGACGCTGAAGAATCAATGCCTTCACAGTGGAGACAGGAAATGACACAGAGCAAATAGATAACATTACTTTAACATCGTGATGCGTGTGTCTGGGTAAAGCACATATGGCATCTTACACAGTTAACATTTTAAAAATTTAAAAATTAAAATTTCAAAAGGTTAATATGCAAAAGCTGGGGGGTGGTTCTCAGAGTGCACACATCACCAAGACAGGTAAGGAAGCTGGGAAAATGCATCCCCCCGTAAAGACCTAGCTCCTGAGGGAAGAAGCGAGCCACAGCTGCGTGGCTGTTCGCCTTTAATTCATGTGAGATTGCGGTTCTCTGAGAGGAAAACCACTGTTCTCTTTGCAGAGTCAAGGGAAAAAATCTGTTTCCCCTTCTGCTGAAGGGAAAATTAAAACTAACCGGGTACCTAATTTAGGAATGAAAGCAAAAGGGAGAAACCTCTCAGTGTTCGTCCTGATTTCTCCAGTCCTCTTCTGTCTCCACACTTGCATGTCCCGAAGTGGGGGCCCTCCCCATCCCACCCCCAACTGTACATTTCCTGCTCCATTTCCAAAACAGCTACTACTCCTACTACCACAACGACTCTCATGCCGGAGTAAGGTAGGGATCTGCTCAGCTCTGCCTCCCAAAGAAGGGCTGATACTATTACCGATCGCACAAGGAACATTGCCTACTTCAGATGCACAGTTCATCCCAGAGCTGAAATTACTGGTCCTCATTCTGAAGCCAGAAGCAGCGATGTGTCTGAATTCCAGGGAGATGATTGAATGGAAATGTTCACATCTGATCACCTCTCACATACAAATTACTGTGTATGCCAATCTGGCAATTACCTCAAAAGTAATAGTAAACGCCATGCACTCAAATTCGTTATTATGGTTGCCTTCAATGATGGGAGGCAAGAACCTGAGTGCGGAAAATTTACTGAGGGGGAAAAATGAGTCTCTGTATCTATTTTAATTTTAAATCAAGTCATTTCATTTGGAAAACTCTTTTAATTTTGGAAAAGACTATTGAAATACCCGGCTAAGTATAAGAAAATAATCAGTTCATTTTCCCTGGCATACAAGGCAACTTTTACTGCACAGAAAACAAAACCTTGACTTCCACGCTTCTTCAATTGAATTCCAACAGAAAAGCTCTAAGTCCCTAGTACTTCTTAAAGGCACACAGAAACTGCATAAAGACGGTAAGAATGGCATAAAAATATGGTTATGTCCTCCTGTACAATGTATGACAGAGAAAACACCATATGTTCAACAAACCCTACTCTGTTTCCCGCCTGGCACATAAGAATACAGCTGGCCCTTGAACAATCTGGGTTTGAACTGCATGAGTCCACTGATATATGCATTTTTTTCAATAAATACAGTAGAGTACCGTAAATGCATTTTCTTTTCCTTACAATTTTCTTCACATTTTCTTTTCTCTAGTTGACTTTACTATAAGAATACAAGATGTAGTGCATGTAGTATTCAAAATATATGTTAATGGACTGTTTATATTATCAGTAAGGCAACAGTAGGCTATTAGCAACCAGGTTTGGGGGGAGTCAAAGATTATACTTGGATTGACTGCATGGGGGGTTGGTGCCCCTCACCCCCTTGCTGTTCAAGGGTCAACTGTATTTCCCAGCATCCCCTGCAGTTCGACAGGGGCAGTGTAATGTGGATAGAAGTGAGACAAACCATATTGAGGCCTTGTCCCCAAAACTTCCCACATTGTCCCCTATGCATCTCCCCCCTTCCTGGAGGTCAGCTGACAGGATGCAGGGTGCAGGGGATTCCGGGAAGAACCAGAGGATAGAGGAGCTCAAATCCCTGAATGGGTGTTGGGAGCAGAGCCAGCCGCACCCCGGCATCGCTGCTGACTTGTGTTGAGTCCCTGTGGTCTCCCCAGTGGGGGAGGCTGTTACTGTAGACGGCACATCCTAGCCTACCCAAATCAATGCTTGTGGCACCTTTGCTGTCAATGAAGGACATGTGCAGAGGGTCACAGGAAACACACAGTGCCAGCCGAGGTCAAAAAAGGCCATGCTTGGCCTTCTTGTTTCAGCTCTCCTGCTGTAAACAAGTGTCCTTTTCATGGTCCATTTAGTGCTATGATTTGCTTCACATTTTTGTTCTTTCTGTCCATGATTCTGCTGCTGAAAATGGCCCCCCAGGTACTGCTGCAGTGCTGGCCTGTGCTCCTAAGCACGAGAGAGCTGTAACGTGCCTGACACAGAAAACACACGTGTTAGGTACGCTTCACTCAGTCATGAATTAGTCGTGCTACTGGCTGCGAGCTCAATGTTAATGAATCAACATGAATAAAATAGTGTCCTTAAGCAGAAACACACACAAAGCAAGGTGATGTATTAATCAGCTGGCAAAAATACTGTGACTGGAGGCTCAGAGGAACCTAACCCTGTATTTCCTCCTAGGAGCAACGGTTCAACAGTTGCTAATTCAGTGTACTCGGTGACTTCGTAGAACTGAAACACCGCAAATAAAGAAAATGGACTCTGTCAGTGTCCTTTAGAGTTGTTGTGAGGATTATACAAGATATTGTACATGAAGTGCTTCGTGCATAAGGGGCATAAAAATGTTGGCTGCTACTTCCATTAAAACTTCAGCTGCACAGTAGACCAATGGAATCCCCTTACTTGGTCTCCACCCTACCTCGAATCCCTAATGGAATAAAGATTTTCTCTTTCGCAATAGCAAGTAGAAAATACATTGCAAGAGGGGCGCCTGGGTGGCTCAACGGGTTAAACGTCTGCCTTAAGCTCAGGTCATGATGATCTCAGGGTCCTGGGATAGAGCCCTGAGTCAGGCTCCCTGCTCTGTGGGGAGCCTGCTGCTCTCTCTCTCCTTCCCACCCCCCCCGGCTTGTGCTTTCTCTCAATTAAATAAATAAAATCTTTTTTTAAAAAAATAAGAAAATATGTTACAAGAGTTCAAGTACTACTTGGTACAACAAAGGATAAAGGAATTTCCCAATAACTTAACAGCATCTGGAAAGCAAGTGATCTAATGTACAACCAACTTATCAGTCTAATGTACAAATGTAATGATTTTAGTGTTTTCCTTTCCAAATGTCTACGGACCCTTCTTGCTTTCCAAGGAGATTGATAATCCCATCAAAAACGAGACAGAAGAATAAAAGACATTGTATTTATCTGGCAATTGTTCAATATTAAGGATCACCGAACGTTAACACCGTAATTCTGGAAGAGGCTATGTTTGAGATGGTGTCTATACACCATGTTCTCCCATACTTCTTTCTTACAGTGCTAAATCCTATCTCACAGATTTGAGAGAACCTCCAATGTATACTGCTAGGGCATACTCCAGTACCATATAGATAAGAAGTCTGGCATTATTGTTTTTATCTTTTAGGGACAAGAGGAACTAAGTCAAACACCCAAGGTATAGTGCAGCCCAAACCACATGGTTTAATGACAACAGGGAGCCCTTGTTCAGTGTCCATAATGCAGGCACTGCACGAGGGGCTGCCCACAGTTTATATCCCTCATCTTCACAACCATCCCACTACACAGGCTCAATTTATACCAGTGGAAGGAAGTGAGGTGCAGAAAGTTCAAATGACTCGCCTATGGTCACACAGCTGCTGAGCCTCGGACTCCCCAAGTGTCAGCTATAACACCAACCCCTTCGGTACACACCATGTATATAATGGCAGCACAGCCATCATCCACAGACATGCAGCCAGGAAGAGCCAGGAGGTGGACTCAACACTAGCCTTTTTGGGTTCCAAGTCTACACTTTTTTACCATACTTCCGTCCTTCTGAGAAAACAGTGGGGCACAGGTCAGCTTCGAGGATGCTTAATGAGACTGGCAAAGTTCCTCCACTAGCCTCATGATCTCAGTTTACCCAACACTTTAAAAATCGAAGCATAGTTTTTAATGAAATATTCCATTACATTAATACGGGCAATATGGTTGAAAAATCAAATAGCTGAGCAGAAAGGCCTAATTAAAAAGCAGTGGGGGCCTTGCCCCACCCCTCCCAAACCTCATTACCACTCCCCTGAAACAAATTCTGAGTCTTCAGAGAACTTTCTTCAGGGGACTATCTCCTTATCTCCAAATAATCTATTTAAACAGACAATTCTTGATGTATCGATTTCAGATATCTTTTAACTTCCTGCCATGACAGATGGAGATTTGCTTTCTTATACTCATCTCAATATAATTGTATTCTTAATTTTGTTTAAATCAATAAGCAAAGTCCACGTTATAATGAGTACATAATAAGAGTTGTACTATTCAAAGAAAAGCAATATATTGTGTTAAAATCAATTTCCTTTAAGGGTGCCTGGGTGGCTCAGTTGGTTAAGTGTCTGCTTTTGGCTCAGGTCATGATCCCAGGGTCCTGGGATTGAGTCCCATATTGGGCTCCTAGCTCAGTGGGGCATCTGCTTCTCCCTCTGCCTGCCACTACCCTCCCTCCCACTCGTGTTCTCTCTCTCTGACAAATAAATAAAATCTTTAAAAAATTAATTTCATTATGTAGTTTTTTTTACATAGCTTCCAGAAGTCTCTAATTGCCTTTTTTCCCTCTTCCTTTGCTTTAGTTACCTTTATGTTACTTGAATTTTTTTATGTTACTTGAATTTTACTTGAATTTTTTTCAAGCTCTTTAATCATAACTGGTTTTCTGGAATAGAAACGCCCTCTCCCCAGTGTCCACTTGCCAAGAGCCCTGCATTCTCCTGTTTTCATCTCAACCAGCTCCTCTGAAACTCTGCTGTTACCTGGACTTCCCATCACCACTCTCCAGAGACAGATTTTTCCTGAATTCCTCATCTCTTTTCTTGGTTTTCTCCTTCATTTTGCTGAAGCATATCTCCCCAAAACGTCTTCCAAAAAAACACCTGAAGTTGTTAATTCTCAACCAATCTTGTGATTATGGTCACCTGTGGTGACCTGGCACCCCTGGCAACAGCATCACGTCAACCATTACTATGCCAGTTTGATTCTGTGCCTAAGAAACACTGACCTTTGTGACTAACATTAGGCAGAGAAAAGATTATGCTCACAATATCTATGTAAAAAGAGCAGTGCTGGCTGGTTAACTTTCAGCTCTGCTCACCACACAGCCTGCTAAGATTAGCAGATCATCTCCTAACACTGAAGGTATCACTTTCTAAACTCTGGCGATATTATTATATTATTAGATTATAGTGAAAGGAACTACATAACACATTGCTCAGAACAAAAGGAAACATAAAAGTGGGTGTAAAGTAACTAATCTGAGCCATTGTTACATTGCCTTATATTTGCTTATGTGTGCACAGAAAAAACAAAATGGACAGTTGATATAATTGCCCAAATAACTTAGGAAAATTTACCCTCATATTGCACAAAGGTTTTGATCCCGAATTGCCTAAAATGTGCATATACATTAGTTTGATTTATTAAATAACCTTATAATACTATAGTGCAAAGCAAATTCGAGTTATTTATATAGATGCCTTTTTTCCTCCAGAGATCACTTTCCAGCAATCACTGGTTCATGCATTTGGTTTGGCATGAATCAAATGCATATCTCCAAGTAATTTAGGAATGAACAGTGCATTCCTCCCTCGTAAGAGAATGCCGTTTACACAGGTGTGATTCTTGTCTCTGATCCAGGGTGTGAGGGGGTTTCCCATTCTATTCTATATCGAAACCAAATCCTGTAAGGTAGTCAGTTTCTATTAAGTTACCTTGGGAATTAAAAATTCTGATTTAATTTACTATAAGTTGTAAAATTGTGAAGAAATGTGTTTGCAAATTCCAGTATTGCAAATACTGTAAAATTCTGATTTAATTTACTGTAAGTTACTGAAACAAAACCTTATTAAAAGAAACTCAGGTCGTTCTTAGAAAAATTAGCTCACTGAAGTCCTATGAGTGAGGTATTTGGTTGTTTGGAGGTGGCTCATCTACTAAGTTCTTAGATTGGACAGTTTGAGCTAAGATAGTTCTATACTTTCAGGTAAAAACTCACCACAATCATTATTAAATGTCAAAATAAGTTGCTTGAGATCTGTTTTCATGCCGGTGACTTATCTACACCAACAATTTATCATTCAGCAGGCTCTTGGTGGCAGCCAGGCAATGATTCGGAGAACTGAAACTCGGGATCATCTTTAAGGTGTAGGTGAAGTACAAAATTAATCCAATATTGAACAGCAGCTTTCATACCAAATGGAACGTATCACGTCGGACCGTGGCTTCCCATTGCTGGCTGTGTGATACTGACATCCATTGGCAAAGTGCCAATGCTTTAAATCCCTGGTACTTTAAATTCCTTTACCTGTAGTTACTTCCACACCCATACTGCTCAGTATGTTTTAGGTAATCTTTAACATCCTAGATTTCTTTTTCTCATTAGGGGAACAAATAAACACACATTTCTACTTTGTTTTTGGAGGTAACATGAAAGAGGTTTTCAGCTGTAAAATTTAATTGTTCAGAAAATTAGCTTTTGTCATGCTGCATTGTTCCTTTGTTCACACAGATCTCAAGACCCCAGTCCTTGGGTATGGGAGGAAGAAACAGTCACAGAGCACGCTTCACCTTTGCACACCTCCCCCTCATACAGGATCTTGTTTGAGCCTTCCTATGCAAAAAAGCAAGTCCAAGAAGTGCTTTCTGTTAGAGCAAAGTTGGAAAGGAGCAAACTCATGAGGACCATCGCCGACAAGAAAAATGGAAGAACAATACAGCCCAAACTATAAATGGGGGGGAAAAAGTGAGTTTTTTGCAAACAAATGTTAGGAGACATGGCTTGTTGTTTGCAAATAGCTTATAATCTAACTGGAGCTTATTCTTTGGATATCTTCAGTGATAGCACAGATTCATAACTTACAGGTAGATTTAACATTTGGTAACAGTCCAAGGCATCTGGAGCTGGGTCTGGAGAGTAAGAGTCTCCTGGGGTCAATAACCCTGGAGGCTGGAGAACGGCCCTTGTGCAATGGCGCCCCCCCCCCACTAGGATCTACCGCCTGAAAGTGCAGGTTTGACTCAGAGCCCAGGCTTCTCCTGCATCCCCAGGCCCTAGTCACACAGCTTGGTGCACATTGACAATAAATCCTGATTAAGAATCATCTGCTGAAATGCTGTCCTGATAAAAAGACTGGCAACGGCCCCACATCTCTCTCCTCTTGCTTTCCATGTAACCACTTTAGAACAGCACAATTTCTACATGGTAAATCTGCCTATTTGATCCAATCAAGGCATGTTCGCAGTTTGCCTACATGCAACGAATCTCTGGCTTTTGCAACAGTTGTACTGGTGTTTTATCGGTGCCTATTAAAAACTCTCGCTCTTGACAACTCCCCGTACCTCATCATCGTCATCTTCACTAGCAATGCTCAGCAGCTACCGCATCCCCCCATCTGCCGGCCTGCTTAGCAGCGTTTTGCATTCACTGTTGATAATCTTCATAACAGGCCTGCAAGGTAAACTGTGGCAAAGGCAGAAGACCTCGGAGGCCCAGGGATCTGGGTGGGAGTCCGGCTCTGCCGTGTACTAAATGCGTGATGACAGTAAGTTGCCCACCCATGCTGAGCCTGCTTGGCCAGCAATAAAATAGAGATTAAACACTTCCAACTTAGCATCGCATGGCTGTCATGTATGTGCTAACAGAGACTTAATGAATGACAGCTATCATCATTATTCTTATGATCTTGAAGATGAGTAAGAACTCAGGCTCTGAGACGTGAAGTCATTCACCTAAACCATCTGAGCGGCTGGTTCCAGAGCCTGTGCTCTCTCCCATGCGAGATACTGAACCACATACAGACACTTTAGAGCGTCCAGCATCCTCCGTTGCCACTGCTTATACTTTGCACGATATCTGTTTGCTTCTCAATTTTCCAAGATAATATACTGATTATTCCCCACCTCCATCTGTTGAGGAGCCACGACCACAACAGGAAGGCTGCTGCAACTTGCCCCTTTCTGTGAAGGCTCCTCCTCTGTTTCTTGAGGACACTCAAGAAAATAGGCACCTCTCTACACATTATAGATACATTCCGTTTCCTCAAAAAGCCCCAAATCCTGGGGAAGCGAATTAGCCAATAAAAAGCTTAACCACTAAGTTATTTCCTTTTAGGTCCACCATGATTTCATGTAAGTACTAGACACGAGTCCCTGCCTATCTCTACAATCTTATTAGTTGGGTAATGGGAAAGAAAATGAATGCCCATCTGGTTTAATCTTTTGGCTTTACATGCAATATCTGGAATATACAGTGCTTCTCGAAGGTGGCCTGAGAGTTTTTCAAATTAATTTGTAATTCCTTTGAAATATTTCCCTTAAACCACAGAATCCTATCCTTAGAAAATCCTTGAAACTCCTAATTCAAGGCTGTGCACTTAATAAGTGTTCTTGAGCACGGCAGGCTCTCCATAAATATTTGCTGACAGTTCAATAAGCATTAGCTGATGATGGTAACCCACTTAGAAAATATACGCAAACTGTATCAAGATGCATCGTGTGGGCACAGCCACATCATAATTCAGAAAAGTTTCCCTAAAGCAGCCAACCCATGCCGATAGCTGATGTTTCTCTCACGCTATGCTTAGATATTTGCAATTCTCTCTCTCTCTTTGTCCATTGCTAGTTCCTTTACATCATTCACGTCTCATTTCCAAAGTCAGAAGGAGCTTTCTTTGACTTCCTCCCCTCCGCCCACTTACTCTCTTTGGCATTGTTCCATTTTAGGTTCTTCACTGGACTTCTTAGTATCTGAAACATCTTATTCATTCATTCTTCTCTGCATTAGTTCACCTTCTACCCTCTGTCTCCTCCAATTGGAGGGGCAGCTCTGTGAGGGCAGGCACTCGACTTACAGGTGACCACTGAGCCCCGGCACCCAGTAGTGGGTTCTACACAAAGAACAAGTGAATGAAGAAGGGATGAATAAATACAGCAGTTTTTATAGTTGTCCTCCAGTTATGTCTCATAACTGAACCAAACTATAACCCAACACATGGGCAAGAGCTTGTTTCCATTTATATTATATCCCTTAAAGTCTTTAGAACAATTTTATCTATACTTTGGGTACTTAACAAATCTCTATTGAAAGAAGATTTGGGAAATATCTAAATGACTCTCTTAGTTAAGAATATTATTTGGGGCGCCTGGCTGGCACAGTCAGTTAAGCATCCAGCTCTTGGTTTTGGCTCAGGTCATGATCTCCAGGTCGTGGGATAGAGCCCTGCATTGTACTCTGTGTTGGGCATGGAGCCTCCTTAGGATTCTCGCTCCCTCTGCCCCTCCCCCCACCACTCTCACGCATGCTCTCTCTCTCTCTCTTAAAAAAAAAAAAAGAATATTATTTAATTCCAGTGGTTCGTATACTAAATGGTCAAACATTTGAATGGCAAAACCATTATTATCCGACTACCATAATTCCTAAAACCATTGATGAGACTATCTGGAAGGATGCTGGTCATTTATTTCCAATGCGATTCTCAATTATTTCAACCTCGGTTCAAAGAGTGTTCCCTAATCGGCCATATCTGGCAAATGGACACATGGTCCAGATGAGTATAGTATTTGAAGCAATTACCTCAGGTTTCTGAAAGCATTTACCACTTGTAGCAGTTCACTTACTTTTTTTAACGCACCTAGTAAAGATACCTAAGACGACCATCATAATAATGCAGTGTACTTTTTGGCTAAAAAAACCCAAAAAACAAAAACAAAAGGAGAGTAATTTCAAATTCTCTCTAGTAGGCACTAGGCACATGCTGTAAATTACCCTTGGCTTCAACTGGTTAATTTTTTTCACCACATCATAAGTCAGAGGTTTCATAATTTCCATTTTCCTGCTGAAAATGTAAACTTCATAATGAGGTAAGAAATATATTCTTTTATCATTTGCACATTTTGGGATCTAGAAAACCTTCTACGGTGTATTTTATTAGATATAATAGCTTCCAACACATTGGCTGATACTAATCTTTTTTTCTAGATTACACGAGACTTCTAGAATAGCAAGAGGTAATCAAATAAACCACTCCAACTATTACAACAAGAAGAAACTACAAGAAGAAACTACAAAAAGGGTAAAATAGTAAACTAGAAAGGCAAAAAACATTGAAGATACAAAACTTAATACACGTAAATGAGACATAAAATGGGAATTTGCCTGTCGGCTCCAAACTTCAGCTAAAGCTCAGGGGGGGGAAACTTACTCTGGCCTTAAAGACGTATCACCTCAAGCTCTATTAAGACTTACCTAACCTGGTTTTCGGACCATTCATACCCATCTCCTTCCTCCTTCCTCTCTTAGCAGACTAGAGGTTGCTGGGGAGGAGATTCTCCAAGGTAAAACAATCCCGCCCACTGGGAGTTCTCTGGCCTTGCGCACTCACCCACCTGCTGCTGCTAAGTGAGGGAGGTGCCCTAAGGCAAGCCCTTGCAGGGGTACTTGCAGGGACGAGAAACTGGACCTGATATTTTAAACACCTGAAAGCAACTGGAAAAGGAGGTCTACCCAAGAAAATGTTTAAAAACCTGTGTTTGAGGTTTACAAAGTGGTTTTTGTGGTTGTTTTTGGTGTTTGTTTGGGTTTTTTTTTTTGTTTTTTGTTTATTTTCAGAAGATCAAACCAAAATTTTGCCGGAGCACTCAACTGAGTTTACTGACCCTTGATTGGGGGAAATGTGTAGTTTACTGAATGCTAAAAGCTTTTTGATGTTTTGGGCAGGACTATTTTAAAAAAACTTCGTCCTTACTTCTGTTCTCATTCAACATCATTAAAACAAGAAAAGAGACAAAGCCCCTAATTCTCTAAAATTATTAACTTGATCTTGAATAGGTATGTATATACTTGTTTTGGTCTAGATGCACAAACATAAGCACACACACACACACACAACACAGAGCTCTAAAATTCCTAATCAAACATAGGTGGTTTTAAGCTATTTCTTTTTTCTCTTCTTTTAAAGGAAAACTGCTCTGTTCATACTCCTCAAGTCCTCCAATGGGTTTTCTTCTTTCAGAATGTTTTTTTTCCTGGAGATGGTCATTGAAATGAATGAAAAATGGACAGGCCCGGCCAAGTGAATTCTTGGCTGTAACATCCTTGGGAAGTGCTTTGTGGGTAGGCGGCTGAATGAACCGCTATAAAAGTCACGGAGTTGGCACTTAATCATTTCCGTTTCTCTGTTCCTGGTCCACATCGCTCCTTTTTGCTTGCATAAAAAATGTCAGGCTGCTAACAGGGAATCAATGTTTTAATGTTCAATTTCAATCAAATACTGAATATGTGTTTTCTAATAAGAGTTTCTTCAACAAATTTTCTGGTTTTGTCCATGGTGGGAAAGATAACTCACATCCACAGAGCCAACTTTTATTCAAGTTCTTCCAACTCAGATTTTTGTATGAACCGTAGAGTATCCAGCACTCGTATCAGGGTCTGCTATGCTTCTCCCTATATCCTCTTGTCTCTTCTGTAGTAATAAGAACTGGACATTCAGTGAGGTCCATTGCCATTCAGCTACAAGCCTACATTCTCTAGCTTCTTCTGCATTGGGTGTGATCAGGTGACCAAGCTTTAGCCAAAGAGATATGCAACCTCCAAACCTCCAAGTAGCCTCCTCATGGGGATGGAGGATTGCCCTTTTTGTCACTCCCTCTTTTCAACTGGCTAGAATGCAGATCTGATGAGATGGCTGGAGCTCTAGCAGCCATCCTGGACCATGAGGTAGAAGCCTAGTAATCAGGGTTGAGAGCAGAGTAATACAATCTTGGGTCCTGACAGCTTGGTGAAGACATCACACCAACCTTGGACTACCTACCTTTGGATTTCTTTTATTAAAAGAGAAATAGATGATCTCATTGAAGTTATTAAAAATTATTTTAGGCTTTTGGTCACATGTGGCAAAACCTGATCCTAACTGATACAGCACTCTCCTTGGGCTTTCCTGGCAATCTTTCTACCAAATTTTGTTCTCAAACCCATTTAGACTTGGTTCTAAAGACCCAGGGTCTCTAAATTTCATCAGGCAGATTCATAGGACACCATTAGCTAAATTCCTTCATTTCACAGGTCTAAATGGCAGGCATAGCATTATCTTGGAATGATACTGGAGATCATCTATGCAACCCCAGAAGAATTTATCCTGCCCAGAATGGAAACAACAAGCTGGAGACTCTGCTTGTCATGTTCTGGAATGCTCTGTCCACTCCACTAGCTTCATAGGGCAGCAGAACATCTGCTTCTGAGAACTATCAATGTCTGTCTCTCTGAACTACGAACCAGAGAACGAGATTCCCTGTCTGAAGACAATGTTTTTGCTTCAGAAGCATTATCTTAAGGGAAGTAAGTCAGTCAGAGGTCGGTTGGCTTAAACCAACTCCTTCCTCAACATTTGCTGCAACATGGACGGGACTGGAGGAGATAATGCTAAGCAAAATAAGTCAAGCAGAGACAAACAATTATCATATGGTTTCACTCATTTATGGAACATAAGAAGTAGAAAGATCGGTAGGAGAAGATAGGGAAGAAGAAAGGGGGGGTAAACAGAAGAGGGAATGAACCATGAGAGACTATGGACTCTGGGAAACAAACTGAGGGCTTCAGAGGGGAGAGGGGTGGGGTAATGGGATAGGCTGGTGATGGGTATTAAGGAGGGCACATATTGCATGGTGCACTGGGTGTTATACGCAAGTAATGAATCATGGAACTTCACATCAAAAACTAGGGATGTACTGTATGGTGACTAACATAATAAAAAATATTATTATAAAATAAAAAAATAAAAAATAAAAATATGAACACAAAAAATAAAAATAAAAATAAACCAACTCCTTCCAAAATGTGCTTCGTCTCAATGCATTTTCTAAACTCAGGTTTCAGGTTGGTGGACAGACAGCAGACTTACGTGTTATAAGCTCAGAAACAACCATTGCTGTAGCTATGACTTCGTTCAATTCTCTACCTTTGCTGTTTGGGAGGTTTAGGACAGTCTGGTCAATGGCGTTATTATCCTGACGACAAGCCAAGCAAAGCCACGCCGTCTGCATGAGGTTTTTAAAAGCCACAAAGATTTCTTGTAATACTGTCACCATGCAAAATGACAATTTGTAAACCTGCATAAGCTGCCGACTCATTCAGTGACATGACAATTAGAAAAGCACCATGACATGATTAGTTGCATTTTGTATAAAAGAGATATTCTTCAGGGATTTAATTGATATAATGTATAAACAGAAAATATTTTCCTCACATCCTTAAGCATGGACAAAATTCACAGAAATTCCTCAAGCTACCCCTGAGGTTTAGGAAAGCTGAAAACACATTCCCATTTGTCTCTTAAGACCACTTCCCTGTACCAACTACTATAGGACTTAAACCCAAATGAATAGTCAAAGAGGGTTAACACAGTTTAGTTCCGTTTCATATTAGAATAAGGCTTCCAAACATGTCCCCAGACACATTTATGTAATGTCTTCTTTATTCATGGTTAACTTCCTGGACTCCTAACCAGACATTTCCATAAAGCCATCCTAACAAGTGATGCCATTCACTGCATACTCCATAACTATGCTCCGTGCATTTGGAGGGACAGAGAAGGGCCCACAGCATGCTAACTCGGGACCCTATGGAGTGATGGTCTGGCCCACTCAGTCAATTCACACACTCACACATAAGTCAAGCACGTAGCTTAGTACCGGGTATGCAGTGGGCTCGGTATTACCCTTATAGCTGTTACTACCACGAATTTCTTTTTTTTTTTTTTAAAGATTTTATTTACTTATTTGACAGAGAGAGAGACAACAAGAGAGGGAACACAAGCAGGAGGAGTGGGAGAGGAAGAAGTAGTTCCCAGCAGAGGAGCCTGATGTGGGGCTCGATCCCAGAACGCCGGGATCACGCCCTGAGCCGAATTTACCATGAATTTCTTTTCCTATCAGCTAGTGACGCTGACCAGTAAGAGCCATCAACTAAGAAAATAACGAACAGCAACACATCACCAATGACCTGATATGAAATGATTAATCTAATAAAATGAGGGATATGGAAATGCTTTTAGAATCCGAAGGGTGGTTTCATCAACAGAGATATATTCCTCTACCTCCTTCTGAGAGAATCTAAAGTTGCACTTGCCTTTGTGTAACTATCTCCATAGGTCTCCATGTCCTTTGCTATTAAAAAGTATAGCCTCTAAAATAAAATGAAAAATTAAATTAAAAAGTCAAAGGGATGGTACAAAGGTAAGGTGCAAGGGATCCGTCATCTGAACATCCAAGTCCCCACAGTCAGGAGGGTGGGTGGGAGGGCACAGGTGGCCTGAGCACCACATCCGCAGACGAATGGAGCACTGACAGGAAACCCTCCAAATGAAACAGCCTCACCCCCTCCCCCCAGCTGAGTGTCATAGCCCGTCTCTTCCTGATGCCAGGTGAGGTGGGGACCTAAAGGCATAGCGCAAGTGCAGTGAAAACCATCACAGAGCTTACAAAGATGCAGTATTTCATAAAGGCACGAGCAGTGCCAAAAACCTGTTCAGATCACGGCACAGCTGCTGACAGGAGTGAGGCCAGCCTACAACCGACAGGGTTAAAACTGACGCAGATGGTGACGGGATGTTGCTTCCAGAGAGGACGATCCAACTCCCAAAGGATTTAGAGAGCCTTTGGGAAACTACTGGCAGCCTCGAAGACCGTTCCAGAAATGACCCCCTTGAGAACCAGGCAGTGTAAGGTGAAACGTGAAGCAAAGGACATCGTAGCATATTATTATGTGATCGCAGAGACAGCAGAAGGAACATCAACAATGTGACTGTCTGCTGGGGCTGCTGCAGCATTACCCCGCAGGCCGGGGGCTTAAACAACAGAAACTTCTGCGTTCATGGTTCCGGAGGCCGCAGCCTAGGGCAAGGTGTGGGCAGCTTTGGTTTCTCCAGAGGCCCCTCTCCTCTCACTGCAGCTTCAAAGTGTGCTCTGGTGTCTCTTTCTCTTCTCATAAGGACATCAGTCCTACTGCATTAAGGCCCGACCTTCTGACCTCATTGAACCTTAACTACCCCCGAAAGGCCAAATACAATCACACTAGGGGGTAGGGCTTCAATATATGAATTTTGGGGACACAATTCAGTCCATAACAACCATCAAAAACGTGGGAATAACAGAGATGGAAGAGTCGAGGGTGGCTTCCAGAATCCTGCCTTCTCAGAGATGAGGAACCCATACAAGAATTCAGGGAGGGGAGAGAAGAAATGCAGATGGATGAATTCTGTATTGGGCAAACGAAATTGTTACAAATACACAAATTGTGTATATGATGTGACACAAATGGTCACATCCAAGAGGCAGATGAATATATGGGGACTAGAACTCAGGTGAGGTTATCTGTCCAAATGTAGGCAGGTAGGTAGATAAGTAGATAAGATGGGTGGGTAGAAGGATGGATGGATGGGTAAATGGATGGATGGATGGATGGATGGATAGATAGACAGACAGACAGAAAGATATGGAAATTGTTAGTGGTATTTGACACCATAGGAGTGGCAGAGATGACCCAAGGAGACTGTAAAAATAGAGAAAGTGGCCAAGACAGATCCACATTTAAGAGATACAGAAAGGAGCCAAGGGAGGAAACCAAGAAGTAACAGAAAAATAGGAATTATTCAGGAGACAGTGTGTAGTTAACAAGGATAAAAGTGGAAATGATCAAGTCTTCAAAAAGGAGATGACGTCTGCAGAGTTGATCCCCAGCTACTAAAATCAGGCAAACATCAGAACTAAGAACTCCTCGGATGGCTGTTGAAGACAGAGTGGAACCCCAAAACGTCTGTGTGATTTATTTATACAACTGGCCTGGGTTTGCTCTTGGCAGGCAGATGGGGTTAACAGTCCAGGGGTGTGCTGACAGCCAGCTTCAGTTCAGTGACACATTAGGAGTCTTCTCTCTGCCACATGACTAAGTACCCTGCTTCATTCGGGGCATTCCACACGAAGGGTTCCTCTCTCACCCTATGGGGTGAAACAACCTCCAATACTCCTGAAGATCAGAAACCCAGTCTCCCCCCCCCCCCTTGCTCATTACAGGGATCTGCAGAAGCACTTTCCGTATTCCTTACAGAGTCCAATATGGAAAAACAGTAAGTTTTGTAGTGAAAATTTGCTACCAAAAATAACAGTCAATAAAACCAGACCACTTAGCAATGTTATAATGACTATTAAAACAGGTCTTTCACAGATGACAGCTATACTTGTGGTGAGCCCAGCAGAACACACAGACTTGTGGAATCACTAGGGTGTACATCTGTAACTAATATAACATTGTGTGTCAACTGTATTTCAATTAAAAACAACAACAATAACAACAACATCTTTCGGAATAAAGCATTTAAAGCTGTGAGTGTTTTAAATGACCTTCAAAGAGGTAAAAACTGAGCACAGCCAAAACAGTATTTTGGTTGGTTGACTGAAACCGGACCCACCCTCTATATGACCAATCATTAATGAAGCTCACCATTTATCCTGCAGTGGCTGAGTCAGGTACATTAAATGGGCATGGCTGAGGTCTACATGGCTCAAACCAAGTGAACCATCTGGCAATTCTAAGTCACCCCAGCCAAGACTGCCAGCCTGGGAATCATCAGAAGTAGAAGCAATGTCGCCCACTCTGAGCACAGCACACATGGGCAACAGCATTGTCCAAGGGAAGAGCTGCCTGAATAGGTTCGTCCACATGGCCCAGCTGCTTATGCTACGGAGGAGTATATTCTCTTGAATATGCAAGTTCTATCCAAAAATAAAAAAAATCTCTTCATTCTCCCTTTTTCCTGGCACTCATGCACACACAGAAATAATAATGATGGCGATGATGATGCAAAAGTAAGAGAATGGCATGACTCCTGCACAATGATGTGAATATACTGAACGTTACTGAACACGTAAAAATGATTAAGATGGAAAATTTTATGTGGGCTTTTTATTACAATCTTTAAAAGTTTTCAATAAAATGCAAGAAAGAAGAGAGAGAAAGACAAAGCCATGGACTTTTACCCTATTCATAAGCTCAACTAAATTATAGACTCATGGGACAGCATAAGAGATGTAAGGTCCAAATCTCAGGGATATTTCCACTCATGCCCTTGTCCAATGGAAATTTATTCTAAACATAATGAGTACAAATGGCTGCACACGTGCAAACAGGGGAGTTGGGGGTTTGTTTGACTTCTCTTTTTTGACTCCCATACTTTACATCCATTTGATGGAAGGGATCAGAGGACTCTTGTTTAACTTAATTTCCCCTTACCACCTGCATTAGAAATGCCAAGACCGCTGTGTCTTCAAATTTTGTGATATTGGAAAGTTTTATTTATTGAGATAAACAGAGATGTTGGCACAATAAAAAGATCTGATACACACGCAACATATGTAGTACATCACTGCTATAAATCAAAGGGGGAAAAGCCTTGTATTTGCTTTGTGTGGATTCCTCCTCTTCAGGTCCAAAGCTTCTGCTTAGAGTTCATTACTGTATCAAGGTGTCTTCAAGTTCTGGAAACACAGGCAGGCACACACACACACACACACACACACACACACACACATCATGGTCGATTTTATTATCAACAAAAAGATCTGACAATCATCTTCTTTGTTTTTAGACACAAGTGAAGGGTGTTTTTGTTTGTGCATCAGATCTATTGGTGAAGTCATCACAGCCCTGGGAATTACTCACTGGCTAAATAAGCTTGCTGTGACACCAGGGGAATATAAACCATTGTTTTTTCCAGGACTCACAGTAACAGACACTATTTCTACTTGTTCGTATTTAAAGGTAAGAGAAGGGGAATCTTGGAAAATAAATTCTAAAGATTTAGAAAAGCATAACTGTATGTCTGCTTTAAAAACACTTTGCACATATGTGAACACAATAAAATTTCTATTCCAGTTCATTACATAGTGTTATCACTGCTTTCTTCCCCCAGTCTGCCTCGTTCACCCCTTCCAGCTCTGGCATGTAACAAACCCGTCCCTACTGTAGTAAGAGCAGCAGCTCTCTCAAGTCCTCCGAGAGAAGGTGGGGCAATTTCCTCTACCTCCATGCTGATTGCTTGAGATGCAAGGAAGGAAACAAATGGTCTTTCAGGTCCATAGTCACTGAACCACATTGGCAAAGCTTTGAGTTAAGGAAGAACTAATGCTCCAAACTGTGGTCTAACTGTGCTAGGTCTGTACCTGGACTTGGTTCCCTTTAATTAATTAATTAATTAATTAGAGAGAGAGAGCAGTAGGGAGGGGCAGAGGGAGAGGGGGAGACAGAAGCCCAAGCAGGTTCCTCACCCAGCCCGATGCGGGGCCCAATCTCATGACCTGAGCCGAAATCAAGAGTCAGAGGCTCCACCAACTGAGCCACCCAGGCGCCCCAATTCCCTTTAATACAACCATTCAGTGGCAGCACCCTCTCCTCACAACCCGTGTCACTGAAAAATGAGCAACAAAGATGCAGGTTCATCTGGGTGCCAGCTGTTTGCCTGGTATGCATAAAATAATCTTTCATTTAGAAATGCTTGCTTTCACACATGTCCCTGTCTTCTTTGTGACATACGTCACAACCTTTTATTCCTCCAAGTGGCCTATAAAGCTTAAGGGTTGACGTGCCCCTTCCCACAGGGTACACTAGCACATACCCTCCAGAACAGTTAAAAAGAAGATAATGGTCCTGCTCATCGCCTCCCCGTTCTAGCTGGGGACTGTTTGTTACCTGCAGGCCCTCAGCAAAGGCTCTCAGGAGAGAGTCCTACAACAAGCAATTGGCACAGCCTACGCAGCTCCCATGTCTGCCCGCCAGCATCTCCGTCTGTCCCGCTGGCTGCTCTTCCAACAAGCTTTGCAAGGTGATGGGCATTCCTGCCTAAACCCACTGCGGCCAGAGGGCAAAGCATCATGCCACTACTTAGTTAAAGCTGCTTGGGTTGGGGGAGGTGGCAGTGGGAGCGGCACTGGAAGAGAAGGTCCCAGTGTCCAGAAACAGAGACCCCCATTCAAGTTCCTAGCTGGGTAAGTACCTTTGTGACCCAGGGGAAGTTACTTAACCTCCCTAAGGCCTAATTTCTTCAGCTGTGAGACAGAGATGATAAGGACAGAGATGACAATGTCCTCCAAAGCATGCCCAGAGAATTACAGAGAATTGCACACGAAAGTTCTTGACTTGTGCCTGACGGATCGTGGGAAAGTCCCAATACTACTATTACTGCTCACATGTGCTCAAACTCCTCAAGGGACCCATGAACGGGCTTCATCAATTGAACCGTTTTTGGACATTACCTTGAGTTCCTCAATTAAAGCTGTTATTGGTTTCTAATCAATTTAAATCAAATATTTAGAACTTGGCACAGCACCACCCCCTGGTTTGGCTCTTCTCCTAGAGAGCCCGCTCGGCATCTGATCACCTCAGGCCGCTAAACCGAAGTTCTCTTGTACTACCACCTTTGTCTCAAAGAAAAATGTTCTCTACCTCCTCTCTTAAGGACAAACACCCTAAGACAGAGGTACTAACTCCACCATTAAGACTTTAACTGTAATGCTTGCTCCTGGTTAACTGTCCAGATTAAATTGGGAGTGACCTAAGCCATCTATGTGAAAGTGCCCAGGATGCCAGAGGGTCACAAAGAAGATATTTCATGATTTCTGGACGGTGCCAGTTGTCTCCGTCACAGTGGCTTCCATGTCCACAGCTCTGGTGGAAGGAAGCAACCTTAGGTGACCAGGTTCTGCTCCACCTGCCAGCCAGCCGCTACCAACTGGCGCAGGGTGGACACTGTGATGACACGGACTGGGTCACAGGGCTGTAAGCCTGTCTCTTTCCAATCTGAACAAGGAAAACAGAAAGAGCAGCAAAAGGAGGAGCAAGAAGAAAAGCTGCAAGGGTCAGAGACAGAGAAAAAGAGAGGGCAGCGGGGCTACCATGAACACAAGATGCCTGGAGAACGTGGAGAGAAAGGAGGACCGAGGCGGTGGCGGGAAGGCTACGCGGTGGCAGCGGGGAGAAAGGCAGGAAGCCAGCTGGCAGTGCTCACCCAGGCACGGGTTGCTGGGTTACATTCCCCCGCAGCCTTCGAGTGAAGATCCAGAAACACCTGCTGCTGCGGGCCCCAGACCAGCAGCTCGGGATTCACAATAACCCCTGGAGCTCCCAACTTTCCGAGGCCCAGCCCCGGGCTCCCGCTCTCAGATTTCCACAGGCTCGTCTTTCACTCCACGCCTCGTGTGCAGGCTTACCTGCATGGATTTCTGTCCCGAGTCTCCCAGAAATCCTGCCCTTTATTGCTCTCACTTAGTCCTCAAAACACCTGACCTTAAGACAGACGTTAGAAAAGGCACCCCAAACTACTTCTATTACCTGTTTTATAACATGGAGTTTTATATTTCATTACAGCATTCTTTCTGCACCACATCACGCTGCTCAATAAAACTCTTTCTTTACAACAGCATTCCTTCATCTTAAAGAAATGAAGGAGTCGCGTGTCTGTTCTGTTCCATGTCAGGGGTGATGCTGGGCAGCCGGGAATGAGCTCCATGGGAATGACTTTACAAGCTGGCTCTCCCGCCATTAGACCCAGGCTCTGCGCCCAAACAAGTCCCCTGGCCCTCTGCAGGACGTGGAGGAGGCAGAGCCATCTGCTTGGAAAGCACGCTATTCCCACCTAATGGCCAGCCCTGAGCTAGGACGTGTCTTGATCCAAAGGGCTGCATCACATTATATTTTGCACAGCTCTGGTTTACTTATTTCAGGAACACCAAGTACACTGCATTTTATAGTCAAACGTATTATCAACTACAGAACAAAACCTACTTTAAACATGTTCCCCAGGCCTGCACAGAATACCATTTACATGCTATAGTATGAATATACAAAGATTCAAATATTAGAAATGTGCAAAATACACACACACACACACACACACTCCTGCTGAGTGCTTTCCTTTAGGAACAAAAAGACATGAGGGAAAAATCTAGACTTCTTTTTGTCTTTAAGAAATGTAGTTTAATCTGGGACATTCAAAGAGACAATTAGGTCATCTATTATGCACCAAAATCTTGGACGAAATGCCAAGCAAGTATTTAATTTGAAAAACTGCCTTGGAATTCTGCTAATTTTTTTTAACTTTTATAAACCTTTTGATTTGCAGAGTATTGATTAAGCAGTTTCAGATGACATTCCAGACATGACAGGGTCTCAAGGAAAAATGTATATGATCTTTTTTGTGTGGATTTTTCTTTTGCTTTTTTAGAAATTTTTTTTATTTTGCAAGATTTCAAACCTCTGTATAATTTCAAAAACTATACAACCCCTCCATCGATGGCTCACTGAAATTCATCGATGGTTCACATTATTCCTCATCACTTTGTGTCCCTCTCCATAAATACATACATTATTATCATTGCTGACCCATTTGAGAGTATGCTGCAGACATTATGATCCTTTACAGCTAAATGCTTCACTGCTGATCTCCTAAAAACTGGGATGTTCTCATATATAATCTACACTGGGTTGAATAGTGTCTCCCCCCCAAAAAAAAAATCATGTCCACCTGGAACCTCAAATTGTAACCTTATTTGGAAACAGGATCTCTGCAGATGCAATTAGTTAAGATGAGGTCACTGGATTAGGGTGGGGCCTAACCCCAATGACTAGCATCCTTATAAGGCCATGTGAAGACACAGACACAGGGAAAATGCCAAGTGATGCCAAAAGCACAGTTTGTGGCGACGCAACTAAAAGCAAGGGAAGACAAGAATTGCCAGCAACCACAAGAAGCTGGAAGAAGCAAGGAGAGAGTTTTCCCTAGAACCTCCAGAGGGAACATGGCCCTCCCGACATCCTGATTTCAGGCTTCTAGCCTCCAGAACTGTGAGAGAGTATATTTTTGTTGTTTTAAGCCACCCAGTTTGGGGAACTTTGTTACAGCGGTCCTGGGGAACTAATACATAACCACAATCCACTGACGAAGTTCAGGAAATTTAACATTGATACAATGCTAATATCTAATAGATAGCCTGCATTCGAATTTCATAAATTTTCCCAATAACGTCCTTTATAAAATTTTTGCCCCAAACCAGGCTTCAGTCCAGGATCAAACACTGCATTTAGCAATGTCAAGCCTCCTGAGTCTCCTTCCACCTCAATCAGCTCTTCATTTCATTGTCCTCCAACATGTTGATGGTTTTGGTAAGTACACGCCGATTGTTTGTGGACCAAAGTAGATAGCTTAAGATATCGAGCATACATGGCATTTTCTTGTACCGTTGCTTTTCTATGCATGGTACCACTATTACCAACCTCTCTGTCTTTCTACACATCTCCTTACCCCCTAATTAAAGGCCCACACTAAGGCCTACTTCCGCCATGAATCCTTTATCTACTCCCAGTCATGTCATTCCTCTCTCTTCTGGAATTCTGTAATAGTTACTGTATCAAGAGTTCATTTGACTATTAATGATAATCTGACTTTATTGTCATTTGACTTTTCATACCCATGTGTCCTATCTTATCAAAATCCTCCTTACAGCTGGTACTCTGTCAATATATCCATCACTTGAATTTAATTAAGTTAATATTTTCAGTAACTTATTATACAATTAAACACTTGGTACTCTCACTCACTGACTTTTCCTGCTTGACTTGGATGTAACACAGAAGAAAGTAATAAAAAGTGGATCTTTCCATTTCAGAAAAGTCAGTTAATTGTAAATCAGTAATTATTTCCATAAGAACAATTATTCTTTCAGGTATACAGCTGATGTTTGTGCATTAGGAAAAGGCACCCCAGAGAATAGAATGACTCATAAATAATAGCTAAGGTGGTTTTATTATCAACTATTGTATTGAAAAGCTATATGATCCTGTTATTCATCAGAACAAGGAAAATGAAGCAATTAGAATCAAGCCTCACTAACTCGTATTTACACTACTGAAAGCCCATCCAACTAAAACAGAGAAGTCTGATTTATAGAATGTTTTTGAGGAAATGCAGTTTAATTCTTTCAAGTATAAAGAGTTATTTTTTAAAACCAATTCATAATGAATTGTTCAAACGAGATCCTGTTTTAATAAATATGTAAGAAAGGTCTGTAACTAGCACATCACAGCCAGAGACAGGAGTCAAACAGAAAACTAATTTAGTTCAGGACCAAATCTGAGAATGCTCTGACACCTTTGTTTTTTTCCAATTTCATACTTCCAGAAAATATGAAATCAGCTTATTAGGTGGCTTTGGTTTTCCTTTTTAAAGCAAATTCATAGTTTAATTTTGTTTCAAAACATGGTTTAAATTTCTTAAGTCAGAGAAAGCTTCAGCACTTAGCCTGTATGCTGGCCTCTGCTTCTGCTGGAAACTGCAAACTCTGGGCACTTGAAGGTAAGTCCTCTTGTTCCCCTTCCACTTTTGTTCACTTTATTCCTGTCTCAGTGGGCCCCTTCTTCATCAACACACAAAAGTAAGCATCACTGTAGCCCTTTTTAAATTACTGTATGGTGACTAACATAATAAAAAAACATTAAAAAAAATAAAAGATAAATTACTATAGATAATTCAGTCTTGCAATCTGGTATTGATCGTTTTATCTTCTACAATCCCAAAGCATCTCTAGGACCCTTATCTTACTTTTCAAACTGTGGATACATGGTCTATGACACAGTTCTTTCTGATTTGTGAGCAGGTTTTAGTGAAGAGTCCTACAGAGGAATAAACACTAAGTCACATTCAGTTATATATTTATCGAGCCTCTATCCTCTTCGGATGTCTAGTTATGCTTACCTTCATATACAACAGCAGTTGTTTAAAACCTTCCAATTAAGCCCAATGAAGACTTCCCACCCCCACAATTTCATGGTCTACTCTGACTGAGCAGGTACAATTTTTGTCAATGTTTTAATAATTCTATGGGTGTAGTCCTGCATGAGTCTCTCCTACCTTAACAAGAAAAAGCAAATTGGGAAGACTAGCAGGTCACACATAATGTCTAGCGGTTTCCTCCTTTATGAAGTTCAAGGCTGAGTGTCTCAGTCTAACCCAGGATGATGTTGCATAGCCAAAGCCTTTAGAGTGGGCCATTATATTCTTCCACTGGGACACCCCTACATTGCCCCGTGAGAGTCCCGTCAGGACAACATAAGACAGTATGAAGCTTGTGTTGACCTTTTGTTGGTCTGGGGCCCTGTGAACAAGACTCACCTATGCTCCAGGCTCAGCAGGCCCATGCTGACCCTGGATATGGCTGTTATGAAGAGTCTACAACCTAACACCATACTCCAAGGAAGATCAGCAAGAATGATCTCCCAGTGGATGAGAAAACATTCCAGTGTGTAAAACCAGAATGTGTTCTTGCTCTCCTTCTTCTTAACTTTTAATTTACTGATTTAAATTCACTATAGAGAACAGGGAGAGAAGTAATCTCTGGATGATCTGTTTGTAAGGTCACTGCTCAGACAGACAACTGGTATCCTATGGAACTACCCCTGGGAAGAATGGCTTCAGTCTGAACTCTAAACTCAGAATCATAATTTTCTAGGTAATCCTCCAGTATTAACTGGCTTATAATCAGCAACCTATTGAGGGGTACATTTTGCAACTAATTTATGGGGAGAGTTTTGCAGGAAATAAAATTAGACATGTGAACCAGTAAACATTTTTCAATGGTTGAAGTGAGTTATTAATTCTGTTCTGAAACTGTCCTGGCTAAATTCATCACCATGTATTTCCACTCCAATGAAATTGCTTTTATTTATTTATTTTCTTAAGATTTTATTTATTTATTCGACAGAGATAGAGACAGCCAGCGAGAGAGGGAACACAAGCAGGAGGAGTGGGAGAGGAAGAAGCAGGCTCATAGCGGAAGAGCCTGATGTGGGGCTCGATCCCATAACGCCGGGATCACGCCCTGAGCTGAAGGCAGACGCTTAACCGCTGTGCCACCCAGGCGCCCCGAAATTGCTTTTATTGAGGTGTGCTTTGGAGAATTCCTCTTAGCTTACGCTGAGGGAAGCCACAAGAAATGGCCATATATAAAACTTACTCCATAAGTGATTATTCATAAAGTCAGTATCAGGACATCCTAATAAGAAGGCCTAACTTTGAGGATAAGTGTACTGATCCTCCAACAAAAATGTTATCATTTACGTTCAGAACCCATGGTGACGAAAGCACAGTGGAATAAGAGTATGAAAAAGAGACTTTCATAATTTGTGAACTCTGAATCTCCATTGTTTCATGTCCTAATAAAGAAATAAAGGCTGTCAAATTATGACATAATAATGCCTTATCACTTCAGATTATTATTTTGCACCTACTAAGGGAGCTCTTTTATACACAGGTTTTAATCATATATCACCTTTGCACTTAAGTAAAAAGTAAAATACCTGAAAAATGAATGATTTATGTATGCCTAACACTTCTTCACATTCAGAATCCAGCTCTGAATTATGCTTTGACTCCAAGCCATTCAGGTCCGTGTTTTTCCACACACCACCACCTCAGTGACATAAAGAGCACTGATGACTCAGCATTCTGTAAAAGTGCTCCACTATTGTCTCTGGGATTTCCTTCCAAGCTGGTGATACCCATATGCTGTAAATTATACTGCTGGTGCTTTGGACATTCGCACACGCAAGGCAGTCACAAGGACATCCCAACCGCTGCATGTGAGAACACTTACAAGACACCATGGACCGTAAGAAGCAATCCTGTTATCAGAATTGGTAAAATGGTAACGTGTGCATCTTAGAATCAATACAAGTCCCTTAGCCCAGATTCCATCTGCAAATCAAAAAGAGTATCCTCGATAAGCAGGAAAGGCTCCTAGGGCTTTAAGTTTCTTTGACTTTATTTGCACCGTTTTGTTTGGGGAGATACATTCCAAATAATCACAGGATGCTTTTAGACTATTTGTTAACAATTTGAGAATACAGAGATCTTAAATGCTTCTGCTCCCTAATGAGACCTACAGATTATTTCTGGATACCTTGCCCCAAACCTAAGCGGCACTGCAGAGATTTTTGCTTACGGATATCTACTTACCTGGTCTCTAAGAAAGTAGTGTACCTGGAGGGGAAAGACACAGGCACCGGAAGGATGAGGCATCGTTTACTAGCAGGAAATTCACATCCTTTGTAACCAAACTTTCCAGTCACAGGTCCACCACTTACCAGCTCCATGAGTTCAGACAATTATGAAATGTCTCCATGACCCTCAAATGGAGATCACCCCTGCCTCAGGTTATTTCAGGAAACACACACGGTGCAGTATCTAGCAGTCTGGCATACAGTATACTCAGTAACTGTTCCCCTCTATGGCATGAATTCTGCAAGAGACTTCCCAAAATCCTAGGCCCCAACCTTAAGTATAAATATTTGAATATAAGAAGCAGGGCAGAGGACTGTAGGAGAAGGGAGGGGAAAACAGAATGGGAAGTCATCAGAGAGGGAGAAAAACCATGAGAGTCCCTTAACTCTAGGAAACAAACCGAGGGTTGCTGGAGGGTAGGTGGGGGGGGATGGGGTAACTGTGTGATGGGCGTGAAGAAGGGCACATGATATAATGAGCACTGGGTGTTATAGGAAACTGTTAAATTCTTGACCACTACATCTGAAATTAATGATGTACTATAAGTTGGTTAATTGAATTTAAATTTAAAAAAAAGAAAAGAGAAGAGAAGTTGCCTTGATTGGTGCAATGCTTCCTATTCAATGACCAAAAGAGAGGGGAGTAGGTTGTGAATTTCTATATTCTTAAAAATGTTTGTCATGCTCATGAACATAAGCAGAATCCCTTCTTTTACAGCAGCTAATTTGTTTGAAATCTTTTGGTTTTTTCCTGGGAGTCATAAGAGATTGGAAAATTTAGTACCCTCTAAATATCACAGCTGCAGTCCCCTTATAGTGCAAATGGTAGACTACTTCAGTAAGAGTATATTATGCCAGAAATCACCAGAGCCAGCACTGCTCCACCAGCTGTCCTGTGGGGAGAACCTGTGAAAGCTCATGCTGGCCCCTATAAGGCCATTTTTTTGAAAATCATGTTTGTCTTATCACCTTATGAAGCATTTTGTCTGCTCTTGTTTCACTTTTGATTCTATAATAACCCACTGATTCAACTTTCTGCCATAATTGCATTTGATCAAAACCTCTGTTTACAAACATAAAACTATTCTCCAATTCAATTGAAAAGTAACAAAAATCATGGCATTTGTTCTTTTGTGATAATTACTTATTTACTTGTTTAAAATACAATGATTTAAAAATTATATTTGCAATTGGGAATTCCAACTGTGGGCTTGAAACAGGAAATGAGAAATAGAGGTTTTAAAACCATGCAAATGTGCAAGTTAATGATTAAAATTTAATAACTACCTGAAATTATTGAGGATTGAGACAGATGTGGAATTCATTAGTTCCTGAGGGTTCCCACAATGAGCTGATAGTGACAGGATTCCTCTGACCACAATTCATGACTCCATAGTGAATAGCAATAGTTAATCAAGAAAGCATAGGCTGTTTCTTTAAAATATGGGTTTTATTATGTGGAGATGCAAATGAGGCTCAATTTGATAACTCCTACGAATACACAGGCAAGGAATGCACAGAGTCATTTATTTTAGATGACATTTTATCAACCAATCCTATAAAATCAGAAGGAAAATTGCCAGAATTTTTTGAAACCAAAAAGTGACATGAATTAGCCAGGAACAATACAACATAAATCTCAATCTAGCAAACAAATAAAAAGGTTGCTCAAAGCTGCCTTGTTTGAGAGAAAATTTGTTGAAGCTCTAGATTGGAGATGTGTTCAAAACAGTTTCCAGGAAAAAAATAGGAAAAAAAAGAAGAAGAAGAAGAAGAAAAAGAACCAGCTTGAGAAAAAGCATCACTGCTGAATGACACTGTTAAAGAAGATGCTTCAATGTGCTTGAAAGACACTTAACTCCCATACTGAAGATGAGAGTCTGTAACTGAGCAGTGAGGTGTCCAGGTCCGCATCCCAACATCTCAGTTGAGCGACCCCTCTTCCCCAACCCCTACAGAAGATTTCAAGCTAGACTCAGTAGAAACTGAACCACCCAGAGAAAAGATATACAGACTTTTCATCTAAGGCTGGCAACTAATATCCCTATTTTAAAGCTCAGCATCCATAGCCATCCACATCCCACAGCTTCTTGGTACGGCGTACAATTATGAATGGACAGTCAGGGATCACTGGAAATGTGGAGAAAGCCTCAAATATGAAAGACATAAACCAGGCCCACTAACAGAAGAAAAGATGTCTGGTAAATGGAGACCATGTAGGGAGCAGAACCAAATCGAAAAGGAACAATAATTAGAACCCCTAGAAATAAGAAAAGATAGCCAATTCATAAAATAAGAACTAGAAGGGGGGGCAACATCAAGAAAGAGCTCTTAAGAATTAAAAAATACAGGGGCGCCTGGGTGGCACAGCGGTTAAGCGTCTGCCTTCCGCTCAGGGCGTGATCCCAGCATTATGGGATCGAGCCCCACATCAGGCTCCTCTGCTATGAGCCTGCTTCTTCCTCTCCCACTCCCCCTGCTTGTGTTCCCTCTCTCGCTGGCTGTCTCTATCGCTGTCAGATAAATAAATAAAATCTTAAAAAAAAAAAAAGAATTAAAAAATACAATAGCAAAAATTAAGGCAAGTCAATAGTGGAGTTGAAAGAAATCTCTTTGAATGTAGAACGGAATAACAAAAAGACAAATAATAAGAAAATATAAGAAAATTAGAAGCTCTATCCAAAAGACCCCAAATCTGAATAACAATAATAATTTTTTTAAAAGACAAAGACAGACACAGACAGAAAGAGAAACAGAGGAAAGAGAGAAAACAAGAAAAAAATTATACAAGAATTAGCACAAGAAAATTTCACAAAATTGAAGTGTTGAGTTTCATATCAAAAAGGGCCTGAGAGTTTAACACAGTAAATGGAAAGGACCAACAGCAAGCCACAGAACTATGGAATTTCAGAACACTGGAAATAGAAACAAGATATTAAAATCCACTTAAAATGGAAAACAGGGAACATACAAATGAACAGAAAACAAAATACCATGGACTTGTTGACATCATATTGAAAGCCTAAGAACAAAGAAATAATGCCTCCAAAATTGCAAGTGAAAATTTTCAACCTATAATTCTCAAATGATCCTCATTTTAGAAAGAAGAAGAAGGACAAGAGGAAGAAGAAGGACAAGAAGGAGGAGGAAGAGGAGAAGAAAAGAAAGAAAAGCACGTGTGCATAAAAGGAAAAGACAGGAAGAACATAAACAAAAATGTTAAAATGACAGAGAAAAATAATTTTAAAATAGTTAGATATTAAAATTTGTTTCATTGTCTCTCTCATGGTTGGAAGAAAGCATGCTCAATGATTTTTGGTCATCTTATTCTTTGGTGTATTTACAATGGAGAAGGCTCTGAAGACAATTATCTTTAAAATTCTTACGGTAAACCATCAGATGAAAAAATCTTAAATGAGATGTAGGAGCTTTACCAAGGCTGATACTGATACATATCAACATGTAAGCAAATTTGGACAAATTTATGAAAAGAAAACTTTTCTATGAATAACAGTCACTGCATCATTCACTGGGAATACTTCTCCTCCATGAATATGACACCTAATTAGCTCAGCATGTTCAAAGGGACAGTTAAAATTATTTGTCATATATGTGTATCGTAAATTGAATACTTTGACAGCAAATCTGAAATGCACAGGTAAGTGAATTTTATGTTGGCTTAGCAGGAAGGCACTAATCAGGATTTTTGAACCTGGGGTCTTATTCTTATTTTTCCTTATATGACAAAAACTTGTACTCATTAAAAAATCCGGATAAGTTGAATGAACTCACTCTTCACCTTAATATATAGTGGCTCACAGAGTTGGCTACTGTAACAGACTTACACCCAAGCAACAACTGAAATGTAAAAAAGAACAACAAAGCTTTTGCCACATAAGACAGGACAGCAGGAAAAAAAAATGAAGTCTGAAAGTTGGATGGAAAGTACAAATCATGGGGACTATGAATTATTTGAGTCACTTAGTTGATTTACATGTGATGAAATTGAAAACATCAGTGATGAAATTTAAAATATGATCATCAATAACATTTTGACATCAAGAGTCCTTTGACCATGTCTCCCTAAGACAGAGAGAAAAAGAGATGGAGGGAGAGAGGAAAAAGAGAGAACTTCTTATCAGACAAGTATCTGAATAATGACTTGCTCCTTTAATAAAAAGTGTTGTGTCCTCAACACTGCATCCCACCCCCCTTCAGCAATATTTTAAACTATTCTCCTATGTGATTATGAAGCTTCTATTTATATGGATCTGGGATCAGGAACCAAGACAAAAGGAAAGGCCTGGACCATGAAACTGATTTGTGACATCAGCTCTCCACAATCAACCCACTTTTCCAAAATTTGTAAGATTCAATTATATAGCATCTTTCTATATAACTATGACCAGCAGGAAACATTTTTGTTTTGTTTTGCTTTCTTTTCTTTTCAAGATAATTGAGTTTAAATATGAATTTACTGTTAAAAGGGTCGTGTAAATGTCATAGAGTATAGTCCCAAAATTTGCATAAACCTTTAAGATAAAACACAAGACTTCAAAGACATCCCACTTGTCTCTCTTCTCTCGGGAGCCCTCAAGGTATCTAAGTTTTATTCCCTTTGCCACAGGGGACTCTGCTGGAAGACAACTTGGAAAATTCAATTCCCTCCTTACTTACCTTCCTCTCTCCATTATCCCAGTACTTCCCCAATCTCTGAGGGGTACAGTGGAAAGTAAAACATACATTACTTGATGGAAGCCCCTTCAAACATTTCTGAGTCCAAAAAGGGGCACGTACTTAACTATCTTCCTCTAGAATACATCTAGATTACATCTTCCCTCACAAACATTCATTCATTCATTCATTCATTCAATTCATTAAATGTTATATTCGTTAAACAAACATGTACTGCAGACTTAACAGAGTTCCCAATTTGTGACATCTTAGTTTTAGATACTCTTGTACCCTCTAAAGTTTCATTAGAACAAAGCAGGTAAGTTCATTCCTTCACTCATTCATTTTTTCCAAAATATTTACTAAATACATTCAGCAATGAACATAGGTTTTTGCTTGCTCACTATCTCTGAGGGAACAACCCCTCCCCCATTATCAATTCATGGGGTTTGGGGGAGGCTGACCCTCCAACTCCCAAGCCCCAGGGTTAGGAACGCCATTTCCCTAGCCTAGTAACTGACTCAGAAACGGGCATTTGACCCAAACCAAGCCAATTAGAGTCACCCCTAGGGCTTTAGTTAGGACAGTCAGAGGAGACAACCTCTTATTTTTGAGCCCAGTAGTCTAGAGCTGCTGGTTGTTCTAATTGCCTCCCCATGGAGAGTCTGCCTGGGAATGAAGCCAACACAGAGGGAAGCACAGCCAAAAGACAGCAGAAAGAGAGGGGGTCCACCTGTGTCCAGCCATGTCTGAAGAACTGTACCTCACCACTGGAGTTGTAGTTATATGAGCCAATAAAAAAGCCAGTGGGTTATGCTTACAGTGGTTTGAGTTATGTTTCTGTCACTTGCAACCAAAAGAGTACTAATACACTTAAACCAGGGCTGGGCATTCTGCCAGCCTGTGGGGCTGTAACAACAAATGTGACAAGTAAGTGGGTATCTGGGCAGCTTCCACAACAACAGAACAAATGTGGACAAAAGAATATACAATCAGACAGACCCAAGTTCAGGGCCTAGCTGTGCTTCTGACTGGATACATCACCTTGGGTCATCCCCATCTATGTAATTGGGCACAACTAAACCGACCCCACAGGCTTGTCTTAAGAATTACATGAGGTTCTAGATGTACATCACTTTGCTCAGTTACTAGCACATACTAAAATGCCCAATAACATGACTATTATTAGTAAGGGAAACATGGCTGAATTCTAAACCTGCCATTCCATGTCATTTGAGCAGATAATTCAGTTCTCTTGTGTACAATGCCTCCTTGCACTGGGGCAAACATTCCCAGAATAATGTCTATGCCCCAGGAAACACTGCTATTCATCAGCCAAGAGTCCACATGCTTGCTGTCCATAGTGTTTGTGTGGGGTGTACTCTATCATAATGAGGTTATCACTGCAGCCCTAGGGGAACATCTAGTGCACTGTTCCCACCCACCACCTTGTCACATCGAGAATGTGCAGGCACATGCATGTGCGCACACACACAGAACTGCTGTTGTAAAAAGGAACCAGAGGACTCACAAATTCTCTTACCTCTACATGACCTCTTTAGAGAATTTCTATTTTTGGATTTAGGGCAGCCTGCTTCCCAACTTCTGGTTGCAGACCTAGGAAGGTTCCATCTTTCCTACAATTATAAGCTAAGTATCTAGATCCTATAGAGAAAGGCACAACTATACACATATATACATACATATGCATAGACATACACACAAATAAATGTATGTGTGTATGTGCATTTGTATACATACGTATGGAATCTGTATATATGTATATGGAATTCTGTAGGGCTGGCCCCCAAACAGTGAAGAGTTTAAAATAAGAGCAGTTTTTAAAAGGTAACCACTAGAACACAACCTTCTTGCAGCAACTCTGACCCATCAACCTTCCAGGAACATTAACCAGGCAACATTCCAAGATCCATCAAGTTAACACCCACTCTAACACCTAGACGATGACAAGTCTGGCGTGGGAAGGCTGCATTTTAATTCACGTAGTTATGCCTTAAACCTCCCCAACCTGAATCCACCACACTTCATCACCTCATCATACAACCTGCAATGAGTTATCTGCATTGTCCGACCTCCCCGATCATGTTTTGGTGAAGGATAACATGATAATAAAACCAATAACACTTCCAACAGTCCTATGATCATTCATTGTGCTTGCTATGTGCCACAGCCTGAGAGGAGACAATATTATTCCAATATTACTACATAGCTCCATAGCCTCTTTGCTATCTCTTACCACAAAGGCAGGCGTATCATCTGCGTGGTTATCTGTTTAATGCTGAGCTCTCCTACAGAACCGTAAGCTCACGAGATCAAGAACTGTTTCTTGTTTACTCTCTACTTTATCCCCAGCACCCAGCAAAGTGCCTGGTTCATAGTAGAGGCTCCACGATTTTTACTGAATGAATAAATAAGAGAATGTGCAGATAGTAATATTATGTTTTGGAAAAGTAAAGTAAAATAGGGAAGGCTACAGCGCTATTTAATTGTGGCAGGGTATCAGGCCAGGTCGGCATCTGTGCAACAATGCTTCCTATTTACCGGAGTCTTTAGTGATTTGAATATAATTTATAATAGTAAGTATATCAACTAACATAGTGATAAATGGTGTTTTAATTTAAATAAGCTTTCTTTATTCATACGCTGGTGTTTTAATTTAAATAAACTTTCTTTACTTCTTACATTGAGCAATAATGAAGAAGGTAAAAAGTACACAATAAACACAGGGTGCATACTATAGTTCTGAACCCCCCAAACCCCTCCCATAGTCTCGCTGATGACACAGCTGCTTGTGACAGGGGCAGTCTCTCAGGGGAAACATTGCCTGGAATGTGATTACCTAGAAATGACATCATGATTTATAACACAATTTTCTAAATTCTAAAGCTGTAATTTATAATGAATCAGACAATATCCATATGGGACCTAGTTTCCTCTTAATTGGGGTTATCTGCATTATCCACTTTCTTCCAATTTTTTATGGAAAAAAAAAACTCTCCTGCATAACGTGAAATGAAAACCAACTCAAAGGCTCAATAATTTAAAGAAGAATACCCAGAGAGTTAAAAAAGAAAAAAAGGAAACAAGAAAGAATAATATTTTACTTAATTTTTTAAGGATTCTCTAAAATGTATAATGTATAGATCTTGCAAATATTCCAGAAAATGTGATCTATGTTTTAAACTTTATTGTTACATTTTTGGTGGCACCTTTTTCCTTTTGAACATTATGAAATAAAAGTTACCAATGACCAATAGTCTCAAAATGAAGAGACCATATATTTATTTGCAGTGGTGGCATTTTTCACTTCGAGGAGGTAAGGCCTTTGATAGATCTTTTTTAGTACAATTACTAGCACAACATAATAGATATTTCATAAGGTATCAGAGGAAGAGGCCAATTAATCACACTGTGTATTTTTTAATCCCTGCCTCTATTTTGAATATCTGTTTCATACCAACCTGATACTTCACCTTTTGAAGGAAGTTCCAGAGGATGTGGGATTTAATCTGTAGTTCAATTAGGACCTAAAATGAAGGGAGTTTATTTTTGTTTTAATTTTTGGCTCGCCCGCCAAGAATGAAATCATGATGTTATGTGTTGTCGAGGAGTAGAGAAACCTGTTTAGCTTGGCTTTTAAGACATGGTGTTTTATTTGGCAGACTCCAAATATTCAAAGGCATTTTAACCGATGCGCCATTGCCCCTCAGAAAGGGAAGTCCTCAATGAGAAGGCAAAGAACAGACCAGAGCACGCCTATTATGTGTACATGAAAGACATTCAGAATCACCTGAAAGAAGAGAGTAGATACTTGTCTTGAGCTTTCGGCTAAAATGTGGTAACTTAAAACTGGTAGAAAATGAAAGCGTAGAGAAGTTAACGTAGAGAAGCGTGTGGCAAGTAGGAAACACCTGTGCTCTAAACGGCAGTGAAAAGAACAGGGTCCAGAAGCCAGGGTTGCAGAGGGAGGTGGAGCAAATACCTGGAGAACTGGAGATCCAGTACAACATCTTTGTATCTGGGATTTTTTTCCCTTTCTTCCCAACTGAGATTCGCCACAATTTGTTAGTAGAGCATAAAGGTTAAATATTTATGCTATTAAATCAAAAATGAAAGAATATAAAAATTAGATGAACTGAGTAGGAACCCCCATTTCTCTCCCATCCATCCTTAAAGAAGCTGAATTGCCTCCAGGGCTCCTCATCAGCTACTCCTCATGTCAGTCTCTGGTCCTGCAGGGATGTGTCTTGGTGATGAGCCAAGGCTCAGGAGATGTGACCTTGCGATTTCAACCTCTTTTATGAGGAAAACATCACATGGCAGGGTGAAAAGAGCTTGGATGTTGAATCAGATGGCAAATCAGACACTGAATCGGTTGTGCCACTAATGAACTGTGCACACTGATGCAAGCATGTGTCCTCCCTAAGCCTCAAGCTCCTCATTGAGCCCTCAGCATTTGAGGACTCCGGGGTTTGAGGAGCAAATCTGAGCCCAGCTCTGCTCTCTGCTGAGCACCCAAACTGGCCCTTCCTTCTCTATGACATGCAGGCTAAGGTTAGGCAGGCCCACCCACACCTCCTAGCAAAAACACTGAGAGGATCTAGAAGGAGCAGAGTCTTCACAAGAAAAGAACACTTGTTTAAGTCTTTGTAAGAACAGGACCAAATACCCACAAAGCTATACTGTATAAAACTGAACCATCAATTAGCTACAACCAAAATATACTGCTTTAGACGTGCAAATAATCTTTGATGGGATAACTTCTTTATTACTTAATTTAATTACGGTTCTTATGAGAGACATTCCAGGAATGAACAGCCCTAAATAATTCCTTTATGTCTTAACTCCCTTTTGACTCATTCATTTATTTGCCATTTATCTTCCAGCCAGAAAGAAAGAGAGAGAGAGAAAGGGAGAGCCTTACATATGTTTACATGTATCTTATTATCTAACAAAATAAATCATATTTTTCAGGGGAAAAAAATCAACTCTTTCCTAGCCCTAAACTCTCATGACTTTTATCACTTGGATCTTTATAGAAAGACAATTGGAAATAACGGGCAACGTTCCAACAGCAATTTACCAAAGAATGCAAAACCAGTCTTCTTATGATCATTTTACACGGGCTCATTAACCTCTCTTTTGAAAATCTACCCCCTAAAAACCAAGAAGACATGACAACACCTATAAATCTATTTTTGTGGTGAATTAATACACTATGCAATTAATTAATGTTCCTTCGCTTTAATTATCACTGGTTTTCATGTTTGACTTTGGTGGAAATAAAGTAGCCTTTTAATTCTGAATAGCTTTTTTCTCACAATAATCGTTTCCGCAACCGAGTCATTGTTCTTTACCACCCACAGCCAAATATGGTAATTACCCTTTTTTTTCTGATTGACTTCTGCATAAACAGGAGGAGACCCAAGAAAGGTATGGAATGTGCCTAGTTCGCCCCCCTCCACCTCTGGTTCTGATACCCGACCCAAGCCTCTGTGCCCACTCCCGCCCCTGCAGAACCTGTCCTGTGTCTTGTTCTTGAGGAAGAATGCCCTCAGCTAGCGTTTAAGACTGGAAATGAGGCCGGTGATGGGTAGTAAGGAGGGCACGTATTGCATGGTGCACTGGGTGTTATACGCAACTAATGAATCATCGAACTTTACATCAAAAACCAGGGATGTACTGTATGGTGACTAACATAATATAATAAAAAAACATAAAAAAAAAAAAGACTGGAAATGAGGCTGATAAAATAATCCTTACCATTGGGTTTGCTGCTAAAAACTCAATCTGTGTTACCCTTACCAGCAAAGTCTGCAATTTGGCTGGAGGAATCCACTCTAGAAAGATACTGTGTAACTGAAATTTGCTAAGAAGGTAGATCCTAAGTATTCTCACCACCACCACCACCAAAACAAACAAACAAACAAACAAACAAGTGACCCTGTGAGGTGATGCATATGTTAATTAGCTTGACTGTGGTGTGCTTTTCACAATTTACCTGTGTATCAAGTCATTAAGACACTCATCTCCCACATTCAGACTCTTCCCATACAATTAACAATTTCATCTAAAGTACAGAACAATGAGCTCTCCCTTCCAAAACAAAGAAATGGTAAATCATTACAGGAGAAAATGCCCAGCCTCCTTAGTGAAGAAATACAGAAAATAACAATTGCATGGGCCTGTCTTTCTGGAGACCAAAATGCCTCCAATAAAGAAGAGGTATAAAACATAAAACCTGATAATCCTACTTTAAGGATATATGCTAAGACAATAAACCAAAAACATAATAGTCTTTTGTATGAGGATACCTGTATCAATACTGTTTATGATGATAAACAATTAGAAACACACCAATTCGTAACAATGAGAGAAAGGTTAAGTATGTTACAGTGTATGATGCTATGAATACTTTATCACTGTTAAAAATGTTACATGTGAAGTTACAGTATGCAAGGTGAGTAAACTCCAGAGCTCTGCTATATAACACTGTGCCTGTTAACAGACTACAGCTTACACTTAAAGATTTGTTAAGAGTAAATCTCATGTTAAGTGTTCTTACTACATAAAAAAAAAAAAGTCCATATGTAAGAACAGAGTTTATAAATTATATTTAACATAGTATTCAGCAGGAAAAGTAGAACATTATGTGCTCACTTCTTACAACTACGTAAAATGTACAAACACACAGATAAAAATTGGCAGTAAATTTAAAGTTATAAACAGATTTCAATTAATTATATTCCCTTTTTGTCTACCAAATTGATTTAGTGTACAATGACTTTTTTTGGTATCAAAAGAGTGGACAAAGTAAGGAAGAGGATAGGTAGGTTGTCAAGTACAAATGCCACCAGGAGTCCTGACTTCCACAAAGAAAGCACGGTTCTCACGTTCAATGATTACTCGGAGTCAGGGCCCTTCTGGCAGTCAGGCTCCACCACACTCCCACCCAGCCAGGCAGTGTTGATTGATTACTTCAACAGAACTAGCCAAACAGAACCAGATAGGGGTCAGTAGATTTTTTGCCTCTGGCGCCATATTACATTTATATTTGAGAGATGTCCAAAGATCTTCATGGCAGCTCAGTCCTCTGCATTTCCCTACACTAGCCAAATAAATCAGAAAATAATCATACACCAAGCCGACTTGTTCCATCTCCACCATTACTACTTAAGGTTCACGACCACATATTACAAATCATCCCTTCACCTTTTAAAGTGCAAAATAGATGTCAGCAGCATGCTAAATAGTGCCTTCATCCCTGCTCAAAGTAGCACAGCTTAAAAAATAATTCTGGCACTTCTCACATTATAATATCAACGAAAACTCAAACGTGTATAGCACTTTACAGTATATAAAATGCTGTTGTAAACATTAGTTTATGCCACCACAAGATCCTTATGTTAGTTAAAATTCAGCTTAGCTCACACTAAAATGGAGTGTCAAGTTCTAGCAGCTTTCTAATTGCAAAGAAAAGCCAGGCAATTAAGAGCAGTGTACTTAGAGGAACAACTACTCAGCTATGATACGGAAAATGAAATCACTAAAGCCAGCAATTCTTTTAATCCAAAATTAGGTGGGTGGGTATCAAATTCACCATATAATCTCATTTTTCACACATCTTTTTTCATGCTTATGGAGTCTAGGGGTTGGAGGTGAGGCACAATTTTCTATTCGTTCTATTAAAAGTCTGACCAAAGTTGAACATAAAGAGGTTACTTCATAGGATAGGACGGTGATGGGTACTAAGGAGGGCGTGTATCACATGGTGCACTGGGTGTTATACGCAAGTAATGAATTGTGGAACTTTACATCAAAAACTAGGGATGTACTGTATGGTGACTAACACAATATAATAAAAAATTACTATAAAAAAAAGAAAAAAAAGAGGTTACTTCATCATTCCTGAATACAACAATTCAATTTTCACACCTCTTATAGTTCAGCAGACATTTATGCAGTGTTGACTATATGCGCCAAGCTCCAGGCTGTATAAAAGATAGCTAAAACAAGGTCCCTAACTTCAGGGACTGAGGCAGGGCTATAGGACAGCCCTATCGAGATTGAGCTCAAACTTCACGCCCGAGCCCCTCTAACTTTGGGGTGACGGAAGATGCAAGTTTATATTGCCTTCCACTCAAGTCTCTATTATTGCAAAACGATATTATAATGATCCTGAATTAAAGTTAAAATAAAGGAATAGCAGGAACACGAAAGCACAGGAACAGAGAATGGGAGGGGAGCCATCAAAAACAAGGACTGTAACAGATCTCTACAAAAGCAGGTAGAAAATGGTGCCTAAAGGAGCAGGGCAAAGGAAGTCCTGCAGAAAATACACTTTGGGGGGACCCACAGCCTAGGAAGGAGCTGACCTGCCCTGCAGACACCCAGACAGACACCAGGTACAGCACCACCAGGCACTCTGGAGAAGGAGCGTGAGATGCAGAGCTGACGTCAGTGGGGACTAATGAAGACTCACAGACAGGACTGCCTTCTCTTCTCCACCATCCTATCCTATCTCTGAGGGCTAAATGTTCAGGTTTCTGGGGGTGCCTGGGTGATGCAGTCAGATGAGCATCTGACTCTTGATTTCAGCTCAGGTCATGATCTCAGGGTCGTGGGATCGAATCCCATGCCGAGCTCTATGGTCAGCCCAGAATCTGCTTGAGATTCTTTCTCCCTCTTCCTCTGCCCCTCCCGCTTATGCTCTGTCTCTCTCTCTCTCTCTCTCCCTCACAAATAAATCTTTTAAAAAATAAAAATAAATGTTCAACAAACATTAATTAAAAAACAAACATTATAATAAAAAATAATAATCCTAATAATCCTCAATACAAGAGGATTCCCAAAAATGAGGGATATAAGTCTTCGCAGTGACATGACCCATCAAGTAAACAAACAAAATGCCTCAGATGGAGAGAAAGGCTTCTTTAAAAAAAGATGCCTTGAGGAGGAAGAAGTTGCCACGTCAGAATACAAAAAGCGAATCACCCTCTGCAATCCCCCTGCCCCATTTTCTGCAGGGCTCCCTACCCCTCCCAAGAGCATCTCATACTAACAATGGGATTCCCAAGAAAAGATGCTCTAACATTAAAAATAATGCAGAAATATATTTAAGGTGTTAAAGACTTACAAAAAATTAACTGAGAGAGAACCTTAAAACTTTTTTGAGACAACAAACAGATGGCAACCATTACATCCCTCATCATTAAAAGAAATGCAAGCTTGAAGTTACTTTATCCATTTTTACAGACAATTTATGTGAATCATAATTATGCATAATTACTAACTGATGAAACTTCAAAATATGTCCAAAATAATGACCAAAAATACTTTTTCCTACAAACATATGAGCTATAAAATTACTCCTACTGAGAGTGAAATCAAGAGTCAAGAGTCCCAGAGTCTCCTCCAGCCCCACGAGCCCTGCCAGCATGGCCAAGTCACTCATCCTCACATCTTCATCTGTACAATAAGTTAGATAAACTCAATAATCCCTAAGATCCCAGCTCCAGTCATTTTGTTGGCTTTACATTTCAGGTCATTCACTAGTGAACATTTAGTAGAAAGGATCACCTAGTGGATGCAGCCAATCCATAACCATTAACGTCCAGATCTGGTAAGAGCCTGACGAAGCGTGATATTCTGTCAACCACATTACGTTGTCGACCCCAAGGGAAGTTACTAAGGCTTTTTCAAAGGCAATATAAACTTGTCACTAAGTTCTGGTTTACATATTCAAGCAGTCATTTGATGTGTAAGAAATATACACACGTGGTATTTCCTACCACATAACAGTCCCTGTCCTCAGACTGTTCACACCGTAGAGGGAGAAAGTGACCACTAAACAAGAATAGTCCAGGGTGAAAAGTGCTCTGATAGAAGTAAGCCTATGGTGTTAATGGAATAGAGAATAATTAGCTCTGCTAAAGGTTGTAAAAAGGGGGTACGGAAGGAGAAAAGAGAATTATGAACATCTTTAGGGATCCGAGTGTGATAAGTGAATAAGAGATTCCTGGGAAATTTCATCATGCTAAATTTAGCTCTTTAATCTAGCCTACTGAGCTACTGGATCCTGATCCTATTAGCCTTCATTCAACTCTGGATTACAGTCTGTGCTATCTATGCAGCATTTATTTCCATGTCAAATACTGGCCAAAAATTTGAAGAAGAGGGGTACCTTAGTGGCTCAGTTGGTTAAGTATCTGCCTTCAGCTCAGGTCATGATTTCGGTGTCCTGGGATTGAGCCCCACATTGGGCTCCCTGCTCTACGTCTCTCTCTCCCTCTACCCCTCCCCCAGCTCGTGCTCTCTGTCCCTCTCGCGAATAAATAAATAAAATGGTTTTTTTTTAAAGTTTTATAAAGAAAGTCCTGCAAATGTAGGACTAACTTGGACATTCCATCCAAGCTACTAATGGTGTGGTCATTTGACTAATTCCTCGCACCTAGCTTCCATTTCTCCATGTGACTATCATGACAATACAAACTCCATCTGCAGTCTAGAAATCCTGCAAAAGAAAGATGAGATCTGACATAATCTGTTCATAACAAACTTCCATGAGATGCTGGTCCTCTTCACTGGGCTCCCATATGCATGCTTGATTTTGAAATTTTCGTAATTCTTTTTTTAAACAATTTATTTATTTGAGAGAGAGAGAAAAATAGAGAGAGAGTCTCAAGAAGACTCCCCACTGAGCGTGGAGCCTGACACAGGGCTCAATCTCACGACCCTGAGATCATGACCTGAACTGAAATCAAGAGTCAGACACTCAACTGACTAAACCACCCAGGTGCCCCTGAAAACTTTCCTAATTCTTAAAATATTCTTAAAACTTGTCTACAGTGGATATTACATTCACCAGTCTGAAGCAGTATATAGACTCTGCCTTCTTTCCATTTGGGAAAAAATATCAGAATTTTGTTCATTTTCATTATTTCTCAAGGTCATTTCTATAGCTGTCCAAAAATTTTATTCTGGAATATAATTTCATTAATGCCAGGGGATTTGAGATCAAGTAAAGCTAAATAATCTCCCATCCATCAGCCATGTTACTCATCACCAACACTAAAATAAAAAGATCCCAATGAGAAATTGGTTTGGACTGGAAACCAATTTCTTCATTAAAATGAAGCCAAAGTGAACAGATAAAAAGAAAAAAATATTCAAGACAGGAGCATGATATAAAAATGATAGTTCTGTGGTTTTACTTTTTTGGAAATATACAAAACATATGAAAAATATGTACATGGTTTTACTTTTTTTGGAAATATGCAAAAAATACACAATTTGCTTAAATGACTCAGTTACCATTTTTAGTAAACATTACATATAAAATGTGCCCATCCCTAGAGTGTGGGTGTGTCCCTAGGCTCTGTCTTTGGTCCCCTACGCTTCTATCTCTAAATGGCTCACTCTCGGAGACTCATCTACTATTTAAATGACTGCAGATCTGTGTCTCCAATCTTGTAAGAATGCCTGGCCTGTATATCCAGCTGTCTGTTCAGCTTTTCTCCCTAGACAGTCCACTTTAACCTCAGGATCAACTTGCTCTGAGCCAAACTATCACCTTCAGAAAAAATACAAATTCCCCCCTTCCCCTTCCCTGTTTCTGTTGCTAGTGCGATTCATTCTTCTTGTTACCCTAAGTCATCACCACTGAAACCTAAATCTTGGCCACTCTTCCCTCTTGTCCGTGTCCAAGTCAGTGCCCAAGTTCATCAATCTTCCTGTTGTTGTAATGTCTCTTGAACAATCTCTTCCTTTAATTCACACAAGCAAAACTCAAATTCAACAAACAACTCAACACCAGAGAAAAACAAATAATCCAGTTAAAAATAAACAGAGGACCTGAATAGACATTCTTCCAATGCACATGGCCAACAGACACATGAAAAGGTGTTCAACATCACTAATCATCAGGGAGATGCAAATCAAAACCACAATGAGATATTACCTTACACCTGTCAGAATGGCTAGAGCCAAAAACCAAAACAAAACAAGAAGTAACAGCTGTTGGTGAGGATGTGGAGAAGAAGGAACTCTCATACACTGTGTGTAGGAATGCAAACTGATGTAGCCACTGTGTAAAACAGTATGGGGGTTCCTCAGAAAATTAAAAACAGACATACCTGGGGTACTTGGGTGGCACAGTCAGTTGAGCATCTGACTCTTGGTTTCAACTCAGGTCTGATCTCAGGGTCGTGAGATCAAGCCTGGCGTTGGGCTCTGCGCTCAGTGTGGAGTCTGCTGGTGTTTCTCTCTCCCTCTCCCTCCATCCCTCCATACTGCCCCCTCTAAAATAAATAAAATAAATCTTAAAAAAAAAAATACCATGTGATCCAGTAATTCCACTACTGGGTAACACAAAATCAATAATTTGAAAAGATATATGTACCCCTGTGTTTATGGCACCATTGTTTACAATAGCCAAAATATGGAAGCAACTCAAGTGTCCATCCATAGGTGAATGGATAAAGAAGTGGCATATATATACAATGGAATATTAGCCATAAAAGAAATGAGGTCTTGCCATTCCTGATGACATGGATGGACCTAGAGAGAATTATACTAAGTGAAATAAGTCAGACAAAGACAAATGCCATATGATTTCATTTATATGTGGAGTCTAAAAAAAACAAAACAAATGAATAAATAAACAAAAAGCAGAAACAGACCCACAAATACAGATAACAAACTGATGGGTGCCAGAGGGGAGGGGAGTGGGGGCGATGGGCAAAACAGGTGAAAGGGAGTTGGAGATACAGGCTTCCAGTCATGGAAGGAATAAGTCACCAAGATAAAAGATAGAGCATAGGGAACATAGTCAATAGCACTGTAATAGCATTGTGTTGTGACACATGGTAACTACTCTTGCGGTGAACATAGCATAATATATAAACTTGACCCACCACTATGTTGCACACGTAAAACTAGTGTAACATTGTGTGTCAACTAATTTTAATAAAAAAATAAAAAACTTTAACAACTCGAACTCAACCTCCTAACAGCTCATTCTGCCTCTCCCCACTCCACTGTCATCTCTCTCAGCTTCCCGGAAAAGGGCAACAGATCCATCTCTCTGACACATTCTCTCCTCACGTCATTCCCAGACTCTAGATCTTCCAATGACCTCCCAGCTTCCCCACGGGATGAACAAGACCACCCACAGTTTAACCTTCCAGACCATCCATTCTTGTTTCCTCACTGCCAGCAAACCTTTGCACACGCACTCCCAGCTGGAATGCTTTCTACAATTCAATTCAGTAACATCTATTTAAGTCTTTAAATCCTTTGCAGCTTGCCTCTCAGTTGAAGGCATAAATACACACAGAATGCAGGAGTGAATGAGTGCCTCCTACGAGAGACTGGAATGAAAAGGAGCCGAGTGGGAGCTTACTGGGCACTGCAGAGGATATGAAGATTTGTATCACGTTCAAACATCTGAAAAAAAAAAATGCATCCCAATTTCCAATCAAAATAAGTTCCATACCTCTTGGGCTAAGTGCTGCCTTTATCATTAAATAAATATCTCTGAAAAGGCACATAAAACTTCATTGTTTTTTTCATCAAATATTAAACTCACCCTAAAAAAATGATGACCACCTAACGGGAGTCAACTTATTTCATTACAGTTCAAATAACAGTTGATCTTTAACCCTCATCTGCGTGTCTGTCTTATTTATACAGACAGGTTTTTATCTGAAATGTTTGGGAATTTTGCTTTAAAAGAATAACTTAAATAAAATGGACTTTCAAAGATCCTTCAAATTCTTTAATTCCCCTGGGGATAATTGTCTTGCAGGCTCCTCTAAGTAATTATGGGAAGGATGGGGCCAAATACATCTTCTTACAAAGCATTCTGGAAAAAAATCCACACGCTATTTGAGCAGTTCCAGGTAACTCAAGATCTCTAGTAAAGATTTCTTCTTCTTTTAATGAAAGAGCTGTGCTATCGAAATTCTTACCACTGTTCTAGAAGAGCAATGCAGTGTTTGCCAAGCACTAAACAGGCCATCCAAGAATTATTTCACCACCTTCGTATTAATCACCACAGCATTCTTTAATTAACATTTTATTTAAGATCAATGAACAAGTACCGCATGCCAGGAAATACATCTTAAATTCATCTTAGCCTGGCTTTAAAATGCAACAATATGTGTTGTGTACTCCTTTATGATTAACAGGACTAAGAACAAATGAAAACCTTTCTCAGCAACTTATGAACAAAAGATTACAAAATCCTGGAAAACATACCATTCATTTTTCTCTGTACACAAAGAATGGATAATAAACCTTAAACTATCAACACGGCGCACGACGGGGGCTGGGAGTGAGTCTGCGCATGCAGCATGAGGTAGCACAGAGTACCACTGTGAGGCTATTAAGTGCACGGGAGAGGTGGTTCTCTGTGTTCGGCCACTCTGAGAAAGAGTTCACAAAACGAAAGGAAAATTTACCCCCGTCATTGAAGACATAAAGAGAAGACCTGAGTGTTTCTCCTCTCCTAGAAGACAGATAGACACAGATGTTTTCAGGGACTAGGTAGTTTTCATCGTGCCAGGGGTAATCCTACCATGCACTTACACTCAGTAGTCCTTTCAAGAATATCCAAATAAAAGTATTTTAACTATTCTCATGAGGATGTAAGGCACACAGCCTAAATGTTAACAGGAATAAAGGATAAATATTGACAAGTACTAGGATTTACCAGGATTAAAATAAACTTTCATGGTTACAAGCAAATAAATGGCTAATACAATTAAGGACTCTACATGAGACTTCTCGAGTAGACTGTGAGCTCCTTGAGGGCAGCGCCCTCTTCCTCATATTTGATCCCCATTTCCTAGCACGGTCACTACATTTAGTAGAAGAATAAACAATCTAATTTTCTTCCGAAGAAATACTAATAAATCTACGAAATAGCATGGAAGTATTAAATCACTAAATCATAAAAGTACTATATATGTTGCTATTTTAATAAATATTACAAAACAGCATTTTGGTAAGTTTAAAACATCATATGACCCAATCAGATGATCTAATGTAGTCTTTTAAGACAGTTGAAAACATTTCCAATCTTTCTTCATTTATTCATTCAAAATCTATTTATTGAGTACCTACTATGTATGGAGCACTCTGCTACGCTGGGAATATAATGATGACCAAGACTTGTGTGATATCTAACTTCTCAAGAGTCTGGTGGTTGAGGCTAACAATTAAGTAAATGAACAATTACAGTACAATTGAGAAGCACTATAATAAATATGGCAGGATGAGTACAGAGAGGTCATGGAAACAGACAGAAAGGGGCAGTACCTAACCCAGACTTAATAGGTCAGAGAATACTTTCCCCAAAGAAGCCACATTTATAATAGAGAACCGCAGATGTTAGTAAGACTTTGCCAGGTAAAGTGAAGATCTCCTGTAGAGGTGACAGCCCAGAGACCACCAGGGAGGTAAGAAGCAGCACGGCTGTAGGCTACACAGAGCCCCTGGGACATGGGGCTGGAGGTGATGGGTGGGGACTGGTAAGGCTGGAAAGAGGAAGAGAAGTCTGATTATGAAGGACCTCATAAGCTACTTTGGGGGTAGGGGTTTTATTTGAAAAGCTGTATGCAGCTACCGTTTCTGAGGCCTGGGTGGGGGAGGTCACCTCATCAGATCACACATGTTATAATATGGTGACTGCATTAGATCAGTGGTTTGCAGAGCATGGTGCCAGGATCAGCAGCCTCAGGAACCCCTGGGAATATGTTAGAAATAGAAACTCTTGGGCCCCACTGTAAACCTACAGAATCAGAAACTCTGGGGGTGGAGCCCAGAAATCTGTGCTTTAAGAAACCTTCCAGTTGATTGTGACACAGAGTACACAGAGTACTTAACTGAGAGTAGATGGGAGAACCCAGGTAGGTGTAACGGAGAAGAGCCTCAGGAACCCCTGGGAATATGTTAGAAATAGAAACTCTTGGGCCCCACTGTAAACCTACAGAATCAGAAACTCTGGGGGTGGAGCCCAGAAATCTGTGCTTTAAGAAACCTTCCAGTTGATTGTGACACAGAGTACACAGAGTACTTAACTGAGAGTAGATGGGAGAACCCAGGTAGGTGTAACGGAGAAGAGCCTCAGGAACCCCTGGGAATATGTTAGAAATAGAAACTCTTGGGCCCCACTGTAAACCTACAGAATCAGAAACTCTGGGGGTGGAGCCCAGAAATCTGTGCTTTAAGAAACCTTCCAGTTGATTGTGACACAGAGTACACAGAGTACTTAACTGAGAGTAGATGGGAGAACCCAGGTAGGTGTAACGGAGAAGAGCCTCAGGAACCCCTGGGAATATGTTAGAAATAGAAACTCTTGGGCCCCACTGTAAACCTACAGAATCAGAAACTCTGGGGGTGGAGCCCAGAAATCTGTGCTTTAAGAAACCTTCCAGTTGATTGTGACACAGAGTACACAGAGTACTTAACTGAGAGTAGATGGGAGAACCCAGGTAGGTGTAACGGAGAAGAGGGCCAAGGAGAGTGGGGAGCACCAATGTTTAAGAGATGGGCAGAGGAAGTCAGGAATATGGGGCTATGGAAGACAAAGGCAGGCCCAAGTTGAGTCAAGTCAGTGAAGTCGGGTATGTCAAGGAGTGAGAAGCATCTTTCTTGGATTCAGCAATGAGAAGGTCATGGGTGACTCTGGCAAGAACAGTCTTAGTGGGGTGGGGCTTGAAGCCTGACCGTGGCGAGATCAGACACTGGATTGTAGCCTGAAAAGGTCAAGTGGCAAGGGAAGGTATTCTTAGGTTGGAGAAGACTTGGCCATGTTCAAATGACAGTGAAGAGGAGCTAGCAGAGAGAACAGTTGGAAGGGTGAACTCTCTAAGGAAGTGGAAGGAGATGTGAACCAGGAACTGGGTACATGGGATCAGCCTTGGACAAAACCAGAGTCACAGCAAGAGGAAGGCAAAGATGGGTGTGGGTACAGGTGTGCTGGGGAGAGAATTCTCATCTGATTGCCTCTCCCTGGCAAACAAGAGGAAAGATCATCTGCTGAGATGGTCGGGTGGGAGTGCTCAGAGTCCAGATATGGCTCCCATTAGAGGGGGGCAACACTGAAAACTGGGAAATGAGCTGGGAGGGTGAGTCCCCAGTCCCCAGGAGACATGATGGGACATAACCAGTCAGAGAGAGGCAGTGTGGATAGAGGTAAATATACGGACTACAGAGATACTATGGAGGTAGAATTACCAAGAACTGTTGATGAGTATGTTACAGGAAATAAGAGGAGTGTGTCTAGCTATGAAGGATTGGTCTACACAGGGTGTAGAAGATGGATGGAAGGTGTCCATTCACCGACACATCGAGCAGGCTTCCTGATCTGTCAAAGGGGTAATATTACTTCCTTCACATATGGCCCTGGGAATAGCTGATGGGAAAATAAATACACATAAAGACTGAGTCCGCTACTTAAGAGAGTGCAGAGCAAATGGTAGCCATCGTCATTATTTTGCTCTTACAGCAGAACACTTTGAATAGAATAAGCACTCATTTTTGTTGGATGATGACTGAGTGAATGAACATGTGAAAGAAGATGGGTGTGAATAGAAGAGGACAATATATTTTTGCCAATGAGACTATGATAGTTATTTATCATAGTGGCTTTCTTATTGTTTGTTTTGTGGAATGGTGCGGGGGGGAGCTTTTTTCTATAAGACAGGTTTGCAGTATAGATGAGTACTTAAAGAAATGAATCATGGTATCTCTACTTTACTTAAATCCCATTTCCTTGCTTGGGGGATACAACACGTAATCCAACACTGTTCACTCATCCTAACACTCCTGACACACACCCCTATGCACACTGTCTGCAGTGCTTCCAGCCCCCTCCCACGCTGTTCCAGTCCTCCCCTCTCTGCAGAGCCTTGCCCACCCTACTGCTCTTCCTGGCTCCTCCCACCTTCTCCCAGCTTCCAGTGTCTCTGCTGCACCACGCACGGCTCCCCGCCTCACTTAAACTCCTCCAAGGACTTCCCAGGGCTGCTTTCACTAGCACGTGCCCCCTTCCTTTCTTTTTCTTTTTTTTGATTGCGGTAAATATATAACATAAAACTGCTGTTTCAACCATTTCAAGTGTATGATTCAGTGGCATTAATTATATTCAGTGTTATGCAACCATCACCACTATCTATTTCCAAAATGTTTTCATCACCCCCAAAAGAAGTTTTTTACCCATTAGGCAATAACTGCCTCTACCCCCAGGTTCTTCAATCTGCTGTCTATCAAGGACAGGGACTACAGTCGGTCTTTATGCATTTGCCTATTCTAGAAATGTCGTGGAATCACAGGTATTTGTCCTTTTGTGTCGGACTTCCCTCACTTAGCATAATGTTTTCAAAGTTCACCATGTAGCCTGCACCAGAACTTCATCTCTTCTTATGGCTAGTATTCCGCTGTACATACATACCACGTTTGTTTATCCATTCATCTGCTGATGGACACTTGGGATGTTTCCACTTTTGGCAATTGTGAATAATAAGAACATTGGATGCTATGAACACTGGCATACATGTATTTGAGTTCCTGATAAATATAAAAATCTCACACTTACTTGAAGACCCTGATGTGTTGCTTGCCCAGTCCCCCTGCTGGACTCTCTCCCTTGAGAATCACTCCAGGCCTTAGCCCAGATGTTAAGACTTGACTGCGGTCTGGCCCTTCTGTCTCCTGTTCCTAACTCCTCTCCCTTTTCTCCTATGCTCTGACCATGCAGAACCCATGTGATCTACTGATGGCTATGCGTCTGTACATGCCAACCCTGCCCTTTCTTTCTCTTTTACATACTCTTGCTGGAGGAAACTGTTTAAGCCCCTCTGGTATCTCAGAGCACCTGCTATGCACCAAGAAGGCAAAAATTATCACCATTCTGAATTGTTCAAAAGGATAAAATCCACTTTGGCCGCTCTCGGCTCACACACCCTGCCATCAACCAACCTTACACTGTATAAAAGCTCAAGAAAGTCTGAAAACAAAACTTCATTGGCATAGAATTTCAAGGTCAAACAGACTACAGTGGGTTATCCAAAGGAAGTTTCATCTACTTAGTATAACAAAATTCTAGTGTAAAAATGTGCTTTTCATCATTAAAACACTACGAAATACTATATTCAACATTTCCTTTGACTTCGAATGTCCCACGGAGAGGGATTACATCTAATTTGAACCTTTTTATTATGAAACATAACACATATAGAATAATGCATAAGATGAACTATATGGCTTAATGAATTAATATAAGAAAAGCCAACGGCCCACCTCCCAATTCAAGAACTAGAATATTGTCAGCCCCCCAGAAGACTTCCATATGACCCTTCCCTATGACAACCCCTTCCTTTCAAGCGACTATCTTTAAGAGGGTCTATTTCTTTGAAAAATAAAGAGTTCCATCCTAGTTAGGCAACTAAAAGTTTATGAGAGAATAAAGCAAAGTTCTCACTATTATGCATGGGATCTCACGGCATATCATCAACAAATGTATTGGGTGGTAGTTGGTGTTGTGTCACAGATCTGTATTTTACACCATCTTTTGCTCCACCTACCAAGATAATTACGATTAATTTTAATTAAATGGCATAGTTTAAGTCTTTGGTAATTCCACTTCGGCTTTCATAGATTGAACTGGAAAAAAAAATCTATGGTTTGCTTATTTCTTTCCAAAACAGGATACAACAGCTCTCTGTGTACGTGTGTGTATGTATGTGTATATATCAGCTTTATCAAAATATAATTCACATATGATACAAATAACCCATTTAAGTATACAATTCAATGATTTCTAGTAGATGCTCAGAGTTATGCAACCATCACCACAATCTATTTTTATACATTTCATCACCCCAAAAAGAAACCCCTTACCTATTAGCAGTCACTTCCCATCTCTCTCCAATCCCCTAGTCCTAGGTAAACACCAATCTATTTTCTGTCTCTGTGGATTTCCCTATTCTGCACCTTTAATGCAGATGGAGTCACACAACATGTGATCTTTTGTGACTGGTTTCTTTCACTTCCAGTTTTCAAGGTTCCTCCGTGTTGTAGCACATACTGGTACTCCATCCTTTTTACTTCTCAATAATATTGCATTATATGGATATACCACATTTTGTTTATCCATTCATCAGTTAACAGACACTTGGGTTGGTTCTATTTTCTGACTATTCTTAATGCTACTATGAACATTCATGTACAAGTTTTTATAGAGATGTGCGTTTTCATACTTGAAGGAATGAAATTGCTGGTGTGTATGCTAACTCTGTTTAAGATCTGCCAGACTGTTTTCCAAAGGACCTGAACCATCTTCCACTCCCACCAGCGGCATATGGGGGTTCCAATTTTTTCACATCATTGGTAACACTTGTTACTATCTGTCTTTTTGATTATAGCCACTGTAGCGAGTGAGAAGTGGTATCTCATTGTGGTTTTGATTTACATTTATCTGATAGGTAATGATGTCCAGCATCTTTTCCTGTACTCTTTGGCCAACTTGTGAAGTCTAATTTCTACACCTGGGTTTTTCACAGATATCTTTTGTCAGATTGAGGAAGTCCTTCCTATCCCTAGTTTATTGAGTGTTTTTATCAGGAATGAGTATTGCATTTTATGAAATGCTTTTCTGCCTTTATTGAGATGATCATGCAGTTCTTGATACCAGCTGTTTTAGTTGGTAAATAATTTTTCATACTTATGAAATCTATGTAATCCTATAAATGCGTAATGCATTTCATAGTTTATTAAGGGGTTCAAATTTAAATTATTAACTATAAACCCTAAAAATTATGTCTACAACAAAAATTATGGAGAAGCATATCATTAATACATTTATTTTCGAAGAAAATTTACTATGAAATCTACGTAGGGCCTTTTTTGAATGGTAGAAACCATGGTGTGTATGTGTGTTTTTCTTCCATCAGTCTAACTTCCGTGGTCCTACTTTTTCAAACTATATCTTGGCTACTTCTATTCTTTAGAATAGCAACCCAAATACACACTTAAAGTCTATGGAATACTCTGCGTAAGCCCAAATTAAACACAATTTTCTATACATGAATATTTCAGAAAGCAATTCAAATAAAATATAAATGGTGTCAATCAGAGGATCTGTGTTCAACCATCAAACCACCAAATCCATACAATACAAAAAGTAGTTACATCAATAAACAAATATACTTAAGCCAACTGGTTTTTAGTAAAATCTGTGTACAACCTTTTAAATCAGTTAACTACCTTCTAATATCTAACACAATCACTTAGAACAGGCTTTGTCTCCATGATTACACATAATCATGTTGTCAAAATACGTGTAAACAGATAATGGCACATTCCCTCCCTTGTAAAATTCAAGGTCCAACATGGAAGGGATATAGACCAGTACAAAGTAACACACCTCCAAACTAACTAATGTACATGTTGAAGATTTGGAAACTGTATCGCCTCACAGGGCTGGTGCCAGCTAGAGAAGTGGCTAGAATTACAAGATCAGAAAAAGGCTTCACGAACATGTGTTCTACCATGGCAGAAGAGAAACGTGTTGAAAGGAGCTCTCTCGTCCTGAGATCTTATGAAAAGAAAGCCTCGATAACATTAAGAACATTTCTGCTGTTCATCCTCAATGTTCATGTTCAACCAATGAGTCTTAAAATACGATGAAGCATAAAAGGTACCATGATATTAAGGTAATTTTGAATATATCATCTAAAATCAATTTGGGGGCCAAATTCTACCTGCAAGGTGTTAACTAAATCACATATTTTCTCAAAAAAAAAATGCTACATCATTTACTTAGTTGCGTATCGTGTATCCCCAACCTGACCCTAAGACAGAAACTACTAAGATTCAGATTTTTTTGGTTTGTATTTAATTACCCTGAGATTTCCAACACGCATGTATTGCCAGAATTGCAATTTTAACTCTTCTGGATGCAACACAAGCAGAGGTGCTTACAAAATCATAGAGCTCTACAGGAACACGGTCTGCGTCCCAGCCAGAGGAGGCACTTTCTTCTTCACCCCAGTGATCAGGATCCTGACTCACTGGGATTGCACCACAAGAAACGCAGTGGCCAAAAGGGACTCTTCTTCCACAAAACACTGCACTAATTCTCCAGCATTCAGCTTTTCCACTTGAATGGAATAAAAACCCTTTTGAGAACAACAATTACAATCCCCCCATTTTTTTCTCAGGCGCACTATTGGACTTCTTAGTGCATGCACAATGCAAATAAGGCAAGCTTCCTTTCACAGAGTGATTAATATGCAAAGACAGCCTGCTTTTTTAGTAGGATGTGAAGAACCACCAACAAGCTTTTCTAAACCCAGAGGTTTCTACAATTATTTCCACTGTTTATTTTTAAACAGAAGATTACACAATAACACCAAGCGCTTTAGCTCCAGTCTGCCAATATTTTGTAAACAATGACAAGTTAGATTTTTAAACCCTTTGTATCATAGTTAAAGCTATGGTCAACTACCAATTCTAATATATTAATTTCTTCCCAAATCTAGGAAACTCAACTTGTATACAGCAAGATTCAAGCTCTACTTTCTTTTTAAGAAACTGCAATTCACTTTTCAAATAGTGAATGATCTGTCTGGCATGTGCCTTTAGAAAGCTGGTAACTTTTAAGATTTACCACAAATTCCAAAATAAGACTAAGAAATAACATTGGTAGTAAGGAGGGCACATATTGCATGGTGCACTGGGCGTTATACACAACTAATGAATCATCGAACTTTACATCAAAAACCAGGGATGTACTGTATGGTGACTAAAATAATATAATAAAAAAATATAATTATTAAAAAAATAAATAAAATAAAATTCTATATAATTAAAAAAAAAGAAATAACGTTGTTATAGTACTCCTTCCAGCTCATATGCACCTTTATAAACTTGTGACTTTTCCAAATTATTGTGAAATTCAACAGAAGGCTGTATTTTGATAGAAAATTAAATAAAATCTGTTTAGTAAAGTAATGCTACAAAGAAAATGGAATCTTTGCACTACAAATTATGTGGGTGTGACATTGAATCTCAATAAAATAAGAAGCATTTCCAATCACACATTTCCTTGGTGATTTTTTTACCAAAATTTCCAAGAAAATGTAAAGCTACTGGATATGATGTTAGACTTTCCTTAATAAACACCTCACTTGTCACATTATTCTTGTTTTTGCCTACCTCCACCTACAAAGTCTCATGAAGAGATTCTAATCATACAACTGCCTGATATTTAACAAACAAACAAAAAATCATCAACGACTCAAACATTTTGTTCTGGATATGAATTTTTTTAATCCATGTAATAAACATTAAAATGTAAATTTGATTTTTATGTTCCTGTTAAAGAAATCCTCTATAGCGACAGTTTTTAAGATAAGATGTCAGATACAGATGAGACGACTTCAAATTTAATTTCAGCGAAAATATTTCAAGAATAGATGTAGGTCAATAGTGATTATGGCTCATGTCAAACTCATCTTCTTGCCAGCAGCCCCTGGTCCCGGGACACGTGACTCTGTCTGCCAATGAGGAGCTGATCATGCCATCTGCGTACCATCCTGCCTTCCCGTCCCCGAGGATAGATACTGCCATTATTTCAGGAACATAAGTAAATCATTCAAGATATTTTTGTTTCCTTGTGAAGTTCTAGTGTCCAACCAATGCAAGTCACACTTGGGTTGTCCAGACACCAGGAGATACATAACCAGCCCCAAATATAATGCCACCACATTCACTGCAGGCTTACGTTGCTTTCTTTTGTAAAAACTTTTATCTTCTAAATGAAGAAATTCATAACAAAAGAGAAAAAAAACTGACTTATTTGTTCTAGTCTATAAATAAGTAAAATGGATAAAACTGAAGACCAAATTAACAATGGAACTCATCATTTTAAATCTCTCACACTAAGTTCGCTAAAAGAATATAATTTTAAACTCACTTATCATGAACAAAAACTTTAATATTTAGAAATGCACACATAAATTGTTGAAATGATTACCCATATTTATAATTTATGTTTTCTGAAATGTCCCCCACTATACATTTATTGTTATTGTATTTAAATAAAGTAATTTAACTGTCTCACTTTGTGATAGCTATTCTCTTAATATTGCACAGGACAGCAGAAATATAACACAGACTAATGTATTGATTTACCTCCCAGTGACTTCAAAAGAATCTGTCACGAATATCTCTAGAAAACCAAATAATAAATGATTATTTGGGTTTCTTATTTAGATACAACATTACACTTAGATACCCAAATCAATTAATGTGCAAAATGTTTGTCTTCTAAAAAAAAATCCCCATATCTAACTTAGCTGTGAAGAAGTATTTATAAACAATAAAAATGTTCTTTTTATGAGAGAGGAGGAAGGGGAATGAACTGCCTGCATGACCAGTTATCTTAATTGAGTCTGACCGATAATTTAAATTCTGATTCCAAAGCCAATTTAGCTCAAAATGACCTCAAATTGTAATTTAGGGCAGTTAATGGACTCATTTTCAATCTCTTATCTTCAAATAATATCACACGATGTCCCTTTTTTGCTTCATTATGACAGATGGCTTTCTTTAATGAAAATTTTAAATTTTAAACATGGCATGCATAACTTTAACTTACATACACAAAAGCGGAAATCAGAGAAAGGAACAAATAACTCTTATTTATCTTTTTCTGACATTTCAAGTTTGTCTTTGGTGTCATTCCAAAGGAATAAATATTACAAATGCAACCAAAAACAATTTAGAAAGTGGTCTAGAATTTTTTACAAAGCTACTGAACCCATTCATCTTGTATCTCCAACTTGCAGCCCAACTACATAGAACACTGGAGTTATTCCATAAATACTGGATTAAGTGAATGTTTCTAATAAGTGTTCCTGCTACCCAACAAGGCTGGGACACAGCCATTTGCAAATGTGTTCATGAAACTGCTCTCATTCTGGTTCACAGCATCCCTGCCAAGCCCTGTCTTTATATCCAAGAAATGTGGAATCTCAGGCCACCCACCCTGGAATCTTTTGAGGACTTCTTAGTTGTGAAAAGATTCTTCAGAACAGAATAGGTTGTTCACAACTGGCCCTAACTCCTTGAGTTGTCAATTCCCTTGAGTTAAGATTCACGTTCTTAGGTCTTTGCTTCTGATGCACCCCTGGAACATTTGCCTTTTCTTTTAAGAATTCTGCAAGCTTCTTTAAATCCCAAAAATTCCATACTAAAACATGTGAGATAAAAGATTTCAAGTGTGTGCTCTGGCTTATAGCAATTATGAACCCTGAGAGAGACAGGCTATCAGAGGGTTCTCACAGTCTCCTTCAAAATGAAAGCTAACAACCCTTCTCATACCACCACTCCCTATCATACCACTAACTTCAATTGAACATATATGCACCCAACTATAAGCCACAGGAGGGTGAGGGCCATATATCTCTTCTCCCATCCTGAATTCTTCTTCACTCCAGGAAGAGACTGAATTTTTATTACCTGGAGAGGTTAAATCACAGGGAATCTGTTCTGGGGGATGCCAGGCGTTGTTGAGGGCAGAAAAGCCTCAGTGAAAATAGAGGGATCCAATGACATCTCAACTAATGGACAAAATACTCCCAAACCACTCAGCTCAGAGTAAGACTTATACCCCACAGGCTACAAACTACTGGACTCTCTTAAACTCACCAGCCCAAGAAAAAATGCAGGTACTGAGTGAATGTGGACATCCCCACCCAATGGATCAGCCTCAGTGAAGCCCACCCACACAGAGATTCCCCACAGCCTTTCAGTGTCTCACTCCCAATTACTAATAGACAGCTAAGGACCATTATAATTTGAGAAGTGAAATGGAACAATATGAAACACAAGAGGAGATATAAAACAGACAATAAAGGGAAATTCAGAGGATAAAAAGAGAATAAGGCAAGCAAGAAAATTTTTCTAAAATACTCAGAGATATAAAAGACACTCAGACAATAAAACAGAACTCTTAGACATTAAAAATATGTTAGCAAAATAGAAAATTCAATATAAAAGGGGCAAGAAGCTAACAAAACCTCCCAGAAAGTAAAGAGTGGAGGGCTGGAGGAACAAAGAAATGAATGATAGGAAAGAGAAGACCACACTCCCCTGCAAAAATTAAAATAAAATAAAATAAAATAAAATAAAATAAAATAAAATAAAATAAAATAAAATTAGAGCAAGCTAACTTCTGAATAAGAGCTGCAGAAAAAAAGAGAAAACAGAGATATGAAAGTATCACATAAATTATGTAGGAACATTTCCCAGCACAGAAAAACATGAATTTCCAGACCAAAATGGCCCACTGAGAATCCACCCCCATAAATAAAAACAGACCTGCAACAAGGCATAGCATTGTGAAATTTCAGAACACTGTAGACAAGGGAAGATCCTAAGATCTTCTAGAGGAGAAATAAACAACTTTCATGCAAAATATCAGAAATCAGAAGGCACTAGACTTCACAAATGCAACACTGAAAGCTAGATAGAAAACATAGAGCAACACCTTCAAAATTCTTGGAAACAACAATTTCCAATCTAGAGAATTGTATACCAGGCAAATACAAATTAAATGCTGCAAGTCTAAAAAATCAATAGTCAAGATTGAAGAATGAGAGTAAGGTCTAGGATATATGTCCCTGGAGAAGAAAGAAAATAGCCATGTTTGAACATTGTGAGAGGGAATTTACACGTCAGTCTGAGAACTGGACAATGAATTAGTTATAGATATACAGAAAACCATGCAAAGGAAAACTGATGCTATCATAAACTTCAGGAAAGACAGAAAGTTACATAAGAAAGAAAATAAAATCATATAATTGCTCAAGGCTCAGCTGTGAATAATATTTACATGGTCATAATAATGTAAACATTAAATACTGTTTAAATCAAAAACAGAAAAATTATATGGGAAGGCCAGGGTAAAGGAAATAAGGAGGTGGGGACTGTGTAAGAGGAAAACATCAATAAGTAATGCCTGAAACTGAAAAAGTAAGAAAGTATAAATATGGAGATGGGAAGGATAAGGGAGGGGTAAGAAGGGGTAGTAAGAGTTAGGGCAGGGAACTAATGTTTTATGTTTCAAGTTTTATAAAATGATTTAACTTTTTAAACAATGTGGACATGACATTTAAAATTTAAAATGTACATTTAAATTTTAAGAAAAAAATTTTAATTTAAGAAAGGGAGGAATGACAACCAATGAATTCCAATTGTTTGAGTAGTTAGGATCTTTAATCTCAATATATACTTACTATAACTTAGTAGAGAGGAGAGAAACTAGCTGACACAACCTCTTTTAACGGTAAGTAAATAGCTATGGAATTCAAACCAAGCTGAGAAGCTATATTTAACAAGGTCACTCTATAAGAATGAAACATGAAATCTCCCTTGTCCTAAATCTTTGGGGATTATAATGTCTCATGATTGAATTTTCCATATGAGTAACAGTATTTATATTACCTCTTTCATTCCAATTTACCATTGGCGAAGACAATGGTATCTACATTTATGTTTATGTTTGCAACTATATGGAAACTTCTTGAAATCATACCCCTTTCGGTACCTAGCACAGACCTGAACATGAAAGACACATACTCCATAAACTAATCCATACAGGTGTCGCCTGCTGCTTGAATGGGCCATAGCTGGCTCTTCCAAATGAGGTTTAATTATGAACACCCATTATTTATGCTGCACTGTGTTAGAGACAATCCCTTGGCATTTTGTGATATATAGAGCTTTCTTTTCAATTGAATACTAAATGGCTAAGACTGATAATGTTTTCTATGTTCTTGAATCTACTTTTCATAATTTTTCTATCCATTCAAGTTATTACATCTTACTATCAGTGTACCTATACCCAGTAGTCATGTTTCCTTGATTCTAATCTGAGTCTGAGAGCCCTTCTAAATGTGGTAGAAGCCAGGAAATTAATTAAGAATATACCAACTCTTTCTGGAACCAAAAAAAAAAAAAAAGGCTAAAGGGCTTCCCTATCGGTCAAGTGCATATAATTAAATGCATGGACTTTGGGGTATCTATTTTGGCTATCCAGAGGCATCTTTCCCCTATTCTTCACTTTTTCCCTTATTCTTCATGCTTCATGTTCCAAAGATTTAAGGTTGCCAGATAAATGACTTCCAGATTAACAAGTGTCACCAATATCATCTTTAGCAGCAGCCATTATTTAAGTACACTAAATTTGATGGCTCCACCATTATGGTGAATTGACAGGTTTAATATTAACCCTATGCAAAAAGAAAGGAGAATCTATATAAACCAATTTATTTTTTAAAATTCTACTTTTTTCAAATCCAAGATCTACTGGACTTTGCTTCCACAGGAGTTAAAACAGCCAAGCCATCAGCTATGGTGTTTCTAACTCAACTGCAATTCATGGTGATCCTGAACTCTCAGAGAATGAAAACTAAATGGGGAAAAAATGTGATTCTAATTATGATCAATACTTAAATCCAACACTAATTGTACACCTCTTCACTGTGAACTTTAACAGAAAAAGGGAAAATGGGAAAAAAAAATTACTGAGCTTACTATGTGCCAGACAGTTGCATAAATTACCTCATTTCGTCCTCACAATAACCCTATTAGGGGGGTATTATTATTCCTGTTTCACAGGGAAATAAACTGAGTGTCGGAGATATAAAATAACTGGCTCAAGGTCATGAAAAGCAGGAGAGCCACCCTACAAAATGCCAAGTTTGATGTCAAAGGCCCCTGAGGCGCCCCCTACAGAAGGCATTGCTCTACAACACCAAAGGAGATACTAAATTAAGAAAGGAAGTCATTTGTATTATAACTCAGATGGAAGAGCTTGCACTGGATTTGCATCTTCTCATGCTCCTGACAGCAGACACCAAGTTGTACCCTGAATCCAGTTCTCATACAGCAACTACAGTTTAACTAGCAATTAGCAGCATCTTACACAGACAGAAGGGACACTGGCAGAAGCAATATGAATAAAAGAACATCAGTAGTCAGTCACGCCCATGTCCACTTTTTTTGCTGATCTGGTAAAAACAACGCATCCAATCTGTGACAAACTGAACAAACTTCAAAAGATTTCGCTACCAACAAATCTTTTTTAAAGGTATACAATAAAGGTATGAATATCATGGGCAATGATGCAAAGAAAACAAAATTGTCTAAAATTTATCGCCTGCCATGATAAATGAAATCCCTGGGGAGAAAACCTTCGTAACATTATTCACTTCCTCTCAGATGAACCCATCCCATTGTCCTTTGCAAGGTTTGTTCATCGCCTGGGTTTTTTCCTTTGTGCAGATACATGTGCCCAGATGGCCCCCCCGTGTGAAGCCTTCCCCATCCCAACACCCCATTCTTCCCTTCTTTGTGGTCAAGTATCCTGGATATCTGCTCCTCCTCGGTCTTTGACTCTGAGAACATAAATTTCACTATCCAACTAAAATTCTCTAAGATCCCCCACTCTCCTCTAAAACAAATCCAAAGTTTCTACTTGTACCTCATCTTCCTGACACGCATAACCCACATTAAGTACGGCTGCCCTCTCTTTAATACAGTATTTGTTTTGTAATCCAAATATAAAGCAATGCATGTTCATTAGAGAAAACTCAGATGGTATACAAAATGTGTCTTCTTCCAGCTTTAAGAAGTGAAAAGAATTTAAAAAAAAAATCAGTATTATATATACCCTTTGTTCCCAACTTTTGTCCACTTAACATTATTCTTCTCTAACCGAGGCATTCACAGCACTAGGCTCTAGTTCCCCCCTTTTGTTCAATACCGCCTTCCGAATTATGGACAAGGTGTCATTCTAAACACTACGTAAATACTACAACATAAATACTTCCGGGCGTGATGAAGATCCTACAATGCACTGATTGCAACCCATGGTATTTTCCCTCCAATGAAAAGGGATAAAAATATAGACCAATATGAACCCTCAGTCTTCTTGGGCTCCCTGCAGCTTCCTCTCAAACATGCAACAGGTAAACTACTTTATCCGCATCCACTCTTCCCCTATGCAAAGTGAAATCCTTACTACAAAGCCTCCAGCTCTCAGCACGCTGGGGAGAGTTCTCCAACCGCCCCTGCTGCTCAGGTCATCTTTACTCTGCCTCTGAAATCTTAGCCACAAATCTGGCTTTAGATGCTACCTGGTATTCCCAGTTGTCTTTCCATTCTCCACTAGAGAGTAGGCTTTCCAAGGTCAAGGTATTGTACCTTTGAGTTTGGGGGCTTTGTTTTACACCTGCAGCTAACAGACTGCATAGATGCTCAGTAAGTATTTCTGCTGTCACTACTTCTCCCCCTGCCCCAAACCCATTAAATCTCTGTCCTACACCTCTGCACCACAGACTGGTTTAGCCTCTTGTCTAGTCCCATAATATCTGTGACATTATTTTGATCTGAGCCATAATTAGATATGTTTCCCAACACAACTGTGTCAACAAAAGTTCCACAAAATAACACTTACCCTTGCTACATAAGATACACATACTCTCTTCTCCATTCTATTCCATTTCCTCTTCCCTCCACTTTCCCCTCCCTCCTTCCTTTCCTTCTTTTTCTTCTTTTTTAATGCTGGTGGAAGTCTACTAAACAGATATCACCACCAACAGTTGAAAAACACTGACCTAGAAGGTGAGATACAAAGATGCCCAATTATTTTTCTAAAACCTCATGTGTTTTTACTGAGATCCATCTTTCATTCAAAGTAACTCCTTTCCTCAGTCTCCCTCCCCATCATACTGACAGTTTCATGATTTCATTCTCTCGGGTTTGCAACTTGAAAGTTTTTCTCTCTCCCAGTCACCTCCCATTTTGGACCTATCATCTACCCCAGCTGGGTGCTTTGTCATCTCTAACATCTCAGCCATGTGCCTTTTTCATCCTTATCCAAAACCACTACAGTGTATCTTTCCAAGATTATCTGTTTTACAAACTCTATCACCATTGGATTCCTTTAACAAGCCCCTCTGGAATTAAAAAAAAATTCATTTTTGTAAAATTTTCTAAAATTTGATTTTTGTGTAGCAAAAATCCTTTTCCCAACCTGCTATTCTGTCCAGCCACTAGACTGGCTGCGACAGAAACAAACACTCCCTCCAAGCACCGCAGTGATCCCTAGCAGTCCACTCCTACTTCTCTCCCTGCTAATCCATAGCTGCATCAAACACACAGCCTAGCGCAGCACTTGCTCAAGTGTTATCACTGAATATGCTCTCGAATATTTTAGAAAAGATTTCTCCAACATCCCTTCCTTTGTCTAGCACTTCAGATTTTAATAAGACCTGACCCAATATCCAGTCTGCTTTCACTGCTCCTCAAGACAAATGCTCTAGCCAGACTCATCCTGTCCTACAGGGAAATGGGTCCTCCCTCTTGCTATTTGTCCTCATGCCCGTGGGGGTCCACATCCATCACTGGCTCATCCACACCTTCTTTAGACATTAAAACCAGATGAGACGATTTTCTGTCTTACTTAATAATTCTTACAATTAATATTTGTCTCCTTCTTTAAGGCACTCATTCATATAGTACCTCTCATGATTTCCTAACTGTCAGAACTAAGTGTTTTCCCCCAACCATCTGAAAGCCTCTGCAGGACTGGTATAGTATTCTTACATTTATTTTGTTTTCCCCCTCAGCCTCCAGCACAGAACTTTGCACATCATATTCCCAGTACACGTATTTTGTAAACAACATTTCAAAGAAAACCTCCATTCAAGATGAATTTTAAAAAAAAATAAAGTGTAGCCTTTCTCCTTTCTCTCTTTCTTTCCAGAGAGCTTGAAGAGAGGGTGCAAGCAGGCGAAAGGGCAGAGGGAGGAGAGAAAGAATCTTAAGCATGTTCCGTGCCCAGTGCAGAGCCTGATGGGGGGCTCGATCTCACGACACTGAGATCATGACCTGAGTAGAGATCAGAAATCAGACACTTAACGGGCTGAGCCACCCAGGTGCCACTCAAGATGAACTTTTTTAAAGCATATATTGAGTACCTACTGCATATTACTTGATTTACGTATGAGATTTTATTTAAGTTCACCAAAACCCACAAGGGAGGTGTCATTATCCCCATTCTATAGATAGGGAGGCAGGCCCAGAAGTGCAATGCTGTGACTACTGTCACCTACAGTGAGTGGACTCAACCTAGACCTGTCAGACCCCAAAGCTCTTGGTTTGCCCCTCTGCTACATTGTTCCTCCTCACTTCCGGCAGACAGACAAGCAAATTCACATTCTGATGCTACGTGTACTCACATTATCCAGACTTCACAACACGATGACATGCAGCCAACCAACGCAGGATATGGCCCCAGCCTCACCTGTGTAAGTCACTTAGCCCTTCTCAGCCCCAGCTTCTATATCAAGACCTAACACAATGTGGCCTTACAGAGCTTCCCCCCCAATCTCTGGCTACTTCTCCCCAAGTCTCCACACACTGTTCCCTCAGCATCGCTGTGTATATTCATCTCTCAAACACCTGAATCACCTCTTCTTCCTGCTCCATGGACTGAAGGCAAACTCATGCCCCACACCCAACTCAAGGGACTCCCAACAGAGTTAACTGCTTCCTTCCTTGTGCTCCAATGGCATTTGATCCACGTCTCTATTTATAGGTATGGTATGTGTGTTTCCCACATAAACTCTAGAGGCAGAAGCATAGCTTACTTGACTTTATAATCTGAAACCCAGATCAATTCCTGAAGCAACCAGGAAAGCTTGCTGAATTAAGGAATTCAAGAATGTTTGCTGTGATTCCATGTTTGTTGAATTAAGCAATCAACCATGCTTAAATGAGAATACCATCTGTCCTTCCTATTTCACAGAGTTCTTTAAATGTCACCTCCTTACCCCACCCCAACCACACAAAGGTGGTTCCCCCCAATAATCTCTCATGATAGCCTGTTCCTTTCCTGAGCTTTTATCAGGACATGGGCCTATAAATATATGTGTGTGTTACTTGTTTAATGTCTGTATTCCTCCACACTTAGACTGGACGCTCCATGAAGACAGAGAGTGATACATGTTTACCGCCGGATTCTCAGAACGCTGCACTCCATAAATGTTTAGTGAACAAATGCTATGAAGATTAAATGATATAATGCATATCAAAACTCTCGGATTGGATAATGATAATTAAGACACAATTACTGGGATTATTGATGCAGTGTCTCTCCTCTTAGATAGCTGACACAAAATCTGAATCTCTTTCTCCAATAGAGCATACGCCTTATAGTTGGCAGAACTTCTTTCTGCCCTGCCAGTCGCACACTTACGTCTGACTCATTTGAATAATAATAGCAATTACTTTATTTTATTCCAGATAGTAATTTACAAAAAGATAAGCAGTGAGAAATATTAACTCACCTCAGGCCTCACAAAAGAATTTCTATAAAATAAAGGTCAAACAGCTTCTTCTTTCCAAAAATAATTTTGATTTTGATGTATGATTCTGATCTTCAAAGCACAAAACAACCTTTATGAGATGCATGCTTAACAAACCGGAACGATTAACCTCTATTCTCAAGCAAGTGGACCCAAGCAAACCAAAACACAGTTGAGAACACTGGGTCAGATGTCTGCAGGGCCCCCACATTGCTCATTCCAAGGCTCTGTGGGATGGGGACCTACCCACGTGTTTTCGTGGGCATTTATCTTCTACATTCTGCAGAAGCAAGAGTTTTGTATTTTCCTTAAAGAGGGCCCTCCAAATTGTACATACTTCAGGCCCCATGAAACCCAGATCAATCCTTGTGCTAATGGCTTTCAACCTTATAATGAGGTCACTTTTCTCTAACATATTCACAACCAAGATGACAATGCAGGCGTATTTAATAAGATTTTTTTAAAAGTCAAGTTCTAATCATTAAAGAAGTCATGTTCTCATAATATCCTTTTTTATGGCCTTCTGAAAACAGCACTACATCCGAATACTATTTTTTTTTCTAGATCCAGATACATCTCTCATTAATAAACAGAGCTCATTAATAAAACCCTCACAACTCTAACATGGAGGCATTACTAATTTTGCCCTTTTGCAGAAGGGGAAGTTGAACTTAGGTAAGTTAGGTGATTCGCGCAAGAATGGACGGTGAATAAGGGATATGTGTGGCTGGGCTTTCAACCTGGGGTGGCGGGCCACTCTTAATCTCTATGCAGTCCTACCCTCCAGCTTCCTTGACAGCAGAAAGTATGTCATCTCAGTCCTGTAATCCCCCCCAGAGCTGATGATAAAAAGCTGGCACTCAATAAATATATTTGATCCACTGTTTAAGAGAATACCTAATGTAACACAATCTCAAACACTGTGACATTACTATGGATATTCCTAAATGATGAGGTAATCAGATACCAAAGGCTTCTCGCATGTGATCTCAGGAATGACACAGACAGAAAACAGGGCCAGGTGTTGCCAGTGTTTGCAGCTACAAATCAGAAAGTCCTGGGTGAGAACAGAGAGTAGAGTACAGGTTACATGGAAGCCTTTCAAGTCCCATCAGTGATGTAGCCTTTGAATCCAAACGAAAACCTATTTACGTCTATCTGGGGGAAAGGGAGCACAATGGGTTTATTAAAACCTTTTTTTCAAAAAAACACATACCCAAGATAGAGCAAATGGCTATCCTTCAGTGTAGTGAGCCTCTCTGAGCCTCCCCACAGCTTAGAAGCTAAATGAACACTGCAGGAAGGGAGAAGAGTGTCATCCCAACTGAAAACAGTTAACTCCGTGGCTGCGTGCAGACATGGCCTAAAAGCGTCTTAACTGTAATGTACTGAAACTGCCTGAAAGGCTGCCATTTGGCACCCAGACCAACATCAAAAGGCAATGTTCCTAATGAGCGTCTTCAACTGAGAGACAACATTTCAACACCGTGAAATGAAAGGGCATAATGGCACCACTGGCAACGCCAAATAATTTACATCCCTTTACATCAGCAAATGGTTTTAAGGTTTGGCACCAAGAGTTAATATTAATAACGGAAAGGGCTAAAGGTGACATGACTGTGACCTTCAGATGGACTTGTGGATTTTACTGCCCTACAGCAGTGAGCACATCCACCTGTATTACTGATAACAGGCTTACTAGGGTTGTTTCCTCAGGGTAAAAACTCTGAGTGTAGACACCTAATTCTTAGGATTCAGAGGGGTCCCTGGGCATCTTCCTCTTGCTAAGAGACTGTCTCTTACAGCATTACTCAGAGACCTACTATTTTAAGACACGTATAAAATGCTCTTCTGAATTTTACTCATTTCTTCTTTTTTAACTAAAGGAACCTTAACTACTTAGTCTTTTTTAATTCAAAAGTCAAGTAGTCATTATGACTACATACCCAGTTGATTCATGGTTCCAATTTTGTCTTATTTGTAACCCATTTTTAAGACTAGTAAAACGCTATTAATTTGCTGCCATTTCTTTTAAAGTTCCAGATGTTTCTTAGCCTATATATTTGTTAGATCACTAAACTGAGGAATTATCAGTTATGGAAGCTACATTGAAATATTTATCTTGACACCATAAAACATTTGTGTGCTCCAAAACTCAATACTTCAATAGTACTGGGGAGCCTTTTTCGAATGCCTTTGTCTCCTCTCAGGCTGTCTGTTCCCAGAAGACTGATGGTGGCAGGTGCAGCCCCTTCCTCTCCCCTGCCTGCCCATTGGTTCTGCTATTACCACAAACCCAAGATTGGCAGGGAAAGTTCAAACTGTTCTTTCGCAACAGGTAGTCAATCACTTATTTCACAGGAAGACAGGAAGGGCTATCTGTAAAATATCTCTGGAGGTCTGCCAGTAGCATTGAAGTCACTTTCTGTCTGGACAGCAGCCACAGTTCCTTAACATTGAAGACGTAAATATGGGGAATTCATCAAACTGACTTTAAATAAAGGCTTTGTCACCTTAAAAAATTTAAGTGGTTGGATCAGAAATTCCGAAGTCCATATTTCAAGCAGTGTAAAGTTTACAAGACGTTGTCTATAATTTAAGAAACTGAGTTCTGTAGCAAACAAAAACATCTGTCATGCCTAAAGATTAGGTTTTGAATGAGAAAATGGTGCTATTTATTTTGAAAGGCAATTAAGACCTTGTTCTCTGTGACAGAAAAATATAGATACAGATTACTTACATTAAATTACATATTACCGATCTGAGGTAGTCAATTAATGATGAATGTATTCAAAAGAGAAGTGCTATGCAAAATTCAGTTTGTGGGTCTCCCTGCGACTAATTGCACCCACAGCCCTTGCGAATAGCACACCCATACCATAATTTTTGGGTTTGGGAGTATTTTTGCAAACAATTACTGTCTTAATTCTTGTACTATCAAGCTCAAAAAATAGTCACCAGTTAACTCAACAAATCCTTAATCAATTACCATAGAGACTTGGATGAACCTTCTTTATTGAACAAGAATATGCCTTGCTATTTTCTGATATTCCAGTATTATTTTTTATAAAATAGACCCTGGGTAAATGTCATCAAGTTCAAGCTGCTGGGGGAAGAAAGGGGAAGCTTCTTGAAAAACTGACTTTAAAAAGCATGTAAATTTTTGGACTAATGAAAACAGCGTCATTGGTAGATCTTTGGAACCTACACAGCCAGAACAGTAATTCAAAAACTATTAAATAAAGGACAGGCCACACTTCCAGGATATCCGGATTATACTCGCTTTGTGTTTAACTCTGTTGAATTTAAATAAATTCTGAGTTACTTTCAGTATTTTAACATATGCTAATATTTACTGAAAGAAAATTAACTCTTTGGTCTTGGGATAGAGCCCTGAAAGTTTTTCCACATTCTTCAATATGACTATATTACCTTCACTTACAGCTTTGTTCAGAAACACAGATTTTTGGTCTTAAAATGAAAATCAACAGAAAAAAATACAGCTCAGCATTGCTGTACTCACAGCACTTGGCTGAAACACCTCTTGATAACTCATTTAGTGAGGAGTATTATATATACTTATATACAAGCTAGCTGGCTTTTGTAAGGTGGCAAAGGTGCCCTTTGTTCTTAATCCAGTGCTACCTTGTTAGAAAACCAGTCCTATTCATTCCTTTACTCTGGCAAGTAAAACTGGCAGAGGACTGTAAAATTGTCAAAGAAACATATGACTTAACCATTCCAGATCATTCAAATAATTTTTCCACAAAACACCCAAAATTGCTGTTAGGATAGACTCAATTTTGCTACATAATTATACAACGTTGCACTTTATTCTTAAAGAGCAAAAACACCAAAATGAGAGGGGCTCCAGACCTGATTGGTTTTGTGTTAATAAGGTTAGCATACTTTGTATCTAAATTTTCATATGCACTGTGTGGAGCGCGGACTGAACTACCATTGTCCCTGGAATGATATAACATTTGAGGCCAAAATAATTATTATTATTACTATTATAATTATAGTAATAATTATTATTATGTATACCCATATACATGTATAAGTGTATATATAATATTGTTTTTATTTTCACCCTGACCCTTTGACTTGAAGTCTTCAATTTTTTAAAACTATGGTATTATCAATACTTCAACGAAAAATTATTTCTCTTTGGAAAACCGTTCAACTTCTTTCTTTTGTTAAGCAACCACGTATGCGTTTCATGTTCTGCCGTGCCCCATCCTCACGGTCCCAGGACCAGAACTGAGGCCGCTTTCCTTCCAGGGAACGCTGGTCAGAATGCCACCCTTGCCTGGGCAGCCACCAGATACCAATCCCGGACAACCTGGGCGGGTACCAGCCTGCGCCTGCCTTCAAATCCGAACACAGAAGGTTACACCCATCATCGTGGTGGAAAGGTAGGCCAGCAATCCCCCGAAGACCCCGAAGATCAGGTCTCCCAGGCCACGCCTCCACCTAGAGAGGAGGAGGTTCCAGAAACGCACGGCCCCTGGAGGGCAGGTCGCCCGCGGAGCCCCCGCCGGCAAGACGGAAAAGGACATGCCCGGGGCGGCCCCAGCCAGGTGGCGGCGGGACCCACCGATCTGCTGACTAGGGCTAGCCCGCCGCTGGGGCGGGCGGCTGGGGGCCCTCAGCCCCCTGAGGCCCCGCCCTCAGCTTCGCCCCCGGCCCGCAGCCGGCCTGTCGGCGCACGCGCGTCGGTGCGCCCAGCCTCGGCGCCCTCCCCGGCGACGCGCTCGGGCCAGGACGACGCGGGCAGAGTGTGCGTGCTAGGGGGAGGGACGCCTCGGGTCTGCGCGAGAGAGGCGCGAGTGGGCGAGCACGGGCGGGCGGGACCTCCCGGGGACACCTGGACTCCATCTTCCTTCCTCTGGACTGTGGGGCCGGCCACGGGGCGGGGTTTCTCCTGGCGGGGGTGAGCGAGACCGTTAGGCTGGAACACCGGGAGACGGTCCTGTCAGCTCCGGGCCGCCACCCGCGCCGCAATAAAAGCCTCTCGCGGCTTCCCGCCCAGCCAGCCTCGCTCTGATTGGTCGCCATGGGAGAGGACCCGAGTTGGCTGGAGGCGGCGGCCAGGGCTGCTCCGGTGCCGCCCGGGGAGGGCCCGCCCCGAGCGCTCCCCACCCGGAATCGGCTGTCTAGGGCAGCACCCGTGGCGGCACCTGACAGTGGCGACCGCGACACACAGCCCCCTCCGCCTGGCTTTCCCTGGCGCTTCCCAGCACACGCCCCCCCGCCCGGAATGTCCGCCCACCCCACCCAGCTCTCTGCGGCCCCTGCTCCCTTTCTTCCCCCTTCCCGACCGTCCACGCCAGAGCGCAAATCCCTGGGTGGGGTTGGGTGGGGAGGGGAGAGCAGCTGGAGGGGAGGGTGGGCACGCACTGAAGAATCTTCCAGGGAGGCCGGAATAGAAATACACCAAATGAAATGAACCTCCCGGGCGCCGAGGTTTTCTAGGCGGCGGCACAGCCTCTGCCACCCGCGACAGCATCCCTCGACTGTCTTCCCCTCAGCTCCCTATTGTTCGCACTTTGCAAGGATCAGGAACCTCGCCCAAAGAAAGGAGGCTGGGGTGAGGTGTTGCGGGCGGCTACCTGCCATTCTTCTCGCGCACCGTGCAACACGGGGCTCGTGGTGCGTGTGAAGGCACACGCGCGCACACACACGCGCACACACACCAGGCAGCCAGATCACGCCCTCCTCGCCCTCCGCCCCTTCGCACTTCCTCCTGTCAAAACGCGGAGCTCGGCCCTCCCATCCCTCCGTGCTCCCGGCCGAGAGCAGGCTTTGCAAGTAACCAGCAATTTGGCAAATGAAAAACTAACGTCATATCGACGGGGGTGCAACAACGGCCATACAGCCCTGAGATTCTGCCCATTTCGCCCCGTTTTGCAAACCGTTATTCAGTCTGGGCGGGGAGGGGGGCTGGGCGCGAAGGCGGCGAGCCCCACTTTATTACACCCGGGGAAATAACGATGGGGCGGCTGCCCCGGCCTTATTGTTCACTCTTCGCGGGGCCGGGGCTGACAAGCCCCTTCCCCGTGGAACCCGAGCCCGCGCGGCGGCACCGCTGAGCCGCGGCACCCCCGCCCCGCCGCCCGCTTCGGGAAGGAGCGCTGCCTAACACCCGCGCGGAGCTCTGCTCCCCGCGCCACCGGCACACAAAGTGGGAAGGGCGGGCGCTGGAGACGCGGCGGGAGCTCGCGGCACTGGGAGGCAGCCCGGGTCCGGCGCAGCCTGAGAGAGCGCGGGGTTCCGCGGGGCAGCAAGGACGATGCGCTCCTTCCTCAGCTCAACGACAATGACCACCCTTAGCATTCCACGTAGAGCCACCCCAAATAACCGTGTCCTCGGGGGAGAAGGAGGGGGAAGGGGGCAATCAGTACATCAATCTGAGAATAATCATAATTTCAAAATGTACCTGCAGTTCCCAGGAAAAACAAAGTCCAGATGAGATCCTTAGTTCGCAGCATTGTAATCTGCTGGCTGGGAGGGATGTTCTTGCCGCCCGTAAATTCTGTGCCCCCCCCTTGCAGAGAGTGTGGACGGCGGCAGAGCAACAGACCTAGGGGCAGACAATTGCCAGGCTGAGTATGATTATTTTTGCAGAATTGTTTCCTGCCAGCGGCTGCCGAGCTGCGTTCACGCGCTGATCGGAGAATGAGTGACAGTCCCAGCCTCAGCACACTCGCAACTCGGAGATCCTTGCGCTGGCCCGGGTTCGCTTTGATGGAACTGGGGATGGGAGCGGGGAGCGGGGGGCGGGGGGGCGGGGGTGAGAACCTCACTGTGTCCTTCCACCACGCCGGCCACAAATAGTGCCGAACATCAAGGAGGTAAGAGAGACAGGGGAGGCAGATGCGGCCGCCTGCAAAACGCGGCCTGGAGCTGCCGGAGGAGTCGGGCTCTTTCACATGCAATCTTCCAGGCAGAGCTGGGATTTCTTTTCACACTTCTCCCCCAGGCCTCCGCGGTCCCTCCTGCCATCCAGCCTTCCTTAATCGGGAGGGCGGATATTTTAATAACTAGTAAATAATAAAAACAAAATCTTAGGTTTGGTTAGGTTTTCAAAGTTGTCGAATCTCCATTTAGATCCTAAGATCCTTGAAACACAAGTATAGCCTAGGATATATCTTTTTTTAAGTGCAGGAAATTAGAAATTTGGAGAGGGATGGAGATAGATTGCTGTTGCGGGGCTTTGCTTTGGTTTTGGGTTTGTTTGTTTGTTTGTTTGTTTGTTTGAAACTGGCTATGAAGTTGACTCTCCCACAGAGTGGCAATAGATCTCAGGGGAAGGAGGTAGGAAGCTACTTAAGTTGGAAGAAAAGGCAGACGTTTAGAAGGAATTTCCAGAAACAACTGAAGGAAATGTTTCCTTGTTTATGAATGCTGAAATCTGTGGTCCCTTTATGAAGATCAGTGAGCCATTTACCTAGGTCTTTAGAGGCAAGATATTAGATAATTTTTTCTTAAAATGGCACAGAACCTCAGTTCTTAAAGATAATAATGTAGGATGTCACTAAGGTACACACAAAGGCTTTCAGTTAATCTTACAGCTGTATTTTACACAGAAGAGGGTGGGGGAGCAAGGGGAAAATAAACATGTCTCAGCACCTGAGCACGGCTTGAGTGTTTAAGGAACAAAAGCAGAGGAAGAATCAGGAGCACAAAATGTTCTAGATGCTGGAATAGCCTATTAGCCCAGCACAGTGACACCTTCCCAGAGGAAGGCTGCCACGTTCAAAGCACCAATGCACCAGTATTACCAAGTACTCCCTTTTTCTTTAAAGGTCAGACTGTCCACTGCTGCACTACTCTTTAAAACCCATCCTCTACTGCCCAGACAGCCAACCTCCATTACCAGACTAGGCTGGTATCTCCTCCCTGTCTCCTCCCTTGTGTTAGACCAAGAGGGCCACTGACCAACACGTGACTTCTGGGACCCCTAAAAAATACTCCCTCTCCCAAATCAATCTTCCCAATGCTATTTTTAAAATATTTATTTCATACCAATTACAAGTAATTCGAAAATACAGAAAAGTAGAAAGAAGGAACTAAAAATACCCACAAAACCCAGATTCCACAGATATCCATGGATTTCCTGTCTTTTGTATATGCATATGATTTTTAGAGTTGACATTGTATAGTAGCAATTGGAATCTTGTTTATCTCCCCTAACATTTCATTATAAGCATTTTCCCAGGCTGTTAAAAAGGCTTTCTAAATTTTTTATAGCAGTGTAATATTTCTATATATCAATAGTTCCTCAGTGCTTTCCCCCTTTATGGGTATTTAGATGGTTTCCAAAGTTTGATCATATAAGTAATGCTTTTTGAACATCTTTCAATAAATATATATTGGAAAACCACTGTTTTTTTTTAGTCCTGTGCTAGATGTAGTGGACTGTATAGATTTATTTAATGGTGACTGTATTTAAGCATCTTTACCTTCAGATATGAGCTTTTACTAACATGTAAAATTACTTCTATAACACATAACATTAATCCAATGTATTAGACTCTTTCCTAAAAAAGAGATTTTGGTAGCCAGAAAGACTGAGAGAACAAGTCTGAGGGAAAAAGGAAAAAAAAGTGAAGGCTGGGATAACCCAAAATAAAATTTTCCTAATTCTAATTTTACCAAGAGTGAGAGACACACCCTTCTCAGCAAACCTCCCTTCTTATAGCCCATGTCAGTAGAATGAAAAGATTCCTCACTATTTTTTCTCCCCAAATGTCCCTATTTTTAGCTTTTTAACGTAGGCAGGTGTAGAAATCCTATCTGACTTCAGCATGATTGAGTTTCTTCTCTCTCTCTCTCTCTCTCTCTCTCTCTAGCCCCTCCCTGCCCTGTGTGGCTGTTGATCTCTGTTGTAATGACTCATTCTAGAATTCTACCCCACAGTCATTGCAGTCCACACTACATGTGTCTCTCCTGTGTTCTTTTAACAGGATCCATCCCTTGTCTCCAATTTGTCCTCTTTCCACTCAATGCCTACCTCTGTGAGCTCTGCATGTCTCACTTTGAAATGGGACGAAACTGTGGACCTCCTCTGACGTCTTTTCCCAGAAGGAGTCCCAGGTGTCCCAGACTGTCAGACACACAGTAATGAGCATCTATCCGTGTGAACATCCAGGGGGGAAGCTGAGGAAGGAGCCACTAGGGACTGTGCTTTAGAAAGGGAGCTTCCTTGGTAAAGCAGAAAATGGGCTCCAATGGCAGCCCAGCAAGGGGTGACAGGTCCTAATCTAAGGCAGTGTGGTGGGAAATAAAGCCAATAGAGGCATAGATTTGAGAAATACTTTTAAGACAAAAACAGAAGAACTGAAGAACTTTCTGAAGATTGGGGTCTAAGGCAGAGGAAGATGTCAAAGTTCCGTTCATTCATTCAACAAATACTAAATATCAACTAAGTGCCTGGCACTGCTATAGACACTGGGGATATAACAGTGGGCAAAATAGAATCTTTGCCTCCATTCTTACATTCTTATGGAGAAGATAGAAGTAAACTGATAAATATCTAGGATGCTTGTGGTGACGTGTGCTAAAGAGAACACACAAGCTAAGAGCAGTGAAAATGTGGTCAGAGAGATAGAAAATTGAAACAAATAAGATGATTTAAAAGTTCCCTGGATTTTACTGTTGGAAAGTCGTTAGCAGTCTCTGAGAGAGCCAAATGGAATCGTGGAAAGGAAGAAATGACTGTCCCAGGAATGAAAGGGTGGCTTGTCTAGGAGGGAGAAGCAGGGAGGAGTGCAGACCACTCATTCGAGGAACAGTGTGATAACGGGACAAGGACAGGAAGGCAAGCTTGAGGGAGAAGGAGGCTTGCAAGGAGATTTTCTTTTCTTCTCTTTCAGTATGAGGATTTTTGTGTTAGGTGATAAAGTACATTACATCTATTGCTAAGCCCCTCTCACCATCACCACAACCTTACGGTTTACATTAGACTACTTGAAAAATGGAGGAGATCTAGAGCAAAGTGCTCCCTCTATATTCTTCCCCATGTAGGGTTTCTTCCCTGTTGGCACTGAAAAGGAGACCCCAGGCATGACCACAGCGCCCATAGATATCCCAGGAGCTGTATCTCTCATTTGGCATGGATAAAATGCATTCCAGGAAAAAATTCTGGCCAGAAATCACTTGATCATACATACAAGAGCTTACTTCTGGGCTCTCTGGTCTATTTCATGGATCTATAGTCTGTCTTTGTGCCAATACCACATTGTTTTGATTATCATAGCTTTGCAGCAAGTTTTTAAATAAGGAAATGTGAGACCTCCATTTGTTCTTCTTTTTCAAGATTATTTTGGCTATTCAGGATCCCTTGAGAATCCATATGAATTTTAGCATGACTTTTTATCTTTCTATAATAAAAAGGTCATTGGCATTTTGGTAGAGATTGAGGTATGCTGTTTTCTAATCTGCCCAGAGTTGTTCTTTGGGCTAGTGCTGGAACCATGCAGACATCTTGGAGATAAATATGCCTTAGGCATCTCGCGCCACAGCTGTGGAAACTGAGTCACAAGGAACTATCTATTACAGAGTGTCCATTTGGGGGAGCAGTAGATATGGAGAGATGAAGCAGGATCCAATCACAAGAACCAGGCCATGCAATGTGTGGCCAGCTTAGGGGACTTACAGTGAGCTAGCAAGGGCAAGATGGGTTAAAATGATTTCTTGGCTCCAAACTGAACTCAGACCCCAGGCTGCTGAACTCCCTTTTGTGTATTTAAAAAGAAAAAAAAATCTCTGAAACAGGTGATTTAGCAGACTGGAGAAAGGAGCCAAGATCTCTATCAGGATCTTATAAATCAGAGTATGACTGAGCTAATGTTGGAGACCTAATAGCTTCCTTTCTCCCTCATACACAACCAGCAGCAAGGAAGCGAAGGGGGTGAGCTCTCAGGTCCTGCAGTTGGACATTTCAAGTGCAAATTCTGCTTCTTCACCTATAGGCTCTGTGAATTTGGGCAAATTATTTCACACCTGTAAACCTTGTTTTTCTTGCTCATAAGATGTGACTAGAGCAGTATCTATCTTTCAGACTTCTTATGAACATTAATTATAATAACGTACATAGGGGGCTGAGTGCAGGCCTGACACTCTCTCATTCAACAGGTACATATTGGGCACTTATCACACACACTGTGTTAGTGGTGGGGGATAAAAAAAGGTGAACAGAACACCCATGTTTACAAGGCTTATCAAGAAGACAAATAACCAAAAAAAGAGACTAAAACCATTATAAACTGTAATTAGAATCGTGAAAGAAATAAACAGGATTTTTGGATAAAGAATGACAGCAGAGATCTATTTGAGATCAAGGAAGGCTTCCCTGAGGATGGGTGACAGGTACGTTGCCACCTAAAGCATGAGAAGTAGCCAGGCATGGAAAGAACAAGTGGAGGTGCATTCCAGGAATGTGCAAAGACCTTGAGGTCAGGAAAAACGGCTGCTACTAGCAGCTAATAGCATGTGAGTGGCTGGGACAGAAAGAGCAAAGAGAGGAGGGACAGAAGAGAAGCAGCACACATGAGCCACCCTGAAGGCTAAAGTAAGGAGTTTGTATTTTATTTTAAGTTCAAAGAAAGCCCCTGGAGGACTTTCAGCAGCAGAGTGACATGAGTTGTTTTACACATTTTAATAACCACTCTGACTGCTGTGTGGAGAATGGATTATAGGGAGACAGGGATGTGTGTGGGGAGCTCAGAAACCACTGTGGAAATCCAAGGAAGAGATGATGGAGGCAGGCAGGGGTGGGAGCAGGAGATGGAGATGAGTGGAGATGAAATTGGCCAAACATGCTGATGGATGTGAGGAGCAGAGAGAAGTCAAAATGCCAACCATAATGGGAGAATTTGTTCGGAGAGGAGGGGAATCAAGGGTTGGATTTTGGACAAGTTATATGCACCTGTGGAACACGCATGGAGATGTGAAGTCAGTGCTCAGATGTGAGTATGGAAGTCAGAAGAGGGAGATCTTACCAAGAGATCCAAATTCTGGAGCCATCAGCATTCATGTCATCTAAAGCCGTGCAAAGGGATGAAACTGCCTAGCCAAAAAATGTGGAGCGAGAAGAGAGGGAGTTTCAGGAGTTCGGGTGCAGAAAGTAGAACAAGCAAACAGACTGAGAGGAGGCAGGACAGGGAGGAGCCCATCTAGGAGAGAGCCGAGTCTCGGGACCAAGACAGGAGAGACTTGTCAAAAGGCAGGATGTGTCACTGATGAGTGCTGCTGAGAAGCCAAGTGAAATGAGGACAGAGAAGAGTGTCCACCAGCTCTGGGGATAGGAGGCTCATTAGCAGCACTGACAAGAGCAGATTTGTACGCTGGGCTCCAAGTGAGTATCTAATGAATGTTAGCTATAACAATAATAATAGACTCTCTACTCATTCCTTCTTTGAGCTTCTGTGATAATAGAAAGACATTTGGGGACTGATCAGGGCACAGAAGTGCACCACTCAATGATTAGCTATTCGCAAGTAGAAATTGGCCTTATTTTAAGGTGTGAGCTAGAACACCACTGCCCTTCCCGAGTAACTGCCAGGGTAGTTGTAGACAACTAATGCTCCAGTAGATTCAGTGGCATCGATACTCGGGTAAGAGGAAAGAAATATATCCCTTCTCTCCCTATTATCTTCATTTCTCCAGTTTGATTCTGCCCATCCTCCTACCCTCTATACCTCTGTGTATTCGGTGGTTGTACTGCTTCCCTTGTCACACCCCAAAATGCCGTCAGGGATCAACCCCAGCACCAAGGAATAGAGCCTACTGGGCAGAGCCAACACTAAATGTAGGTCCCTCTAGGCTCATGTGTACCACCGGAGTGAGAGGGGCCCCTCTGTGGAGCCTGTGCCCACTGGTGGCGCCTTCTCTCCTAAGCACAAGCACCTTGGGAAGTGAGAGACAAATTAGGGAATGGGAGACTCAGATGGCAAGCATTCATTATGGACGGCGAAGGCACTCACCCCGTTACCACCACCACTACCACCACTTCTTTGCCAGAAGAACCAAAGTGTCTCCCTCCTCGACACAGCCACCACGTCCCATCTCTCTTGGTCCACACTGAGGAAACACAACCCCCAAAACGGTGGCGTTGCTGGCTTCACACTAGTTACAGCAACCCAAAGAACTCTGAGCTTGAAGTTAGTATGGGCTTAAATGACCCCTATGCTCACCTTCGGAAGACTGGCAGCCGTGGTTATCCTTTCTCCTCTGCCCCGTGCGTGCCTGAGGGCCTGCGAACTCCTGGGAACTTTGAGGAGACACAGCACTCATTCCAGCCACTGTCTTTGAAAGAGAAATTTTCTGTTTCATCAGCAAGAACCATGGAGTGAGCCGGCATATTCCAGGACATGAGGCTCCCCTCAACCACCATCTATCCTTGCATCAGCAAAGGAGCAATCAAAAAGGAAGATTCCACTCAGTGCCTCTCTGAGCAGGGGAGAAAATGTGACAAACACCAGACCTCTGGTCGGAGCTGCCCCTCCCCCCCCACCATGTGACCATAAATGTCACTCCAGATGTTTGTTAAAAGAATGGGATCAATAAACAAACCAAGAAAGGACTCGAGGCTCACTTCATTCTGGGGCTTTGGTCCAGGATCTCTTGCCAGCTCCGTGGCTGCAGACTGGCCCCCGTCACATCTCCTGTGAGCTGCAGCCATAGCCTCTGGCTGATCTTCCTGCCTCTGCTCACCTCCTTCAGATCCACCTTCGTCCACCTCCAGAGCCATGCAGATCCCTCCTAAAAAGAATAGTTGTGAAGAGCTGAAAGTGTCACTCTTCCACAGAAAAGCCTTTTTAATGGCTCCCTGTTTTCCTCAATGAAGTCCAAGGCCCATTAAGGGCCCTCCCCAGGCTCCCCTCCTGCCTCTTGCTTTGCCCCCTTGCAGAACTGAGTAACCACACTCATCATCCTGCTGGGCTCCTGCTGGCCGCCTGGATGACTTCTGCTCATCCTTTACGACTCGCTCGTAAGGTCATCTCTTCCCTGACCTTCCCACCTCTCGCTCCTCATTTCCCCTGGGCTAGTGCTCTTCCCAGATGCTTCCAGAATCCTTTGGGCCCACCTCCATCATTGCTACTGACCTGCTACATTAGAGTCTAATTACCTATTTCTGAATCCATTCCCTCACTAGCCTGTGACAGCCTTTACGACACAGACTTCCATTTTAATTTCTGTATCGCCCGTACCTAGCTCATTGCCTGGCACATAGCAGGTGTTCAATGCTTATGGTGGGATTCATGAATAAACATCTTTAGTAACTTCTTTCTGGACCACTTGTCTTGAATGTGGTAAAAGCTACCTTTCCACCATGTGAGAGGTACTCAGGGAACAAAGTATACAGTAGAGACAATTGTAGGCTGAGTAAAGTTAAATTTCATCTTAAGATATCTTACACAGAGCCTTTGGTCTCAAGATCACAGGCCAGCCTTTGAAACCAATTTTTCTTGTTCTGATCCTTCTATCCTTAATTAACTGAGAAGATTCTATTTTCTTATCAGTTCCATCCTGGTTTTGTCTGTGAAGCTCTGGCACCCTGGCACCAAGCCCACCTCTATAGTAGCTTCCCTCTGGTATCTCAGTGCTTCCTCCAGGCTCTGGCACAGCAGACGCCTGCAGAAGAGGTCTGTCCTGGTCCTTGGCTGCATGGCTCATAACTCTCTCCTCTCTTCCCCTGAGGCCAGCCTTCTTTTCCTCCTTTCTAAAGCTTGTTTCCTTCTGCCTTAGCCTATGATGAAATGGGAGGGGGGCAAAATTCCGTATCCCCGATTTTCCATCTTCCTGTTTGTTAGATAATTTCAGGTTCACTTTTCCCTCTATGGTTTTTAAGCAAGTGAGTGAGGATGTTACCACTCTTATGAAAAATGCCATGTGCCGTGTCCCTGGGTCATAGTACAGCCTCTAGTTGATCGGATGGCAAAATTTTTACTCACTTTGTGCACTAAAGTACTGAAAACAAAATAGTTTCTGTGTTAAGTTCACTTTACAACAGCACAAGGACTTGACAGCGGGAAACAGCTCTTCCTGACTTCTCAGCATCTTGAGCTGCCTTCATTCTTGCTCCCCTCACCCGCCACTTGTGTGTGTTCCACTGCGTTAATGTTCCTCTCCGATGTGATGCTCCAAACAGAGCTCGGGACTCCAGAAGAGCTTTGGATGATGTGGAGGTCAGTGGGCCACTATCACCTCTCTCAGGATGCTACAAACTGTCCCACTCAGTCCAGGGTCACTTGGGCTGAGTCGCAGTCAAAATCCCAGAACTGTGTCCTCTCCTCCTCATCCAGCCTGTCTCCTTGTCTGTGTCTTAGAAAGCCTGATGTGAGGAAATGTGCAAAATAAAAGAATGTTCATATTGCAGAATGATGGCTAACAGATCTCTTAAATAAGTCATGCTCTAAGCACATCCGTTTTTATGCATTCACTTATTTATTCAAGCACCCTCTATATTCCATTCTATATTCTTCTCCATGACACAATCAGGTGATAAACAGGGTACTAGCTCCCTCCTCACAGGTAAAGGAAGAAGGGGAAAGACCAAGGAGATAAATATTCTTACGCACATTCTCCAGGCTAACCACATTGCTCACATACTTCTAATACTCATATGACTCTCTGAGGCGGTGGAAGAAGTTCTATAATTTGTCCGAGGGCCTGAGCCCTTGAACAAAACTAGTCATAAGGACATCCTTACCTTCAGGGCGGCAGGGAGGTGAAAATCTCCTACGCCTTGTACGAGAATCAAATACTTAATGAGCATCCCGATGAACATTCACAGGTTCTAAAGCCCGAGTTCTTTTTCACTACAGTCTACTCGAAGCCAGCCTGGAAGATTAACTACTTTCGAAGGGGCTGGGGGCAGGGAAACATAAATCCAGAGAGGTAGACGCCACTACCAATGGAAGATCAAAATCAGGAATTAAGATAAGTTATCCTTGAAATAGACATGAACATCAGTGAGGAATGGGATCCTTTTGACACAATTCAAATACACCTACCAAATTTACAAGCATTTGTAGAACACACACAAGAAATGAGGCCCTGCTATCATGAGATCTTTTAGGGTTTTAATAACTAGGATGTTATTCAAAGTCCTGTTCTGTAATATCCAATTTCTGGCTAAAATTTATATTATGACAAGGTTTCCGAAAATAAGGAAAGAGCCTGCCACCTCTCCTTAGTCCTTCGTTTCCCATACACATTCGCTGGAGATGAAAGCACAGCAAACTGTGGTTGATTTCCACTTATTTCTCAAATAATATCCTAGCAATTAGCTATAAACTGAAAAGTGATAAATATGTAAGAAAGACAAGCTTTGGAGGACTGCATAGCCCCCCCCCCACAGAGAGAGATAAGCCATCAGCAGAGCTGTACAATTATGAAAATCCTTATAAAAACGTGGGACTCAAGATAAAACCTCAAACTTTCCTAGGCATAAATGTTGATTCATAGGTGGTCCAAACGAGATCATTATGCACCACATTAGGCAACATCAGATATTATTTGTCTAATAGCATCATGCTTAGTCATTGAGGAAATCAGATCCCAAATATCAGAGAAGAGACCTCCTGGGCCCTCATCATTTTGAAACACACACACACACACACACACACACGTGTGCACACACACATGGAGACATGTATGTATGTCCTTCTGCTCTTAAGTTAGTGAGAAATTTTTGCATTCTGAAATTGCTTGTGAGTTTAAATCCCAAGATTGCAAAATGATGCAATTATATGGTAATATGGCCTACCACCTGGATAAACATGGCCAAACTACCATCACCAACGGACTCAAAGTGACTGGATTGTTTTCCAGGGCCAGCCTCTCTAAGATGCACCAGCATAAAAGGACTTGTTTGGCTTTTAAAGAAACGTCACCCATTCATTTGCTTGTACGGGTGTAGGTTGTCTGGCTGGTGATGAATACTTTTCTGAGCCACCATCTACTGTAGTCATTTCAGATGTACTCTCTCATATGCACTTATTTGAATATTATTTTACAGCTCAGAGCATTAAAAACACAAACATATTGATATAAATATACATATATGTTCTATATTCCAAACACAAGTGCTAGAGATCTTTCAATCTTTAATTATTTTTTAATTTTTTAATCTTCTGAAATAATCACCATATTTAGATGTGGGGACTTGCTGTTATCTTCCATTTGTGCAAACAATCAGAATGAATGCAACTACCGTGCAGTATCAACTTGACATTCAGCGAATATTAATTGAGCACTTAATATGTGCCAGGCGCTGAGCTAGGTGCTACATATGAAATGAACAACTGTTTGGACTTATGTGAACTTGGTTTATTCTAGGTAAGATGTTTGTTTACTGTGTTAGTAATTTGTTAAAAATTTATTTACTTAAAATAAGGAAGACACCTCTAAATGAGACTATTCTGTTTTTATGCACGTAAACGTCAGATATAATAAATGAGATATGAATTTATTTAGAGCATGCTAAGGAAGAAAGCAAGTTTATTAATTTTACTCTTTTTTTTTAATGAGAAACTGTATCTACACGAATCTTCCTGATATAATCCTTCTTTTTACAGTCACTTCCCTATGTAAACATGACACAGTGGTGTCGCCTGGGGCACCAAGCCTCAACACCCCTTCCTGGACTTCCAGCCCAGCCTCCCCCCTATCTTAGTGAGCTAATTTCTCACTGTTTTCTGGCATGAATTCTCTAGTAAGGTCAGATTGTTTCCCTTCTGCTCCCTCTACACATGGCCTGCTAATTCATTCAGCCACTCAAAAACCATTGATTGAAGGCTTGCGTTACATGCCAGGCTCTATGATGGGGCCTGGACCTGAATAGGAGGCAGTATTTGTTTTTAAGAAGCTCACAGTCTATGGAGTGAGGATGGAGAGACAGACGCACACTCAAATAACCACAAATCATGCACAGTGTAGTTGGGGGCCCTGAGGAGGAAATAATTGTGTGTGTGTGTGTGTGTGTGTGTGTGTGCACGCGCACACATGCGTATGTGTGTGTAGGGCAGGGGGTGTTGGGGAAGAGGTCAAGGACAGCTTCACAGGGGGAAGACTGGTGGAGCTGACCATTGGACATTTGCCAAGTGAGCAATGGGGAAAGGGTGTTTTGGGCAGAGGGAACATATGTTCACAAGAATGTGGTGCTGGGTGGGGATGCTCCTCACGCCATGCTGTCTTCCTTGTCTGGGCTATTAAACGGCACTTCATGCTCATTCCTAGACCAGCAGCATGCATTCCTAAGATGGGGAGGAAGCCTGGAGATCATTCAGCCCAATTCCCTCATTTCACAGACATGAAGTCTGAGGCAAAAGTGTTAAGCCGTGGATCATGCTTTGATGCGTGGTCCAGCCTCACCAAATGTGTTTATTCATTCAACACGTACTTATTGAGTATTGCTTGTGTATAAGGCACTGTAAGGTACATGAAAACAAATTGAACCTCGGGTTTCTTTTTCTCCACAAGAATTTATTTCTCATTAGAAATATATGGGCTGGAGGTTAAGAACACTTTAGTGTCAGACACTGAGTTTGAAGCCTGACCCTGTGACATTCCTGCTGGTGACCTTGGACTAGGTCCTCACTGAAACTAACTTCCTCACTGAAACTAAACTTCCACTTATATGAACGAGGATTATAATAGAACCTTCTTCATAGGTTTGTTATGAGACTTTGGTGTGATAACATTTGCAGAGCACTCAGCACTTCATAGATCTTAGTGATTAGTAGTACAGCCTTAACATAAGAAAATTAAGTGATGGTACAGAGTAGATACTCAATTAAAAAAAACAGCTGTATGATTAATTAATCAAAGTTTCAATTCCAAGGCCTTTACCTGATCAAAAATTAACATATAGTTCCTTGAGAATCTGGGTCCCTCAAAGCTTTGTGTCAGGCCAAATTAAAATGGAGATTTTTCCCCCCAAGGTCCAGTAACCTCTTGCAGTATAATGAATCCTAATTACTCCATTAGTATCATGCAGTCTTTAAAATTGGTAGGTCTGAGCACCATCCTAAAAATCAGCTGTTCTATAAGAGAAGAGCTCCTTCCTGGTTTTGTAGGTGACACCTATGTAGCATCTACACTCTGCTCTACGCTGTCCAGACTCCATGGGGAATTGTATGGCCAGGTCCTGCTATCTGAAACATTGTCGGGGAAAAGAGAGAGTCACTCTAGAAGGAAGGACAAGAATTAAGGAGGGAAGACACACGAAGGTAAGTTGAGATTCTATGTAAGATAAAACTTCTGAAAGCAATGGAATGCCTTCTAAGTAGTGGGGGGGGGGCTCTCATGGTTGCATGGGCTCCAGAAGATACAAGTCCAACTGTCATCATTTTGTGGGAGAGACACCTCAAGTGGCTGGAAAGTAGAATCAGCAGTGCTTAGCTCCCTTTCAATAATAAGCTTCTATAATTCTATCAAGCCATTCAACCAAATATTGATTGATCATCTGTTACGTATTAGGTCCCCATGGAGAGTGCTAGATAGACAGTGTCCCTGTCCTCATGGAGATGGCATCCTAGTGAACTGCCATGAATCCCTCAGTGAGGGGACAGCGAGGCATTAGGGCAAGGGAGCTGAACCTCTTCTTTAGATGTAGGGAGACGAGATGCCAGGTTACAAGAAGCTCAGTCTTACCCTATGAAAATCAGGCAAGAGGAGGAATGCCGAGTGCCAGACATGGAATAAATCATGAACAACTGTAATGCTGGGGCTAAAACCTTCCCTAACCACTGCGGTAAGGCTCAAATCATTAAAATCCTCCCAGATAAAGTAACAGGCCATGACTTACATATTTGCCTGGTTTTTATTTTATGTGTCGCATCGTCTAACCCCAACCTTTGACTCTGTCATCATCCCTGGTTTGAGTTTGGGTTTGAACAGCTGCCCAGCCCATGGGTGCTTTAGGGCGTTGGAGCAATAACTCATGCAAAGACCTTTAAGAGCTCACAAGTCCTCAATAGACTAAAAGCAGAGAGAAATAAGATTCCATAGCAACAGCATGTCACTCTAAATCATCACTGCTATTTCATGAACAAAGTGAGGATTGAAATAGAAAATACAGCAGGGAGTGGGACCAGTTCAGCAGATATGATCAACTATTTTCTGGGAATTAGATCACTTTGGCTAGAGACACAGCAATACGCTCATTTTTATTAGTTAAGCTGTTGAATTCTAAAGCTAGAAAAACTTGTCATTATTTGTAACTTTCTCTTTCACTGCAAAAAAAAAAGGGGGGGGGTGAGTTATTCCCTTCCTTGTTCTTTGCATCCAGACACGAGGGCTGATGGAGACAGCCAGAATGAATTCAGAAGAGGGAAACTAAATCCTGCAATTGAAAACCTTTGCTGATTTGATTAAGGTTTTCCTTATTATGATAAGTATTCCAGCAGCCAAAAAGTAGCTAGTAAACATTTAGGGGACTGAGCTGGGGACTTACCTCATTGTGGGATTTGCTAATCACTCATTTCTGTTTAAAAAATGAAAATGTACCCCAAACGAGCTCTCCTAGATGTGAAAACTTACAGTAAGCTACGTTGGCTCAGTAAGGGCTCTGACCACAAACACAGCTTAGAGTAAATATAATCTGAGGTCCCAGAAACGACTTTCCAACATAAATAGCAAAGGGAAGCCTCTTGGAAACTAGTTGATAAACTGTTTAATAACTGCTTATCTTAGAGTTGGCTCAAGACTGCTAATGTTGGAAGTGATACAGCCTTAGATCAGAGCAGGCCTTTCCTGCAGTGTGGCTGGACATGAAGGGGGGTTTCTTTTAGTCATTTGTTCAAGCAGGACAAGGAGAAGTGGGAATCAATTCTCATGTATAAAAAAGAAGAGGATTCATGTGTGCTCATATATTCAAGAACTATAAAAACCTAAGACACTGATTTTAAAATTCAGACAATCTCTCTCTTTTTTCCCCATTCTGACAATAGCTGTGTCTTTAAATGTGTTTCTCTTAGAGCAGTTTTGTTCTAGAGACTCTGAAAAAATAATAAACAAACATCATTTCTGCTAATGTTTTCACCATAGGTGGCTCCAGGATGGCTGGACTGTCCAACAGAGATCTTTTGAGCCTACAAGCAAACTTTTGTGAAAGGTACCTTTGGGTTTGAGCCCCTTAGCCTCATCACAATTCCCTAGGGATTCTTCCATCTTTGGTGGGCCCCTCTTGTAAGAATTTATCAGAGTAATAGGTATTCATATGCTGCCATTGTTTTTTTAACCAATTCTTTTTGACTTGACATCTTGATGTCATTGTTGGGTAGACTGTTTTGCCATCTTACAAGCAGGTTGGATTTTCAACAATAAACATTCATTGAGTACTAATATCTGGGGATATAAAATGGATATTCTTTAAATTATTTATCATATTTACACCATGGAGAAAAGGTGCAATTAATCTTCTTTACACACCATATATATTATCTCATTTAATTTCCACAATAGCACTATGAGGTCAACTTTACCAATATTGCCTATATTTTGCTGGTTAAGAAACAGACAAATCTGATGTTGAGAGAAATAACTTGCCCTCTGGTTTTTTTCTTCACAGAGCAAAGTAGTCTTTAAAAATATATATTGGAATGCTTTTATCTGAGATGCAGTAATAGTGATTAAATTTGCTTTCCCATCAGAAACCATTAAAAACTGGACAAAATATATGAAACTATTATTTTTAAGACATCAGACATCAAGCAACTCAGGACAGTGATCTCTGTGTGATAGGAAACAAAAGAAAGAAGCCCTCCAATATCCCAGCTTACTCCCCACTGCTTTCTATGTCGGGAGGACATAGAGGAGTTGAGGAGACACAGCAGGAAGTCCAAGGAGGCCAAAGGAGCTAGGGTTCTTAGAACAAATTATAGGAGAAGAGAAAGTGTATGGCAGACAACTCTGGTCATCTGTAGAGGGTCCCATCACGTCCTCAGCCAAGTACTAATCAGTTCATACATGTGAGAAAATTGTCTGAGGCTAGGAAAAGCCCCCAAAAAGCACTCATAATGAGGGAACAATCACTGGAGATCACACAGGACCATGAATCGTCTCTTTTCCCACTAGCCAGAGTGGGAAACCTCATAATTATTGGGGCATTGAGCAGGCTTTGAGTAGCCTACTCAAAAGCATTTTGCCTCAGAAGTGGAACACAATTAGTCCTAGACAAAATATTACTCTGGCCTCACTTAAGGAAGCTTAAAAGCAAGAAACAAAAGGATCAAGATGTTTCCAAGTAACTTTACTGTATCTCAGAACAAAGCTTAAGAATAGCTGCAGGAATACAAAAATATCTTGCACCCAACAAAATAAAATTCACAACTACCATCCAATTAAAAATTAATAAGCATACAAAAAAGCAAGAATATATGAACTCCTAATGAGAAGAAAATCACAATCGTATCATCAGAGTACTTCTATTTAAATAGTCTTCCCTCCAAAATTATTCTTTATTATTGCACCTTATTTATGTCAGTCATAGCACTTAGCAGAAGTTAAAATTACACATTACTTATTTGTTTGCATTTTTATGATCTGTCTCTCCTACTACACTGTGAGCAGATCACGTCTTATCACACTGGTCACATCAGTGACACACTGACTTTCCACCACCTCCATGCTCCCATGTACACCTAACCCCAGCCTGACTACTGCCCCTCTAGGAATAGCTTTTCATACCAGCTATCTTTGGGAGGCATGTACAATCTTGAACAACAAAAAAATCAACTTATTTTCTGAATATTTTATTTTTAAAATCAGAGAACAAATCAATAGCTTTGAAAGCCAAAGTTTTGGTTAGCAAGAGTTGTACTTTGAGAGAAAAAAAAAGTCTTTATTTAAAGTGATGCAGGGTTTACATACAATAAAATGTACAGATTTTAAGTTTTGAGAAATGTAGACACCTGGAGAGCCACTACTACATTTAACAGAGAGAACATTTCTTTCACTCAGTAAAAGGTGTCCCTTTCTGGTCAAGAGTCTTCCTACTTTTTCCAAGTAGAGCCAATCACTGTTCTGACTTCTGTTAACATAATAGTATAGTTTGTCTATACTTGATATACATGAAATTACAGTTGACCCTTGAACAATGTGGGGATTAGGGGTACCAAACTCCTATGCAGTCAAAAATCCACATGTAACGTTTGACTCCCTAAACACTTAACTACTAACAGCCTGATGACCCGAAGCCTTACCAATAACATGAATAACTGATTAATGTGTATCTTATATATGTATTATATACTGTATTGTTACAATAAAAGAAGCCAGAGTAAAAGAATTTGTTATAAGAAAATCACAAGGAAGAGAAATTACATTTACAATACTGTGCTGTATTCATCGAAAGCAGTGTTCCACTGTATGGATACATCACCATTTTTTCATCCCTTCCTCTGTTGCTGGATACCCAAACTTTCCTATTTTTAGCTATTATGAATAAAGCTATTACGAACATTATTGTACAAGGATTTTTGTGGATATATATTTTCATTTCTCTTAGGTTAATATCTAGCAATTGGTGGGTCATAGGGTAGAAGTATGCTTAATTTTATAAGAAATTGCCAAATTGAAACAGTCAACAAAACTAAAAGGCAATCTACAGAATGGGAGAAGATATTTGCAAATGACATATCAGATAAAGGGCTAGTGTCCCAAATTTATAAAGAATTTATCAAACTCAACACCCAAAAAACAAATAATTCAGTCAAGAAAGGGGCAGAAGACATGAATAGACAAATTCTCCAAAGACATCCAAATGGCCAACAGACACATGAAAAAATGTTCCATATCACTCAGCATCAGGGAAATGCAAATCAAAACCACGAGAAAAACCTTATACCAGTCAGAAATGCTAAAATTAACAACTCAGGAAAAAACAGATGTCAGCGAGGATGTAGAGAAAGGGGAACCCACTTAACACTGTTGGTGGGAATGCAAACTGGTGCAGCCACTTTGGAAAACAGTATGGAGGTTCCTCGAAAAGTTAAAAATAGACCTACCCTACAACCCAGCAATTGCACTAGTAGGTATTTACCCAAAGACACAAACAGTGATTCAAAGGGGCCCAATGTTTACAGCAACACTATCAATGTACCTCAATGTTTATAGCAGCACTATCAACAATAGTCAAAATATGGAAAGAGCCCAGATGTCCATCGACAGATGAATGGATAAAGAAAATGTGGTGTGTGTATGATATATATATCATACACAAACAGACATATATATACATATGTACACACATACAGTTAATGGAATATTACTCAGCCATAAAAAAGGATGAAATCTTGCCATTTGCAATGATGTGGATGGAACTAGAGGGTATTATGTTAAGTGAAATAAGTCAGTCGGAGAAAGACAAATACCATATGATCTCACTCATATGTAGAATTTAAGAAACAAAACAGATCAACATAGGGAAAAGGAAGAAAAAATAAAAGAAGATAAAAACAGGGAGGCAAACTGTAAGAGACTCTCAACTACAGGAAACAAACTGGGGGTTGCTGGAAGGGAGGTGGGGGGGTGGGGTAATTTGGTGATAGGCATTTGGGAGGGCACTTGATGTGATGAGCACTGGGTGTTGTATGCAATTGATGAATCACTAGATTCTACCACTGAAACAAATAATACAGTATATATTAACTAAATTGAATTTAAATTAAAAAATTTAAAAAAAAAAGAAATTGCCAAACTGTTTCCTAAGAAGTTGTACCATTTCAGATCCCTACCATCACTGGATGAGAGTTCCAGGCGCTCCACATCCTTCCCTGACTTTGGTATTATCAGTACTTTGGATTCTAGCCTTTTTTTTTTTTTTTAAGATTTATTTATTTATTTGAGAGAGGGAGAGAAAGAGAGAGCATGTGAGCAGGGGGAGGGGCAGAAGGAGAGGGAGAGCGAGAATCTCAAGCAGATTCCCCACTGAGGGTTGAGTCTGAAATGGGGCCTGATTCAGGACCCTGAGATCATGCCCTGAGCTGAAATCAAGTGTCGGACTCTTGACTGACTGAGCCAACCAGGCGCCACAGGATTCTAGCCATTTTAATGGATGTGAAATGGTAACTCACAGTGATTTCAACCTGCATGTCTCTGATGACCAATGGTTTCAGCATCTTTTCATGTGCTTATTGGCTATTCATAGAACATTCTTTACGAAGTTACTATTCCAGGCTTGTGGCCATTTAAAAAAATTGGATTGTTTGGCTTTGCATTACTGAGCTATAGGCATTTTTCATAAATTTTGCAGTTAGACCTTGGTCAGATATGCATATCATGAATATCTTCTCCCACTCTGTAGTTTGTCTTTTATTTTAACAATATCTTTTGAGAAGAGATTTTTTAGTTTTGACAAAGTTCAATTTATCTATTTAAGAAAAGGGTCCTGACAATCAAAAAGTTGAGTCTTGAAGAGAATAGCATATAAAGCTTATGCCACTAACAATATTTCTGAAAGAATTCATGATGATTTAAGAGCTGGTTTTCCTTACTGCTCAAGAGGAGATTAAAAGTCTTTTCTGGGTTGAGAAGCAGCAGCTTGGGAAATGGGAGAAGAAATCAAGACAAAAAGGGGGTCCTGCATCCCCTCTTCCCAGTAAGTGATCCATGGCTCAGTCAGGTGTGGGAACCCCAGAGTAGAGGAGACCTGAGCCTTGCTTACCCAGGAATAACCCAGGGAGAAACAGAAAGCCTTGTAGAAAGGCTCACGGAAAGGAGGCAATGGTGGGGGTGGGAGACAGGTGGAGAGCCCTGGGAGAGGCCTCGGGAGGTACTATCACTCTCAGGGAAGATGGGGGAAACAGACAAAAAAGAGCTCTAGATGTCCCATGGGAGACAGGAGTGCTCAGAAACACTGAGCTAATTCAAAGTGGTCTGGATTTGGGATAAGGAAGACTCAAAGCAGTTATGTCCAGAGTCCAGAGACCTCCATGAAAGCATAGATAATAGGAGTGAAAGACAGGGGCAAAATAAGCTAAAGCTGACCCCAGTGAAGGCCCATGTGGACAACAGATCACTGTGAATGAGATCTCACTTTCCCCTGGAATTCCCTGGGAACTTAAATTACTCCCCAAGGGAAGGGGAAAGGAGAGGAAGGAAAACTTGAACCAGTTCCTCACCCAGAAGAAACTTTGTTTTAATCCAGAAGGAAGTGAGTTATACCTGGAATTGCAAGACTGTTTCCTGCTGTCAAAAGGATGTTGAGGGTTTGAGAACTAAATGAAATTGAATTATAGAGAAACAAAGCTTCATACCCGCATGTCTGAGTTTTAGGAATAAAATTACCCCAGGGATAATTATAAGGTCTTTAGGGCAGGAACTATTTCTTTGTTGTTCACCAACTTGTATTCAGGGTATCGTACTGTGCCAAGCACGTAGCAGGTCGTCAAGCAATAGCTTTGAGAAGATGAAAGAAAATGGCCCAACTATGGTGGAGTGAGGTTCGTGTGACCTTAAATACCCCAATTTTCTGGCTCTTATGCTTCTTCCTTCCTCACACTGTGAAGTCGAGGACAAATCAGCCTTGTACTTAGAACATAGGAGCAATGGGAATAGACATTTTGTTTTCCCTTTGCTTACCAATTGGTAAGCCATTATTTCCTTAAACCTGCCTTTATAAACAGGGGGTTATTTTATCTACTAAATTCATCCCTGGATGCCATATCATATAAAAACCATTACTTCTGTATGATTCAATATTCTTCACTCTTTACACAGTTTATGGCCACTGAAGTGTCCTCCAGGAGCTTAAAAAATCTTAAAAACACACTTAGAGCAAAAAACAAGACTCATTTTGTTATTTATGTATTGGTGAATGCCTGACATTCCATGTCTCCAGATGAATTCACAAGAGCAACAAAGATTTTTTTTTTTCTTTCTGAAAAACTTAAGGAAAATGACAGATGTGAAGGAAATGTGTCCCAATTTGTAAGGGCTTATAAAGGAAGCCGAGAACCCTCTGATGGCACTTTAGGGGGGAGAAATGTGTAGTACTTAAGAGAACTGGCTTTGGAAGCAGACTTCATCTGACATTGAGGCTCTGCACTTACCTACCATGGGAATCTGGCAAGTTATGCAAGGTCCGAGCTTCAGTTAAGTCACCCCTGGGAAGTTTAGACTATTAAATGAGATAATAAGGGCTTAGCTCAGAACCTGGCACAAATTAACCACACGATTTATTTTAGCTACTTATCATTATCATCTTTATTTTTATTCATTGATATCCTGAAACTGGAAAAAAGCACTGACATGCCTCTTTTCTTGATATTAGAGATGTCTGGGTATGGATATGTGAGATTGTTAAAGCCTTTCCTTGTGCCAGATGTTAGGTTTTCAGAAATCAAAGTCACAGACCCAGGTGCCTCTGTAAACACATATGAAAAAGATCAGAAGTAAAAATCATTTCCAGGGGGCACTATTTCCTAGACGGCAATCTAAATGACACCTCAGGGTTCGAAAAAAAAAAAAAAAGTTTAGGCTTCTCCTGGGGAATGAGAAAACACACAGACACAGAAAAACTTGAGCTAAACTTGTTTCTTTTTGTAACTGCTATTTGCAATTCACTAATGACCAGCTCTGTTGTGGCAGCTGGGGTTGTAAAGAACAAATGGGCTCCTGACTTCCCCCTTAATCTGGTGAGGGGCTGTGGGCTTTCAAAATCATTTTGAAAGAGACCCAAATTTAGGCCAGAACTTTTTGGCTAGCTGATGAACCTCCCGTAAATCTTCAAGAAAACAGAAGTTTATTTGAACCTGTTCAGAAAGCATTCTTCATTTGATCCCCCTAAAACCTAAGTTATTTCAATATAATTCAATCGAAGTGAGGCAACTGTCCCAGAAATCAGAAAAAGCCTACTTGTTTCATGTTGGCTTAGTTGTTCTTCTGCTAAAGAATGAACCTGAGGCCGTGGGCACCACATCCTGAGCCCACTCGGGGACTTTCCACAGGGCAGCTGGGGCAGCCGTGGCTCCCAGACAGGATTTTGGAGCAAAAAAACAAAGGGTTGGAAGCAGGGGAGGGGACAGTGCTGACTTCTTTCTAGGGTAGAACACGGACAGATGTGACCTTAGGAATAGTATCATGCCATTAAAATGAGGCTTCAGAAATACCCTGGGGAAGCTGCAATGATTGGACAAGGGGGGTGACCTTTAAGAAAATGACATGAATATCTCAATTAGGTGCTCTTCCTCTGCACAATTACCGCTAAACCCCTATTAGATCCCAGTTCCCTGCATATGAGAAGCTGTTCCTGCAGTGGGTGGACAATAGCCAAGGGGAAAATGACCATCCTTAGGTGAGCTTGAAGATTCTAAGTGATGGACTCAAGTCCAAGACTAGGAAATAGGAAGGGGGAAATGGCATTAATATGTAGTGGGGAGTATTGTGGCTCTAGAGGGGAACAGAAAAAGGCAGTTTCATAGACAGAAATGGGAGCAGCAACAGGCCAAGAGAGAGCTTCCGTAGCCCTGCAGACAAGCTTGGAACATGTACCTCATTTTTAGGTCTTTGTGGGGCTCTTGAGCACGTTGAACCCAAGCCTGCTGTGTAGATATAGATTGCTGGAGGCTGTTGTTTTCCCAGATGTTGTTCCACTGAATAACAGTGCTCAGATCCATAAGAGAGGTGTTCAAGGGTGTTTATTATGACAGTGTTTACAATAAGAGCGAGTTGGAGGGACCCATGGCTAGGGTGACTAATTGCTAGGGATTATCATAGAACACTAAGAAGCAGCGGGGCCGGAAAACAGGGATGTGATTAGCTCTGGAAGTCGGTTGTACCGTTGAGTAAAAAAGGCAGGAAACAGAATGAGAACCCCTTTTATGTACACAGAAAACACACACTAGAAACATCACAATGTTCTTCATAAGGGTATGTTAGAGCCAATTTCAATCCCTCTGTGGGAGAGGGGAATGAGAATGAGAGTTAGGGAAGGAGAGGAAAATAATCTGTGATAGAAGGAGGGGAGAGTCTTGATTTGTCTAGTCGTGACAATGACCTACACACTTAACAGAAGGAGGGACTCAGATCTGCACCTAATAAAACAAACCAAAGAAAGGAGGGAGAAGGAGCCAGCCAGGTTGAGTGCTGGGCAGAAGGGACGGGGAAAGGGAGCAGCTGCAGAAAGGCCTCCAGGTGGGCAAAGTGTTGGCCAGAAGTACAAACAGTGTGACTGTCTCAGGAAGAGCAATGGGGAAAGGGGTGTGAGGCGAAGTCAGAGAGAGAGAGAGGAAGGCGCATGGCCTCAGGGGGCCATGGCAAGGCACTCAGATTTTATTGAAAGTGCAATGGGAGGCCACTAAGATATTTTAAGCAAAGAGGTGGCATGCCTTCATTGACATTTTTAACAGATCGTGGTGTCTGTCAAATAGGAGGGAGCAAGGGGGAAAAAAAAACCCCGTTGGAGAGGCACTGAGTAGCCCCAGTGAGACATGCTGGTGACCTGGACCAAGGCAGCCACATGCATAGAGGGAAGTGTCTGGACACGCTGCACACCAACCCCCCTACGCTTCTGCATGAGGCAGACAAGAAGAATTGAGTCTTTTACATGGCTCACATTCCTACTCTTCCCCAGGGAGTATAATCCAGTTTTCCTTCTCTGTTGGGCTTCTGTTGGAGATACATGAATGCTCAGGACGCCATGGGCTTCACCCTGGTCCCACCGCCACCAGGTGCCCCAAGCCTGGCATGCTTACAGGTGTTTGCCTCCTAGTTCCGGACTTTCCCCAGCCATGGAGTTCACGCGGGCTTCCCTGAGTAGGTCCATGGTCAGGATGCTCGCCAGCAGGGCTCTGGAGGCTGGTGGCCTGAATTTGATTCACAGCTCTGCCATTCTGTGTGACCAGCTGTGTGACCCTGGACAAGTTCCTGTGTGTCTCTGTGCCTCAATTTCCTCTTCTGTAAGATACAGATAATGATAGTACCGAACTCATACTTAGTTAATATACACGAAGTACTTGGAACAGTACTTGGAACATCAAATACATGTTCTATTAGAGTTTGCTATCGTTATTACTGTAATTATTACTAGTGGAGGGGGCCAGTTGCTTTCCCAACTGATGTGTCCAGTGACTGCAGCTCTTCCAGGAGAATCCTTTCCAGGAAGCGTAAGCTGGGGATCCTGTTGTCCTGCCTCCACCCTGCACTCCATCTACACTTTGAACAATCAACTTGCTAACAATTGAGGTCATTTTTTGACAAACTCCAAGTTAACTTCATAGCTCAATGCTTCCCAAGGAAACAAAAAGTCCTCATTGTAAACAAGGCAGAGAATTCTAAACTTTTCTAAAGTTATAAGGAATGTGTCATCTGCCACTTCGGAGTGTATTTTTATATTCTCAGAAGAGAGCTCAAGCAAAGCAGGCTTAATACTAATGTAGAATGTACATTCCAGTCTCTGCTGCAGGCCACATGGATCCATTTACACGGCTTCCCATGGGGTCAGCCCACAGAGCCCCCTACTTCCCATTTACTAGGTATGCCAGTCATTTCTCACTATTCTTTATCCTTCTCCCAGTATCTTCCACCCAAACTCAAGCTTCTTGGCTCACCTTCTATGATTTTAGGCAATCTCATGAAAGCACTCACAATAGATTTGAATGACTTGTAGAATTAACCTTGGCCTCTCTCACTTATTTGCATTTTAAAAGGAAGTTTTTAATCTGAATAGACCTCCAATTTGTTGATTTGAGAGTGAAAAAAAAATGCACTTTCCAAATGTGTCTGAGATAGGGCCAGGCTAGGGCCAGCACTTCACGCCTATATGGGGCCTGTATTGGATGGTTCCTGTGGTGGCCTCATATCCTCTCTGCCCACCTACTTCTCTAGCAGATGTGATCGGCCAGGGCCTCACATTAGTTCCACACATACCTCTCGTTTTCTGCCCAGGCTTCCCAGACTCTGGACACCTGAGGGTGCAGCCTGGGAGTAAAGGTGCACTGATAACCCAGGGAGCAAACCCTAACCGATGGAGGATAGATCCTGTGGGGAAATGCTCTTCTGTCTTTCCTGGTTCCCCAGAACTCTGGTGGGGCAGGGTCCCTGTGGCCCACAGTGGTCGTCCAACTCAAGAACTCACCCTTGAATCAGTTTCCCTTCCTCCCGTGTGTTTCTCTCTCCCAGGTTCCCCACTCTTGTTTCCTTGGATGACTTATCAAAAGAGACTCTCTGCTTTCAGGGGAACTCAGGCTAAACCAGTGCCAAAGACCAATATGCCTTCACCTGGCCGTTTACTTTTGTGCTGTTCAGGGGAGGATTAATATGTTTATAGACTACAATTTATAAAGCAGAAATTTGTCAGAGTATTTGCTAACAATTAAGATAAATCCAATTGTTTGACATTTAATCCAATGGATATTTATTGCAGTTTGCCGAGTGCCAGGTGCAGAGCTAGGCTCTGGGGAGACAATGGAGAATGATCCCTCCCTGAACTGTAGCCCAATGCATGTGGCCCCATCCCTCTGCCAAGGACTCCTCCCAGACACACGGCAGTCCACCCTGGAGAGGGAAGGTAAGCAGATCTCCAGTGCAGGCCACCTGCTAGGGCTAAGAGCGTGGATGCCAGAGGCAGGCTGCCTGAATTTACTTTCCTAGCCATTACTTCCGAGCAGGGGAAATTACCTCATCTCGCCAAGCCCCAGTTTCCTCCTCTATGAAATGTGGATGCTTTAGAGTCCTGGTGGAGACCGAATGAAAACAAAGAATGCATGTAATGGTCACACTACGCCGCCCGGCATGTAGCAGGTGTGCAGCCAACTGCAGCTCTGCAGCAAGATCGTGATTTCCACCCAATGCGTCAGCGCTGCGAGGGTGCTGGCCGTCAAGGAGAGGAGATGGAGGGGAGGAACACGAGGAGGGCACCATCCCCCTGCCCAACCTGGTCTAGTGTTAATATTAGGAACATCAAAAGGACAACTCATCCAAGAAAAAGGTAACCACAGCTAAGCATTTTAACAGATGTTAAACTTTTGGCCACTTTTTTATTCAAGCAATTTATATCATGTTCTGTGCTCCTAAAGTATTGCGTTATGTTTACACATTTAGACGACTTCTGTGGGATGACAAATGTGTTCTTAAATGTTGGAAATAACTTTAACTAAAAAATTTACATTCTCATACATTTTGTACCACACTTGGACTAGTTTTGTTTTAACAACACCTCCTTCTCTCTAATTATCCTAGTCAGTCAAAAGTTCCTCGTACCTTCCTTTCACAATGTGTGGCTAATTCTAGGATGTCTCTGGGAAATTTTCTCTCAGCCATTTTGTTAGAGATGATTAAGGGGAAAGGGGGAGCTCCTAAATGGAAGGATGAAAAGGGATGGATGAGTAGTGGGAGAAAGGAGATTTTGAGTGGATTCAAGCAAGCTGATACGAACTAGTCTAATCCTACTGAGAAAAGACATGTCTATCTGTGGGCTAGGGAAGCCATCTCGGACATGCCCTGTTCTCCCCCCATCCTCCCAGACACCTGCACCTGCCACTGGGTGCTTTGACATTCCTCCCTTCATACCCAGCCTTCAGTTCTTCCCTGAAAGGTTTCACATTGTACCAGCAAAACTGGAGGGTAGATGATTTTCCTTTGCTCACTCCCATTTCTGGACTTCTCTTCAACCTACTATTCTCCCCAGGCAACTGTGAAGATATTTTTGGCTAAGGAGGGCATTCCCAGCACTCTGCCAGATGAACAGATGGTGGGTGGGCCAGAGGAATGGTGGGTGGTGGGGCTGGCATGAGGGGCATCTGGCGGTGTCCTTCTGGATTATAGGGAACTGGGAATCTTAAGAAGATCCCTTCCTTCCTAAAGTCTCATTGGCTTTTTAAAGATTCCCAGTACCTCTGAAATAAACCAGAGAGTCAGTGTAACCAGATGATTTGCCTTCAGATGAATGGTTTGTTGTATCATTTGTAGGTGCAAAAAGATTTATTAACTCATAATTTTATCAAGTAGTAATGTGTGAGTAAATGTTTTAATAAGGTCACTAATTCCATTACAGAATGTTGTGTTTAATAGCCTTTAAAGGTGAAATAAAATTATCAGCTCTTAGTTACTCTCCTTGAATCTTCTGTAGATGTAATGAGGGGTTTTCTAGAAGCCCATGACTCCCTACCTCCTTCCTACCCCACTACCTCCACAGACTTCTGCTGTATTTAAGACAACATACAGTGTAGTGGTTCAGAATTAACATTCTGGCATAAGAAAGATTAAAATTAGAATCCTAGCTCAACCACTAAGTACCTGTGTGACCTTGGAAGAGTTCCTTAACCCAGCTAAGTCTCAGGAAGCTCATCTGTAAAATGGGATCATTATTGTACTTCATACAGTTCCCCCTGAAGATTGCATGCGATCATTAATGCATGGACAGTACTAACAAAGTGTCTGGAAGGGAATGTGAGCTAATAAAGGTTTGCCATTGTGTTAGATACATATTGTTGTAGGACAAATTACTCCAACTTGATCTGCACACAACTAAGTTATGTGTCTCCACTGCAAGGTCTCTTGGAAGGCTAGAATCAAGGTGTTGGCCAGGCTACAGTCTCATCTGAAGGCTTGACTGAGAGAGGATCTGCTTCCAAGCTCACTCTTGCAGTTGGTGGTAAGACTCTGTTCTCTGTGTGCTGGTGGAGTAAGGGCCTCAGCTCATCCCCAGCTGTTGGCTGGAGACTTTCCTCCATTCCTTGTGATGTGGGCCTCTCCACGGTGTGGCTCAAAGATGGCAGCTGGCTCCCATCAGAGCGAGCAGGCAAGAAGGCAAGAGAGGGCCAGCAAGACAGAAGACATAGGCTTTTAGTAACCTAATCTCTGAAGTGACATCCCATCATCTTTGTCATATTCTATTCCTTAGAAACATGCAAGGGGAAGGATCCCACAAGGGTGTGGATACCAGGAGGTAGTGACCATTAGGAGCCACTTTAGGAGCTGCCTACCGCAGCTATAGCCATATTGTTGTTAAAGCAACTCACCATTTAACACGTCACATTTTATCAAGCCTCTTCTTGAAAACCTTGCTTCCCCTTTGTGTATCATATGTGCCCACACACCATGCATAGCATATAAGGCTCTGCAGTCCAGGTACTTCTGCTTTTCTAGGCTCCTTCCCTGCAGCTCCCCACTGATCCCTCTAGTCTACTGTGCTCACACAACACTGTCCAGACATACCAGAGTCTAGGAGCTCCCAAGTGGTTCCCCTGGGATTCATAATGATGTCTCAGGAGATTTGTGTCATTGAAAAAGGTGATGGTGTCTGTTTCGATTCTTAATTTTTTAGAGAAAACCGACACATAAAATTATTAACGTATTTTCTCTTTCAAAACAGAACACAAGGGCCTTTGAATATGTAGGATGTGGGGTCTGAGAGTCGAAAAAATGTTGGGAGACATCATCATGCATATTCATGCGTCCATGATTGCATGGGCTGTTGTCTATCTGTTCTGTTTGGTGGACTCACATTCAGCCGTGAGAATCAGACTTAGATGTCACTTTTCTTGGTAAATATATCTTTGAGACCCTCAAGACTTACCCCTTCTCCCATGTCTTTTCTGTTTTCCTATAGCATTTTGGACAATACCCTCTTAGAGATCTTTTGTTATAGATAGTGTATATAGAAAGTGTTCCACTGGGCGCCTGGGTGGTGCAGTCGTTAAGCATCTGCCTTCGGCTCAGGGCGTGATCCCGGCATTCTGGGATTGAGCCCCACATCAGGCTCCTCTGCTGGGAGCCTGCTTTCCTCTCCCACTCCCCCTGCCTGTGTTTCCTCTCTCACTGGCTGTCTCTCTCTGTCAAATAAATAAATAAAATCTTTAAAAAAAAAAAGTGTTCCACAAAATCCTAGGATCCCACATGGTGATGAGGATGGGGATGAGGATGGGGATGAGCGAGGGTTTACTTTCTTAAATGGGTGGTCTTTTCAGTTTTGTCACCTGACCTGCTTTCTATGGAGATCTTTTTTTGTTTTTGGACCTCATTGCCTAAGACATCCCTTTCTGTCCTGGGAATGACCCTTTTCTCAAGGGCAACTCACCTCAGTGCAGGAGCACTGGACCTGTCTTATTAGGTAACATGTCCAAAATCATAAGCCAGCAGGTGGTAAAACTGGGATTCAAACCCAGTGACAGTCTCATTGCATGGCCTTGCTTCTCCTTTCCATACTGTGCAGCTATGGACACTGGAAGGAGGATAACTCTTTAAGCACCCCTTGTCATCAGTCCTTTGGGTGCTGACAGGAGCTTCAAAGGCATAAGAAAAACATGGAAATTTTCCATGCTTCAAAACTGTTTAAAAACCAAGGCTGAGTCAAAAATGCTTCCCTAAGGATCATTTACCAGCAATTCTTACTATCCCCATTAATCATTCACAAAATCTCTCTTTCTCTCTGCATTGTTTTGCAACAAGACATTTGCTGGTGTCAGGTCACTGTGTTTTGCCATCAGAAATGCCCTCATCCTGGGGTTTACTATAGTTGAATGCATATTTGTATCTCAATTGTAGATTCTGACCTTCCTGTACATTGAAGGCTTTCTCTAACTCTAAAAGACAGACAATTCAGAATAGAATTGGAACCCCTGTCAGGTTTTTTCTGCCTGGTACCCTGCTTCTTTTGGGAATGGTACTTCGCCCATGTCAAGTAATCCTGGTGTGACTACCCACTGAGGTGTCTTCATCTAACCCCCACCTACAGGCAAACTATGACCCATGACCCATGACCCCTTCTGTATGTCAACAATTACAGAAGTGAGCACAAGATCTAAGTGAGGCCAATCAGAATTGCCTGGGTTGAGAAACAGAAGTTGGAAAAAAGAAATTCCCTGGTTGTTCAGTTGGGAATAAATAAATCTGCTGCTAGGGGAGACTTCCTCCCTGTCAGGTGGAGAGAGCCAAGCTTCAGAAAGAAGCCAACAGGGAAGCAGGTCTGAAGCCAGAGCAAGGGATAGAGACTTCGTATACTGAAATGAGCTCTTGAATCCAACATCGTCTGATGCTAGACCCACTCCTGCAAATTCCCAGCTATGTATGCTAGCAAATTACATTTTATACCTAAAACTGGTTAGAACTGAGTTTTCATCCTCTGATAGCCCAAAGTCAAGATTCATGTAGAGGTCAGGGATATCAAGTCAGTTTCAACTCATCTGCAAACCACAAGTTGCCAGATAAAACACAAGATTCCCACTTAACATATAAATTTCAGATAAATAACAAGTAATATTTTAGTATAATGGTTTCAGTATATATATAGTTCAAGTATGTCCCAAATATTACATGATATGTCCAAATACTAAAAAAAGCATTCACTGTTCATCTTGAAATTCAAATGTAAAACTGGGCATCCTGAATTTTTATTTACTAAATAAATAGCAGTGGTGGTTGCTTGTTAACACTGTGTTGAAGATCCTGAGGCCCAGTTTAGCCTCACTGGGAAAAAGTGGGCTTATTGATTAATGACGTTTGCTCTACGCGTGGAAACACAGAGCAGTGGCCTGAGTGCCATGCCTATAGCATCTTTATCCCAAGTGTTTATAAATGTTTTTCTTCTGCAGCCTTAGGCAATGCAAGGTGCTTTAATAATAATATAAATAATAGCAGCCACCATGTACTAAGTCTCTAATGAAGAGCCTTACATATGTCATCTAATTGAATCCTCATGACAATATTTTATTGGCTCTACTCCACTACCGAGACTCAGGGAAGTTAAATTTGCACAGACAGTGAAGGGCAAAGCTGGGATTCAAACCCGTGTCTATCTGACACCAAAGCTCATGCTTTTTCCAATTCATCATTCTGAGGGAGGCAAATATTGTCCTAACAGCATATACCCAGAAGTCATATGAAAATGCTATTTTACAAATTGCTATGTAAACACTTACAAATCCAGTTCTTGGCCCAAAATGGTAAACTGTCCTTTCACGACAAAGAGCAGCACTTCAGCAACAAATCAGAGGCTCGTATGAGGCAGTGTTTTGGCAAACAGATTTCAACAGTTGACACCAGAGGAGTGCCAATTGTGAAAAGTGGCTTTAGGCTATAAATGGCTATGTAAAACTAGCATTATGACAAAGTGGGAGGGGATCTACTTGACGTGTTGCAGGGGACAGCTAGGTGAGCCCCCGGGAGATCTCAGGTTGGCTATTTATGGAGCTCGGAGGCATATGTTCCTCCACCATCCGCAGGAGCTGATCTGTATGGGAGCATTTGTGTTTGGGTAGATGAAGGGGGATGGTGGCATTTGTGTGTGAAAGTGTGCGCGTGTGTAGTTTTTTTTTTCTTGAAACTTTTCTTGTATTTGATGTTCAATGTTTTTTGAGCTAAGATATAAGAAAGATGGTAGACACGCAACAAGTCAGAGGATGGGAGAGGATGGCATCCATCCCCTATTTTACTCCTTAGGAATGAGGCACGAGAGTTAGAAGCTGAAGGAAAAAGGTGTGATTTGGGCATAAGCAATGCTTCACAGGCTCAGAGGAAAAGGGAGGAACAGCACCATGGCACACCACCGTTTCTGTTTTGGGGCGCCACCCTGAACCTCTCCAGGATCTTCAGGACTGGAGGCTTGGATATCATCTGGACGCAGCACATGGGCCTGAACATTTTCATCCTTAGGAAAAGTCTGAGTAGCCCTTGTAATGGCAGGACTTCCCGAAGCCACTGCCCGTGCAGAGAATATGGACAGGGTGGCCCGGCATCAAGTGACAGGTGACAAGGTTAACAGAGAAGTCCGTGAGCATATGATTCTTCGAAAGGAGGGCTGGAGGCTCATGTGAACAGGAAGTCTTAAACTATCTGGGTTAATGAAACATCTCTTGCGTCTACAGACCAAGAAGGCCTGGGGCACCTAGTTTATAAGCATGAAGACTAACTAGAGAGAAAGGATAGAATCAACAGAAAAAGTTTTGACAAAAATAGAGGCTTTCATAGCCTCAGCAGAGAAAAGGGAATCTAAATGCTCAATGAAGGCAATAAAGAAAATAAAGGAAAGGAGAAATCCAGGAAGGAAAACATCATTTCCTTTTTTTTTCATATCGGATCTTGGGGGAAGACCCTCATCTTCTTCGCATCTGTTTTGAAATCCATGGCCTCACCTTGGCGCTTGCCTCTAATCCCAGGGACAGCTGGGGCTTTGTTACTAGGTAGTAGGAATCTCTACCCTGTGCCCCCTTCCCTTTGCCCTTTCTCATAGGATCACTGTTACCTTTAGGGTGCTCTATTTTAAGACTACAGAGTGGGTCCTGAGATCGAAAGTCACCATTAACATTTCTCCAACCATTGCAGGTGATCCCTGGGGCACTTTTATTTATTACTCTGAATCTTATGAATGGGATGAATATTTCACGGTGCTTGTTCCACAACAGTCCTTAATATATATCATTAAGCTCTAATTTCCACAAATGCTCTACATCCCCAAATACGGCTCAGCCTTAGCACCCGCTGGGCCTGTGTCCTTTTAAGACTTCTCAGCTAAGCCCATGAGCATTTCTGTGAAAGAAAAAAGGAGAAACTTAAATCAGTCAATAGCTCACTACATTTAGAGCAGAACTGGGTTTTTGCAAGCTTGAAAGGAGTATTTGCATTTACAACAGCAGGCAAAATGAAGAAATGGGACATTTCTCAAGATTTAGAGCCATGTCATGAGCAAAAAATGAGTTTCCTCCAGATACCTTCTGAAAATATCTTACCTTTCTCAAAATGACCCACTGGCTTTCTGCAGCTGACAGAACCAAGTGCAAATTCTGGGTCTGACATTTGAGGTCCTCTGGGTCCACTGTTCAGGCTGTTTCCTTCAGCTTTCTTTCAAACCCTTCACGATAAATAAGCCAATCTCTTCAGCATTCCCTGAACCATCCCATTTCTGAGACTTTTCTAGACCTTTCCTTGCACCTGGATGGTCAGTCCTCTCTACTCATCAAGATTCAGTTCTATGCCACTTTCTCCACTTTATGATGTCCCATAGCAGGAAATTTCACTCCTTCCTCAGAATGTCTATAGTACCACCTCACGAGTGCACCTCAACACGTGTTTTATGCTCTTTCCATGCCTACCTTATCTCCCTCACTAGACTGTAATTTCCGTAAGCATGAGTCATATCAACCCTCCTAAATGATCCATGATCCTCCTTCCTCTCTGTCCCCCAGTCCCATTTTCTAAGCCCTTATTATCCCGTCTAGACTACTGAATATGCCAAGCTGATTGTCGTTCCTCCAGTTCCATCCTCCACATGGTGAAACCACACTGTCCCTGGGTGAGCCCTTCCTTATTACCCCATCACCTGTTGAAGAAGGTACAGACTTCCTGCCACGGCAAGTAAGACCTGCAGGAACATGCCCCTTCTTCTCCTGTTCGCAATTTCTTGCTTGAACTTTAGACTCCAGTGCCCCTGCCCCTCCCCCCATGCTGCTTCCCTGCTTCTCTTATGTTGTCATCTTTGTCTCTGGTTACCCTCCCACCTTTACGCATCTTATTTCAGCCAATTATCTTTTTTTTTTTCTTTGATTCCACTGAAATACCTCCTAATCACAATCACCCAGCCTAGGTTAGAGTAGATGTCCCTCTTCTGTGCTCCTTAGAGGTATATCATGATTCCTGGCTTTGGCAGGCCAACACTGAAGACCCTGTCTAGAGCACGACTCTCCTCACATCTTGCTACAAGAGTTACTGCTAAAATACACACACGTCATCCCACATTAACATGCAAGAAACGCAGTCTTTGCATTGCAATGTAATGAAGGCAAAAGTTCCAACTCTGGCTTTCTTCCATACCCGAAACACAAAAGGACCTTATAAAATGTCCCAAGATAAAAGAGTATGCAGGATGTCAGTGGGTGGCAAATACCATAGATAAAGACATTCAGGGATGTTGGGGATCAGCAGTAAGAGCTCTGAAAGGCACTATTCAAGGGAACTGAAGGAAAAGAAACCAGTGAAGTGGGTGGGCTTGAGATATTCTCTCCAGAATGATGTCCTTTAAGCCCAAACCAGATTGCTCCATGACTCGAGCTAACTCCTCCACAAGCGTATGCTTTGGTTAGAAGAGAAACCAAAGGGAGGCATGGGACCTTCCTAATACAAACACATTGTCATTATCAGAGTATGGATGCAAAAGAAATTGTCTACAGAGCACCTCGGAGGTATCATCACCTTGAAGGATGTGAAGGACAGCGGTCAAGACTGTACTTAATTCAGAACTAAATGCTTGCTCAGCCCTTGACTTCCTTACAACCCAAGTCAACTGAGTCCCCCCCACACACACACTTTCTTGAATGTCTTTTGTAACACTGATTTAATATGAGAGATTAATAAAGTGCTCCTCTCCTATTCACCACTAGAGGAAATGACAGAGTTTCTTTGGCCCAACTCAAGATTGCTCCCTCTTTAAGAAGGGTGGAGAGTCCCATGAACCACCTTCTTTAGGATGCCTTTCTCCCACTGGTGGTTCCCTTCCAACTGACTTATTCACCATCAGTTGGGTACTGGAGATTAAGTTAAATTAGTACTTAATGGGTTCTAAACTGCTCCGCTGTGGATTAGACCATGGCACTCGTTCTTGACTTAAACAGTAAATTGGATCGCCACTTGCCAGCCTGGTGATTTGTGCTTTGGCAGCCTTTGCAGATCCATAAGTAAACTAGTAGATTTCCCTGACACAGCAATCGGCCATACTGTCTAGAGTTATCACACATTTTTCTTATAGGTTGAATTAATATAGAGAAGCAGGATGGTTGATGGTTTCATTTGTTGTACCATTAATGAAACATAAAACAGATGTGAGAAACACTGTCTTAGTAATAGAAACTGCATTACAAATTATTTATCTGCAGAAATCATGTCCTGAATGTAAGGCGGGAACAAAATGTAGTTTTTCTCTTGACAGTACTAGGTCAAACTATATTAAAAAACCTATTAAGCATAAAGTCTCCTGCTGCAGTTAAATATAAAACACAATTTGTTCCCTCAGTCCAGCACGGCATTAAAATCTTGTAAAATCAACAGTACTTTGGACCCACTTCATGTGACTTTCACTTTGTTTTTTCCTGGTCACTTCCCAGGTGATTCATTAGAAGACAAGAGAATGAGAGAAACATATGCACGCTCTTGCATTCTCCCTGGGAGGACCAGACTGGCAATGGAGGCTTGTAGGAGGAGGTGAGGTCCGCCAGAAAAACTTGGCAGCCAACACAGGTGCTGAGAGAACGTGTCCATCACCTCGATTTTCATCCTTTAATATTCAAAGGAAAACATGGCATGCTGAAGTCGAGAGGGAATATAAAACAGCCTTCTAGAGAAAGGCTTGGCAGTACCACAAGGGAGGGGTTGTAAATTGCAATGATTTTCTTGACTTGGATCGTTAGGCAAGATGGAGAGATTGCGTACTCAGGTTAAGTTATGATCTTGGGCACCAGTGCTCATCAGCAGCAGCTTCCAAAGGAAGGGAGGGTCAAAGAGACGTGGGAGAGAGAGCTAAAGTGGCTCAAGTGGTTCTGCAAACCATACCTTTCCAGCACCTTCCCTCAGTAGTCCTTAGTGGCCCCTCAAAGCGTTATTGGACATCTTGGATGAAGGGGGTACAGAGACATTTGCCAGGCGATATTCCCAACTCAGCTGGGAGTATTCCCTGGGCTTATATTCCTAGAACTTGCCCTGAAACTGCATCTCTCTATAGTCTGGTATCATGCATCGGGTAATTCCCAACAAGCTTGACCTGTTCATTTCCCAAACAGGTGATCTATGGATTCCACCCTCAGCCTCCAAGTCCAGTGCTGGCCACCCATGTGCCATTTTGCAGCTCTGCTTGCTTAGCATGCAGTCAGGACCATTCTCCTGGGCCAGCCTAGTGCCTTGTCTGTGAGTGAGGTGGAGAATTTAAGCATGGTGCACTGTTAGTGTAGCCTAGATGGGGAAGTTCACAGAACAACAGAATATTTCACCCAAGAGGGGGTGTGAGCAAACAAAGAGATGGTTAGTGCTCTTTAGCTGTATTTAAAACAATTTTTTTAAAGGAAGGAAGGAAAGAAGAGGAGGCGGCAGGGGTGGGGGAGAGACAGAGCCTCAGCAGTTCTAAGGATAAAATCTCCTTTCTTATAATGCCTGACAGTCACTTGTCTGGTCTCATTATTACCTTTACTTTACAATTACTTCCACTGTTAAGTAATTACATGTGAGAGCCTACAACAGATGGTAAATAATTACTTTCACCAATTGCGGAAGCCCATGTTTCACTATCAGCAATAATTAATAGTCCAGGCAATGGCACTAGCGATACCTGCAGCAAAAGTCCTTCTCCCGCTGCCTGGAATTTTCTATACCTGCACAAGAGTGCAGGAAAAGGCAGCCAAGGAAAGAGCAATAAAGGGATGTTGTCAGGGAGCAGCATAGGATTTGGATGAGATGTGAAGGCCAATGCCCCAGTGTCCAATTCCCCGTTTCCTCTTGTTAACTTTAAGATTGCTAGCTACCCACAGTGCCACTGAGGCTATCATCAAACTCTTTGATATGTATTTGTTCTGTCAATTTAGAGAGTTTAAAAAGTGTTTATTAGCCCCCTTAAGAAAATAACATCTGGGACATGAACTCTAAAATCTTTGCTCATGTGTGCAGAGAAATCAGGCTCACCAAGTGTCACAGGTGGCTTGGACAGCAGTATTTGGGGGCAGTGGGCCACAGCTGTCACAGGGGGATAAAACTGGGCTTGGGAGAAAGGCAAAGCAGATATTTTGATTCAGATTTTTCCTGCGGCTGGACTCATGGGCATGTGGCACCTTTCAAGGCTGGATCAAAGATACTCTAGAAAGGCACACCTTGGAGAAAACCCAGCATGGGTGCTGGGGCAAAGCCGACTGCTTTCACTGGGGTGGAGGGCACCACTCACATTACTAAAAGTCATTTAATGTTGAGCAAATGGGAGAAGCAAAGGTTCTTTGGAATCATTAGCCCAGAAGGGAAAGATTTGCAGTTTATTGAACCATGAACGATGGTGTGAAATCACCCCTTCTCACATACCACTGGTAACCCAACCCAGCAGGTAAGAAGGCAAATCCTCCCTGCATGCAAAATAAAGGCTGAAATATTCCACAGGCAGCTCTTTTTTTTTCTCCAACTCTGTGTCTGCTCAACTAGAAACGAGCCTGTTGTCAGTGATCATCCCTTCTGTAAAAGCTTCTCCAAAAACTTTCCTTTTTGTTTCTTTGACCTATAATCTTTGAGGAGCTGCTTCTCCCCTCACCACTGTTTTGACAACCTAAGCATCAGCTATAAATGCCAGGAGCCTCACGGAGAGTGAATCCTCTTCTGAAGAGATGTCTGACGGGTCTAAACTTCAGCTCTAAACTGCCAGCTTCTGCTCCCCAGCTGAGGAAAATTGATCCCGTTCCTTTTTCAGGAGCAGTGATGTGAATACTAGGCAGTTTGGGTTTAATGGGGTCCCTGGAGTTTGTGGGAAGAGGAGCTAGTTTTTATTTCTCGGGTACTGGGTGTTCACCAGGCATGGCTAATGGGAGAACAGAATGGGGAAGGAGGACTCCCTCCTGATGGTGCTCTCCTTTCTACTGTGAAAAGTTGAGGTTTCAGAGCATGTTGGTGAGGGGCCCTGGGTATGAAAACCGGTTGGAAAAACTGCAGGCCTAGGTTTGCAGGCTTGCTGATGACTCCTAGGCTGAAATTGAGATCCCTTTCCTGCCACCACAGAGGATACCCAACCCTAATTCCTCTGCCCACTGAAGGTCTCAGTCCCCCAGGGACAAAGTCTGAGTCCTTATTTGCCTTGGGTTTTCAAATCCCTGGCCTGTGCAAGGTCCTGACTTCTCACGGAGGAACTCAGGACACAGGGAGTGATCACAGAGAAGGCTGAAGAAGTTGGCCGGGTTTGGAGGACCTCTCATACCAAGCTAAGGTATTGAAACTTTATCCTACAGCAGATGGAAAACCACTGAAGGGCACTGAGCTGGGGAGTAACACAGTCAGACTGGCATTTTAGATGGAACATTGCGGCAGCCGAGTGAGGATGATTTGAAAGGGACAGGGCAGGGGGCAGGGAGACCAGTTAGGGATCTCTATTAATAGTTCAGAGGAGAGACTCAGGACTCAGGGCTGTCTAACCACCTGTTGGACACTTCCATTTCAGTTTCCCACAAGCAAAGAAAACTATCTTCTTACTGCAAAATTATGCTCCTCCTAAGTTTCCTATCTTGGGGAATACTTGCCCAAACACCCTAGTCAGAACATGGTAGCCATCCTAGGTACCCATCATTTCCCTCCTTCTCCATATTCTATCACCATGTCCTGTCTATATTAGCTGTTATCTCAAGTCTTCCCCTCCACTCTGCTGCTAAAATCATTCTTCAAGTTTGGGTCTTCACCGTCTCCCCCATTGGACATTTGCCTCTTGAGTTGGGAGGTAGTTGTCCTTGGAGGATTTGCTCTTTTGAAAAGGACAAAGAAATGAGCAATGTCCACCCTTGGTTGCAAATACAAGCTCCTAAATAAAAAGTCTTATCTGAAAGCCACAAGCTAAGTTAGGTGCCCACCCCCACCCCCCGCTATCATGGCATTTCCCATGTTTTGTTGACACTGTCTAGTTACGTATCTGTCATTCCTTCTAGGTCAGGGGTCAGCAAACTATGGGCCAGATCTGGCCTGCCACCTCTTTTTGTAAAGAAAGTCTTATTGGAAGAAACCATGCATAGTCATCCACATATGGCTGTGTTTTGCTTGAGTAGTTACAACGGAGACTATGTGGCCCACAAAGGCTAAAATATTTCCTACCTGGCCCTTTCAAGAAAAAGTTTTCCAATCTCTGTTCTAGAGGATAAACTTGTCAAGGGTGAAGAACTGTGTTTATGTAATTGTTATATCCCTGGGATCTAGCACAGTGCCTGGGACATAAATAAGTGTGTGTGTGTGTGTGTGTGTGTGTGTGTGTGTGTGTGTTATATGAGGAGGATAATCCCATGTGTTGAAACTCAATTGTATTGAGGGGGATGAGTGGCAGCCTGATTTCTATAGGCATGTGAGCAGGCGTTGAGGTTATCTCTTTCCCTCTCAGATGGTGGCCTCTTCATAAATTACTCCATTATTATTATTATTAAAAATGCATAGCTCCCTTTAATGGTGGAGTTCTAAACACTGGACTCATCCTGCCCTTGGGGTGGCACTTCCTGCACCTGTACATGCTCACAATGCAGCCCATCCTTTAGCTGACGGCGACAGGTCCCGGCTACTGTCAGTCCCAAACATGGGCAACGTGTTAGAGACTCCTATGAAGTGCTGCGATCTTGCTACATTTTTGTAGTTGTACCGCTTTCAGTAGGTTTGAGTCTAATGATTTGGGGAGAAAGATAATGGATTTCTAGAAGCAAAGCATTAACCTGGCACGAGGCCCCTGGCCTATCTGCTGGTCATGTTGGTGACTACGCTTTCATGCCTTGTCTCTGTGCCAGCTTTGCTCACCGCTTTATCCTATGTGTCTAGAACTGTGCCAGATGCATGGTAGGTGTTCCACAGATACTCATTAATGAAAATTCATTCAAATTGTTTTATATCATCTTTTTGCCACCCTGTGAGCTGGGCCTTATTTCCCCCCACTTTACACAGATGAGTAAACTGGGCTGGGGAGACTCTGTAACACAGCTGGTCAGTGTCACGGACAAGATTTAAATCCAGATCTTTTTGACTTAGAGGCCTATGTTCTGTCTGTAACATCAAGACTCAGACTGATAGAAGCTCCATTTTGGAGCTTCCTTTTTATAGGCTCAGGACAATATAGGAAGACAAATACCCAAATCATCATTTCCCAAGTTCTAATCCCCATCGCATGATCTCAGAAGCAGAGTTTTCAAGAGCCAAGGTTAATTCTTTGTATCCAAACAGTACAAAGGCCCCTGGGAATTCAGTGTGGCATGCAGATTTTGGCATATTCTCTAAAAATTCCGAAGACAGCAACCCCTCTCCCATGCCACTGAAGAGGAGCCTGTGCTCCCTAAGGCTACACGGTGCTCCATTCAAGCACAGTGGAAATCAAGCAATTGAGCTGGGCGGCTTTTCAAAAGGCTCCAGTATAATGTAGCGATTGTGTTGTATGTCGTAGGCCATAACAAAGGAAAAAGCTCCCAGCCAACCTCCTTCACATGACTGGACAGAGAAAACAAGCAAACAAACACACAACAGCCTGAGACTGCCCCAGCTCTCCTCCCCAGAAGGCAGGTTCTAGAATCACTGCTTGATTCTCTTTGGCATAAATTGGATAGAGATTGGAAACGTCTTCCTACTCAATGCAGCAAGTGAATCTAATTTGTGATTTTTATTCCCTTTGCTCTGAACTCTATTTCCTGATGACCTTTGGTGTTGCATCCATTTCCGAAATATATCATTAAGTAGTAAAACCCACCTCAGCAGGTGAGATTAAAACTGATCACGTGGAAGTTTCTACTTGTGTTTCTACCCAGGTTGAAAACCAGACTTTGGGCTTTTCTTCTTCCAAAGATAATCTTCACTTCAATGGTCTACAAAAAGCAGCCTGCCAGCAAAAAACCCCCCACAAACATTTATTAAAGCCTCAATAAATAGTAATTCACTGAAGATCAGATTCTTCCTCCTGAAAGTCTAAACGCCTTCTGATTTCAGAAATATGTTGCTCAAGGATTAAAATAGATAGAGTGCTTAAGTCTTCTGTTGTTCACGTTCAACTTGGTTTTCCCTTGAGAATATTAAACCAAAGAGGGAGAAAAAAGCTACCAAGCTAACTAATATGAGATCTGATGCAAACTCCTGAGAGGGAAATGAGGTCTGCGGGAGCCTTCCGCTGCTTTTCCCTCCCTCACACACACTCTCTGCTTTCCTGCTTTTCATTTTGCTCCAGGCATGGTTTCTCGGGCTCCCAGGACCTTGGAAGGAATACCAAGCAATAGTTTGGGTGAGTTTCACATCAGGCAAGCTTCAGTTTGTAAAAGCTGGAGGAGAAGCGCTGATGGGATGGAAATGCCAGTTGCAAATCTGGGGTGGTCAAGATGCCTTTGGAGCCTAATGAGCTCTCCCCAAGTGCCACTCCAGCTCAGAGCTCTTCAGAGCGCCCTGGATCGGGGGTGGGGGGAGGGAGAGACAGGCAGGCAGAAAGCCCTAATAACCACGTAACTCTTTCCGTTGTGCTGGAAAGCCCCCAGTCGCCGGACACTGCTTCCCTGTGTTCTTAGACATAGTCCTTAGAATCAAAGGACAAGAATGTTGAGAGGAATCTCAGGGACCACCTTGTCCAATCCTCTTACTGTACATGTACTTACAATCTCTTCCACTTCAAGTCTCCTGTTACTATGTGTTGTTTGCCAGCCACTCCCTAGTTTGCACCTTCCCATCATTGCCAAATAGCCTACAGCCCCTCTCCCTGTCCTTCATCTTTCTGTAAGCCATCTTTTACGTGTTGTTCCTGGAAACTGCTCATTGCAAAGTCATTAATAACCCTCCAGTTGCCCAAACCAATGAACACTTTCCCAATTAGTACTTGCATTTTTGCCCCTCAGATGCTGCTCACAGCTCCTCTGGGAGACTCTCCTCTCCAGACTTTGGTGACCCCCTTGTTTTAATTCTGCGAGTTTCCTGACATCTGCTCAGTGTCTTGCTGGTTCTTTCATCAGGTTTTTAAATGTAGCTTTGCCCCCGGCTCTGTCCTTGGCCCTCCTCCCTTTTTACTCAGTGCACTCCATTTGGTTGACCTCTTGTGTTCATCACTTCTATGGATGGCTCTCATGGGTGTGTCCCTAACTCAGACCTCTCAGCTCCAAAGGAGTGTGTCTTTCTGCCAAGGAACCTTCACCTGACTGCCTCTTAGGCACCTCAAACACAACTGGTCCAGAGCAGAGATCAGTGGTCATCTTCCCCCACTCAACCTTCCCCTCAGAGTCCTTCCACCTCCGTCAGTGTATCCAAACCAGAATCTTTGGGGGTGACCTGGCATATGCTTCTCCTACACATTCCCACAACTAAAATTAATCACCAAGCTCTTCCAATTCTTCATTGTATGAATCTTCTGCCTCCTGCACTGCTCTTATGTTCTATGTCTTACCTGCCCTATCGGGACGCTCTTCTCCCTGACCTCCTTATTTCCACCTGCTACATCTCCAACCCATTCTCTGTAGACAGGTTGCAGTTATCCTACACACACCGATCTGCTCTGACAACTCTCCTGTTTAAAAGCCCTTGATGGTTCTTCATTGTCTGTAGGAAAAAAGGCAACCGCCTTAGGCTGACATGAAACGCCCGTGATTGTGATTATTTAGCTCCTTCCTCTTTCCTGACCTCATTGCCGGCCACTTGTCCCCTCTTACAGTCATTCCAAGTCATGCTTAGTTTCTAGCGTTTTTCCTGCAGTTCTCATCCCTACACCTTTGCATACATTATTTTCTCTGCCTTGAAGGCCCTTGACTCCTTGGTAAGTGGCAGCTCGCTCTTGAGGTCTGCTCAAACACATCCTCTGTGCGCTCCTCGCTGGTCTCCCTCCGCCGCAGTTAATTGCTTTGTTCTCAGTATATTCATAACATTTTGCCTCTGTCTTTCTTAGCACTTCTCTCACAATTTTGTAATTATTTATTTACAAGAGTGTTTCCCTACCTAAAATGAGCTCTTTGAGGGCAAGCACCTTGGCTTCTTATTTTTTGAGTTTCTGACACTTAGTAGTAGCCCCTCTATAAATAGAATTGGAGAATGGCTGAGAGGAGGAAGGTTCAGAGAGGTAAAGAGGAGTTCCCCAGGCCCACACTTAGTTACTGGCAGTTTCTGATCCTGATGAAATCCAACTCTCACAGGGGGACTGTGGGTGGGTAGAGGGCAGTAGACAAACCCATCCACTGATATTAAAGTGGATATGATTCAGCAGACAGAACCTGGCACCAGGAGGGAATCTCTGGTTGTCCACACTGGGGGCATGCATCAGAGGAGACGGGGGCATGCATCAGAGGAGACGGAGGCAGAGGAGGCAGCACTGAACCACGGCAGAGAACCCAGAAGAAAACAACCTTCAGAAATCCAAGAGGAGAGGGATTCAGGGAGGTGGCATCAGGTAAACTTATCAGAAGGCACAAGGGCTCTGTATGAGCTAGGGTTCTCCAGAGAAACAGGGCCAAGAGTACATCTCTATCTGTGCTTTTATCTCTATCTCTGGATCTAGAAAGAGATTTATTATAAGGTATTGGCTCACTCAATTGTGGACGCTGAGAGGTCCCACTAGCTGCCGTCTGCAAGCTGGAGTTTCAGGAAAGCAGGTGCTGTAGTTCGAGTACCTGAGAGGTGGAGACCTAGTGGTACAGATTCCAGTCCGAGTCTAAAGGCCGGCGTACCAGGAGCGCCAAGGGCAGAAGATTGCAATCCAGATCAAGCAGTCAGGCAGAGCGTGAATTCAACCTTCCTCTGTCTTTTTGTTCTATTCAGGCTCTCAATGGATTGGATGATGCCCACCCACATTGGGGAGGGCCATCTGCTTCACTCAGTTCATCAATTCAAATGCTAATCTCTTCCAGAAACACCCGCATAGACACACCCAGAAATAACGTTTAACCAGGTATCTGAGCATCCCACGGCCCACAAACTTATCCATCATAGGCTGCTAGGATTTGAGAGCTAGAAAGTCCATCCCTGAGGATCCTAGCAGCCAGATGAAGTCAGGGTCCTGGTCTTAGAAACCAGAAGCAGAGACTGATTACCAAGAGAGGGACTTGGGCACAGGTAACAGGATGGGAAGCCAGTTTCCACAATCAGGTTACAAAACAGAGAAAACAGGGAGTGAAGTTGAGAACAGGGGAGGATGTAGCGTCCCTGCCTCTTAGCTATGTCATACTCTAAAAAGCAGGACTTTTCAAAATAGACAATTTTAAACATCTCCTCACTATTGTATTTCCATATTTTCCCTCCCCAGATTCATTTTCCTTTATTTCCAGCTACATTGTTCAGCGTTCATTAAAAACAAACTTCGGATGATTGGCCAGTGCCACCCATCTTTCGACAGAGAAGGATATCTGCTCATAATTCAAGGTCTGTTTAGAACTTGTAAGGTCAGCGGCTCCTCCCAGAGTGTTCTCATAGGTAGTTGGAAACCTGTGTCTGAGAGAATGCCCTTGGGCTGGGCTTTGGGTTCTCACATCTGTTCACTTCTGACCTGGCCTCAAAAGAGGTATTAAAATGTGCTTCAACTCTTTATTTTTCCTGGCCTAATTAACCAAAGTGTTTAATAAGTAACAGGGATGTTTCCAGTAATTTAGCACTTCATTACTAATTTGTTCATAATATGTACCACCAAAATCAACTCAATTCAGACAACCATTTGCTGCCTTCACCAAAGATATGACTTCTAATTCCCATTACTTGAGCATCTTATAAACCTTTTAAGTGGTTCACTACTTTCCATTAAGGTGTATCTCAGAAAGATTTTGGACCTTGCAAAAAAGTAAATAAAACCCATGAAAATTGAACCGTAGATAAGCAAATAAAATTGAATAAACACACCTCATGGATACTACACCATGCCTGTGCAGGGACAGGACCTGTGTTTTTGCAAAAAACAAAGTCCATTTCTTGTTGACTCCGGGCATTTGAATTTTGTCCTTTCAGGTACCTGAGGCAGCTAGAAACTTCATTCCTATTTCATGGAGATGAGGGCTTCTACCATCAGAGAATGTTGTGGGAAGACATCTAAATATTCTGTAATGCAGTTCAGAAGGACTTTGAAAGTCAACAGACTGTGTTTGGGACAGAAATTGGTTCCCATGAAAGCTTGCCCTGTCATTGTGAACGGATAGTGAATGTGGCAGAGATCTCACCCTTGGTTTCTGTCTTAACATTGACTTTGCCTGTTTGCATTGTGTCTTGTGTCTGCCCCCAGCACCCAGGACAGCACTGAACACGGAGTACTAAGTAGGCTGGTGCTAAGTTGCTTGACTTCAGCTTGCTGCTACTAGCATGAATTGAGAACCTGAGTCGTGCTAGTCACGATACAGAAATAGTCAATGTCTCCTCATTTATCCAGAGATTGGAGCTTATACTTTTAATTAGCAAAACTTTTATTATCTTATGTTAGCCAATTTTGACAGAAATTATTCTGTAATAGGGATGCCTGGGCGGCTCAGTCAGTTGACCCTCCAACTCTTGGTTTTGGTTCAGATCATGATCTCAGGGTCCTGGGATTGAGCCCTGTCTCAGGCTCCACACTCAGTGGGGAGGTCTGCTTGAAGATTTTCTCCCTCTGCCCCTCCCTCCACTCACACACATGTGCACTCTCTCTCTCTAAAATAAATAAATAAATCTTTTTAAAAAAGAAATTATTCTGTAATATAATGTGCTATTTCTTTGTCTTCCAAGCCAAAAGTATCACTTAGATCCCTACATCTAAAGATTTAGATGGGAAACGGGACTCAAGGTTTGAAGCAATAGCAAGAACTGTGAAAGAGAGAACAGGATGAAAGGCACAATGGAGGGCCAGATCAGAAGCGGCCTGCAGACGTCTGTTCACCTGCTCACTCCACAGATATTTGCTGAGTACCCGCTATCTGCTGAGCACTGTGCTCCAGACTGAAGATTTAATGATAGGCTAGGCAGACCTGCCCTCTGTCCTCCTGAAGCCTCCAGTCTGGTGGGGAGTTCTGAGCAGGGAATGCACCAGAGTGGAATAAATACTGGGGCAGAGGAAAGAACTGAGGGCATATAAAATGAACCAGCTCCAAAAGGGCATCGTGGAGGAAGTACTATGGATGGGTGCTGGTTAGAGCCATGCAGATACTCCTAGTGTGTTAGTGAGAACTGGCTAGGTTCATTTAAAAAGGTGAGACGTGTGGAACACTGTAGAACTGACATCTCCTGTCCCCCAAAGAAATGTGTAGATCAGGCAAACATGAAGATTACAAGGCAACAGAGATATGGCTTTACTTTTCCTGTGAGAGCAGCTGTGGCATCTAACTGGATCAGTGTGGGACAGAAGCTGAGGCACTTCTCCTTTGATGGTATGCAATACTGTGATTTAAGGAAGGTGTGGCAGGTGTCTTCATAGAGCCCTTTATCTGATTCTGGCATTTTAAAAAAGTGTCTCAGCTAGCTATTGCCACATAACAAACCACCCCAGAACTCAGATGCTTAAACCAGTAAGTATTTATTGTGGCTCATGAGTGCATCAATCAGTTGGGTGGCTCTTCTGTTCTCAGTTGGGCTCACTAATGTGCTGAAAGTGATCTGCAGGACAGGATGACAGCTCTGGTGACCTTGGGTGATCTCTTTCATGTGTCTGGGAGTTGGCTATTGGTTGATCTGGGATGACCTTGGCTGGGACAAATGGGCTTTCCTTCACATGGTCTCACATCCTCCAGCAGGCTAGCCTGGATTTGTTTACATGAGATGTCAAAGTTTCAAGAGAGCAAGTGAAAGTGTAGAGGCCCCCTGATGCCTAGGCTGGGAGATGACATACAATCTGCCACACAATCTGCCACATTCTGTGGGCCAAAACAAGATTCAAGCACAGAGAAATGGACTCCACTTCTTCAGTGGAAGGAACTACAAAGTCATGTTGCAAAGACATAAACTCAGGAAAGGGCAAAATTGGAGTCATTTTTGCAATCAATCTACCACAAATAGCAACCTTGAAAGTGCTGGAAAACCCAGTGTGTCCCTAGCATACTTCATCCCAGCTCTCGTCTCTGGTGTCCTCCAGGCCTCATGATGAATGGACATTCCCATTTCTGTGGAAAAAAACCCAGATGTCAGGCCCCTAAGGCTTTCCTTATCTTCCTCTATAGGGAGTCTTGTCTTCCCGCTTTCAAAGAGCGGAAGTCAGCCAAACTAAGAGTCATGAGGGCAAAGTCCTATTAAACAATGTTGGTCAGATTTACTGACCATAATCATCATATTGATCATTGATATAGATACATCTGCCTTGGTCAAGAGACAGATTCACTGGTGCAGAGTGGTTGGCAGATTGCCACATCAAGTGAGAGTGCCATGTGTGCTGATGTTCCTTTAATAAACATTTAATACAGTGCTGGGTGCTTAGATGAGCTTGGGGGTCACTGTTAATAAAAATCCTGGGCTCAAAGATCTCATATATTTGGCACAAATGTGCCACCAGCCATTGGAATACTTCATGAGCTCCATTCTCATCTCAAGAAATGAAAACCAGTTTTTCTTTTGTGAAGACAAGAGTCTTTCTTCTCTGTATCTTCTGATAGGATCTTTTGTATTTTTAGACTCTGTTCATATTTTCTTTTCTTTGCACTAGGAGAAGGATTGCCCTTTCTTCCTCAGTTTCTGTTATAGAAATCCGAGAAAGGCTGTTGTAAATAATGTTGCAATGAACATGGGAGTGCAGATATCTCTTTGAGATATTGATTTCAATTCTCTTGGACATAAACTTAGAAGTGGGATTACTAGATCATAGGGTAGTTCTATTTTTAATTTTTTAAGGACCACCATACTGTTTTCCAAAGCAGCTGCATCATTTTACATTCCCACCAACAGTGCACAAAAGGTCCAATTTCTCTACATCTTCATCAACATTAGTTATCTCTCTTTTATAATAATCACCCCCATGGATGTGAGGTGATATCTCGTTGTAGTTTTGATTTGCATTTCCCTGATGATTATGATGTTGAGCACCTTTTCATATATCTGTTGGTCATTTGTATGTCTTCACTAAGAATGTCTATTCAAGATCTATTTTTAAGTGGGGTTATTTGGTGTTTTGTTTTGAATGGTAGGAGTTCTTTATATATTTTGGATATTAACCCCTTATCAGATTATTATTATTATTATTATTATTATTATTATTGCCAAGACATAAAAACAACCAAAATGTCCACTGATGGATCAATGGAGAAAGAAAATGTGGTCTGTACAAGCATGGACTGTTATCCATCTTTAAAAAGAAGGAAATCCTGTCATATGCAACAACATGGACAGACCTAGGGGACATTACATTACTAAGTGAAATAAGCCATTCATATTTGTAAGATGACTACTGGATGATTCCACTTATATGAGGTATCTAAAACAGTCAAACTCATAGAAGCAGAGATTAGAATGGTGGTTGCAGGGGTTGTGGAGTGGGGGATGGGGAGTTGTTTGTGGGTATGAAGTTTCAGTTATGTAACATGAATGAATTCTAGAGGTCTGCTTTATAACGTAGTGCCTGTAGTTAGCAATAATGTATGATACACTTAAAACATTTGTTAAGAGGCTAGATCTCATGTTAAGAACTCCTACCACAAAACAAAAACAAAAAACTAAAAGGGCATGAGGAAGCTTTTGGAGCTGATGGACATATTTATTACCTTGATTGTGGTGATGGTTTCACAGATGTATGCGTATGTCCAGACTCATCAAATTGTACACATTAAATATGCACACTTTTTGTTTACCAATTATACCTCAATAAAGCTGTTTAAAAAGAAAAGAAAGGAAAAGAAAAGAAAAGAAATCCAAAAAGGGCTCTAATGGGACCAGTTTTGCCCTGGGTGCCTACTGTAGTCTAACCAACTTCCTCCAGGAGCTGGATACCATTGCACCAACTAGACATTATCAATGGCAACCTGTACATAGCGGAAGGACCAGTTCCTACTAAGATGCAAGGGGATGAGCAGGAAGGGAGTGGCAATGGGAGTGAGTAGGAGAGATCAAATGATATTTTTCTTTTTTTAAAAGGATTTTTAATAAAGATTTATTTATTTTAGAGAAAGAGAGAAAGTGGGGGGGGTGCAGAGGGAGAGGGAGAGAGAGAATCTCAAGCAGACTTCCCACTAAGCATGGAACCCAACGCAGGGCTTGATCTCACAACCCTGAGATCATGACCTGAGCTGAAATCAAGTCAGATGTGCAACCAAGTGAGCCACCCAGGTGCCTCTCAAATGATATTTTTCTATTTGAGATTGTCTGTTTATTCAGACTAGCTTGCAGGTACCATTTGACTACATAGACAAGTTTTCAAAACAATTAAAATACAACAATACTAATATAAAAGGTACTTTTGTATTATATGGTACTTACTGTGTCTCTGATTATAAATATTTAGATATCCTGATGTTCTACGAGGAGGTAAAGATGACTTTCTGATTATATTCTGAAATGTGCTTTTCTGAATGATCTCTAATATTGGCTTTGTAATTTGTTGGTTTATATCTTTTTTAAAAAAAGATTTTATTTATTTGAGAGAGAGAGAGCATGCACAGTGGGGTGAGGAGGGGAGGGAGAGAGAGAATCTTAAGCAGACTCCACACTAAGCCCAGAGCCCAGTGTGGGGCTCGATCTTACAACCCTGGGATCATGGCCTGAGCCAAAATCAAGAGTCAGACGATTAACTGACTGAACCACCCAGGCATCCCTTGTTAGTTTATATCTTTTTAAATAAACTACATTAAAATGATTATTTGAAATCTCTGGTCTATCGAAATGTGGATTGATGGGGGTTTATTTCATGAACAGAGATGAACTACTGGTGGAAATCTTGACATACCCCATTGCCCCAGAGGCCTTTGCCGAGTGCCATGTGACTATCCCCTGGCCGTCCCTACACCAAGCCCTGTGCTCTCAACAATAAGCAATCCTAGTATGAGCTCTCAGTCCTCACATGGCCCAACTGTATGGGTAGACTCTAAGGAAAAAAGTAAGAACTTTATGGCCAAGCTTTATAGAGGAAAACAGGATAATAATTGTCCCTGTGGATAACTAATGTTGCCCATTCCATGGATAGTGGTCCAAAGGAAGTGCATGTCATAAATGAGAGGAGCAAAGAACAGCTGCTAGGGCTTTCAGTGCTCTGCTCTGACTCCAACAGATTCTGACTGTCGCATGAAATATCTCCAGTGTGTACTCCAAAATGGTTCTAGAAAACACATGAGATGTCTCATGTGCGACATTCAGAATTTAATCCCTTTATAGCTGCCATTTTCTTGAGACTATCGGGCTCCCTAAAGTGTCTTATTCCAATCTCTTCCTTCCATCTCCCTGATGTACCCACTCCCTCCTGGTATGTCACTGCTACCAGGACCCAACCCACCCACTTGACATGAGTATTCCTTGCTGAGAGATTGCAAGTAAATGTTGATGGGTTTGGCAGCAGCTGAATTGTTCTGAGCAGAGCTGGTGTGTACCTTCTTGGCAACTTCAATCCAGGGAAGTTCAAGAGCAAACAAACAAGACAGCTAGCACTTGTTCTTTTCCTCTCCTCCTCCTCCTCCTTTACATAGCTTTCTTGAGTAGGAATTGGGTCTCTCATCCCCAGATTGCCCAGTAGGAACTCAGTCCCCTTTGTATTAATTGAATAAGCATTTTCAAGTCACATAGTTTTTGAGCATCAGAAAAGCACAGGATTTTCCTGTAAAAGGCTTACCGTGGGTTGAGATCTTTTTTGGTTGGCACAGAACTGCTTTTGCTCCCTCTTCATGTGCCTGTTACCTGTCCTGGAAAGGGTATAAATAGATATAAGCTTATAGTTCAGGCTTTTCTTATGTCACTATTTCACCTTTCCCTGGGTACCAGGAAGGCTCTGTAAACCGCCCCCCTATGCAATTAGCATCAGTGGGCTGCTTGCTGGCACTGTTAAATAGGAAACAGAGGAACTGCCCTGGTTTCTGCTGTTGTGTTTGTGTATTTCCCCCCGTTTGCACACAGAACACAAGAGGACCCGCTCTAACTGCTGCTGGTAAGTCCTGATTGCTGCTGACACATTATTAAGAACGACAAAGTGGGAGCCCCTTTGTGCTTAGCTCTCTCCAAGGGAACAGCCAACTCCACCCTCCCCCATGAAGTGAGATGCTCTCCTTCCTCCCATTTCACACATACTTTGACTCCAAAACCATGCATTTGAGCTGAATGGAAATAGTCTGGGGAATGTTCCATTGTAGAGTGTTTTGAGGTGCTGGTCTGATTCATCTCACCTTATTTCAACAAACATTTGTTTAGGACCTTTTCTTTCTCTGCCTTTGGGGTTGCACAGAAAACCAAGTCACTTTGCCTACCCTAAAGGAACTCACGGTCTACGGTGAAGAAAGAGTTGCCAATAAAGTACATTAAAATGAGTTTGGAACAATCTACATGAAGGAACATAGATGTTATTATGGAAGAAAGGGAGACACTAACTCTACTAGGGTGAGACAGGAAGCTTTTCTAAGGTGATAGTAGAGCCAGATCTTAAAGGAGAAATAAGAATTTTTCAAGCATTTATCCATTCACTCAACAAATATTAAATTTCCCAAGTGGTAGGCAGGGAAAGACTCCAGCGAGTATGTGAATGGGACCTGAGAGTGATGGCTGGGGGATGGAGAAATATCACATCATGAAGAGGGAGGACTGTGGAGAGGGGCCTGGATAGGCAAGAGAAGGTGTAGTCAAGAAACTGAGGAAGGACAGGTACACAGAGGAGAGTGCTAAGGCAGGAGGCAGGACTCACGGACTCAATGCTAAAGAGCTGAGTTTTATTCTTCAGAGGAGGGGAACTACCGAAGGACCTTAACAGTGACATAATCAGATCCCTGTTTTAGCAGGATAGTGCTGTCTCATGTAAAGGACAGTCTAGGTGGAGATAAGACTCGAAGAAGGGAAAGCAGTTGGGAGGCTACTGCCGTAATTAACAGAGGAGAGCACTCTTGGATCTGAATAAAGGCAGCGATACTGGATGGGAGAAGAGGGCATCAATGTGAGACACATTTAGAGTTCAGACATGATAGGGCTTGTTGCCTGCACAAGTGTAGTGAATGAGGGGGAAGGTGAGTGGGAGGGCCCTAGGAGGACTCCCAGTTTTCAGACCCACATGGCTGGCTGGAGGAAAGCCTTCCACTGGGCTGGAGAAGACTGGAGCAGGAAAGGATTCATGGGAAGAAGATAATGAGTTGTGTTTTGAACAACTTAAGCTTGAAAATACCAGTAAGTATGTCATTTGGTTGGTCAGAAATGTGGGTCTTGAATTTGGGAGAAAGGCTGGGTTGGAGGTACTATTTGAGGAATTGCATCCTTTGGTGGTAATCAAAGCCAAGGAGGTGGATAAGAACCAAAGGCAGAGCTTGTGTGAGAAGGACAACATAGGAAGAGAAGAAGCACCATGACAGCAGTATCTAAGGGACAAAGGCTGTCAAAAAGAAGACATCAAGAGATCTAGATGAAAAACAGAGAAAGAAAATCTCAAGAGACAGAAGAGATCATTCTTCCAGAAGCCAAGGGCAGAGAAGAAGGAGTAGTAGTAGGAGGAGGAGCAGAGGAAAGAGGAAGGAGGAAAGGCAAGGAGACGGGCAGGCTTCAGAGAAGCCAAGCAGGATCAAGGCTGGAAAGAAGGTCTTGGACTTAACAATTAGGACATCACTTATTGAACTTAGCAGTTTAGTAGAGTTTTAGAAGACATATATTCCTTCCTAGTTCAAACTGGTTCATGAAGATTTTCCTTGCAAGAGGCAAAAACACAAATGAAAAATCTTTTTGACTTTGTTCTTTAAAAAAGGAGGGGGGCACACATGCACCAGTTCAGTTTGAGTCAAGCTCTAGCAAATTAGCATAGTTCTGCTTTGGTTCATCACTGCAGTTAAGATCTGCCCCCAATGCCTTGCTATCTTCTGCATTCTCATATGCGAATGGCTGGTTCCTGGCAATCCTTTCTCTGGAAGACCCTATTCTTCTCCTGGTTGGTGATCTTGGGACTCAGAGGCTGATCTTATCGCTTCAGAAATCTTATCACCTAAACTTCTGTCCACAGGTCTGCTTACAGAATTTTCCAGCTCACAGGAAGCTTGCTTCCAAGAATGATACCACGTTTGTTTTCCTGTTTTGTTTTCTTACATATCCAGGAGTAAATTTTTGGGCTCTTGGTCATAGCTATTTTATAAAGTAAAATTGGGAAACCACAACATCAAGTATCTGGGGAAATCTGTCAAGGAGAGAAGAAGGAATTGAAAGAGGCAAAGACACCACAATAAAAGATTAACCACAGAGCCAGGGAGAAAGTAGAAAATAAGAGAGAGGGAGAAAAGATGGCACAGAGAAATGTGGAAGCTAAGGTAAAATATTAATTAGGATATTATTATACCCTAAAATGCTTGTTGACTAAATGAATAAAAACAAAGCAGGAGAAAACATGGGGTCACTGTGAACACTGCCTCCCTTGTGACTCTCAGCTGTTGGGTACTCTATGTTCTCTCATGTTTGCAGTCCAAACTGTGGAATAAATCCTGCCCATTCTAGAAGGTGGGATGAGATGTGTGCTGGGCAGTGTGGCTGCTGCCCGAGGCTCCTGGTTGTAGTGATGCTCTCTCTCATGCTTGCTGGTATTTCACAGATTCAGATGTGCCAGAACCCAAAGGGCTTCTGGGTAGTAAATGCCCTCCCCCCCGCCCCGAGTCGGTACTTTGCAAGGATACGACCAGGTTGGCTGTCCTTGGAGATTAGTGGTTGAGATGCCCCAGGAGTGCAGCCAGAATAGTTGACTCAGAAACCTTCCTTTCATTGCTTGGACAGAAATATCTGCACACAGATAATGTGCTAATCCTGGTGTCATCCCGTTGCTAGAACGAACATCCAAAGGGTATGTTAGATGTAAGGAAAAGTCTTTGGTAGGGGTTAGTGTCTAGAATGTACACTTCCTCAGGACTCTGTCTTTCTACTCTTGACTAGTCTCTCTAATCATTGGCATCATTCCTTCAGATGATTTCTCCATGAGGATGTAGCTGACAGCTAACAGGCCCAAATTAAGATCTACACAGTAATAACCAGACAGAGAGGTGGCTCTTAACCTAATCTTCCGTTAGAAAATCTCTAAGGAAGGATTATGATCAAGCTGGCTTCAGCTATATGCCCATCCACAGACTAACACCTGTGGCCACTGAGATGAAGTTCTATGACTAGCTCATATCAGACTAGGTGTCTCCATCTCTAGCTATTGAGGTGTTAGCTCCCTACAGTTCCTGAAGTCAATTTGCTGGAGATTGCTGGAAGACAAGTATCCTTGCTCTTAGCAGAGTACCACCTGAAGAAACTCTCTCTCTTCTGGGTATTGGTTAGATGTTTGTGAGGTATGAAGCTGCCAAAGCCATTTCGCAACCATGATGGGAGTCAGCCAACCACAGCTGAGGACAGGTCTGAGGATGTGGTAGAGAAACAGAGCTGGAGTCTTCAGACCAATCCGATCCTGAAGCCTTCCCTTCCTTGGGCCTTTGGGCTAACAGCTGTCATTGGTCCTTGGACCAGTTCATATTGGATTTCTGTTTTTGTTTTGCAACTTGCAGCCCAAAGCACCCTAAGTGGTATGTAGTAGGTAGGGACTGGTTCCAGAAAAAACAAGAGATGCTGAGCAACCAAAAAAAGGTCCACTAAAATGAGGATGATGAGCATGTTGCAGAAGACATTTGTGACCGAGCTCAAGGTTAAGGGAAGAGCCCTGGATCTTCACTGATGTTCCATGTAAATGCAGGCAGGGGAGGAAGGTGAAGCCTTCTCATAATTACTGAACCTCATGAAGGCTCCTTACTCTACACGGCTACTGTTTCCAGGAGCCAGATCTGAGGGTGAGGAGCACTTGACTGCATTTCATGCCAGCTGTTGGGCTGGGGGGCCGGGGAGGCTGATCTTCCCTTCTGAATGGTGAGCTCCAGAGAGATGGAGCTGGTCCCTCAGGTTGGAGGCCTGCCTCCTACCCCAGTGCCCCTTCTCCAGGATTAGTGTCCGACTTGCTGGAGGTGCTGTGCAGGTAGGGGAGGGTCAGTGCCACACGGAAAGCGGGTTCTGTGAAGTGAGGGCTCCAGAGAGGCACTCTTAGGGGACAGAGGGCAGCAGGGCACATCTCCACATAAGCTGGAAGACTCCAGCTTGGCCAGCTGCTTGGGAAATGGTTCTTCCCCAGGTGCCAGCTTCTCTCCAGACTCTGTGGCCAGGGAGTCTGTGCATCTCATTCTCTCACCCGAGCTCCAGGGAAGCCCAGGGCCAGGGGACAATGCTGCCTTGTTCTGGAGTTCTGATTTCTGAGTGGCCTCTTGTTTGGGGACCCAGGGAGCAAGAAGAACGGGCTGTGAAGCTAGGAAAGTACTGCCCTGGAGCTGGGCTGCAATTTCTTTTTGTTCCTTGCCAAGTGCCCCTCCGATCTAGGACAGAGGGCCTGCTCCCAGCTGGAAGTCAGAAGGGGCCCTGGCCTTCAGGCTCTGGGGAAGTGGGACCAGAGTTAGGAGGAACAAAAAGCCTCACAGATCCCTCAGGCAAGTTTGAGGTTTCTGAGTCCCGAGGATCGTTCAGCCAACCTGACTAGTGAGTCTGGTAGTGTGAGTGTGTGTGCCTGCAAGTGTGACTATAGGTGACTCTATGAATTCATATGTTTCCTCTCACTGTGACTTCTTGATTATGATTGAATCAAATTTGAAGCCCAAATTTAGTAGGCATAGCCCGTCAGAAACTGACCTAACCTTATATAAACCTAAATCAAATAAGTCTACTGGTTCTCATTCTCATGGCTTTGTCCTGCAGAGACATTATAGTAAATTTGCTTGACAAATGAGGCCTAGCTCATATGCTGCTTATATGTATGCACTTACTAGTTCATGCGCATTTGCTCTTTTTGTGCATGCCTCTGTGGTAGGTGTGCCAGGAGTAACTTTGCAAAGATTCTACCAGTTTGATGAAAATGCGTGGATCTTTCTTAGACTCTAGAACAGCCTCTTAACCAGTCCTTTCATGCTCTCTGTCAGGGCTCCTTGCATTTTCTCAGTTCTTTAAGAACGCCTTAGGTAGTAGTACTCAATCCTGACTGCCCATTAGAATCATCTAGGGAGCCCTTGAAAATACCAGTTGCTGCGCCCCATCCTCAGAGGTTTGGATTTGTATGGTCTAGGCTACAGCCTGGGTCTCAATGATCTTTGAGAGTTCCTCAGATGATCCTGATGTGGAGCCAGGGTTAAGAACCCTGGGCTAAAGGAAGGAACCATGAACCCCTCTGCTCTGCACAGGGCCCAAAGCTGCTCAAATCCAAGATGAGGGTCCTTAGACTTCGCCTATTTTTTTAATAAAACATTCCTATGGGGGCGCCTGGGTGGCTCAGTCGTTAAGCATCTGCCTTCGGCTCAGGGCGTGATCCCAGCGTTCTGGGATCGGGCCCCACATCAGGCTCCTCCGCTGGGAGCCTGCTTCTTCCTCTCCCACTCCCCCTGCTTGTGTTCCCTCTCTCGCTGGCTGGCTCTCTGTCAAATAAATAAATAAAATCTTAAAAAAAACCATTCCTATGAATTTTTGCTATAAACTTAATATATCCATAATATAACTGCACTATTTTAAATTATTTGCAACAAGCTAGATTTCCACTCCAGGAAGGTGCTCCACATTCTTCCTGTGCCTCTCACACCAGCACATGACCCCATGTTCCCAGACCACATAGACCTCAGGGACGTGGACTGTGCTGATTTACCTGTGCCTCCCAGAAAACCCGTCACTGACAAGTCTTTGGAATGTGTTTGCCAATATGTACCAAGAACAGGTCAGTTTTCCCAAAAGGTCCCTTTGATCTTCTCTTTGTTCAGAATGTATGGTGACTCTTCCTTGTCAACTATGCTGATTCTGAAATGGGGTACAGATGCCCAGGTGGTACAAGAGCACTCTATTAGGGGATTCATGAACAAAAAATTTTTCAAGTAGTTATAGGCTTATTTTATGTATGCTAGATAAATACGAATAAGACATAAAACCTGTGATTATGATATTATTTCTTAGAACAAGGCTAAGTTTTTTTTAAATGAATAATTTAAATCTGATTTAAGGGAAATCACTATGTAACTGGTAGTCCAGGTGGTACTTGGATGTGTGTGTCACTAAGTGGTAAGTAAATGACCAGACCAAAGGATGGCATTTAAGACCCTCCTACTATGGCTCCGACCTGCCATTCCAGCTTTATTTTTTAACTCCTTCTCAATAGGGGCCCTCTGCTTTGTCGAAATGGCTTACAAATAGTCCCACACATAAGGGTCCCATAAAAACACGGGCTCTGGAACTATCCAACCTGGTTGAAACCAATGGCCCATGCAAGTTCAAGGGGAGAAGGCACAGACTCCACTTCATGATGGGGAAAATGTGTGGCAAGGTTCTAGAAGGACCAGCAGGATGGATAATATTGTCATGGCTATTTTTGGGAAATACAATCTGCCACAATCCATTTCATGGATTTCATATATGTTTCAAGATATATATATATATATATATATATATATATATATATATATATATATAAGTTAGGTTTAAGATAAACAGGCAAGAAGTTCTCTTTTTCCTCCCCTCCATCTGACAGGAACCTGGGAATAATCCAGCCCTAAAGAAACTTTAGGGATTAAATTTGAAGTGCTAGGCATACAGTAAACACTCAATAAGTGCCATTGCTATTATTCCATGGTACGGAGGACACTACCAGGTCTAACAGTCTCTCTCCTCTTGCCACAAACATTCACACATGAGGGGTTTTACCTCCAGTGTTTCACGTAAGCCTCATAACCACCCTGTGAGACAGATACTCTTACCGTTAACTGCATTAACTGCTGAGGCACTGAGCCTTACAGAATTGAGGGATTTCCCCTTAATTTCCCACATTTAATCCCAAATGTTTCATGAAGTGGGTATTTTTATGTCCATTTTAAAGATCAAGAAAGTGCTCAGGGAGATCAAGTACATTGTCCAAGATGGGATAGGTCAGATTTGAACCCAGATTTTTCTGCCTCTGGCCTCGGTGTGGTTCCCACCTCGGACATAGCTTCCCAACACTGCGGGCATGTGTGGGGCCTCCGGGGTAGCTCTGGGTGCCAGTGAAGCTGCCAGGTGGTCATGGCTGAGTTTGTTCTTTCCGTAGTTAACTGCAGATGGTACCCGGAGCCAATGGCCATTAACCCCAAGGTCATGGAGAAACATAGCTGCTGTTGTTCCAGGATGCAAATGTGCTTATTTACTCTAGCCAGTGGGAAAATGCCAGTTCCTGTGGGAAAGGGGTGAGTGTGTGGAGGAGTGGGCGGGGGAGTGTGGAGAGGTGTTGGGGACTAGTGGGAAGTGCTGGGTGACGTGGCATGATGGCTTCTAACGTTTTCAGAGCATATCCTATGCTCCCTCAGCTCTGGGCCTTTGCACAGGCTATTTCTTAGACAGTGTTCATTTATTCATTCAGTAAATATTTTTAGCCCCTCTTATATGCTAAAGGGGCTGGGGGAAGAACACTGGACAAGACAGGCAAGTTGTGTAACCTCTTGGAGCTTACTTTCAAGTGGCAGGGGAAGGGGGAGGGACAGAAAGTATTCACATTGACAAATGAAAAAGATAATCCCAGATTTGTGATCTGGTTAATCACTGAGAAGAAAATAAATGAGGTAATGGAAAAGGGAATCGCTTGGAACCCTTCCCAGACCTAATTATCCTTTAGGATGTAACCCAGATAGCGTCTCCTCTGGGAAACCTTCATGGCCCAACAAGGCTAGGTTAGATGAGTCTGTAACGTGGCTCAGCACAGCCATGGCATTGCACTCCCTGCTTGGTTACCAGTCTGTCTCTTAGACCAGTCTGTGCGCCCCCTGACAACAGAGACTAGGTTCTGTCCCAGGCGCCTGGAAGCTGTCTGGCAGCACAGGTGCTCAACACCTATTTGTTAAATAAATTAATGGATGAAGGGAATGGCTGTTTGGTAAAACATCACCCTGAATAGTGAGACTATTTTTAATGTAGTTATGTCCTCAAAACTGTGTAATCTGGTTGTATTCTTCCTAACTGCTGCTGGCTGTTTTTCTTTTTTTAAACATATTTTGGGATCTTAATGAACGAGAATGATTTGCACTGCAGCATACGGCTACTTTAATTAAGGAAAGGGTATCATTTTAGTAGCATAATAAATAGTGTATAATTTATCAGGCCTCATGTGTATTTTACAAGTATACCATGTGGGCCATATAAATCTTTCTATACTTGGGAGGGGTAGAAAGAATCCTTATTGATCCGATGCAAGACAGTGCATGGAAACAATGAGCTGAACACCCTGACTGCCCCCAAAGAGGGAGCTATCCATGCGGAGTCACTGTGGGGTTTCCTGAGCACCCTGAAAAGTAGAGTGACTAACAAGGGAGACTATGATGGGGAAGAGCCACCGCCCAGGGTTGTAGAAGTGAGTAACCTTCTGCGCTGTTGCTCAGTGAATAAAGCACAGTACTACTCCCAGAAGAGGGAGGACTCTGTCGAAGGAGGTGCTTCATGGAGTGTTGGAAAGAGGCCTGATCTCCTGGGTTTTGTTGCTAAGCATTTTCCCAGGGCTTGAGAGTTAGAATCCATCTAGGAGTAGGCGCAGACGAAAAGTAAGGCAGAGGGAAGGCCAGCTCAGCACATGTGTACCATGGAAATCCAGCAGTACTGAGATGTGGCAAAGGAATACCAGATAGGTTATAAACAGACCTTGACAGAGCATACAGGCTTGCTGGGTCCAGAACCATTGGTGAGCTAGATGCCTTTGACCCAGAACAAGGTGTCCTGGCTCCCTAAGAACACTTAGCAATGTAATGAGGGGCTCCCTGTCACTATACACAAGGGCAACTGTGCCCAGTGCTGTGGGACTGGGATGCCCAGATGGTGAGTCCCCAGGCAAATGGAAACTGAAGGGGATGCTCTTAAGAAGGAATTTTCCCCTACAGAACTGACAGATACTTTCTACAGACTAACCTGTGGTTTGCCCTCCTCAAGGGAGTAGAGTAAGAGGATCTTTGGAGAAAGTTGAACTGGAGCTGGGTTTGGTGGAGTGAGTCACACCATGTAGACAGAAGGAGTGAGAGAAGGACGTTAGCAGAAATGGAGGCACAGTGTGTCACATACCATACCTTTCACTGCATTTTCTATGAACCCCATGTGGGAGATATCCATTCTATCTCTCCATTATCTCTCTATCTGCTCCAGAGGCTTCAAAAAGATGTATGTTTGGAAACAATTAAGATGCTGATCTGACTGAGCAGAGACTCTATGGACAGGGAATACAGGCCTATTCTAATTTAATATACATTTGGAAAGTACAAGGAGGTAAGATTGAAAAGTAGCTCTAGAAAAGCTTGTAAAGAACCTTGAAGACTTCATGCATAAAGTTTAAAATTTAAAAAATGCATTTACTGGTGCCTGTCTGCAATAGGCAAGGCACTCTATTCAGGCTGGGATGTATCAAGACTGGAGTATGACTCAATGAAATGGCCACATGAACAGCTCCACCTGGGTGTCCCAATGGCACACTGGGTCCACATGGCCAGCACATGACTCCTCATCTGTCTGTCCAAATGAACTCCCTCCCCTTTATTCCTTTGCTCAGTTAAAGACACCAGCGTGTACCCATTCACCTGAGCAATAAACTCAGTTCCCACAGAAGACCTTTCTCTCTCCTGCACTCTCCATGTTAAATAAATAAGAAAGTGTTATCAGCTTCACCTTCAAACCCTTTCTCCAATCTCTCAACTCCTTTTGATGTCCTGAACAATTGCATTAATCTCTTAACTGGTGCCCCTGCCTCCAGGCCTGCACCCCCCAGTTTCAGACCCCACACCATCACCATAGCATCCCATGCTGAGAAGTGTTCTTCAATAGTAAAGCAATAGTAGTTGCTGATTTTTTAAGCTTTAGAAAATTTCTTTTTCAACTGTGACTCCAATAAATAAAAGAGGAAAGAGCTGAGATGCTCTGATGAATGTCTCACTCGCTCAGTCTTGTTCCTTATCTCAAGGTACCACAAAAGAGCCCAGTGCCTCATCAAACACAGTTTGAAAGCTCATGGGAAACGTCCAAGCCACTCAGCATGGTTTACATATCCCTCTACAATCTGGCCCCTGGCCACCTCTCCAATCCACTTCTTCCACGTTCTCCCTCACATTTTAGGCTCCAGTAACACTGGCCTGCATGTGGTTCTTCCCACACATCTGATGTTTAACCCCTCCATTCCCTCATTGGACCTTGCTGCTTGGACCACCCTACTCTCCCCTCTGGCCCCATTAATGGAGCTGCCTAGCACCACTGATCCTCCAAATTCTGTTCAGGCATTAGCTCCAGCTGGAAGCCTCTCTGAATCCACCCCCCACCCCAAGCAACTCAGGCAGAACCTTATGAAGGGTTAGGTGTACAGTCTTCCCCAGGAGACTGTAAGCTCCTTGAGGATCCAGGCAGTGGCCCATTCATTTCATTTCCTAGCTCCCAGTAAAGTCCAATGAATCTTCATCACACTGGGCTGTGGAATGAAGACCAGGTGCCTCCCCTACCTTCATGCAAGCTGTGCAGAGTCCTGCTGTGTTGCCTTAGGACCTCAACTATCACAGACTGTCCCCTTGTGTCTCACAGTAATAGATCAGGACATCTGGCACCCTCCACAGGGGTTCAGGCTTGCCTGTGTGGGCCTTGTTTGATGGATGGCCACTTCACTGGCTCTCTCCCTGGCAGCTCCAAAGGAAACACCAGCCGTTATTGCAGATAAAGTGACCTATCAACTACCTTGGGCAAGAGGCCAGTGAGTAGGGCTGATGAGCAGTGGAAAGTCACTGTTCCAAGACTCTAATCGACGTGCAACTCTTTGAGGAAAAGATGAATGATGAGGGCATTTACTTCAAGAACTAGATGCAGGGCTCTTCCATCCCTCTCATACTACAGGAGCAGGTCCAAGTTTGAGTCAGCTTGGCACCTAATACAGAAGATTTAGAGGACAAAAAGCCTATGGTCACTGTGTGCTTTGGAGGAAAAGTGGCGAAATTGCAGATTCACAGTAGTTGTAAAAAATATGGTGGGGAGCCTGAGTGGCTCAGTGGGTTAAGTGTTTGACCCTTGGTTTTAGCTCAGGTCATGATCTCAGGGTCATGAGATCGAGCCTCTCATAGGGCTCTGCTCAGCATGGAGTCTGCTTCAGATTTTCTCTCCCTCTCCCTCCCACTCACTCTCTCTCTCTCTCTCAAATAGATAAATAAAATCTTTTTTAATATGATGGTGTAGTAAGCTGAAGTGCTCTCCCAAAAATCATATGTGGAAGTCCTAATCCCCAGAACTTTAGAAAGCAACTGTGTTTGAAGATGAAGTTCTTTAAAGAGGTAAAATGAGATCATTAGGGTGAGCCCTAATCAGTATGATTGGTGCACTTGTAAGAAGAGGAAATTTGGACAAAGATATGTATAGAGGGAATCCCATGTAAAGAGACAGGGAGAAGAAAGCCATTCGAACACTAAAGAGGGAGGACTCAGAGGAAATCAAGCCTGCTCACACCCTGAGCTCAGATTTCCAGCCTCCAGAACTGTGAGGAAATACATTTCTGTTGTTTAAGCCCCCCAGGCTGTGGGACTTTGTTGGCAGCCCTGGCAAACCAATACAGATGGGCCTGGTGTGGTGAGGGTATCAGGCTACAGCTCAGGTCCTTTTGGGGCTATGGTATGCTCCTGGGTGCCACTCTCCACCTCTTGGAAGGTTTCTGGCTGCCCTACTCTCATGAGGTTGTCTGCTCTCAGAACACCTTGAGCCCTGGCTTGGCCTTCATCACACTCTCATGGGAGGGCTGTATTTGTTTACTTCTCTGTCTCCCCGACTAGACTCAGCTCTTCCAGGGTAACGTTCTGTCTCTCTTATTCCCAGTGCCTGGCACAGAGGCAGTACCCAGTAGGTAAACATTGGTGGAATTGATGAACTGGAATTTACTATCTGTGCCCACCCCTTCCGCCGGAGACTGCTGCTTAGGTTGCCCTGGTTAGGGTGTCTTCAGCACCCGCTCCCCTCCAGCGTCTCCGGCTCCTGGCCGCTCTGCTGAAGGAGCACCCAGCAGGGGTAGGTTCAGAGTGAAATGGCCTCCATGGGGAAAGTGAGATGATTGGTCCCTGTCCTGTCCGGCGAGGTGATTGGCTCTCCGTCTGAACGGGCTCCTGTGATTGGCTCGGTGAGCAGTAAGTGGCTAATGAATCCCCCCTTCCAGTTAGGCGTTTCCTGCGAGCTTTCAGACTGCGGGAGGGGTGCTGGCTGGCTCTGAGCTGGCTCTGGCTTAGTCCATGTCTCCAGCAGCCTGAAGGTGCAGAAGGTGCTCACAGCCCCAACAAAGAGCTTTTTCCTAAGCCTGCCAGGAAGGGAAGGGATTAGCTGCGGGTCAGCAGGGGTCTAACACAATCTCTTTCTGTTGGGCAAACAAAACAACTATTGATATACCCCGCTCTCTGGATTTGACACCCTTAACTCAACGCAGAAAATCAAATCACTTCCCTGCGATTGGATTCTAGTCACTTCCCTTGCTCCTCTTTTCCTTTGGTTTCCCTCCTGGGGTTCGACCTGCATTTTCCTTTTTCTGCAAGTTGAAAATGTAGGTTATGGCTGGGCTGTCAAATCAGGAAGGACTGGCAGTTAGAATCAGTGGCTTGCTCTCCCATCCTTCACAGCCTAGAAATAGAAATGTTCCTTCCTGTTCCAGCAGCCCGAGTAATATCTGAAAGTCTACAGTGATAATAATCATTACTATTGTCTACATATGGCTTCTAGCAGTTTATAAATTATAATAATTCCTTACATAGTTTTGGTCTTAAATGAATAGGCATTATTATATTTGTCCTCAAACCTCTGGTGCAATTTCCAGTTTTTGCTTCACAGTTTACCTTTTGAGGATAAGGAAAACGTTGGCTGGGAGGTGAAGTGACTTGGTCTAACAGGGAGCTGGGGCACAGCAGACCCGTTAGGGGAAGAAGTGTCACCACTGTGGAAGGGGGGTGACTTTAAGAGAGGACAAGACCATTTTGCAAGGTTTAATTCTGTGAACTGGAAAATCAATACCCATCCCCTTTTCTAGGCCACTTCTGAGAAATGTTAGCTCTGCTTACCCCCAGACAAGAGTGGGTTTGTCTCTGCTCCCTGAGTGGTTTCTATCCTGACCAGGCCTTGGCAGGGTGGCAACCTCATTATGTGGCAGGTGTGGGAAGGACCAGAAAGTGTTTCCCTTTCTTCTCCCACCCTCCATGTCCTCTAGTCTCTTCTGCTCAGTGCTCTTATAGAAGCGGAGAAAGGTAGGACATGGGTTACCGTTCATTCACAAGGATCGCCTGTGCTACCTGCTCCTTGCCCTCCATTTGAGTAGGGGTCCCTGGAGGGGAGTTCTCAGATCATTTGTTTTTAATGGGATATGAACAGCTGAGCTGGTGCCTCTGTGCCCCAGGTCCCAGATACTTTTCTAGGTCTTTCTGGACCTTCTTTCATACAAGGTAGCTTTTCTGCTTGTTTTAAGCTTATGAAAGTAGCACCAACTTAAAAAAAAAAATTAACCAAAAAATTACTTTGTAGAAAATGGGCGCTAGGGTGAGTCAGTGAATATATGAGAAGGGAATTGTGGTGGTATAAGTTTTAATTCCAGGGCACTGTGTAAAACTTTGAAAAGTAGCCACCCCTCACTCATTTCCCTCAATTTTGACACGCTGGGCTGGTGCAAAAGAAAGACATCTTTTGTGAACCCTCAGGAGTCACAGGGCTTACTTAAGAGCAGCCATACTTGAAAACATTCTTACAGAGTTTGTGACACAATGTCTGGTACATGGCAAGTGCTCAATAAATAGCAAGTATTACTATTATTATTAATAATAACAATGAGACAATGAAAGAAAACATTTGTTTCTTTATCTCCAAACTCCTGAGGTAGTCTCTCTCTGTTTGGGGTACACTTGGTCCTTCTCAGGACATAAGGACTCTCTACGGACTGTCCAAGTAGATAGCGAGACATCTTGGGAGTTGGGGCACGGCAGGGATCTGGTTCTCAAAACTTCCATGCTACAGTAGCTTGCGTGATCACTCTGAGACCTGCTTATTTTCTTCCAGATATTTGATTTGAGATTTCATTCCAACTGAATCTGACATTTTACTAGTCACTGAGTCGGGGTGGCTGCTCGGAGTCATACATTAGTCTCCTAGAGCTGCTGTAACCAAGCACCGTAAACTAGGTAGCTTAAAACAGGCGCAATTTATGCTCCCACAGTTCTGGAGGTTAGAAGTCCAAACTTAAGGTGTTGGAAGGAGCATGCTCCCTCAGAAGTCTAGGGTAAACTCCTTCCTTGCTTCCTGCAGCTTCTAGCCACAGGCATTCCCAGGCAGGCATCACAACTGGCTCCCCCTCCACCGTCACATCTTCTTTGTGTCTGTCTCTTTTTCTATGGACACCAGTCATAATGGATTAAGGACCCACTCTACTCCAGTGTCTACTCTCATCTTAACCAATTATGTCTGCAATAACTTTATTTCCAAAGGTCACATTCCAAGGTACTGGGGGTCAGGACTCCAACATTTCTTTTTGGGAGACAAACTGAAACCATATCAGGGCTTTTCCATTGTCCATCTCAACAGGCCTCGAAGGCAGCAGGGCTCTGAGGCAGACTCAAGCTTCACTTCCAGAAATGCTACAGAAAAAACAGGGACTCAATCTGGTTGCTGGGTTTCCCCTCTGCCTTACCTAGCTTTGGGCCCTGCCTTGCCAGGGCTGATTAAACACATATCCCCCTGCCACTGCATCCCACACATCCTTGGCTCAGTGAGCAGAATCCAGGACTCAGCTGAAACTTCTGACACGGGCCACTCCTGCAAGCCAGCCAGAGCATTTCCTGCCTGAGAGAGCCAGCCTACTAGGATGGACCTGACTTGTCTGCTAGCCTGTCCCTCCTCCTGCTGTTCCCCACCTTCTGCACCTGCCCCCTTGGCTGCCAGTGAAGGTTGTCTGTCGAAGCATAGACACTTTCTGAAATCCCATTGTTTGGAGGACAGAGAGATTGACTCAGGCTGAGTGACGTCACAGCTGAGCAGAAAAGGGCACACAGAGAGAGACAGAGAGACAGAGAGAGACAGAGACCAACAGAAAGAGTAGAGTGAGAGCCTGAGTTCAGAGAGACAGGGTTGGGGGGGGGAGGGTGCTGCTGTCCCTGACTCCCCTGACACCCACAGCAGCTGTTCTGCCTCCCTGGAGAGAACCTTGACTCTGTTTCCCAGAGTCCTCCTGTGGTCTGCAGAGAAAAGTCTAGTCCCCATTTCCCAGCTCCTCATAGAAATCGTGGAGCCCTGAAGGACGGGACAAAGTAAAGTGTAAGCATGCTGTTCTTCCACACAGGGTTATTTATTATACATACTCCCGGTTTGCCTCAGAAGGAAACAGTCGTTGGCTTTGGTTATTTTTTTTTTTATAGAAAGATCTAAATGTTCTCTAATTAACCTATTAGTATTAATTATATACTGGTAGTCATTTATTTGCTAATCTGAGAAATGAACACCCTGGATTCAAAGAAAAGATTCCCCACCAACCCCCCACCCTCTTTTTTCTTTTCTCCTGTGAAGTGTTTAAATCACTTGTCAACACAGAGGAATAATAATAATAAAAAGAGTGACATCTGATCAGAGAGCAGGGGAGTGGTGGAGAGAAACAAAGCCCCAGGGCAATCAGCACTGAGTGAAGGCTCCTCCATATTCATCAGGGAAGAAGACAACAGGAGGGATCCCTGGACCTGCCCAGGGAGAGCAGGGCTGGAAGGTGGGCCGGCTGGGCAGAGTCTCCTGCCCAGTGCCGTTAGGACCTTATGGTTCAGGTTATACACAGGGATCCCCGGGATCACATGGGTGCTGCTGTTGTCAGCTTCTGTCGGCCCCGACGTCCTTGACAGATGAGGCTCGCGCCTGAGACACACTCTCTCAGTGCAGCCAAAAGGCGGGGCGGGGTGGGGGGTACGACACATAAACACACACAGGCTTATATTTATTTTGTGGGGAAACAAGGCATTATAATTACTTGTAACCAGCACAAATATTATTAGCACATCAGTGATGATAACTCACTTGCAGATGTGATAAAAAAAATAAGATAAGCTGCTATTACATACAATTCCTTTTGTACAGCCTCCAGTGCCACCTGATTCTCTCCGGGCTGCAGGAAAGCCTGTCAGAACAGCAGGGAGAAAGGCAAGAGTTATTACAGGCAGCCTCTTAAATGTATTTCTTTGTATAAATATATACATGAACACAAACACTAATTGTAGCAAACATTTATTGTGAACTTCTTCTATGCCAGACCTTGTGCTAAGTACTTGGCACATCTTGTTTCACTCAATCCTTATGACAGTGCTTTGGAAGTAGACATTATTACCATCCCATTTTATAGACGGGTAGATTGAGTTGTAAAGAGGTAAAGGAAATTGTCTGAGGTCACAAAAACAATCAGTGGCAGAGCCAGAATTCAGACTCTGTTGGACTCCAAGTGACTGCTTGACATAACTTTGCCATTCTGCTTCCCAAACTAAATGTATGATAAAGGAAGCAATTTGTAAATGCTGGTGCTTTCTGTAACAGATAATTTGTGACACCCCTCACAAAAAAGGCTAAAGCCTGCTGGTGTGGGGGAAGGGGAATGGGCTCAATGCCAGAGGCCAGAGTTCTAGTCTCTCTCACTCCAGCCTTGTAACCCTGGACAAGTCATTCTCTGACCTCCACAGGTGACCCTCCAGCACCCCGCCCCACCCTTTGCTGCTCGGCATGGGTCCAGGTGCCTGGCCTTATTTGAGAGTGACATGGAGAGCTGGGGCCTGAGAGAGGAGCGCCTGGTCTGCAGGAGGAAACAAGAGAGCTGCCTTGTGAGTTAAGGGGCCACCAGGGAGTCTGGAGACCCTGCTGGTATGTGGAGCTTAGGCCAGTGCCTCAGGATGACTCATCTGGTCAGAAGGGAATCAAGTATCTGCAGAAGCCCAATCAAGGAGAGGGTAAAGAAAGGGGAGGAAGATGGTGGTCCCTCAGGACATCACTGTGCAAGATCCCTAATGAGCAGTTCAGAGCCCAGGAACAAGGGATGGCAACCAGTGCCCCCAGGCAAGAGACTGGGGCTGGAGGGATGTCAGCAGAGGCAGGTAGAGAATAAGAAAGCAGGTAAGAGTGGGAGTCCAGAAGACTTGGAAAGGCTCTGATGCTGGTTCTTTGAGCAGAGCTTCAAGAATAGTGGGCCTGTGGGGCGCCTGGGTGGCACAGCGGTTAAGCGTCTGCCTTCGCTCAGGGCGTGATCCCGGTGTTGTGGGATCGAGCCCCACATCAGGCTCTTCTGCTGTGGGCCTGCTTCTTCCTCTCCCATTCCCCCTGCTTGTGTTCCCTCTCTCGCTGGCTGTCTCTATCTCTGTCGAATAAATAAATAAAATCTTTAAAAAAAAAAAAAAAGAATAGTGGGCCTCCTCTGAAACTGAATGCAAATTTTTAAGTCCCCACATTTAGGTCCCCCATCTCAGCAGCCCTGATTAGATTCCCACTGGGTGGGGCTGTAAACGCAGAACCAGTGTCACAAGCTGACTCCAGCAAAGGACAAACATTTGTCTGATGTGTTACGGCATATTCCTGGAGCATCTGGAAGCCAGAACTACTACCCCTCCGCCCCACCGCATCTAGGAGAAAGCTGGTGGGTTTCCCCACCATAAGCTATGAGGCTCCCTGGTAGTGCTGTGTTCAGGGATGTCAGCTCCTGTCCCCCCAGCTCCCTGGGGAGTTCTGGGAACACATTTGGACTTGAACTCCCTCAGCACTTCTCCCGGCTTGACCATGGTCCTGAAGCTCTTGCTTGGTGGGGATTTCACACCTGTGGGTAAATGATAGGCTGTGTTGCAACCATGCAAGACCTATGCAGAGGGAGTTTTAAAAAAAAATTAAATGGGTAATTTGACACTTGCTCCTTTCTTCCATCTCTGTTCACTGAAGATATATAAAAACTAATGAATCGCACTTTGCTTTGGACCTAACCATCTGCCATTTCAAGCTTGGCTGTCTTCCCTCCTTCCCTTCCCCCTTGCTTGGTTCCAGAGGGTGGTCCCAATCCCTGGGCCTTGCTGGGGGGGGGGCTCCCCCAAGAAGCCTGGCATCTTCCCCTTGGACTGAGATCCATCAACAGTCATGTTCCCATTCACTCCATTGCTTACAACAGACCCGTAAGTCCAGGGATTGGATTTCAGGACCGTAATGCCTCATTTATCTGGGCATTGCTAGAACTTACACAAACTAGCCAGATAACTGAAACCTATCCTATCAAGAGCCAAAAGCAGTTCTTAAAAAAATTAATCATTTTTAGCAGACATTTTTCAAAAATGCATTACACACTTTCTTTCCTCCTTAAACAGAGGCTACTGATCATAATTTCATGGAGCTGTAATCTATGTCTGCATCTGCCTTCGAGCTGCTCTGACTCCTTTTTCAATGTCAGAAGATGGGCTTTCAGTTCCCTCGGTGCCAGGGGGTCTGTGGCTCTCAGCCCCGCTGCCTATCTTCTGCAGGGCTTTTTCTCTGTGCGCTGCTGCCAGCTTTGGGGAGACTTCAGATCCACTTCCTCAGCTGGCTACGTCTTCGAGAACAGTCTGGGAGGCCCTCAACAACACCCCGAGGAGGCAGGTGCTGAGCTTCGCAGAGGCAGGGCTCTGTGATGGCCGTTTTGTGTGGTCAAGGACTTGTTGGCTTATCGAACTAGATTTTTGACCTTACGGCGCTGGTAGTTAGGGATGCCATGGAAACATTTTGTCTAGGGGCAGCCACCACACACAGTGGTGAAACCCTCAGTCATTTTTGCTGTGTTGCGATGACAGGATGTCAAGGAGGAGAAGACAAGGAGGAAAGGTGGGAGTTTACTGAACATTTCCTGAACATTTGGTGAGGAATCCTCTGCTAGAAATACTCACATACTATTTCACTCACTTCTCCCTACAGCCTATCATCCCTATTTTACTAAGGAGAAAATGAAGGCTTAATGATGTTAATTAGTAAGCTGCAGAATCAAGATGCCAACTCAGGCCTGTCACACTTTAGAACCTGTTATCTTTTATACTTTCTATCCTTAAAAAAAACCCCACAGAATTCCTTCTTTTTAATTCAATTCTTTCTCATCTCTTTCTTTTTAATCATAACCTTTTTAATCTTAACTTTTCATTTTTAATGAATGAAATCTTCCATAAACCCCTGTATAAGATATAACAGGATGCTCCTGTGGAAGGCTTGGGCTTTTCCAGGCCCCAAGACTCTCTTGGAACCCCAGGGCCCCACAGAATGCAGATTGAAAGCCATGATAACCGGGCCCAGAGATATGTGACAATAATAGCTTATGGATTGGGAGTTCTCAAATGGGCCCTGAATAACATTTTCTCTAATCATGCCCAAGAAAGGGGAGGGATAGACAGACTTCTTTCAGAGAGATCTGTAAATGATATGCCGCGTCAATCAGAGTCCTCTGCCCTGATCACTGGGTTTACAAGCACTCAGAAGAAAGCTATGGCATCTGATGACATTCGTGGTGCTGATGCTGCAGAGCTGGACAGACCGCTCCTTGGACTGTTCATTGCTGTGCATGATGTGGACAGGAGCTCTCGCAGGAAGACTCAAAGGACAAAGGATATGGCAGGACTGGAATGGGGCGGGGGGTACCAGTGACCTCAACAAGAAGGTTCTTGCACAAAGCTGTGGGATGGGTTAATAAGAAGAGGCAGTTAGCAAAGAGAGTGTTTGAGAGTTTAGGCTCTGGAGTCAAGCAAACCAGGATTATCATTCTGCCTCTGCTGTTTCTTAAATATCCCTAAACCTGAGCATTCTGAGCTGCAAAATGGGGATAAAAATATCTCCCCCATGGGTCTGCTGTAGTGTTAAATGGAGAGATGCATACAAAGTGGCTGGCACAGTGCCTGGCACATAGTAAGAAATTAGGAAATGCTAGTAGCTCTTATTATCCTCATTAATCATTACATAATCAGACAGGAAAGCCGAAGACTAAGAAGGCAATATAAAGAGCAGAAAGCTATTTAGGGCCTGTTCATAATGTTTAAATTAGTCTAATGATGATTAGGACAGGGGTCTGGATTTTATTAGGAGACCCTGGGCCTGGGGCTTGCTCTCTAAGCAGAGATACTAAGTTGTTGGCATTTGAACTTGGAGCACAGAGCATATAGATACTGAGGGTCTGGGAGCCCTCAGCACAGAGATGGTATTAAACTATGGGGCTTATAAGTCATTTCATGGGAGAGTGGGATGGAGATAAGAAGGGTTCCAGCAAGTAGTGGGAGCCGGGAAAGGAGACTGAGAAGCAATAGCCACCAGGGGGGAAAGGAAGCCAGGTGTCCCACACACCACGAGGAGAGAACAATTCAAGAAAGGGGAAGCCAGGTCTGTGGAACAGCGTGGAGGCTGGGAAGGGAAACTGCACGGGGCCTGGGAGCTTGTTGGAACCTTGGCAGGGGTAGTTTTACAGGGGAAGAGAGGCTGAAGCCTGATGTGGGGCTTGGGGAGAGAAAGGGAGGTAAGGAATTCGTGATTGTGAGCACAGACAATTCTTTGGAGATGTTCTACTGAGATTTCTCCCTGGGACCTGGAGTGGTATGAGTTCTGTCGTCAAGGTGGTGGTGCAAAGCAAGAAGGATGAGCCACTCCTCAGATCCACCAGCTGGTGAGGCGTCCTCTGGGAAACTCGTCACTGACATGTTTTCTTCACAGAAAGCACATTTCAGTTGGAGGGGAGAAAGAAGTAAAAGCCGCCAAAACCTATAGCAATGGCTTTCCGTCCAGTTGCCTGTGTGGCTTGTGTACAGGAAGTGGGGTGGAAGGGACAGGCCCTGCTGAAGCAGACTATTCCTTCCTACCTACCCATGATGCTGCACGATCCACAGGCAGACGTCAGATGGGGGATCGTCCCGGCCCCTGGGACACTCGCCTGCCCTGGAGAGTTTGGGGCCACGCCCAGTCTGGCCTTACTGCCAAAGCCCTGGGACAGGTGGCCTGGGATGAATCCGAGGGCTAATTAGCACTCTCTCCCCGTCTAAGAGGAGCCAGAGACACACAAATTGTTCCCTAGAGGGAGGGAAGGAGGGCAAAAAGGAGGTGGGGAAACCAACAGGGGTTACATCAGAAAAACAACATTATCCAAACAGCCTCACATCCCAAATTGGTGTTCTTCCTCCAGTAGGAGTGGCAGAGGCAGCTGGGACCCAGGGGACCCCTGAGGTAAAGCACCTGTGTTGGCGCCTCATTATCTGCACGACGGATGCCACCTCCCTGCCCCAGTGAGGCCTGAGCTGATGTCTACGCGGCTAGCTGGTATCTAATATCTCTGCTCTTTCCTTTCAACACAGCCCTGAACATTCATTGCAGGCTGCCAGTATCCAGCTTTGTCCTCCGTAACTAGAGTTTCTACCCGATTAGAGTCACGTCGCGGTGGTGGCCAGGCCTGCATGCATCTGGGGGGAGAAGAATCAATGGACTTTACCCGCATAGCATTTTAGCGAAGAGGCAACAGGGAGGATTCTGGAGAGTTAGAGTCTAATCGTGGCTGTGTGACCCTTAACTTCTTAGGACCTCGGAAACATGAAAGTTTGGGCTATATATAATACCTTTAACATTTAGTTCTGTGAGTTCAGCATCCTCCCTGCCAGTTTGTTTCTGGATTATATATGAAGGCACACCTCTTACTTTTTATATTCTCTCCAGCCTAACTTTTGAGGACCTACCATTCCTGTTGATCTTAGTTCTGTGTGGGCAGAGATGGTGAGAAAGAAGCTGGAGGTGGGCAGAGGAACAAAATTATTATTCATTTGAGAGATAGGAAAGGAAGTCTTAAGTCTGTAATTAAAGACAATTGCCCACAATGAGCACATCTAATGCCCAGATCTTGGTTTTTAATACCATTCTCTAACAAAAGGAGCTAGGGATCCTCAGAGAAATTTTCAAGATGAGGCTAAGGCATCTTGTAGCTCCAGAAAGTAAGAAAGTGCTACACACACACACACACACACACACACACACACACAGATGGGGATGTGTCAAGGGGGACACAGGAGCCAAGCAAAAGAGCTCCCAATGGCCAAAGCTGGAAGAATTTGAGCCAGAAAATAAATAAAGGAGTCTTGGATCATGATGCAAGGTATAAAATAAAGATTCATGAATCCATGTTCATATAAATAAATGAATAAAGGAACAAAGATACAAATAAGGAGAAAAGACAAATCTCTTGTGCACAAGAATTACAAATCATTTGGTAGATGCCTGTTTTCAAGGATGACTCTCCACTCTAACTGTGGGATGCATTTAGCGACTTCTTTCCAAAGGACAGAATATGGAAAGTGGGGGGAAGGGAAACTTGAGAGTGGGCATTGCCTTAGCCTGGCAATCAGGTCAGCAGCAGCAGTGATGAGTTGTGGTGATGGTATGTACTTTTCATATGATGTGTACCACGTGGGCTTTACCCACAGAACTCATAATCCCAGTCTAAGCATTAAAACAAGCATCAGACAAACCCCAATTGGGAGCTACTCTATAAAATACTTGATCATTACTTCCCAAAACTTCAAGGTCACCGAAAACAATTAAAGTCTGAGAAATTGTCACAGCCAAGAGGAGCCTAAGCAGACTGACGACTAAATGTAATGTGGTGTCTTGGACGAGATCCCGGAGCAGAAAAAGGGCATTAGGTAAAAGGTAAGGTGATCTGAATAAACTGTGGACTTCAGTTAAAAACAACGTATCAGGGGCGCCTGGGTGGCACGGCGGTTAAGCGTCTGCCTTCGGCTCAGGGCGTGATCCCGGCGTTATGGGATCGAGCCCCACATCAGGCTCTTCTGCTATGAGCCTGCTTCTTCCTCTCCCACTCCCCCTGCTTGTGTTCCCTCTCTCGCTGGCTGTCTCTATCTCTGTTGAATAAATAAATAAAATCTTTTAAGAAAAAACAAAACAATGTATCAGTATTGGTTTGAATTTAATAAATGTGCCATATTAATTTAAAATGTTAATAACTGGGGAAACAAGGTGCTAGGCATAACAGGAATTCTCTGTACTTTTTTGGCAATTTTTTTGTGAGTCTAAAAGTGTCATAAAAAATAAAGTTTATTAAAAAAACCCAAACCCTGCCCAAATCATGTGTCTCTAATCCAATGACTGGCTCAAGCCTGAGTGGAGTTGCTTCATAATTTTAAAACTGTATTTGAGTAAAGGATTGTGGTGGATACTGCTAATTGCCTATTTAATTTCTATTTTCTTCCTCTTTATGGACAAAAACCAGTTTTTTGTTGTTTTGTTTTTTGTTTTTTTCCCTGAGCAAGGAACAATGTGTCCAGCTAAACATACTCATTTCTCCTCATTCTCTTGCAGCAAACAGTGGCCATGGACACAATTCTGATCAGTGAGATATTGGGGGAATTCTAGGAAGAGACTGGCTTCTTGAATAAAAGGAGAAATTCTTCATTAGCAGAAAGCCCTCTGCCCACTTGATCTTCTCCTTCTACCTGCCTGTAGTTAGGACATGTGGCCCAAAGGTGCAACAGCTATGCCGTGATCATGAATCACCCACCATGAGGATGAAACTCTGCACGTTATGGGTGACAGAGCCAAAAGGTAAAGACACCCTGGGTCTCTGGTGGCATTGTTCAGTGGCTGCATAAGTCCTGGACTGCCCAACTCTAGACTTCTTACTTGGTGAATCAATTTTTTTTTTTTAAAGGCTACAGTGGCTGGGGTTTTTGTCACTTACAACTAAATACAATCTTGCCAATATAAGGACCAGTCACCGGGAAGCTCCCGGAAAGAAGGTGAGAAATTTGGGGAGAGAAGATTGAGTTTTAGAACTAAAAGCAATAGAAATTATATTAAATATTAAGGATCTATTATATACCCAAGGCTTTAAAAAATGAGATAAGCTTATTTAATCTACACATCAAGCTGGTATGGGTATGAATCATTATCTTTGTTTGAGAGCCTGGAACATTCAGGTAGAGAAGTAAAGTAAACTTGCTCAAGGTCACAAAATAAGTAAAAGGCAGAGACAGAAATGAAATCCAGGTCATCTCGTACCAAGGCAGACAGGTGTCCCTCTGTACCACTTTGGTCTCTAGGGAGCCCAAATGCATTCTGTCTGAGGACGGCAAGGGATAGAGAAAGTAGAGAGACCAGAGACTGAGGAAAAAAGTTGGTCCAGGTCTCAGCTTCATCTGGGGGCTCTAGGAATGAGAGGGGTCAGGACATTCTACATGGGAACAAAAAATAACCTTGGGGTTTAGGTGATTATGAAGAGAGGAGTGTCTACATGTAACTGGAGTTTTCAGCCAGAAAAGAGATGGTAACCCCCTAAAGACCATGGATTAAGAGATCAGGCAACAGTTCTGTGAGTGCAAGATGTTGGAATAGAAAAGTCTAGACTTCGATTTTTATGGAAAGCTTGAGCATAACTATCTGTTGTTTAAAATTCAACAAGAACTTCTTAAACATAGACTATGGGTGAAGCATCATGTTAGACAAGGTGAAAATCATAAAAGAAGGGAATGGAATGACCTGCTCTGCAGGTAAGTGACAGAACCCACATGATGTGTCAATAGCTTTGCATTTGGAATTGTGTTCAGTGACAAATTAGGGGTCTTGTTTTTCTCCTGAAATAAGGGATGAACACAGGATTTGTATGATGCCTCCCTGTTGTCTTAAAAAACTAGAATCTTTCTGTGCTTTTATTCAGTATAGGAGAAGCCTGGTGGACACAAGGTGGTTGAGAGATCTCCAGCCTTCCACCTGGGTCTGAGATGGGAAAAAGGCAAAGGACAAAGGGGAAAAAGTGCACCTGCTGTGTCTACCCCTCCTTTTCCAGGGAGTTTTCCTGGACATCTCCACTAGAACTTCCTCTTACATATCCTTGGCATGAATCATGTTCCATGAGCCTTTCTATTATTATAGGCTGAATGCCTGTATCCCCCCTCCCAAATTAATATGTTGAAGACCTAACCTTCAATGTGATGGTATTTGAAGATGTGGCCTTCAGGAGGTAATTAGGATTAGGTTTGGTCACAAGGGTGGGACCCTCATCATGGGATTAGTGCCCATATAAGAAGAAGACAGATCTCTCTGTCTCCACATCCATGCACCAATGAAAGGCCATGTGAGCACACAGTGAGAAGGTGGCTTTCTACAAACAAGCTAGGAAGACAGTCCTCATCAGGAACTGAATCTTTTTGCACCTTGATCTTGGACTGCCCAAGGCTCCAGAACTGTGGGAAATAAATAGTCTGTGGTATTTTGTTATAGCAGCCCAAGCTGACTAAGGCACCTATTTATAAGGAAGCTAGGAAATGTGCCCATTTGATACCCCAAACAAAATCCATGTTTTATGAATACAGTTGAGGGAAGAAGAATAGATTGAAGCAGGTGACTAGCACTTTCTGCCACAACCTCTATCATAAGAGGAGGCAGTCAATTTGCCTTACATCAGTGCATTGCTTTTTGGCAAGGTGATTTTTGACCAAGTAAATAGAGTAACATAAAGCTATATTAAGAACTATGTAAAGGTAATAAAAATGAACTAAAATATTATTCTGCCAGGTAGCATTTCCCAAAACCCTCAAGTTAAAGTCACTATATCCTACATATCCTGATTTTAACCCCTTCTCATTAGTAACTAAAATTGTCTAATTGATTCATTTACATGTTTATTGTAAGTTCCTTGGGGGATGCTGCCTTATTCACACCTGTGCTAGAACAGAATGTGGCATACAGTAGCCATGGGGTACGTGACTGCAAATTTATTGAATACATATTATGGGCAAAGTGTTCTTCTTTACGTAGATTATTTTATTTAATCCTCACCATAATCCTATGAGGAGAATATCATTAGTTCCATTTTATAGAGAAAGAAACATTGAGCCGTTAAAGGTTCGATTCTTTTTTCAAGGTCACAGAGCAAGTACATGGGTGACCTGGTTCTAACTCCACAGCTGGGCTTCCAACCATCACATGATGCACTAGGGCATGCAATTCTCCTCCCAGAGGCCCCAAGGCAGAGGATCTACCATGTTCACTAGACCTTAAAGATTGAGTAGGAATTTTACAGGTGGCTGTAGCAGGAAGCTAGGGGTGAGGGTGGGGATAGAGAAAAGAACTCTGTTCTGATTAGAGGACATAGTTTGAGCCATAGAATCTAATAATGGTTTGGAAATAGTGAGTAATCAGATGCCTCAGCAAATGTGCATCATGGTAGGTAAGACTAGAAATGAAAGGTGAGATCCAGGTTTGAAAACCAAGCCAAGGAATTTAAATTTTATCCTTTAATAGAGATGTTGGGAAACCTTCAAAGGTCTTCTAAGTAGTGGGGAACGTGATTAGATCTGTGTTTGCAAAGATCACAGGTGGCAGTAGGGAGCCCAGGTATGAAAGGGTAACAGCTGGATGCAGGAAGAAAAATGGGAAGTGTCAGAAAATATTCAGGAAAGAGTCACCAAAAGCCTGAACCTCGAGAGTTGCAGCTGGAATGGGAAGAGGAGGATGGATCCAAACATGTTATAGAGACGGAATCACAAACCTCTGGGAGCTGAGTGACTTGAGATGGAGGGAGAAGAGATGAGGCCAGACTTTGCCAAGTGGCCAGAAGAGGGAAAAGGGGGCAGGATCTTGCTGAAGCCAATAAGACAGGATCCCATGATTTTCTTGTGTGATGTCTGCTGACCTGACAGGAGGCAAATTCAGGAAGACTCCATTTATAGAGAATGCTAGATCCCTCTCTTAACCTTTGAGTGGCAATAGCCAGGTCCTCTACCTGCAAGACCTGTATCACAATGCTGGTGAAATGAGCCAGAGCCCCAGACTTAGAAGAGTGCAATGATCAGGAATGCTGCTGCCACGCTGTGACTCCCTCTGTTCTGTACTGGAGCCCGTGGCTGAAGATGTTGCTCTCACTCGCCCCCAGGATTGTACTCTTTTGGCATTTTTGGGGTCTGTGCAAAGGCACTGGATTGAAACTGTGCTGATTTTACTGTGGCAATAAAAGTGGACAGAACAGGAACAAGCAGACTTTATCCATCGTAGGATATATTAGATCTGACCCTGAAGAATGTCCTAAGAGGATTTAGAATGCATGTGCCCAGAAATGCTACTAAACCTCTGTCCTTGCAGGTACAACAAAAGAGGAAGAGAACAACTCCTTTCCATCACTTGGGACCCCTACCTGTTCTCTGGTGTTATTGACCACAGTCCCTCTTGCCCATTATACCCCAGTCATGTGGCCTCTTTTCTGTTGTCAGTCTCAAAAAGAGTATCCCTGCCCAAGGGCTTGTCCCTTCTCTATGACTCCCTTCCCCTGAACCCATCCTTCTTGTTCTGTAGGTCTTGGTTCCCATATCATCCTCCAGAAGGCCTTCCTGACCACCCAGACTAATGCTGCTCTCCACGCACCCCCACCCCAGTCACTCTGGATGTGGTTCCCTAATTTATTTAATTTGGCATTCATTTACTTCTTAATGGTCTATCTCACCCAGGAGAACAAGCTCTAAGAGCGTGGGGACACTGCTGGGTCTAATTTGCAAGATTTGTGCAGTGCCAAGAACAGTTCTTGGCCCATTGTAGGTGTTCAGTAAACACCGAATGAAGGTGATGAACTGCCATATAAGGGAGCATCCAGTATTCCTCCCCCTACCCTTTCCTCATCTTGCACCTGCCCTCACACCCTCTTTCCAAACAGGGCCACAATTAGAATATACACTCTCCTGAGGATGGAGAAATATGAATTACCCCTAGCCCACTCCTCCCTAGCAACACCCCTCTCCTCTGCCTGGTGATCAGACAGGAAGTACAGGTGACTTTTGGATATAGAAGTATGCCTTAGATAAAAGGTGTTTGCAGGGGCCTCCTCAGCAGACAGGACAACATGGCCTGGTAGGAAGCGGGTACCTTACACAATGAGTGAGGGAAGTCTGTCTGTGCATTTCAGCATGAGCCTATGAGCATGTAATCGTGTGCACATCAATCAAGCGCCAATTCATGTCAGTCAATGATCAAGCCATAGAGGCCCCAGAGCCTCTGTCTCCCGCCGACGAGAGCCCTTCCCCACTCTGGCGCAGCAGAGACTGAGAGCCAGCATGGCAGGTGCATGCTGGGAGTCTGATCAGCATTCAGCTTAGGCAGCATTGGGGCCTCATTAGTTTTAATGAATTAGCGCTTTGGAAAAGGAGGGGATGATGTTACAGCTAGTGAGTGCATATCAGCTGCCTTCATTTATGGCTGAGTGAAGAGCCATCTTCTTCCTTCATTTTTCTTGCTCCTCCCGGGCGTGGAAGCCTGAAACTTCTCTAAATGCTTGACTCAAAGGCCTCTGCTTTTTCTATACTAACTCATTCTCCAGGCTGTTTATAGACCAGAATCACAGCAATTTTTGAGTCAATGAAGGATGGAATTATCCCAGTTGGAAATTCTGATGTCTGTGTGGAACCCAGAGATGCTAGTGACCCCAACACCCTGTGCAGCCCTGTCCGTCCTCCTGCTGCCCCATGTCCTGTCCCTATGAGCTGGACAGCTGTCCCTAGGGTAGGTGTGGCTGAGTCACTACCCTCCCCAGCAACGTGGACAAAGAAATTCCTTTGCAGCAGAACTAGCTGAGGGAGAGGAAACCAAGAATTGGTTAGGATAGTAAAGGATTTTTTTTTGTCTGTAACTCACATCCTTTTCAAAATAGGTGGCTCCAACTGCAGGTGGGAAGTTGTCACTGCGTTGTAAAGGGAATTTTACTAAGGAAGAAAAGGAGTGTGACAGAAACAGACAGAGTTGGTCAAAGAGAAGGCTAGGCAGAGACAGACCCACGACAGACAGGAAGGAACAAAGAGGCCGAAAATACTCCCAGACAGGCAGCCAGTGGCTGCGTGAGACGTTCATTGAGACAGTGGCACGTCTCCACCAGGGAAATGTCCTGAGGATCCACTGATTTTGCCTGAGGGGACTGTTCTTCCTTGTTTCCAGGAGAACTGTGGCCGCTTTTTGATGGCAACAGAGCCTGGGTAGAATCCGCTTGCTGAAGCGAAATGAAAATGTGATCTGCTGGCGGTGAACAATCAGAGCAGCAAAATCAAGAGGGTTAGACCTAGGTCACTGACTAAGGAGGAGATGAGTCCTCATTCTTTGGGGTCCCTGTAGGTTAACTGCCTGGTCACGTGCCTGGTTCAAATCCTGGTTGTGCAGCTTACTAGATGGTTGAACTCCGACAGGCTACTTAACTCTTTTACAACTAATTTCCTCATCTGTAAAACAGATACTAGTAACCGCCTCCTAAGGTCTTGTGAAGATTAAACAAGAGATCACATGCCAAGTGCTCAGAGCAGTGCCTGGCACAAGTGAGCATTATTATTATTGTCGATGATAGTGTTATCCCTATCCTTTTCCTGGTCCGGGGTCTCATGTGCAGCAGGGCTGTAAGCCCTCTTCATCCCTTCTGAGATTGTGTATAAATAAGGTGCTATCACCAATGACTGCATTCCTCCAACCACTGGAGTGACAAGGATGGGGCTCATTCTTTACAACTGGGGAGGAATCTCTTAATATTTCTGCTTTAGAATATTATGTTCTGATGCATTGGAATTGTGATAAAAGGTTTTGGATAAGAAGCAAATTGGTAAGTGAACTGGAAAATGGTAGCCTAAATTTTAACAATGTTTAAATTAAACTTAACACAAGTTCTAGATTTAAAAAGGGAGGAGATTAACAACCTCTGAGAACCAATTATGAGCCAGGCACTATGCAAGGTTATTTTACTTATGACATTGGATTTAGTGCTTACATTAAAACCTACAGGTAGTTATCATTGCTCTCTTATATACAAATTAACTGGGGTTCAGCAGGGTCAAGCTACTTGTCCAAGATTGCAACATGGTGAAATGTACGTGGTTTATGAATGTGACTAATGTTTTGGTTATCCAGTCAGATAGTGTATGATGAGTACAGTAATGTTGTGGTCACAGAACCCAGAGGTGAGTGTGGATAATGCTTCTGGACTTCCTTAAAGATGTCTCTGTAAATTCAAGTTTTAGCACACCCTCTTTGCCCTAAACACAGAAATAACAAATAAAATATGAGAAGAGAAAGCCAATGAGAAATGAGTTGGCTCAAAAATAAGAGAGCATTTCTGTGGACACAAGCCAGAAGAAAACAAGCAGATTGCTGATTCTAGGGCAGAAAACAGTGATGAGATGGGGAAGGGTATCAGGCTCACGGAAGTATGGAGCTGACCTGGGTGAATGTCCCCCTTTTATGCAAGGAGACTGAAAAAGCAATTATTGGCTAGTTGCTCCAGAGCTCATTATAGTGGTTCTCAAATGTGAATGAGCCTCAGAACAACCAGGAGGGCTAGTTAAAACACAGATTGCTCAGTTGCACCCCCAGAGTGTCTGATTCAGTCTGGGTAAGGATTTGCATGTAACTAGTTTCCAGGGATGCTGATGCTACTGCCCCAGGAATACACTTTAAGAACCACTGTCTGATATGAAGTTCTGGGCTCAGGGAGTGGTGAGCCGATACTGTGTCAAGCCACCCAGTGACTTCATGTCTGGATCTGCAATGTCCTTAGTATCACTACAGATCCAGTAATACTATTATACAACACTGGTTCTGTGCCTGGGCCCCAGGGCATCAAGTGGAGGCAAACACTAAATTATTAGATAGGAAAGCAGAGAAGAAAAATACAAAATAAAAAAACCCTACAAATCCCATTCAAAATGATCCCTGAAAACCCAAATTCGAAGACACATGAAGAAATCTGATATTAAGAAAAATAGCTAACAAATAGGCAACCAGAAAGTGAATTAACTCCAAATGAAATTACTTATATGATTGTGTCTAACAACGTTTTTAAAAGAAGTATGTTTATGATCATCACAGAGATAAAAAGAAGTAATATCCATTAAAAATGAACAAAAATTATGGAACAAAACAAAAAAAGAATGGAAGTCTGTGAAACAGAAATAGTTAGAAAATCTTGCCAATGAAGAATGGAGCTAATGGCAAAGAAGCAATATTTGAAGAATAAAATAGCAAAACAGAAAAAAATGGAGATTTTCCCCCCCCTGAATGGAAGAAAGACATTAATCCTCCAGTTAAAAATACAGCTGGAGTACTCAGCTGAAAAAGATAAACACACATTTAGACTTGTAGTTAAACTACAGAACATGAAAGATAAAGAGAGGTATTAAAACTATCAGAGAGACAACATCCTGTTCTATAAGGAACAACAGTTACACAGACAACTATTATCTTATTAGCAATAACAGAGTAAGGAAAACAGTGGAGAAATAGCTTCAAAGTGCTAAGGAAAAATTAACCGTCAGCTTAAAATTTTATAGTCAGCTAAACTATCATTCTCTAAGCAAAACTGAAGAGAAATTACCAACTATACGAAGAAATTATTACAGAAGAAGTAAGAGAATCCAGAGAGATCTGAAATACAAGTGATGGTGAGCACAGAAATGAATAAAATAGTAATAAATTCAATTAACCATTAACTGTTTTAAAACAAAACACCTTGTTTTGAATGGAAAAAGAGCAAACTTAAAACTTTTTAAAAGAACCTCCATTCCTTTTTATTTCTGCCTGTTTTGTTCCATAATTTTTGCTAATTTTTAATGGATATTACTTCTTTTATCTCTGTGACAATTATAAACATACTTCTTTTAAAAACTTTGTTAGACAAAATCATATAATTAATTTCATTTCGAGTTAATTCATGTTCTGGTTGCCTATTTTGTTAGCTGTTTTTCTTACTATCTTGCTAGACCAGGGGTCTGGCAAACACTTTCTATAAAGGGCTAGATAGGAAATATGTTGGCTTTGCAGGGTATACAGTTTTTGTCACAACTACTCAGTCCTGCCATTACAAAGTCAAAGCATCCACTCACAATAAATACATAAATGAGTGTGGCTGTTTCAAAGAATTTTTATTTATAAGAACAGGTGATCAGCCAGATTTGGCCTGGGAATAGTACTTTGCCTGCCCCTGCTCTGCATGACAATACCAAGATGCAGGGAGGGGTGCTGTTCAGTAGGTAGTAAGACATTTTACTGTCCTTGACATGTTTAGGAAGGGAATAGAAATATTAAATAACTTAGATATATTTAAATATCATGTATAATTAAACATGCTTGTTTAAAAAAAATAAGGGTAATCACTAAAAATTGAAAGCATACACCTCCTATGTTACCAAAAGGGAAAAGGAATATAAATAAAGTAGATGCTGGTAAAGGTGAACAGTATGAGGTCATATACATGATCACTGTCTGTGTCCTACCTGCCCCAGGTGACCTGAGGGTAAAGTATACTAGGAAAAAGATCAGCTATTTGACATCCACTTTTGACTTGCCAAGGAGCCTGACTCGACAGAAAGAAGTAAGCATTAGTTGGTGAGTGTCTCTCGTAAGGTGTTTTTGGGTTTTTGTTTTTTTAAATAAGGGGCATCCTAGCTAATCATAAGAGATAGAATCCTATAGGAAGCAGCTCAGACAGTTGGTCAGTCATTCAATGCTTATTAGGTGCCTATATAACATAATACTAGATATTTATTTTACTAAGCGCTGACAATACAAACTAAAAACCATAGTCCCTATCCTCAAGAAGTTCATAGTATAGCGATCGCACTTCAAGGGAGTTAATTATTGCTAATACCCAGGATATAATCCACTAAGCAAGAAAGGCTCTTATTGACATAGGGCCTCCACTCTGAGAATGAAGTTCAGTAGCTGCTGGACACCTCGTCCTCCCTGGATCCTCCTCTTCCAAACCCCGGGTGTCCCATACTCCTCCCATAGAGAATCTGCTCTTCTTCTTTTTCCTAGTTTCTTTTCCTCTCTCCAGTAGGAAGATACTGACTATTGCTTGGCTGGGACACTGGGGTAAGCAGAGCTAGAGAAAGGCCAGAGATTTGAATGTATCAGATGGGACGAGAAGAACACAGACAATACTGATAATGCTGCATTCCCCACTGCTCACAGAGTCTCCAGGATGTTAAATGTGCAGTTTTCATTGCTCAGAATGCTCTTCCTTGTCTTCTGTCCTGCTTATTCACCCTTGATGTTTTGGCTGAGACGTGACCTCCTGGGGAAGCCTTCCCTAGCCTTCCAACCCTCCCCCCCGCCCCCAGCTAGGTTATGTACCTATCTAGCCTGCCCACATCACATTGCTTTTGTTCTGGTCTGTCTCTTCTCCTGGACCAGAATGTGAGTGCCTCAGTGTCTGGTCTAACTGCTCCCTTCCTCACCTTTCACTTGTACAGACCCACAGATGCTTCCCAAAATGGACCAACTTAAGGTGTTTTGAACACGAAACATTCTCCTTCCCATGGGACCCCCTACCCCTGTCCACACACACATACTGACTTAGACAATTCCTGTTCCACTTCCAGGACTCGCCTGCATGCCACCTCCTACATGAAGTCCCTCCTCCCCAGCCCTGTCACCTGCTGATGGAGCAAACTAGAATGGGATTGGATGCTACTCCTCCTGCCCTGCCTCGGTACCTAGTACATTTTACTTAGAATAGCCTATTTCCTCATCTGCCCCTCACATTAAGCTCCCCAAGGGCAGGGCTTTCTGGTTCGCCATTTCATTTCTAGTACCCAGAATAGCTGATGCTCAAAAAACATCAAATGAATGAGATAGAAAAGCATTAAGTCATAATGGGGAGGGGAGGAGGGTTTCTTTTACTTTTCAGAAGTTTCTCTTGGTTTAGAGATTTAAAACTTAGGGAATTAAGGGATCAGAAAACATTACACAATTAGATGCACACACGTCATACCAGATTGGCAGGCAGAGTTGATGTGAGCTGGACAGGAGCAATCATTAGAGTTTCATGGAAAAGGTGGGCTCTAGACGAAAGGCAGGAGTTTGACAGAAAGTGGGACAAATAAGTTGTAACTATTATTTAGAGATGCCAGAGAAGGCAGAGCTGGGCTAAGACCCCATCAGCCCTCCAGAATTAGCATGGCAATGCTCATTGCTCAGCAGGCATTTTGAATATAAGCTGTCATGGTAATTAAATATCAGTTCTAACAAATCTGCATGTACTTTTGCATTTGCTTTTGTATCTGACTGGCTCTTGTGCGAGATAATTGTGGAAACTTCTGGGCAACAAAAAAAACCAATGACGAAGAAGGTTTGTGTGGTAAGAGCACTTGGAAGCCAGGCATAGAGAGCTTCCAGAGAGGGCTGGCTGTGAGGCCCCATCTTCAGCACTACCACGATGTGGGTTGCGCTCACTGATTTATTTTTGGCAGCCTCTCTGCCCGCCATGGGTATTTCCTTATTATTAGCTGATTCATCCACTTCACAGAATGTGTCTTCTGATATTTTAAGCAGCAAGTAATAATGACGGACCATTATTATATGGGCTGGTCTTATAAGGCAGATCTCAGGGGAAGAAAAGCCCCTCCCAGGTCCCTGAGGAACATGTCTAGGGAAAGTTCAGTGCTCATTGGAAGTTTGGCAGTGTAACTAGAAATGGGCTCTGGGGACCCCTGTGGGAGGAGGCTGAGCACTAGATTCCAAGTCCTTGAGCCAGGCTGTGAAGCTAAAGAGAGTGTCTTATTTGCCTCCTTCTCCCTGCCTTCTCTAAAAGCACCTAGCCCAGCATGGACACCTGCAGGTGCTCCAAAATCTCTGATGGATTAAACTGGCAGGTTGGGGGTGGTGGGCATTAAAGCTGCTGACTCAACCATTTCCAGGTTTGGGGCTGGAAGCGTCTGCTAAGACACCTGTTGTTTGAAGGGAAGAAGTCTTGATTCCTCTCACCCGCAGGCCTCTTCCCCCAAATGGCCCACTACCACCACCGGTAGAGCTTACTCAGGGGTGAGGAAGGAGGGCTGACTGTCTCTGGAAAGTTGTAAATTTCTCGTGTTATTCATAATTGTGTCTTTTGCACTTTTTCTTTTCGTCTGTGCTGCCAATCTCATGAAGGGATTTTGACCAATCCCTTGTAATCCCTAAGTCTTACTACTTTGTTTCAGTGGATTTTCTATGGCCTTTGATTCTATTGCTAACATCAGTCTAATTTTAAACAAGTTACTGCTGTGGCTTAGTAGTGCTTTAACTCATGTCTTGATGGCTCCCTAATATGTCTCTCCCAGCTCAGGGCTACCCTGCAGTGAAGGTGATTTCTGCTCCTTCAATGAGAAGGCTGGGGCCACCACGTCCTTCTCTTCCATTTCTATACATGCCTGTTGCTATCTTCATGCTCCTTCAAGGTGAAATCTCCTGAGCAATGCTCATGAGGCCTTCTTCTTACATCTCAGCTCAGGAGCTATCCCCCTTCCCACAGAATGTCCCCTCTCCACTTTCTCCTTCCCACATGTCTGCCAAGATGTTCAGGCCATGCCTCCTGGAAAGCAAAGTAGAAGGGACACTCAGACAAGCATACTTGACCCTACTTCCCCTTTTGTCTCTCATTCTATTTTTCTCATGCTTTTCCATCTCAAATTACCAGCCAGCTCACTAAGCCTCTACATACTCACCACCACCAAATGTTTTCCTCTCGCAACCTGATTTCTGTTTCTACCACTCTGGAGTGTTCTCTGCAAAGCCACTCATGCTTTTACATTTACCATTTCTAAGGAACCGCTTTCCATGTGGCTTCCTCTTGGATGTCATGGCCATGAATGTTAATATGGGTGGTCATGTTCTTCCCTACACTCTAAAGACCTCCACCGTCTCCTTAATCCACTGACACCTGTTCCCCATCACCAATTCATGGACACTAGTCTCCATATGATTACCAGTGACATGCTAATTGCCGAGTCCAAAGAATAAACTTTACTCTTTTTGCTACATTTGACCTTTGGTCTCTCCTGTCCTTATGAAACTCTCTACTCCATCCCTTTTTTTGTTAGCCTCTTATTCTCTGGTTGTTCTGCCTTTGCCTCCTTTTGCTCCTTTCCCTCAACCTCCTCTTAAAAGACTGGTCTTCTCTGGAATTCAGTTCTTGATCCTTTTCTCTTCTAACTTGATATGCCCTCCAGTGGCAATCTCACCTGCTCCAGCTCTGACAGGGAACCCTCAAATCTGCACCTGCAAGTCGGGCCTCTTCCCTGATTCCTTCTACACATCTTCTTCAGCCCCAAAAGCTCCCCAACACTCAGCATTCCTTCCCCTAAACATGACCCTCCTCACATCCCTCTCTTAGTGACTGCATCCCCCACTGATGCAGGCTTCAAGTCAGAATGTTCAGAGTCCTCCTTGTCACCTTCTTTCTGTTGCTTCTATTCACTATCAATTACCAGTCCTTTCAATTTAACCTACTAAGTATTTCTCAAAGTTCTTCCCTCTCTTCTCCCCAGAACTTCTGCCCCAGTTCAGGTCCTCATCATTTCTTGCCTGGATTCCCAATAGGTCCCTTGCCCCTAGGCCGTCCTTCTCAAATCAGTCCTCCTCAGAGCAGAAAGATCTATTTTTAAAACATGACTCTGACCCTGTTATTCTCCTGCTTTAATCACTTGGATAAAGTCCAAGCTGCTTAATGTGGAGTTAAAGGCCCTTCATGATTTGCCACTGCCAATTCCTCCACGTTCACCCCCCACTACAGGCTCCCAGAGTCTTCATTCTCAGTAATGTGCAACTGCCTGTGGCTTCCCCTCTCCCAATCTACACAGAGCCTCTGTTGCTTCTGTCTATGTGGTCCCTCCTTCCTGAACTGCCAGGCCCTACCCCACCGCCATTGGGTGGATGAGTCCTAGGGGTTTAAATACCCTCAGGGCTTCCTTAATATCTGGCATACACCTAGATTACATAGTGTTCGGTGGCTTTTTTTTTATTATTGAATTATACTTGACATACTATATTATATTAGTTTCAGGTGTACAACATACTGATTTGACAATTCCATACGTTACACAACGTTTATCATGGTAAGTGTAGTTACCTTCTGTCACCTTTTAAAGTTATTGCAATACTATTGACTATATTCCCTGTGCTGTGCTTTTCATCTCTGTGACTTATTTATTTTATAACTGGTAGTTTGTGCCTCTTAACTCCCTTCACCTATTTCACCCACCCCCACCCTCTTCCCTTCTGGCAACCACCAATTTGTCCTCTGAATTTATGAGTCTCTTTCTGTTTTCATTTGCAGATTCCACAGATAGGTGAAATCACGGGGTATTTGTCTTTCTCTATCTGACCTATTTCACTTAGCATATTACCCTCTAGGCTCATCCTATGGTTACAAATGGCAAGATTTCGGAGGAGTCCAAGATGGCGGAGGAGCAGGAGGCTTAAATTTCATCTGGTCCCAGGAATGCAGCCAGATAGCTATCAGACCATTCTGAACACCTACAAACTCAACTGGAGAATGAAGAAAAGAATAGCAGCAACTCTAAGAACAGAATAGCCACCACTTTCTGCAAGGAACCCAGTATAAAACAGGAGTTGAGCTCCAGCTCGACGTTCCAAGATGGCGGAGGAGCAGGAGACCTAAAGTTCATCTGGTCCCAGGAATTCGGCGACNTCAGCGAGAGAGCTACCAAACCATTCCGAATACCTATGAATGCAACTGGAGAATGAAGAAAAGAGTAGCAGAAACTCTATGAACAGAAAGGCAACCACTTTCTGCAAGGAGGAGAAAAGATGGAGGAGGAGTAGGCGACCCTTTCTCAGCTGAGAGTCAAGCTGGATATCTACCAGACCATTCTGAACACCCACAGAATCAGCCTGAGATGCAGGAAGATACATCTGGATCTCTACAAATGAACATCTCCAGTGCTGAGTATTGAGGTACGAAGTGGGGAGCTGTGAATCTGAGCACAGATATAGGAAGATAAAGGGAAGGGGGAGGGAGCCTCTGCGCTCAGGCGCCGGGAAGCAATAGCCCCTTGTGCTGGGGAGCGGGCTGGACTCTCAGACCAGCACCCGCAAGAAAGCAGACTGAGACAGTGAGCCTGGGAATGCCCGTGTCCAAACTGAAAACAGGAGCTCTCGACCGCACACTCGAACTAGAGTGAAACCGAGAGCTCAGGAGTGCAAGCGCGACCAGACTGAAAACTGGCACTCTAGAGCACAGACGAACCAGACTGAAACGGGGAGCTCGGGAGTGCGCGCGGGGCGGCTGGCGGCTGGTGGGGTTGGAAACACAAAGGACAGAGACGCGCCAGCCCTGGAAGTGAGGGCTGGGACACCGGGTGTGGGGCGCATATCCCGGGACGCTGCAGGGTTAAGCAGCACCAACAGAAACAGAGTTAAAGTGGCCAGAACATCAGTGGAGAACGGGCCGCAATCCCTCCGTTCTGTGAGAGAGGCTGAATTTCAGCCGCTACTGCTCTGGCTCTAAGAGGCACAGCAAACCACCAGGGAAAGCCGCCAGAGAACAAAAGCCTGGAAATACCGGCTCACAGGGTTCCCATCCCCAACCCCCCTCACAGGGGACACGGAGACTCTACCCAAACAGGGTTTCCTGAGTATCCGCGCGGCAGGCCCCTCCCCCAGAAGGCAGGCTGAAAAATCAAGAAGCCCACAACCCGGAGCGCCTGAGTGGCGCAGTCACCAAGCACCTGTCTTCGGATTAGGGTGTGATCACAACGNATTAGGGCGTGATCACAGCATTCCGGAAAGGAGTACCTCATCGGGCTTCTCCGCTGGGAGCCTGCTTCTCCCTCTCCCACTCCCCTGCTTCAGTTCCCTTTCTTGCTGACTGTCTCTCTCTCTCTCTCAAATAAATAAATAAAATCTTTAAAGAAGGAGCCCACATCCCTAAGATCTCTATAAAACAGGCGCACGGCCTGGGTCCCAGTCAACACTTGGGCTCTGGANTGGCCTGGGTCCCAGTCAATAATTGGGCTCTGGACAACCCTGCAATCTCTCCTCATCAGAATGATGAAAGGAGAAGTCCCCCCCAGCAAAGAAAAGATAATGAGTCTGTGGCCCGTGCCACAGAAATAATACATTTGGATGTATCCAAATTATCAGAAATGAAATTCAGAGCAACAATGGTCAAGATGATGAGTAGACTTGAAAAAAGCATCAGAGAAAGCGTTGCTGAGAATATAGAATCCCTAAGGGCAGAAATGAGAGCGAATCTGACAGAAATTAAAAATTCTATGGGCCAAATACAGTCAAAACTAGAGGCTCTGACGGCCAGGGTCACCGAGGCAGAGGAACGCGTTAGCGAACAGGAGGATGGGTTAGTGGAAGAAAAAACGAAAATAGAAGCTGTTCTTAACAAAAATCCATGCCCATGAATGTAGATTACGGGAGATTACTGACTCTATGAAACGATCCAATGTCAGAATCATCGGCATCCCTGAAGGGGTGGAGAAAAACAGAGGTCTAGAAGAGATATTTGAACAAATTGTAGCTGAAAACTTCCCTAATCTAGCAAGGGAAACAAGCATTCGTGTCCAAGAGGCAGAGAGGACCCCATCCAAGCTCAACCAGGACAAACCTACGCCACGGCATGTCATAGTGCAATTCGCAAATATTAGATCCAAGGATACAGTATTGAAAGCGGCCAGGGCAAAGAAATTTCTCACGTACCAAGGCAAAGGTATCAGAATTATGTCAGACCTGTCTGCACAGACCTGGAATGAGAGAAAGGGTTGGGGGGGCATTTTTAAAGCTCTTTCAGAGAAAAACATGCAGCCAAGGATCCTTTATCCAGCAAAGCTGTCATTCAGAATTGATGGAGAAATAAAGACGTTCCAAAATCGCCAATCATTAACCAATTTCGTAACCACGAAACCAGCCCTACAGGAGATATTAAGGGGGGCTCTATAAAGGTAAAAAGGCCCCAAGAGTGATACAGAGCAGCAAGTCACAACCGATACAAAGACTTTAAAGAGAAATGGCATCATTAAAATCATATCTGTCAATAATCTCTATCAATCTAAATGGCTTAAACTCTCCCATAAAACGCCACAGGGTTGCATTCCCATAAAATGCCACAGGGTGGCAGATTGGATAAAAACAAGAGACTCATTTTGAACCCAAAGATGTATTCAGACTTAGAGTAAGGGGATGGAGTACCATCTTCCATGCAAATGGACCTCAAAAGAAAGCTGGAGTAGCAATTCTCATATCAGATAGACTGGATTTTAAACTAGAGGCCATAGAGAGAGATACAGAAGGGCACTATATTATTCTTAAAGGAAGTATTCAACAAGTGGATATGACAATTATTAATATATATGCCCCCAACAGGGGAGCAGCAAGATACACAAGCCAACTCTTAACCAAAATAAAGAGACATATAGATAAGAACACAGTAATAGTAGGGGACCTCAACACCCCACTATCAGAAATAGACAGAACACCCTGGCAAAAACTAAGCAAAGAATCAAAGGCTTTGAATGCCATACTCGACGAGTTGGACCTCATAGATATATATAGAACACTACACCCCAGAACCAAAGAATACTCATTCTATTCAAATGCCCATGGAACATTCTCAAGAATAGATCATGCTCTGGGACACAAAACAGGTCTCAGCCAATACCAAAAGATTGAAATTATCCCCTGCATATTCTCAGACCACAACGCTCTGAAATTGGAACTCAACCACAAGGAAAAACCTGGAAGAAACTCAAACACTTGGAGGCTAAGAACCATCCTGCTCAAGAATGACTCGATAAACCAGGAAATCAAAAAACAAATTAAACAATTTATGGAGACCAACGAGAATGAATACACAACGGTCCAAAACCTATGGGATACTGCAAAGGCAGTCCTAAGGGGGAAATACATAGCCATCCAAGCCTCACTCAAAAGAATAGAAAAATCTAAAATGCAGTTTCTATATTCTCACCTCAAGAAACTGGAACAGCAACAGAGGGACAGGCCTAACCCACTGACAAGGAAGGAGTTGACCAAGATTAGAGCAGAAATCAATGAATTAGAGACCAGAACCACAGTAGAGCAGATCAACAGGACTAGAAGCTGGTTCTTTGAGAGAATCCATAAAATTGATAGACCACTGGCAAAACTTGTCCAAAAACAAAGAGAAAGGACTGAGATTATTAAAATTATGACTGAAAAGGGAGAGGTCACGACCAGCACCATTGAAATTGCAAGGATTATTAGAAACTTTTATCAACAGCTATATGCCAAAAAACTAAACAATCTGGAAGAGATGGAGGCCTTCCTGGAAACCTATAAACTACCAAGACTGAAACAGGAAGAAATAGATTTCTTAAATAGGCCAATTAACTATGAAGAAATTGAGTCAGTGATAAACAACCTTCCAAATAATAAAACTCCAGGCCCAGACGGTTTTCCTGGGGAATTCTACCAAACATTCAAAGAAGAAATAATACCTATTCTCCTAAAGCTATTTCAAAAAATAGAAACAGAAGGAAAGCTACCAAACTCATTCTATGAGGCTAATATTACCTTGATCCCCAAACCAGGCAAAGACCCCCTCAAAAAGGAGAATTACAGACCGATTTCTCTAATGAATATGGATGCCAAAATCCTCAACAAGATCCTTGCTAATAGAATCCAACAGTACATTAAAAGGATTATCCATCATGACCAAGTGGGATTCATACCTGGGATGCAAGCATGGTTCAACACTCGCAAATCAATCAATGTGATACATCATATCAACAAGAAAAGACTCAAGAACCATATGATCCTCTCAATTGATGCAGAAAAAGCATTTGACAAAATACAGCATCCTTTCCTGATTAAAACCCTTCAGAGTGTAGGAATAGAGGGTACATTTCTCAATCTCATAAAAGCCATCTATGAAAAGCCTACTGCAAGCATTATTCTCAATGGGGAAAAGCTGGAAGCCTTTCCCTTAAGATCAGGAACACGACAAGGATGCCCACTCTCGCCACTATTATTCAACATAGTACTAGAAGTCCTTGCAACAGCAATCAGAAGACAAAAAGGGATCAAAGGTATCCAAATCGGCAAAGAAGAAGTCAAACTGTCTCTCTTTGCAGATGACATGATACTCTATATGGAAAACCCAAAGGAATCCACTCCCAAACTATTAGAAGTTATAGAACAATTCAGTAAGGTGGCAGGATACAAAATCAATGCCCAGAAATCAGTTGCATTTCTATACACGAATAACGAGACTGAAGAAAGAGAAATTAGGGAATCCATCCCATTTACAATAACACCAAAAACCATACGTTACCTTGGAATTAACTTAACCAGAGACGTAAAGGACCTATATCCTAGAAACTATAGATCACTTTTGAAAGATATTGAGGAAGACATAAAAAGATGGAAAAATATTCCATGCTCATGGATTGGAAGAATTAACATAGTTAAAATGTCCATACTACCCAGAGCAATCTACACTTTCAATGCTATCCCGATCAAAATACCGAGGACATTTTTCAAAGAACTGGAACAAATAGTCCTTAAATTTGTATGGAACCAGAAAAGGCCCCGAATCTCCAAGGAACTGTTGAAAAGGAAAAACAAAGCTGGGGGCATCACAATGCCGGATTTCGAGCTGTACTACAAAGCTGTGATCACAAAGACAGCATGGTACTGGCACAAAAACAGACACATCGACCAATGGAACAGAATAGAGAACCCAGAAATGGACCCTCGGCTCTTTGGGCAACTAATCTTTGATAAAGCAGGAAAAAACATCCGGTGGAAAAAAGACAGTCTCTTCAATAAATGGTGCTGGGAAAATTGGACAGCTACATGCAAAAGAATGAAACTTGACCACTCTCTCACACCATACACAAAAATAAACTCCAAATGGATGAAAGACCTCGATGTGAGACAGGAATCCATCAAAATTCTAGAGAACATAGGCAACAACCTCAACTTTTTTTGTGACACATCTCCAAAGGCAAGAGAAACAAAAGATAAACAAAAGATAAAATGAGCATATGGGACTTCATCAGGATAAAAAGCTTCTGCACAGCCAAGGAAACAGTCAAAAAAACTAAGAGGCAGCCCACGGAATGGGAGAATATATTTGCAAAGGACACTACAGATAAGGGACTGGTATCCAAGATCTACAAAGAACTTCTCAAACTCAATACACGAGAAACAAACAAATCAAAAAATGGGCAGAAGATATGAACAGACACTTTTCCAATGAAGACATACAAATGGCTAACAGACACATGAAAAAATGTTCAAGATCATTAGCTATCAGGGAAATTCAAATCAAAACCACACTGAGATACCACCTTACGCCAGTTAGAATGGCAAAACTAGACAAGGCAAGAAACAGCAATTGTTGGAGAGGATGTGGAGAAAAGGGACCCCTCCTACATTGTTGGTGGGAATGCAAGTTGGTACAGCCACTCTGGAAAACAGTGTGGAGGTCCCTTAAAAAAGTTAAAAATTGAGCTACCCTATGACCCAGCTATCGCACTACTGGGTGTTTACCCCAAAGATACAGACGTAGTGAAGAGAAGGGCCATATTCACCCCAATGTTCATAGCAGCATTGTCCATAATAGCTAAATCGTGGAAGGAGGCAAGATGCCCCTCAACAGATGACTGGATTAAGAAGCTGCGGTCCATATATACAATGGAATATTACTCAGCTATAAGAAAGAACGAATTCTCAACATTTGCTGCAACATGGATGGCACTGGAGCAGATAATGCTAAGTGAAATAAGTCAAGCAGAGAAAGACAATTATCTATGATTTCTCTCATCTATGGAACATAAGAACTAGGATGATCGGTAGGGGAAAGAAAGGGATAAAGAAAGGGGGGGTAATCAGAAGGGGGAATGAAACATAAGAGACTATGGACTATGAGAAACAAACTGAGGACTTCAGAGGGGAGATGGGTGGGGGAATGGGATAAACTGGTGATGGGTGGTAAGGAGGGCACGTATTGCGTGGTACACTGGGTGTTATACGCAACTAATGGAGTATCAAACTTTACATCGGAATCCGGGGATGTACTGTATGGTGATGAACATAATATAATAAAAAACCATTTTAAAAAATAAATAAAATGCTCTATATCGTGAAAAAAAATGGCAAGATTTCATTCTTTTTTACTGTTGAGTAATATTCCATGATATATGTGCCATAGACTATGATGAGATATATATATATATCTCAATATGAAACTCAATATGAAATATATATATATGTTTATTTCACATCTTCTTTGATGGTTGTCCCTTATTTTTCTATTTCTCAACTATACTTTGAGCTTCCCCTAAAATAAAAACTTAAGATTCACAGATTGATTTTGTTCAGTCCAGAAATCTATCTCTTTTAATACATCTTCAGGGATATATTGCTAGAAGGCATTGTTATCCTCCCTGATACTTATAATTTTTCCTCCTCTCAATAAAAATTGACTATATGCTTACTATGTGCTTTGCTGGAAACTGGGAATCAATGGTTGAATGATGGGCAAGGTCTTTGATCTTTGGTGTTTACAGACAGGTGGGTTCCCTTGATTGTCCTAACCCACTGGCTATTCTATAAGTAAAAGTCATCCTAACACCCTTTTATTTTGTGTTTCTTTCATCTTTTGAGATGAAAAATTCCACAAAGTATTACCTATCATGTGAAGTAAAGAGCAGACTAGCATGGAAGTTAAGGGCTTTAGGTTTGGCGAGATTAGAATTCAAACCTGGCTCTCCCACACGCTGGATGCTTGACTTTGGTCTCATTGCTTAAATTTCATTAAACGTCAGTTTCCTTATAAGTAAAGAAAGAATAAGAAAACCTGACTCCTAAAATATATGATTGCTATCTGTGATAACATTTTAAAAAAGATTTTATTTATTTATTTGACAAAGAGAGGGAGAGGAAAAAAGCACAAGCAGGAGAGCGGGAGAGAGCACAAGCAGGGAGACGGGGCGTTCAATCCCAGGACGCTGGGATTATGACCTGAGCCAAAGCTGAAGGCAGACACTCAACCAACTGAGCCACCCAGGTGCCACTAACATTTGTTAAAAAACAAAACAAAACATCCAACTTAGTGCCTGGCATATGGTAAGTACTCAATAGGTGGACTACTGTTCTGATTGCTCAAATATCAAGTGCGCAGCATAGGAAAAATCATAGGAATTAAAACCTTAGGCAAATCACTAAAGCTCCCTAGACTTTGGTAAAGTAAAGGGGTGGTACACTGATCACTGCCTCCTTGCCTATCACCCTTCTTAGAGAACCCACCCCACCCCCAACTCTTGGAACAGCCCTTTGTGCTGTGCCTCTAATTACCCTGGCCACAGCCCAAGGGAACAGAGGTAGACACTCGACTCCAGCTGGACCAATCAGAGTCTTTCCCAGGAATTTGAGATTGGATCCTGAGACACTAACTCAAATGATAAGGGGAACATGAGGAGTAAGGCAGGTAGTCGTGATAGAAGTCAGAAAGCCAAAGTTGTGAGCATCAGTGTGGATTCTAGGAAAGCCAAAGAGTTTTATATAGAAAGAGTAAGTATGGAAGCAGACGACAGAGCAGAGAGGAGAAAAGATGGGATGGGGTCATTCTGCCCTAACAGATGAAGAAATAAATGTTAACACCTGGGATTCCAGTTTCAGGTCCCTCATTCTGACGAAGCCTTATTTGTTTCCTGTCTTTGTACATCAGGGAAATTGCCTGTTTCATCTTCATATGCTGTTCCTTTCCTAAAACTAGCTTGATGGACCTCTGTTTCCAGCAATTAAATGATCCCTGATTTCTAAGGTTGCTTTCCAACTCAGAAACACACACTCTGGTTTTACACTCTGCTTTATGTCTCCTGTCTCAGGATTTGGAAGAATTAAGATCATGGCAATTTCGTTTAGGTTGTTCTTAATTATATGGACTTCTGTTACGTCTTTATACCTACAGAATAAAGAATCTTGAATTTTTAAAGTTCTTTCTCCTCTTCTGGGACTCTTTTCGGTAGATGTGTGATCTCAGATACCCTTTGGTGTGATTTCAGATACCCAATATTTTGCTGATCTTTTGGGCTATAGCAAGCAGACATTGAGCTCAGACATAATCTTTGATGAATCCAAGTTCCCTATCTTGGATTTGGCTCCAGATCCTTCATTTATTTAAATGTTCTAGAATTTTTATCCTTAAACATTGCCCATATTAAAACAGACAGTCACTTCTTCTTCTTTTTTTTTTTTTAAACACTGTATCATGAGTTGGTTGCACTGGAAAGCATTAGCAGCAGTGTATCAAACACATGAAGGGTAAAATCATGCAGTCCTGGGGTGTGCAGTGCTCTGGGGATGTACTATCCAAATGGTAGCCACATGTGGCTATTAACATTTAAATTCATTAAAAACTATGATTAAACATTCAGTTTTTCATTTTCATTGGCCACTTTTCAAGTTCTCAATAACCACATGTGGCTAATGGTTACTATATTGGCTAGTGAAAATACAGGTATTCTCCATCATTGCAGAAATTTCTATTGGACAGGGGCTCCTGGGTGGCACAGCGGTTAAGTGTCTGCCTTCAGCTCAGGGCGTGATCCCAGCGTTGTGGGATCGAGCCCCACGTCAGGCTCTTCTGCTATGACTGCTTCTTCCTCTCCCACTCCCCCCTGCTTGTGTTCCCTCTCTCCCTGGCTGTCTCTATCTCTGTCAAATAAATAAATAAAATCTTTAAAAAAAAAAAGAAATTTCTATTGGACAATAATGCGCAGAGGGACCTAGCATACAGTTCAAGGAAACCTGCAGTAGGAGACAAGTCTAACAGATTTAGAGAGTGAGTCCTGAGTGAAAGAGAGGCAAGGTAAGTGACTCCTGGAGCAGGTGATAATTGAAGATAATGTCTATAGGTAGCAGTGGCCCAATCAGTCAGCTGGACTGTAAGGACAGGATTCTAGCTCCTGGGGGAAAACAATATGTTAGTTGGTACAGACTGGGCTTGGTTGTGCAATAGACAAATCCCCCAAACTCAGTAGCTTAACATAAAGTTTTATTTATCTATCATGAAGTCCAACGAGTGCTGGATAGCTTTTTCCAAAGTTGCAAGAGAATTCAGAGATGGGGGATACTTTTTTTTTTGCAAGAATAATATAAATTTATTACAGAAAAACAAAGAAAATATAGATAAGGGAGAAAAAGCAAAATAAAAATCTACTGGAATCTTACCAAAGCTAATATTTTGGTATACATGTGCACACACAATTACATATATTATGTACATTTTTATATAATATACTTAAATACATGTGTAATACATATATTCTAAATCTTTGTTAATGTCCACATCATATTCCAATGAGTTGGTATACTATATTTATCATATTCTTTCCTGTTGCAGGTACAGATTATTTCCAATATTTTTCTGCCCTTAATTGTTATTTTTAACTGTCTTGACTCAGAAGTAAAAAGCTTTATTTCTCACAGTCTATTAGTGAAAGCTAATCACATGGCTCCAATTCATCTTTGAGAGAGGCTTGTAAGTGTAGATCATATGTGTATTGGGTTAGCTACTACTACAACTGGAAAGAGCAAGGTAGGTCCCCAGCCCCATAAGTAATGGCATTCTGTAAGGCAACAAAGGCAGAGACTCTCATCTGTGAGTTCTGTGGAAATACAGACTGTGCCAGTACTTATATGGTACCTAACAAACACAGGTACTGGAGTGGGGCCCAGGATGGTCATTGGAACCTAGAAAGAGGGCAGGCCTGATGTGGAGGCCCAGGAGGTTGGGCTAGACTCTTTGAAGACCCTCTGACTACAGAGGATTGGCCCCAAAGCCAGGACTGAGCTTGCAGTTCAAGTCTCAGCTCTGCAGAGAGGGAGGCTGAAGGGAATGAGCAGCTGGCAGGGTTACTGTTTTGCCCATCCACACAGTTTCCTAAAGTCTTTCTCTAGTCTAATCTCTTCAGCTTGGTGCTTTACTTCTGGAAATAATTTAATGTCAACTGCAAACATGAAGATCTTATTGGAAATGTCCTTATCAAGATCATTGGTAAAGACCAAGTACTGATCCTTTATGTTTATCTTTCCAGAGAAGTGACCATTATTTTCTGTTTCTGAACTCATTCCCTGCTTCTAACAAAACTGCTTCCCTCACGTACCCATCATGCCCCAATTTCTTATAGTCTTTGAAATGGAATCTTGCCAAAGGCTTATTGAAAGTCTGAGTAGATTACATCCACCAGTTCCCTTATCTACATGTCTATTTATTCACTTTTAGAACACCCATAAATAAACATTGGCTCTGTCCCAAGGTTCAGTCCTTGGGGCTCTGTTCCTGTCTCTTTATTCTCTCACTTAAGGATGACATCTACTGTTAAAGCTTTAACCGCCTCCTCTCCAGGGAGGATTTCTACAACACTGCCCCCTTTCTAAGCTCCAATTCTGTATCTGCAACTAATGGCTCCCTCCCTATATGTCTAAAATGGAGTATAACACCTCCCCTCCAAAACTCACTCCTCGTCGTGGCTCTCCTATTTCTGTCAACGTATCATCAGCCTTCCTAGTCACTCAGGCTTAGCACCATGACTCAGCTCTCCCTCCCTCATTTCATATCCAGTTAGTCATCAAGTCCTGTGCTGCCTTTGTCATGCCTCTAAGATTCCTTCCCTTCTTTCCCTTTTGCACTGTCATCACTCAAATTTAGGCTGCTGTGGCTTAATGTTGGAGTATTACAGGAACCACTTTGCTATGCTTCCTCTTCTACCAACTCATCTTACAATCATTCATATTAAGCCACTGGATTTGGTGACATCTAGACCTTTCCAAATCCTAGTGCTATCATTTATAAGCTATGTGACTTCGGGCAAGTTACTTTACCTCTCTGAAACTCAATTTTCTTATCTCCAAAATACAATCAATAAAATATGAAGTCAGTAAGTGTGAGCTATTTTACTGTGTTCTAGGCATCATCCTAGATATAATAGATATTGTCTTATTTAATATCCCACAATAAATGTATGAGGTAAGTATTATTATTATCCTTATTTTAAAAATGAGGAAGCCCAGAAAAGTGACATAATTTGTCCAAGGCCACATAGCTAATAAATATCAGAGCTTATGTTCAAACCTAGGCAGTTTGATTCTGCTATCAATGCCTAAAAATTCTGCTACCCTGTCTCCTAACATAATAGGTACATAATAAATGATAGTCATATTAATAATCAATATCCAAAATGCATCTTTGATCCTCCTGCTAAAAAGTCTCCAGTGGTCAGACTTTGTAGAATAAAGTCCAATAAGTTTAAAATGGTATGAAGGTGCCCCCTACTTAAAACATTTTCATGTGTTCTCATTATGATTTTAAAAATCCATAACATACTGATGCTTCTGCAGGTGATAGTGTCTTATGTATTAAAGTAACAATCCCACTAAGAAGCATAAAATCTGGATACAATTATATAATGGCTACTTGGAAGTAAAAGAGAGCATCCTAGGGGGTGCCTGGGTGGCACAGCAGTTAAGCGTCTGCCTTCAGCTCAGGGCGTGATCCCGGCGTTATGGGATCGAGCCCCACATCAGGCTCTTCTGCTATGAGCCTGCTTCTTCCTCTCCCACACCCCTGCTTGTGTTCCCTCTCTCGCTGGCTGTCTCTATCTCTGTTGAATAAATAAATAAAATCTTTAAAAAAAAAAAAAAGAGAGCATCCTAGGTAGCCAGGCCATGAACCTATCTCTAAAGAGATAAATACATATATCAGAAAAGAAAGGCTTAAAGTCAATTATCTAGTATCCCTTCCAAAAAGTTCAAAAAATAACAGTAATCTCAAAAAAAGTTAAAGGAAGAAAAAAAAAGCAGAAATCAGTAAATAGAAAATAAATGTATCATAAAGAAAATCAACAGAGCCAAACTTTGGTCCTTTGAAAATTCTAACAAAAGGGGTAAAATTCTAGACCACTGATTGGGAAAATAGGAGAGAAGAAACAAATAACCCACATCAGGAGTAAAAAAGGAGTCAATACTACAAACCCTACAGATATTAGAAAGATAGCAAAATGATGTTATGAATGACTTGAAGTCAATAATTTTGAAAATTTAGATGAAATGGACAAAGTCCTAGAAAAACAACTAAATTTACCAAAGCCAACATAAAAACAAATAAAAAATCTGAACAATTCCATTCTATTAAAGAAAGTAATCTTTACTTGAAATCATCCATAAAGAAAGCTCTAGGCTCAAATAACTTCACTGGTAACTTTCAAAATTTTAGAAAAACAAATCTGCCAAATTTAAACAAGCTCTTTCAGAAAAGAGGGAGGAAAGAGATAATTCTCAATTCATTTTATGAGGCCAGCATAACTTTGAGGGAAGGGCAGGGAAGGGAGGGAAGAAAGAAAAGAAGGTAAGAAGAAAAGAAGAAAGGAAGAGACAGATGCACTTCTTCCCCAGTGGGCAAAAGCTTGAACATTCACTCTACAGAAGAGAATATCCAAACGGCCAATATGAAAAAATGCTCAATTAATTGGTCAGCAGGAATACATAAATTAAAACTGCAATAAAATATCACTACATTTACAAGATTAGTTAGAATTTTAAAAAAGACAGTATCAAATATTGGCTTGGTGTAGATCTCATATACTGCTGATGAGAGTATTATTGGTACAACTACTCTGGAAAACTTTTGAGCAGAATCTACTGTAGCTAAATAGATGCATACCTATGACACAGGAATTCCAATTCCAGGTGTATAACCAAAAAATAAAATAAAATAAAATAAAATAAAATAAAATAAAATAAAATAAAATATTAAAAAAACAAGTTCATATAGTTCACATGTACAACCAAAGATTACAAGAAATTTGCTAGCCCCTAGCTATTTCCAACATTTTTCATCATTCCAAAAAAGAATCTCTACATCTGTTAAGCAATAACTCCCCTCCCCTATCTTGCTAGCTTCCCTATTCTGCTTTCCACCAAGATTAGGGACTCTTTCCATATCTGTGAATTTGCCTATTCTTGATATTTCATATAAGTGGAATGACACAACATTTGTACTTTTTTGTCTGGCTGATTTAACTTAGCATAATGTTTTCAAGGTTCGTCCATGTTGGTGCATGGAGCTGTGGCTTCTTAATTTTTTCACTGCTGTAGAGTATTCCATCATATGGCTATACTACATTTTACTTATCCATTCTATTGCTGATGGATAGGTTCCCCAGTTTGTGACTACTACAAATTAATGTTACTAGGAACATTCTTGCAGCCTTTTGGTGTTCACATGTGACAGTGGGCTAACTTTGTGAATAATAATTGAATACTTAGGATTTATGTCCTTCTCTGCAAGTTATATTTCAATAACAAAGTTTATTAAAAAAAAAACAAGGGATAAGGGAAGGAGGAGAGAAGAAGAGAAAAAGAAAATTCATGGCATGGCTATAAAACCTTGTGAAGTGTGACCTTGAATAAACACTCTGGCAATCTTGGGAGTGCTGGCTCAACAAGGCCATTTTGGTTTCCTAGTTCTTGGACCAGGAGACCTTGGAGAAGACACAAAGTGCCTTCCTCAAGATCGTCCTAAGCAATAAGGTGAGTGGTAGAGCCGGAGGGAGAAACTACTAGGCTAACCAGGCCCTCTGCACTATGAGCCAGCCGGCTGTGTGTCTTCCCCTATCTTTTTACATCTCCCAGGAGAGTATGGGGAAACAAGACCAGCATAACACACTTCTGGGGAGGGGTGGCTTTCAAAGCTCCCTGAAGATGTTTGTCCAGGCCTCTCAGTGCATCCAGGGGAACCCAGGAAGCTGACAGGGTCTTCCTGCTCCCAGCCAGTGGTTGGCTGGGCTGTGCTGGCCTCATCTTGGGGTGCAGTAGATGGATGGGCACTAGGAGGGCTCCACTTGTTTCTGTCTTCCCTAGATTCTCCTGAGCCGAGAAGAGGCTCAGCCTCATCATCGTCCTCTTCCTCTTTCCCTGGCCTTTATTCCATTCCTTACATATTTCTTATCCCTTCCGAGCTCAGGGTCTTTGCACATATTATTCCTGCTGCATAGAATGTCTCTGCTTCTCCTTTGTTATCTAACCTTCTCCTTCAGACAGCAGTTCAATTCCCACATCTTCAGGAAAGCTTGCTTTCACTGGCCTCTCTCAAACACCCTCATCTCATGCTGTTCCTGTCATAGCAATTAACCACTTTCAGTTTGTGAATACTTGTTTCATTTCTGAGTCTCCCTGTAGCCTACAAGTTCCATGAGGGCAGGACAGAGTGGTTTTGTTCACCATTTAAATCTGGTAGCAGCACAGTGCCTGGCAAGGAGTGGATGCTCATATATACTGAATGAATGAATGAATGGGTGAGTGAATTCAAGGCTGTCTAAAAGCAGCCTACAGGCATATATCCAACTGTCTGATACAAGCCCTTGTTCCTGTCTGTTCCTTTAACTTACCTCTGTGTGGACAACCCACCTCTACCCCTGGCACACACAGGTGTATGAACACACAGACGCACACAATGGTCCAACTTTCTACTAGGTCACTGTGCTCTCCTCCTCTTTGCCCCTTCCTCCAGCTCTCATTTTCTGTACTGCTTATTGGCATGGGCTAATACCATGATGCTGTAAATGGGATTCCATGAAATCGTGAAGCAGCTGTCCCTGCATGCCCATCAGGATGAGTAGGGATAGGCGAGGACAGCTGATTGTGTTTCTCTGAGACGCTGCTTGATTGATCTCCTCTGCGCTTGCTGGCCTGGGTGGTTATTCCTGTCGCCCTGGACCAGGCAGGATGCACCGGGGACCTTTTCAAGCTGCCACTAGGACAGCTTAAGTGAACTTCAGTCCAGTCGTGAGTGATTGGTGCTTCCCTCAGCTCCACCCTGCCATCAAGCTCCAGTCTTTCCAAGGAATGAGTCTGCTGTTCTGGGTCATGGTTTTGGCATTCAGTCAATTTCCCACTCATCGCATGGCCCAGTGGACCGGGACCCAGAGCCCAGGATCCCAGCTCCTGATCCTGCCCCTCCCAACCCCCTAAAAAACTAATGGGGTTTCTGAAAGCAGAAGGAAACAGAAGTGCTAACCAAAGAAGCAATTTATTGACTGCTGTGCAAGATGGGGGCGATGGGGGCAAAGGGGGCGTTGGGAGCAAAGCGGATAAAGGGGGAGATGCAGGCGAAGGGGGCGATAGGGACGGGGTAACACCAGGGTCCTGTCTTCCTTGGGCAGGAGGACCTTTCAGAAGCAGTGCAACCATTTCCTGGTTTGAGGCAGGCCTCCTCCCGTCTCCCCCTGAACAACAGACATGTATGCGATCACACTGCTTGACCCCACCAGAGGTTCTTTAGAAAGTTCACCTCTTGTAGTTAAACTGAATTTCTTCTGTTTCATTTAAATGTTTACTCTAATTCTTCCATTCCAGAGATGGAAAACAGCTTCTTGGAGGGCATTCTGTTGCTCCTACTTTCATTCATTCCACAGGTACTTGCTGTGTGAACACAATGTGCCAAGCCCTGTGTTGAGTAGGTGGTGGCCACAGGACACACATGGTTCTTCGTGGAGGTTCACATCAATTGACAATAAACCGGCAAATCATTACCAATTGTATAGTGAGTGAGAGGAAGAGAAATCAGCTGTTGTCCCAGACAGCAATGGATGGGGGTGGAGGAGGCGGGGTTGGGGTGGCTGCTTTAGATTTGAGGGCCAAAGAAGGCCTCTCTGCGGAGGTGCTATTGAAACTGAGAAGGAGCCAGATGCCGGGTGTGAGCCTTGTTGAGAAGAGCATCTCCAGGGTAAAGGAATAGCATGTGTGAGGGCACAAGGCCACAGAGACAGTGCCCAACCCAGGTCTGGCCCTTCTGCAGAGGACACGGTGTACCCTGCGGCCTCTGGCTCTTTGATTTTTCACCACTGTGGGGCAGGAATCCCTCCTCCACACAAACACCACTTTCTCCTCTAGCAGATGCCTCATGCCAGCCCACCCAGCCCTGCCAGCAGCATCAGCTGATCGCTGGGCAGTCACAATCAACAAAGAGGGAGAGAATTAGGGGCAGGGAAAATCCCCAGCAAAGTCACAGAGGTCATCTGGGTAGAGGGACAGGCAGCGGGGAGGGCATTCTTTCTGCTCCCATGTCTCCCCACATCCCAAGGGACTAGGAGTGGTACCAATTGCTGTTCCCACCACAAGTGCTTGCATTCCTGTGGTGTTTTACTGTTTTAAATGCTTTTCTGTGCCTTCCCACATGTGGTCCCCTTACACTTATATGAGTAAGATACATTGGAATGACCACTTCCTTTTTCTGAGGAGCACATCAATGATTGCTTGGGTCTAGCATCTTCCCCTCAGACCCACTCTGCCAAGAGAAGGGCTAAGGGGGTTAGAGGCCCAGCAAAGGGGTATGAGATGGTTTGTACCTGACTGTGTAACTGCTGTTGGCTGCCTGCTTTGAGGTCATTCCCCTTTTGTTTTCCTAACAGAGTCAGTCCTGCAATCACCCATCTCTAGGCTTCTGATAAATAAACAATACATGCTGCTGAGGTTTAAACTTAAATCCTTGTTACTCAAAGTTTGAGTGCCAGACCAGGAGTATCAGCATCACCTGGGAGCTTGCTAGACATGCAGAATCTCAGGTTTCATCTAGACCTATTACATCAGAAGCTGCATTTCAAAAGGGTCCCCCAGGTGACTTATGTGCACATTAAAGTCTGAAAAGCACTGGTTTAAGACAGTTGTAGTCTGATTTTTCTGAAACCAGCAGTCCCAAGCATGCTGACTGTTAGCACACCCCATGCTCAGGTTTCCTTAGGGCTCTAGGAGCAGTCATCTGATTCCCAGATTCCAGAAGGCAGGTGCTCACCCCTATGTCTCTATGTAGGGTCTGAGCTCTAAGATAGGCAGGTAAGAGAGACTGGTACAACCTTTGCTGCTGCCCTGGAGATAAGCAGGGGTATCCCAGGCAAGGGTGAGTGGCTGCAGATGAGAGGCACTCCTAGGTCCAAACAAAAGTTCTCAGGGTTACAGACAGAATGCAGGGTTAGGAGCCAACAAACAGAGTACACTACACAAAAGGCAGTGGGAATTGTTCCCAGAGGTCTTTGGGGCACCTGACAGAATGTATTTAACTCCTGGGGATTAAGGAAGGAGCCAAACTGAGGGCTTCAGAGGGGAGGGGGGTGGGGGAATGCGAGAGGCTGGTGATGGGTATTAAGGAGGGCACGTATTGCATGGTGCACTGGGTGTTATACGCAAGTAATGAGTCATGGAACTTTACATCAAAAACTAGGGATGAACTGTATGGTGACTAACATAATATAATAAAAAATTATTATTAAAAAAAAAAAAGGAAGGAGCCAAAGTTAAGAGGAGTGACTCTGGGGAGCCACTTTGCCCCAGGATGGATGGCCTGGCTCCCTTTTTGGAGGTGGATGCAGATCCAGTTTTGGAACATGGTAACCTTTCCAGCCCTTGGGGAAACCCCTTGACTTTCTATTCTACTTTGCACCCCAACAGTTTTGTCTATCTTTGTGGGAAGAGTAAGGGACAGTACACTTGATATCAGGTCTTGGAAGACTTTCTTATGCCCAGCAGGACAGCAGACTCTGCCTTCGGAAAAGGAGGATTGGTACAGCTCCTAAGGGGAGGGGAGGGGGGGAGGGGAGCGCTTTTACGACTGGGTGCTTCAGTGTGAGACTGCGGACTTTCATTCCTGCAGAGTGTACAATTCATTTGCCATCTGCTGAGGGGATCGTGGGTCAGCTCCCCTTCCCCTCTCCAACTGCTGTAGGCAGCGCGTGGTGATTAGTTTATCCTCAGAATTAACAGAAGTAGTTTAGAGTATGAAATCTGCAGTCAGACATAGCTGGTTGGAATCCTGGCTCTGTTGTTCCATTAGCTCTAAAGCGTCAGACAAATTAACCTTTCTGAATCCCCGTTTCTTCATCTGTGAAATGGGAATAACAGTACCCACCTCCCAAGGTTGGCATTAAGACTAACTGAGAGAGTGTGCGTCTAGCCCCAAGGAAGCACCCAATAAATAGCAGCTACCATTATTACTCTTACAGGTGTCTTAGAAAGCGGCCGTCTTGGTGAGCCCGTGTGCCTGGGAGCCCGAGGCATGGGCCAGAAACCAGGGCGCCTGAGGAGGTGCAGGTGCAGCGCAGTAAGGGGGTCTGGGGTGTGGGCACTGGAGCCTGGATTTCCAGGCTGGACTCATCCTGACCACCTGACTGGATGAACCAGATAGAAAGACAGAGAAGTTGGAGCTTCTTTGCTGTCCCAGAAACTAACTCCCTCAGCACGGCCCCAACCCACCCAGCTGTGAAATTGAGATCATTATCTGCTTCCTCGCAGTTCCCTTGACTGGTTCTCTCATCATTCTTAAAGCAGGTGCACAGGGATGGGGGAGGGAGGGGCAGTGCCCCTCAGCCCTGTGTCCTGCCTGGGACACCTTGGGAATTGCCCTTTGTTCCCTGCAGCGAGCTTCTGGGGTAGGTCCCTCTTTCTTCCCTAGGCAGGGACTAAACTAAAGCCCCAGGACCTGGGGTGCCTCCTCCATTCCACTTGCCTCTCTGTGCTATTCCTCTCTGCAGTCCCTATCAACCCTCCACATTCTCACTGCTTAGAAGGTCCTCCTTCCAGACTGCCATGTGGCCGAGCCGTCTACACCATTTGGGGTTCCACTCAATTGTCCTCCCCCTCATGGAGGATTTCTGTGAATCAAATTTCAATAGCCTCCATGCCAACTGAGCTACCTTGTTTACCTCCTCTTTCTTATCTTTGGGCCATTTATTATTTTTGTGTTTATCTGATTTGGTTATAGGTTGTCTGACCCCTCATGTGTACACCATTTACATGTCCAGCACTCACAACAGGTGTAGAATAATCGATGGTCAGTAAATATTTCCTGAGTGAATAAATGAAGGAATGAATCATGTGACCCCTTTCTAGAAATTGTTTGTAGGGGGAGAAGGGAGTAGAAGAAAAGGCTCAGTGCAAGAAGGGACCTTTGTCTGCCAAGAGTTTTCACCTCTTGAGTGCTGTCTGTAGGCCAGTTCTTCACACAGAGTCACTGAATCTTCAAGCGTCCTGAAACATGTCCACTATTATGATTTTCATTTTATATATGAGAAAAGTGAGATGTGCAGAGGTTTAAGAACTAGCTCAAACACACACAGCCAGTGAACGGTATGAATGGGACCCACCGCTGTCCACCATCTTGCTCTTGAAATTTCTGTGGCCTCACTCATATGCCTCCTTTACTCTGGGGGAGCCATGGTTGCCATAATGCCAGTCTTGGAGGATGCTGGCTTCTGACCCGGCAAAAAACAGGGTGGCAAGTTTTGCCTTCTGTATGTCTTGTGGGAGGTCCTAAGGTCAGGGAAGCTCTGCAGAGGCCAGTCTGCTTTTTCCTGACCTCTGTACAGCAGAGAACTGCTAAGCTGTTATTTTTTCCCTTTCCTACAGATGTGAAGCAGGCACACAGATTTGAGGACAGCAGGAGCAGTAAGTGACGTGATTCCTGAAGTTGAGGAAGGGATGAAATGACTTCTGGAGGGCCATGCCAGTCAGCTAAGTATTGATCCTGTGAAAAGTAAGCATATATAAATCTGCACTGAGGCTCTAGAAACTTCTGTCTGGCTGTAGAGAGGTTGACCACCTGCTCTTGGGCTGTCTCAGTTCTGGCTGCTGCTAGGGGTTTGTCTGGTGCCCGTGACCTTGGGAGGGGTCCCCAGGGTGCATTCAGGAAACACCACATTGAGTAATGGAAGCCTCCATCAGAGGCCATGATAGATCTGTTTTCAGCTGCTCCCTGTTGGGGTGTGATTGATTCCTGCGGAGCCTGTATCCCTTTTCTGACTCATTGAGTGTGGGTGATGGATTTTTGACAAGATTGATTTTGACCTGAATACTGCTGAGCTAAATGAATCGACACTGTCAATTTCTCTGCCTGGTCCTGAAGAATAGTTAGGTGGATAAGGACATTTTTCTTTCAATTGAAGTACTTTAAGCCACCCTGGCTGCCCAGCAAAGGCTTCCCTCTGCCAGCACCTACTGGTTGCCCTTGCAGCTGTCCTTTCTTGGAGGTACAGATGGACAGGTCAGCTCCCCTCTTCCTCTTTGTTCTGGCAAGTCTGGCTCCCAGATCAGGCCCACTCTCTGTGTCTGCTGAGCCCCACTTCCCTCATGGGGGCCCAGTCCAAAATATGAGCCATAATTGGGGTTGGCTGTGTGATGAAGACAGAGATTTTTGTCTCATCTCTTGCTCTCATAGCTGTGATTCCTAAATTGGCACATTACTTACTTTCCCCCAAATCTACAGTGAGTATCCAATCTTTAAGGCGTTGTTGATGTATAGCTACTATCTTCTTGGGATGGGATTTTCAAATTAATCTTTTTGCCCTCAGCATCTAAGCAGATACTCATGTGAATGATCCTAAGACAGCCTGGTGCTCCTGCCTGCCTCTGCCTTCCCCTGACTCTCACTGCTGCATCCACTGCTGTGCTCACCTGTGGGTGCAGGTTTCCTGGGTCCAGAGAGGAAGGGGTGAGGTAGATGCACAGAGAGTTGATGGGCTTGGGGGGAGGGGAATTTGGAGCTGGGATTGAGTATTGCTCTAGGCCGCCTCTACAAATGGTTACCCTGAGAAGTGGGCATTGTTCTCATGACATTTATTCATAATATTTAGGATACTACATAAAATAAATTATATTATAGTGATAATCTATACAAGGGAACTACCACTGGGTGCTGAAGACTATTTGAGGGGCACATCATCTGTTGCTCTAAGGATCAGAGGCCAAGTGCCATTAGAGACATTTTGCAGATTAGTCAACTGGGGCTCAAGGAGCCTCAACATCCTGCTCAAGAGTGCCCAGCCATCCAGCGGGTCTAGGGACCACTGCTTTGCCCTCCAGTGGAGGTAAGAGCTAAATCACACACTCAGCTCAGATAGCCCAGGTAGGACGCAGCCAGACTCCATGGGAGGAGCCCAAGGCACCTGTTGGGCTCCCTAGTCCCTGGCCTTGCTCTGGCCTATCAACCACTGAGCTCTTCCCCAGGACCCAGCCTCCTACTGGACCTCTTGAGACTCTGGGCTTCATGGGTATACCACTGCTTCCTGGGCTTGCTTCCAGCTCCCAGCTCATTCCCTAGCCCGTTCTCACCTTGCCTTCTAAACCTATTGCTCTTCAATGATTATGTGAAGATGCCTCTAGCTTCCAAGGCAGCTCTCTAACTCATCCTCTGAGAGACCTCAGCAGCCAGTGACATAACCCAGCCTTCATCAAGCTCAAGAGAAGTGTGCCTCTGGCCCAGCGCCCATGCCTAGTTAATGATCCAAGGGCCAGGACCCAGGAGTCTGAGTGCAAGTCTGAGGCTTTTTTCATGACACCATATTTCTACCTCCAGCCATTGTCTCCCTCCACACAAACAACTCATCCACATCTCCACAACTTTATTTGACTTTGCTTCTATTGTCCTGGACTGGGGACACTTGCTGAATCGATGTGGGCAGGTGGGGTTTCTTGAGTGCAGGCTTAGCCTGAGGACTATTACAGAGCAGAATATTATAGAAAGATAGCTGAGGGCTATAATGAAATGGACATTTCTGTGTTTTTCTCAAGGACAGGCCCCTCTGAGCTACTAACAGGTCACAAGCATGGCCCCAAGAAGGCTGCACTCCTGCCTGAAGAAGGTGTCAGACACCCCTGGCCAGGAGACAGGGATTCAGGAGGGTGGTTCAGAGGCTGCGAGGGGGCGGAAAGGCAGGGGTAGAAGCTGCAGCTGAGGCCTATAAATCTGCAGGCCTTTCAAGAGCACAAAGCCTCTGGCAGCAGACCCTGTGGGTGTTGGGGGAGGCCCACTGGGTAGGAGCTGGGGGCAGGGAGAGGGCAGGGACAGGAGACAGCTGAGACCAGCTAAGAGGGTCCTCCTGTGGAGGGAGAGGCGGGAGGTCTCTGGTTCCTGTCAGACTCTGGCTTAGTCTGGATTCAGCATTTTTTTGGTGCAGTGTCAATCCTTACCTTCCTCCTAGTTAACTTACCTCCTCTGGGATGGCTAAGGTATCTGTGAGGAGGCTCCTCATTGTCTTACTGAGCTAGTGAAAGCCAAGTTACAAACTTTTGTGGAAAGCTAACACATTCTCAGGGAAAAAATGCAGAGATGCTAGACCAACAGGGGACAGGTGGGTCAGAGCACTCTCTTCTATCAAACTCCTGGGTCTTAGGCCCTTGGGGTGGGGAGTTCTGCCCTGGGCTGGTCCCTGCCCAGCCTGTGAAGGGTTGGAAGCTGGCTCCCCTGGACTCCCTCCCTAGCCCCACCCTCACTCTGAGTGATGTGATTTGTGCTGAGAGGAGTACAAACACCCCAGGGATTAGAGTGGATAATTCTGGACTTCTTCCATTGGGGTCATCTTACTGACTGGTTATTCATCTGGGTCCAGTGGGAGAAGGGAGGGGGATGGGTAGCAGTGTGCTGTCCGTTAACTCCTTCACCACTGGCCTAGACGCTGCCTAGTTAATGCAGGAGCTTCCAGGAGGCAGCTGTTCCCCAGGGTGGGGTACAGCTGTTCCAAAGTGGATCTGGCATTTCTGGTGGGGTTGGCATCTGGGGTGTGGGTGGGTCCCTGCTCTGTCCTCCAGTTTACAAATCTAGCCTAACATGTCTGAGGAACTACTCTGGGTCTGGCCTCAGCTTCTTCAATGCCTTGCATTCATCTGACATAGAATAGGCAGGTTATAAAAAAGACAAATGATTTGTAGAGAAGAATTTCCCTATGCCAGAAGAGGCAGACAGATAAATGATGGGAGCTGCTTTCTGAGATCCTTAGTCTCTTCCTTTTCTTTCCAGGGGCCAGCTGGTCTGCTTTCCATAGAGCATCTTTCTCCGAAGACGCAGGGGGGTGGAAGGAGACTATAGGGATGCTCCCGGGACATGGAAGTGTGAGAAAGGCAGAGAGGAGACTCAGACCCTAGCTGGGTGGAGGGAGGATGGCCTCCCAGATGTTGCCCAGGGGCACTGGTTCTCAGGTGTGAAGGAGAAGGAGGGGGAACGGTCCCCAGGCCTCTGACCTTGACCCGGAGCACCTCTGCAGCTCTCCTCCCCAGCGGGCCCCACAGCAGCCCCACCACCAGCTTTCACAGATGACAGATCAAACTGAAATAACTTGTTCCAAGGGTAGTTGGTGATCAATGACTCAAATTAAGCCTCAGAAAAGGTTTCTTTCCTTCCTGACACTTTATAGGTTTCTCAGAGTATCTCCTCCCTAGATGGCTGTGTAAGCCAGATGACGGCTATCTGAACTCTCTAGAAAAAAAGTGAATTCACAGAGGATTTAAGGGCTGAGCCCATGGATGGATTGAGGGTCCCCACACCCAGACTCCAGAGTCATCCTTTCCAGGCAGACATCCACCACTTCTCCACCCAACACCCCCTTTCTCTGTCTGCTGCCCCTGCCTTCCTACACCCCAGCCTCCCTCCTCAGCTCAAAGGGTTCAGCTTCTAAATCAGGTTATCTCTCCAGTCTGCATTCCTGGTAACTGAATTATCTTTGCAGGAGTACACAGAGGTCTGGGCAGGATGGGAGGGGCTGTCTGGGCTGAGGATTGTCTTCCTGACTGCTCCTAAGCATGGTCCCTGCAGCCCCCCTCATTAGTGCCTTGGTCCCTTCCTCCCTCCTCAGCACAGCCTCTCAGTCCTGGAGGGAAGAGGGCAAAGCGGTCTTCAAGGATGCTGCCTATTGCCCAGCTGGGCAGAGAGCCAGTGGGTCAGAGAGGTCAGCTCTGTTGGCAGGAAATGAGGGGCCGCCATGGAAATGCCACCCAGGCTGGGACCAAGATCAGGGGGGTGGCAGCCTTAAGTGGGCGAGGTGGAGGGAAGTGAAGGGCGGCCCAGGCCCCCTGCCTGGCAGTCTCAGTCCCTGGGACCTGCAGCGGTCAGCATTCCAACATTCTGGTCTGAGCCACCTGGAGCCTGTCTTCTTTCAGTGACTCTTGAATGTCAGGGAACCTGCAGATCACTTTTAGGAGGGGAGTTGTGGAAAATCTGCTTCTTGAGCCCAACAGTTGTTAGCAGTAGGTGACAGGTGGGACATGAGAATGAATCTTTTAGCAAGCTATCCCAGGAAGGCACGAACTTGGAAAAATATGAACGTAGGGATTCATACAAAAGGGCTTATAGGGTCATCAAAGCCCTTTTACAGACCAGAGTGGGGTTAATACACACCTCCTCAACCTTGAAAGCTCAGTTTCTCTAAATATGGTCCCTAGATCACTCTCCCCCCACCCCCAACACACACACACACACACACACACACACACACACACAAAGGCACCCACTAAAACCACGTGTTTGCTGAAAGGCAGGTTACTGGTTTCCAGTGTGGATGTACTGAATCAGATTCTCTAGGGATGGGGCCTGGAATATGCATTTATAATAAATACTCCTATGATAATAAAAAGAGCCTAGATTCATATAGCATTTACTTTGTACCAGTTTCTTTAATCTATATTAACTCATTTAATCTGCATAACAATTTGTGCAGGGAGGCCCAGGGAGGTTGTATAATTCCTTAGTTATTGAACTGGGATTCAGACCCGGGTGGGCAGCTGTCAGAGCTGAGCTCCCAACCATTACACCACACAGCCCTGTCACTTCACATGGAGGCTAGTGCTTGAAACCCCTCCTCTCAATGTGTTCGTTTCTGAGCAGCTCTCCAGCATAGGGAGGAATCTGAGCAGGAGCTGGCGCTATGGTCACTGGTGGTATAGGCCAGGGGCGGCTGATGGTCTAGGAAGACCACTGTCCTTAAAGTCAGGAGGCCAGGGTGTGCTGCTGACAATGCTGGACAATTTCAGGCAGGGCAATTCTCCTCTTGAGGTCTCAGGTCTAGCCATCTGTCAAGAGGATGAAGCTAAGCTAGACGGCTTTAAGATTTCTTCCTGGCTCCGACATTTGAAAAACAGGTGCATTTCCCTTTTCTGAGCAGCTGGGGCATTTTCCTGGGAGGCCATGTGTGCATGTGCACGTGTATGTGTGTGTATGTGTGTGTGTGCATATATGTGGGGGGGGGCAATTATGTATAGGGGAACCATCTCCAGATCAAGACTGGCCAGGCCTTAGTGTTTGGCAGCCATAAGTCTGGGTACATTGCAGGCCAGGTCAGTGATGATAGGTTGGGACTTACTGGGGCAGAATTTGCACTGGCACCAGGGCTGTTTCTGTCTTGACTGTCTAGTTTTGTCCTGAAACAATACCCTCAGGCTCTCCTGGGGCAAGAATGAGAGGAAAGGAGATGGAAGGCTGTTGCAGTAACATAGAAGCAGCTTCCACAAAGCAGAGGCCAGAAGCACACCCTGGCTTGGAGCTGACTATGCGGTTGCCATGCCCGCTTAGAAGCCAGTTCCATGGGGCCAGGCACTCTTCTGTAGCCTAGCTCAACTCTATTGGCAAGCTCCAGCCTTTGAACACTGTGAAAACGCTCCACCGGGGACAAGCTAGAGCCACCCCCCTCTTGTATTGTCCTTGCATAGACTCGGTTACAGCACGACACATAAGATAGTGGCCAACCCTGGGTCCTTGTCTGATGCTGCAGCTTGCTCTGTAATCCTTTAGACCCAAGAGACAGATGTCAGGGAGCCCATGCGCAAGGCCTTGCTGGACAAGCCCTTCCACACAGCTTTCAGTGGCACTCTGGTGAACAGAGCTATAGGAAGGGGCTGCAGTACGTGCACATATGTGTGTATGTCAGGGTATGGGCAGCTCCCGGGTTTGACGAGAGGCCACCTGCAAGCAAGAGGTCCTCCTCCAGGCTCAGCTGCTGCTATCAAACATGGGCCATCCAACCCTCCTGAGCTCTCTGGGGGGCAGGCGGTGGGCTCAGGCTCTCTCCCAGGCTCTGCATGGACCAGGCCCACTTTATGTTTGGACATGCCTGGTGGCAGGGCAGGGATTCTGATGCATTTCAGGGCTGAGCACTGGCCAAGCAACCACTTCACAGGGTGGAAGGGCTTGTTTTGAGCCAGTATCTTGTCTTATTTCGGGCTGCTGTAGAAAAGCACCACAGACTGAGTGGCTTATAAACAACAGAAATATACTTCTCATAGTTCAAAGCTTTAAGTCTGAGGTCAGGGTGCCAGCAGGGTTGGGTTCTGGTGAGGGCTCTTTTCTGGGTTGCAGACAGCCACCTGCTCGTGTCCTCATGGAGTAGAAAGAGGGTGAGGGACATCTCTGGGGTCCCTTTCATAAGGGTACTAATCCCATTCGTGAGGGCTCCACCCTCATGACTTAACCACCTCCCAAAGGTCCCACCTCCTAATACTATCACACTGGGGATTGGGTTTCAACATGTGAATTTGTGGCGGGGGTGGGGGAACATTCAGTCACAGCACATCTCTTGGGGTATGCTGAGAAACCACTGGCCCACGTTCATCTGTGCAGTTAGCATTGGAGCTAACTGTGGAACAAAGTGGCAAGCTGAGGCCAGCTGGGGGCCTCTAAAGGAAGCGGCCCCAGTCCCTGCTAATGGAGCCATTATGAGCCTGCTGTCTCCAAAACACAGTGTCCAGAGGCAGCATCTCTGCCTGCATCACTCCATGCAGGACCAGTACTCAGAGCTGTGATACTCCCTCAGATTCCAAGTCTGTTGCTTCAGAGGAGGGGGAGGAGGGCTAAGGGAGCCAACTTCTCTAGTGGAGACAGAGCTGTCGCTCAGGGTTCCCGGTGCTTGGATGGCTCTGTGATTCCTCCTCTGTGAAGCCCTTCTTGACTTGGCTGGTCTGGCCTGAGTGTTCCTTCCCCTACATCCAACTCTGTGCTCTTTCGTTATCACAGGGTGGCAAGTCAGTCTGCGTGCACACACCCCGGAGCAGATGCCACACCTTACTCATCTCTGTGCTGCCAGCACACAGCAGTTGTGGAGAGGACACTTGGGGCTGACAGCTGCTTGATTGAATCATGAAAACGGCGCTCTCGGTGGGCAAGGACTCCAGCTGCCTAGTGTTCCACCCAGAACTGGAATGGGAATCAGGAGCTCCCTCTGTACCTCCTCCCCAGGCCCCTGGGTGGTGGCCCCCACCTCTACCCTACAGCCGGCATGTCCAGGCAGAGAGGAAGTGTTGTTGGCATCAGGGGTTTTCCTTGCCATGAGTCAGGTAGAGAAACAGCTTGCTTTCTAAGGAGAAAGTGGAACTTGTAGGCACACAAGGGTAAATATTGAGTGTGATATGGTGCTAATTAGCTGCACAAAGGCCATTAGCATTAATGAGATCTGTCTCTGTGGCCGGTTCCCGCTGCAGTGAGCAGGCAGCACCATTCCTCTGGTCCAGGCTCACTGGCTCAGTGCTCTAGCTGCTGTGAGTCTTTGTGATTCTCTCCTCTTGGAGGAGAAAAAAGGACAGCTAGAATCGCAAAGAAGCCCCTTTTCTTTTCATGTTTCCTTGAATCAAAAGCAAAAACTTCAGGTTAAAGATAGGCTAAAAAGATTTGTTTTTCATTTCCTGCCTTAATCTCATCCCCTCCTCTCAACTTGGGAATACATTGGCTGGAAGAGAGGAAAGGAATAAGGCTAGGAAAGATCAGGGTGTTTTTTGTTTTTGGGGTTTTGTTTTGTTTTGAGCACTTACTATGTACCAGACACAGAGCTAAACGTTATGTAGGCATCACAGTAACCACATGTGGTAGATTCTATTAAGACCCTCATTTTGCAGATGAGGGAGAATGAGTCTCAGAGGGGTTAAGTAACTTGCCCAAATTCCCACAGTTAATGCAGGGATCCTCCCTGAGCCAGATTCTTCCAGTTTCTCTACTCCCCCACCTAGATCCTGTGGGATTACACTGGGAAGATCTGCTGGTGGCAGCAGAACTCCAGAACTCCTCCTCTGTGTCTCCTGGCTTGGAAATGACATGGAGGTGCTGGACCTGACAGTGATACTGGAGGGCTGCCTCCTGTCTTGTCTACATCCACCCTTGCCTGGTGCATCAGCTCTTTCTCACCTGGCCCAGGGTTCTCCTTGCTGGGTCCGTGTTGCAGTGGAGGCTGAGTCCTGGATAGGTTGCTGTCGTGTGGGGGATCTTGCTGGTTAGACCGGGTTAGGCACAGCCTGCCCTGTGCACTGAAATCAACTTTCATGGTTCTTCCTGCTTCCAGCACTTCTCTCTCATTCCACCGATACCATCAATCAAGAGCGGCCAGGGCCCCTGCTATGGCTCTCCCTCAGCAAACTAACATTTCCATGAAACTGGCTTTCATCAAAACATACCTGTCCTTTGTTTCATTTTCCTCTATCACTTCTCCCTGCTTTCTAGACAGCTCCCGAATGTGACAAAATCCCCACAATTATATCTGGTCCAGCAGCAGCAGGCCAACTGGAAGAGACGAACAGCAGAAAGTTGTGGAGAGATACCAAGGAAGCAGGTACAAAAGCAGTGCCATGAAGTAATCTAAAAGTCAAGCTAAGGGCAGAAACAGAAATGAATAGCAAGGTTAATAGTTGGGAGAATGGACCAGAATTAAACAAAACAAAAAATGTGTAGTGATGAACTGAGACCAACCCCCGCCTGCTTCTATCAGAAAAGAGATTTGAGGATTGGCAGGAATCTAATAGGACCTGGTTTCTGCCATCCCAGATGGCTCAGGCACAGCCACACAGGGCTAATGGGATGGCTCTTATAATGTAAGCCAGGCTCAGGAAGGGGTCAAAAGCTGCTTAGCACAGTAATTCACAGGTAATTTATTTTTGCAAGGAGCCAAGGTCAAAGACACATAGAAAGGAAGGTTTTGCTTTTCTCAGGTGAGGCCAGACTGGGGGAAAAACAGCACCCAAGTTAGGGTGTTTGTTTCTAACATAACTAGTAAGGAAATCAGTCTAGAGTAATGAACTGAAATTAGAGCACTCACCATGTCCATTCTTCTTACAACTAGAGAAAAACCTTCATTAGCATTCTATCCAAGTACAGGCTGTAAGTTTGCAAGACACTGAAGCAAAGGAGGAGCAGACAGCTTCCTTCAGTGGGGCCAGGGTGGCTGTCAGAGGGAAGAATGTGGGATACAGATTGGGGAACTTAAAAGAGGGAGATGGAAGGGATCATCCAAGTGGACCCAACTTCTTCTGAAGACCTAGGCTTTCTTTCCTTGGATGATAAGAAAGAAAAAGACAGAAAGAGTCATAAACTAGGGTCCTCCTACATCATGCTGGGCTGAGAGATCTACCTGACCCATCAGCAAAAGGATTGACAATATATCAACTGTAGCCCTGTATATGTTCTATCCGGAAAGACAGGTAAGGCAGGAAGTATGTAGGAAAGAGATAAGTCTTCCACACTGCACAACTCCAGGGGGCGCCATCCACAAGGAATTCAATGTGCATGATTGCTTCTGGGGTTTGGTAACATGGCCATATTAAGTAAGGGAGAACACTTGCTTCCTATTCAGCTTGTGGGTGAGGTGGACACCTGTTGGTTTCTTTTGCACAGCAGTGTTGTCCCTTCTTTTGATAAAAAATGACAATTTTCCTTTGAGGGCTCTGACTCCTCCCACTCCACCCCCTTACTCTGGATCCTATGAAGTCTCCATGAGAATGTCTGTCAGGGGATCAAGCTAACCAATCTCTCTCTCTTTCTTATAATAAATAAAGTGTACTTAAGTAAATTTAAACTTAAGCTAATAATAGATTTTAAATTATGACTATTATTTACTTGAAAAATTAAATAAAAATGAAGACACTATTTTGTTTGTTTGTTTGTTTTTTAACATTCTCAACAATATGTCTTGTGCATTTCTTGGAGGCAAGTACCTGCAGTTCTGGACACTGGCCTCCCTCACAGCGGTGACAAAAGGTTCTTCCAGGGCAGTGGGTAGCCACTAACCCACTGGCGGACGGATCGCAGTTGCCTAGCAGCCTTTGAGAACACTCAGATCGCCTTCCACTCAACACTTGCTTACTATCTCCCCTTGTCCCTTCTACACCCCCACCGCCTTATTGCCCAATTTATGCCATCTGTTCACATTCTTTTCCTGTGAAGCCTCTGGAACCTGTGGTGGCACCAAATAGTTTTATAAGTGGTCAAACCCACTGATGTCCCACAGCATGGAAGGAGGTGCTCCATCAATGCTTGAAGGAACAAAGGTGAAACTAGGTGTAACCTGACCCCAGGCTTTCACCACCTGCAACCCCTGGGGACCCAGCCCTGATAAGGGTTAAGCCTGTGTCCCACCGCCCCCAGAGGTTGCATGCCTTTGGGCATGACAGGAACCCCACCAGGAGCGAGTAGCCCTAGCAGCAACTACAGAAGACTTGGACCAGGGCTGGAGGGTAACCCAGACAGACTCACTGCAACCCAGGGGCTAGCCAATCTCTCAGAATCTGAACTGTGAGTAGAAATTATATAAGGTCAGAAATGGTCGGAGCTGATGTATTTTCGATGGCAGCAACCTGAGAAGATTGCTTATTACTTCCAGGGCCACTGCTAGCCTTTGTGATACCTACAAAAGACACACAGCTAAGGGAATTGAGGCATCTTTGAGCAAAGAAAAAGTCATCTTTCTCTAGGCAGACAAAACCTTGCAGAGAGAGGCAAGGCTTGAAGAGCAGAGAGAGCAGGTTAAATCCACTTCCTAATTTGCCTGCTCAGCGGGGTGCCCAACTCTTCCCATATTTATGGGAAGTTAGTGGCCAAGACAGTAACAGAAGCACAGAAGATTGTGAAAGTCAATTCCCTATTTTTTTCCCTCATAGATTAACAGACACACATGCACCTCTTCAGGGCAGGGAAGGACTGCCACACCTAGGTAATATGTTGTCTTCAGTACCCATGGAGGGCCACGTAAGGGAGGGATGTGAAGGAGGTGCATGTCAGTCCAGATGATCTGATATCTCCTGAGACCTTCTTGCTCTAGAATATAAAATGATTTCCATCACGAGATCGTCATTTCCAAGGGGTTAAGAGATTTCCTCTTTTCCTGTGACGTTTTTTTGCAGTACATCCGGGCATTTGGGAAGCTCTATCTCCATTACATCAGCACAGTCTTTCTGTTGTATACATTTCTCTGCTTCTAACACCTCTCCCTTTCCTTTTGAAACTCAATGCATTTGGAAGGATGACATGAAGCATGTGGCTTAGAGATAGTCAACTCTAGATCTGAATACCAGCAGTTTACTAGCTATGTGACCCCAGGAAAATGATGTACGTTCTGGGCGTTTCTCTTCCTCTATAAAGGGGCATGGTATTGTTTTTGCTATCCAGTGTCTATTCCTCTTTCTTCTGTAACAGGAACCCAATTTTCTCGTGAGAATCCCCTGCCCTGACACACAGGCCTGGAATTTTTAAAGGGTAGGGGGCACTGATGCCACACTCGTTCTCTCCAGACATGCACACGCTGCTCAGGCTAATGGACATTGCACCTTCCGCTACAGTGATTGGTTCATGGGGGAATCATGTGACTCAATCTCTGCGAATAAAAATCCACCGGCAGACCTGAATTCAAATCATCAAGAAACAGAAGGTTTTTTTAATGTACTCCTCGACCTAAGTCTGGAGCTGCTGGGACCTACCAATTGAGGAATGCAGCCGCAGTGATTCCAGACCGGGGACAGCAGAGCTGAGAGGGGGAGGGGGACCAAGTCTAGATGACACCATTTGAGCTGTTCAATCTAAAAGGGACTGACACCTAAAACCCTGGATTTGTATTTTTTCAGTTACATAAAACAACATTCCCTTCCCGCCCCTTTTTTGTTAGTCTATTAGACTTATGTTTTCAGATACTTTCACTTGAAAGAGCCTCAACAATATGATACTGTTTATCTTTTAAGATTTTGATAAGCATTAGAATTAAAATAAAAGGTCAATAAATAGTGGCTTTATTATTTTCATTATTCTTATTGTTGTGGTATTTTCACAGATGCTCTAGGGCTTTTACTTCCTCCTCTCTCTCCCCTCAACCAAATGTTCCACAGAGACTGATGGCAGGCATTTCTAGCACTGCGACAGAGCCTGGGTGAAGGCCAGAGGCACCTGCCTCAAAGGTGCCTCCCTGCCTCCTGCAAGCAAACAGCACAGCTCAGAGGCCGCCACTGAGGACTGGCGCTCTAGAGACCACTATCCTGAGGGACCACCTGCAGTATATGCTCCACATCCCTCCCCCAAGCCAGAGGCCCTTACTACATCCTAGACTGAGGACCTGGGATGGTGGGCCTGTTGGTGGAACTGAACTTTAAAAGAGCAACATGCTAATTCCATGCAAATGAATATCTATTTTGAATCAACAGCTTGGGCACTTTTCCTAGGAGGGCTGAGGCAGCAGGAATCCAAAGGGAGGACAGGAGGGGAGGGGTATCTCTGGGAGGTGTCAGAGAGCACACTGGGGCTCCCAGCAGAGCAGAGCTGCCTCCTGCCCACAGCTCCTGATGCTATTTGATCTGCTCATTAGCAAGTATGAAACGTGGAGAGTCCAAAAAGGAAAAAAAGAAAACAAAACAAAACAAAACTCAGCAATGAATAAACTAACAGATGGAGACTTAATTCAATTTGCATGCAATGCACCCTAGAACTAAGGACTTTGTTTGCCTAACAATGGAGACGGGGGAAGGGGAAGGTGTCCCTGCTGCAGGGGCTGATGGGGAGGATCCCAGATCCCCACCCCCTCATGACCCTNGATCCTGAATTCATCCTCTGATCCAGAGAGAAGGTTCTTGGGAGAAATGAAGCTGGTACTGCGGGGAGGTGAGGGTCTATGGGCAGCAGCAGCAGAGGGGGATGAGAAGCCCGGTGGGAGCTGAGGGACAAGGTCAGGGTGATCCTCCTCACACCCCCTACATACACACAGAATGACTCAGAAGGCAATGAAGCTGGGGAGCTGGTACTCAAATAGCAGTAGGCCTGACTCCAAAGCCTGCATCCTTTCCACTATATATCCTGCTTCTAGAGCCTGGACCCCAAACCTTGCTCTGCCACTGACTAACTGCTTTGGTGATCCATCAGTTGACTTTGAATCTCTGAGCATTCAGATTCCACAGTTGATAAATGCAAATACTAGCCAAACAGACTTTGCCACAGTTGCTGGTTAGCACACATCAAGCGCGAGTGTGGGAGCTTTGTGTGATCTCTGTCGTTCTGTCCACATTCTCCTGTTAGTGACTATCACTGTTAGGGTCCAGGGAGTCACTCACCTCCTCCCCTCTAGGGAGGTGACAGATAGGTTATGTGCACAAAGAACAATAACCAAATGGGAAGAGAAGTACCACTTTATTAAACAGCATGGCGGTGGCAAAAACCAATTGGAGACTGGCTGGAGCCAAATCCCCAAACCGAACCGAATCCCAGACAAAAATCCCACTTGCCCTGGCCTGCAGAGAGAGAAGAAAAGAGAGACACTGGGCTGGCCTCCAAGTGGACACATGTGAGCAGCCTTGGGGCACAGGGTGTAGGCCTGCCTCAGGTTCCTGGATGCAAAAAGGAACAGGGAGAACCCAGGTGGTTTAACCTTGTTCTAGAAGAATCCAGATGTATGTGGAGGAGGAAATACTTTTTTCTAGTACTCCTCTAGGTTCTGTGGTTGGCCTGAGATTTAAGCTGACATAAGACAGATTAATGGGAGAAAAGCATATACATTTTATTTAATATCTTTACTATTTATAGAAAAAAAATTTAATATTTCGTGAGAAAAGTGAAAACGCAAAGAAGTGGGTGGCACTCAGAGCTTATGTACCTTCTTAACAAAGAACCATCCATTTGTGGAGAAGTGACAAGACAAAGGAAAAGGAATTTAAGCTTCTAGGGGTCGTAAGCTGTGGGGTAGTGACTACAAGATCTGTGGGGACGCTAATGGGAGATAAAGATTACTTTGTAGGTCTGTTCGTGCAGATCCATTTCAGCATCAACTCCCAGTTTCTGGTGATAAGAATGTTCTTGTCTTCCTGGTGTAGGGAGCACTTTCTCATGGGAAATGTTGTGTCTTGCTTTTAGGTAGGAGGGAGGTCGGAGCTCTTTCTGCACCTGCTGTTTCTTAAGTGCCTTCAGTTCAACATAACCAGCATGCTAAAGCGGCGTGTTTCAGGCTGGCGCGTTCTCAACCCCGTCCTGTGCTTCTTCGGGGCTAAACAGAGAGTCCTCTCCCTCTGCACAAAAGAAGTGCAAAAGTACCTTGTTTTGAGCCCAGGATTTGCATTAATACTGTGTGTCAAGTGCCATGTTAGACGTGACCTAAAAACTTCCACGTAAGGTTTTTATTGAGGCTATGGTGGTTCTTCTAGCTTTTCTTTTTCTTGCTGTACTATAGAGGACAGGGAACAGGCATGAGCCCTTCTTGCTTCAGATTTGACCCTGATCCAGGGAGTTTGGCCCTGGGCCTCAATCGGTCCTGAGAGTCAGAAACCTCAATTCAGCCTCAACTAAGGCCCCGGTGCTATTGGAAATATCTGCAGGGAGAGCTCACAGTCTCCTTTGCCAGAAGTGTGGGGAATAAGAAGGACAAGGGAGGGCATGGGGAAGAAAGTCAAGCCTGGGGATTCAGGTCCACCTGCCAAACGTCCAATAAATCAGTGTTGCTCAAGTTGAAAGGCTGCCCTGTTGGACAACTTCCTTTGTCATTTCTTTTCAGTGGAAAGAAAATGAATATTGATTCTGTTCTTGGCTCTATGCTGAGCCCCTTCAAATAAGCATGATTGGGTTTTCCCAATTTAGTGGGTGACATTCAGGCATTTAGGGGCAATTACATCTTCTCAGAACTCAGCCTTTGAGCTGGAAGCTCGGTGAGGTGTGTTTGAGAGTAATCAGGGGTCACTGCAGGCCAGGAAAGAGGAGCTTCATGTCTCAGGTGGTGTCAGGCTCCTCTTTGGCATTCTGGAGGGGCAGGCTTTGAACCAGAGTCATCTTAAAAGTGGCTCAAAGGTACGCCAAGATGCTAAGGAATGATTCCAATAGATCCTTGGAAAAGATTAACCCTAATACCAAGTGTCAGGCTCCATGGTGGTAGGAACTGCTGGGTAGAACCTCTCACCTTCTTACTGAAAGAGTCCTACTGGAGAATGAAAGGGTATCTGTCGTCTGAAGCTGACTGCTACAGGCACAAAATTCCTCTTAACCTCGTGGACTATTATAAAAATGCAATTTGCATTTTGGGAATTTTGCATTTTCCTCACAATATTTATTTGAATATAAAAATAATGTTCTGGGGCACCTGGGTGGCTCAGTCGGTTAAGCATCTGCCTTTGGCTCAGGTCATGATCCCAGGGTCCTGATCGAGCCCCGCATCAGGCTCCCTGCTCGGCTGGGAGCCTGCTTCTCCCTCTCCTGCCTGCTGCTCCCCCTGCTTATGCTCTCTCCCTCTCTCTCTCTCTGTCAAATAAATAAATAAAATCTTTAAAAAATAAACAAACAAACAAATAAATAAAAATAATGTTCTGAATCAGGTGCCATCCAGTAAAGCTGGTAAGAGAGGAAAATGTATAATGCTTATGCTGAAGCTTAGAGGCCCCTATCCTGGGGTATGTTATTTGTGAGAAACATGGCAATATTCAGATGAATGGACTCCCTTATTCTAAGCTTTGTGGTCACTATTACAGCATAATTACTTCTGTCTGGGTCATCCTCTTCCTGGGGATGAAAAAGGAGCGTGTTTACTCACTTTACACCTCAAACCTCCCTGAATTCTAGAAATTTGTTCCCTTGGGTTTTCCTGAGACATTGCATCTGGTGCCCCACCTGCAAACAGGGATATCCCTCTCTCAATTCAGACATGGTCACATACACTGAGAGAGCTCTGAGATGGTGGGTTCACAGTGGATTTTGATAATACGGTCTCTTCTAAGCCAAGCTATGAATGCCACCCATGTAAACTGGGAAGCCAGTGGTTACGGAAAGGCATAAGAGGAAGCAGAGCATGGGGCTAATGAAAATTTACTATCTTTTGTTATCCAAACTGTCCTGCTTATGTATTTAAATGGACATTTATTAGGAGTTTTCATAGTTACAAGTATAAAAGGTAGGGGGAGAAATGAGTGGAAAGTAATTGAAAATGCTAATTTTTCTATCAGAAATTATATCTGGATATTCCCAGCCCTCCACAACCTACTGCCCGACCCCAACATCAATGCACACTTGAGGAGAGAGACAGAGACACCCACCTAGGGGGTCAGGATAAGAGTAAAGAGAGGTTAGCTTTTTTTTTTTTGTCCATGGTTACTAAAAATGCCCCAACTGTTTGTTCAAACTATGCTCTGGAACTCTGTTGGCAGTATGACGACTGGGTCTGTATCTTCTTCAGGATGTGCTGTCCAAAAAGAAGTGGGGTGCATGTGCCATTCTTGGGGTGGCTCAGAAGACTCTAAAAATCCAGGGAAGAAGATCCAAGCCCTTTGGGATGGGGAGGACAGGCTGTCTGCTGGGCAGCATATTCTCTGGGCCCACCTGCTTTGTCAAGTTGCCATCACTAGGAGTCATTTCAACTCTCCCTATCCACTCCAGCCTGCCTGGCCAGCTGGGCTGCAGTGCCTCTGTTCTGCTCCTGTGCAGATAGCATTTAATTTGTGTTGCAAGAGGCTGGGGAATCTGACATAATGAGGTATAGATCAGTTTGGCCTGCACTGCAGGGAGCCGCTGGTATAGGAAGGATTCTGATTGGAAGCAGGCTGGTCACCTGGACAGTAACTCTGCCCTAAAGCTCTGAAGCCAATTACAGATGCCGTGGAAGGCCTTCATCCTCCTCCTTAGGCACTGATGTGACATCTTTTCCAGGTATGATGGGCAGTGACAGGGTGAGAAGAATGCGGTATTTGGTCTTACAGGTCTGGCTATAACTCATGGAGAGGCAAGCGGTGGCCCTGTACCTCGCAGGGTGGTCGGAAGGAATGACTATACATATACCTGCAAGTTCTGCGGCTGTGTCCAGGTAGTTCCTGGGCAAGGAGCACAGGCTGGGGAGGAGTTAAGGAAAGGAGATCAATGTTCAGTTGTGTTTAATTCTTTCTCCATACACCTGTTTCCTCCAGAACCTGGTCTCATCACTGTGTCTGCAGGAAAGCTGATATTGTGTAGCTGCGGAGAGCATGGGCCCCTTCTCTTAGGATCCTCTGTGTCCCCCCCCTCCTCAGAGAGAATTAGGGATTCCTCCACCTCCAACATCCAGCACTTACTCCTATTTTGCTTTTATCACACTGGTTGCAATTAGTCATTTACTCATCTGTTCCCATGGAAAGACAACTCCGTAAGGGCAAAGCCTATGTCATACTAGAGTAACTGAAAATAGAAAATCAGTGAAGGTTTGGTAAATGAAGGAATATGAGGCTGAAAGAAGCAGGTCGTGCTAATCTCAGGACCTGATGTTTCATCTTCGGCTTCTGGGTACTTGATTCCCCCAACATTTTCATAGCTTTTCCTCCATAAGGAAGAGTATGAATCTGATAAGTCAGTACACGCTGAGGGACAGGAAACCCATTGGTATTTTCATAATGATTCTTATATGACTGTAGAGCTCTTCATTTTAAAATCATTTTCACATTCATGATTTCATTTGATTCCCATTAAGAGTTCAACCAAAAAGGAGAAAAAAAAGAAAAAGACAAAAGGAAGCTGAGATTCAGGGAAGGGTCAAGGGATTTGTCCAAGACCACATAGGTAAGTAGGGATGGAGCCAGAATTAGAAATCTGATCTTTTGGTTTCTGTCCAGATGCTCCTGAGGGGAATCTGTGTCATTTACCAAAAATATCTTTAAGAGGCTGTGGGGAACAACCCACCAGGTATGCAGGGACAGCCACTCTGCTCATTCATTTTTCATGAATATCTTCTGCATGACTCCCTGGGCCATGCACTGTCACAAGTGCTGAGAACATAGAGAGGAATAGGACACGGCCCTGGCTTCAGAGAGTTTAGGGTCCAGTAGGGGAGGCAGATACATAGGTTGGACTTGAAGGATCAGAGGCCTAAATGAGGTCTAACAACACTGCGGTAGGAGAGAGGGGAGAGAAAATTGGGCTACAGAATTTGCATATCCAAAAGTAGAAGAGTCTTGCGACGGTAGGGTCTACAGGGTGTACGTAGGAGGGCCAGTTGAAGGTACTGGACATGAATGTGGTGGCGTTGATGATGTCAAGAACTTCTGAAACTAAGACTTAGGACGGATAGTTGATACATATGTGAAACAAATGATGACAGAAGCTGAAGAGAAAAGGAAATTTTTGAGCCAGCTAATAACTTCTGTAACGAATGAGGGCTGTGAAAGGAAGGCAGAGGTTAATGGTGACAAAGATGAGTAAAAGAGTTAAAGGATGATGAACCCGATGACATAATGTTCAAAGAAAGAGGACTTTTTGCAAGAGGGTGAGAAAGGAGGGTTGGAAGGAAACTACTGGATTGAACTGGTATTACAAACTAAATATTTGTGTCCCCCCCAAATTCATATATTGAAACCCTAACCTCCAATCCATGAGGGCAAAATCCCCATAACGGGATTTGTGTCCTGATAAGAAGAGGAAGAGACACCAGAGCTCCCTTTTTCTGAGTGCACACTCAAAGGGAATGACATGGGAGCGCACAGCAAGAAGACGGCCACCTACAGCCAGGGAGGAGTCCTCACCAGATACGAAACCTGCTGGCACCTTGATCTTGGACTTCTGAGCCTCCAGAACTGTGAGAAATAAATGTCTGTTGTTTAAGTCTGTTGTTAAAGAAGCCCAAGCTGACAAAGACAATTGGTAAATCTAGTGTGTTATATTTATTCAGGATTGGCTAAGGAAAACACGGGTTTATTTCTCACGCACATTACCTATCCATCATTGGTTAGGAGGGGAGGAAGGAGCTCTGTTCCACTTGGGCATTAAGGAACACAAGTTGATAAATGTCCCTATGTCTTGAACTTGAACTGTGGAACATGCAATCCCCACAGTCACCATTACAAGGAAAGTGATGGCCAGAGAATTGTGCACCAATGTCTTACATCACCTCTACTCATAGTCTACTGGCCTAGCCCACTCACTGGCCCCACTTAGCGGCAGGCGGCTGGAGAGGTGGAGGAATAGGTAGTGTGGTAAATGTTCCTGCTATCCCTGTCTCAGACTCCACAACCTTGTTTCATTCATTTATTTGATAAATATGAGTGCTTGTTTGTGTCAAACAAAGTGCTAGGTGCTAAGGATACAATGATGATGAAGTGGTTGTGGCCTGAACTGCGGATTTCTTTGTTAAACGTTGATGCCTTCTTGTTCTTCTGGTTCTTGGCCCTGAGGACCTCATTGTCTCCTTCCTGGTTAGACTCTCAGCCATGACTTCTGTTGTGATCTCCTGTCTCCTATTCTAGACTCTGTTTCTTGAATAAAATCTCTGCTGGGCTACCTCACTACTCTGGGTAGAGTAAGTGTAATTCTGGTTCTATGCGCCATATCTTTTCCAGATTCCAGTTTCAGGGATGAGGGAATGAGTAGTTTGGGGTCATTAGGTTTCTATTGATGGTATATGGGACTTAGACTCCCCCCAGCCAGACATATCCCAGGATACTGACTGGGGTAGGAATTTTCCCATCTTGCTCAAATGTCTATTTTGGAGTGGTAGGTGGGATCTGGTGCGCTAGGAGTGGGATCAGGCTTGCTGACTCCAGGAGCATAATACTATTCCATAGGCCATAATTGAAAATCTATTAACTCTGGAAAGCAGTATTGCACTAAACCTCCCCAGCCCTGGCCATCCTGCCATAAGCACTCCCTCCCCGTTATTCCTATAAATCACCGGAGATAGGCTGGGAACCAATCGATGAGAAAAAATTATGCCACAGCATTAGATTTCATCATACACAACTTGAACTATTACTTTTCTGTCCTGTGGTACGAGGAATCATGAGAATTAATAGTCTTCCTCTTCTCCAACGATGGGTTTATGACGCAGTGCTACCTACACTCTATTTCTTCCTTAAAACCATCAATTAATTTTGGCTACTTACAACTACTCAGTCACTTCCTGAAATTAGCATCTCCCCCCCACCCCCACCATAGAGTCTTAATGGGAGTTTTAAATAATGATATGCTTTCCCAGTTTTGGCTTCCTTTCTAATGCCTGATTCAGAGCTAGTTTCAGCCTTACCAGACTCCTCCCTCTGCTCTTTCCCTAGGCTTGCGCACATATTTTTAGGGAAGTATCTGGTACTCAATCCTAATCTACCTCTTCTCTGTAGATACTCAGGGTAAACAAGCCTAAGGTCAAGGTGATCTCCCTGTTGCCCTCCTTTTCTCATTCCAGCATCCCATTTCCCTTGTTGTGGGGGAAGTCCTCTGTGAATTCTAACTCCTTTGATAACAAAACGGAGAGCGAAGTCCTTTGATCAAATAGCCCTGGTGATAGCCCTCTGGGCAAATCCCAGTACCTGAGTGACTCCAGTGTACATAGGTCAGCTGGGAAGATAGGATAGTGGAAGTCTAGGTGGAGATGGTGCTGGAATAATATGCAGTCAGGGCCTTAGTGTCTGAGCCAATCGGCACACATTTGTCAAAATATCTTCTGTTTGCAAAACATTGTGCTAGATCTTATTTTAAACTTTTACCCTATTTGTATATGAAACCCAGATTTTCCCTGGGAGGGAATCAAGAAATTTTACACAAGGTCCATAAATGCTTTCCCTTAGTCATCCTCAGTTTAGTTTTTAACGGGTTCAGAGGGTTCACATCCTTTGGAAACATTCATTCATTTGTTCATCCATTCACTAATTATTATTAATGTGTACATAAAGCAGTGTTGGGATGAGTTGGCGTATACAAACATTACAAAAATATAGCCCCCAGAACTTAGGTATTTGCAATCCTGTATGAAAGGCAACATTCTTGGGCAGATATCTCACAATTCAAGGCAGTATGAGATAAATGCTTTCCTTCTAATGGAAAAGAAGTCTTTATTGGTGAACGAGGCAAGAAGAGAAAACTCCTGGAGTTGGTCTGGTAACTGTGGACTTGTATACAAACCAGAACCCTATCACTACCTTCCAATCCTACTGAAGATGGGGTTTGAACCACCAGGCATATTAGTACAAGTCCAAGTGACTCAACAGCTGAAAGAGTGACCAGGGGCTCCTAACAATTGCCACCTTCTGAGATTTTCTACCTCACACACCATCCAGGGCTACAGGGGAGCTGCCACATTATAATGAGTCCCTGACCCCAAACAGAACTAATAAGTCAAGATGAAACCAAGCTGATCCTGTGTGTCTCCTTCCCCAGGACTTTTGGTCTTGGGCCTGAGAGAATGGAAAGTCTATTTGTGTGTAAGTAGAGCTGGACTATAAGATGTGTATTTTGGGAGCTCCTAGCAGCCATGTGTTCCATGACTAGACCAGAGAAGTGAGGGATTTAAGTCAGTTTGCAGAGAGAGGGAAGGGCTGAAGCAGAGACCAGGAAAGATGTAGTGATATGAGAGGTAGAGAGATTCCTAGAGGAATTTGAGCCCTTGGTTATAGTAAGTCCTAAACCCCAGTTGAATTCAAGCCTTTGGGTTCCATGAGACACCCCAATGTCTTGCAATAAGGCCCCCATTTTTCTTCAACCAGCCTGAGTTGGGTTGAGCATCTGTCACTTGTGTCACAGAATGTTAAACTGATTGAAGCATGCTAGACTGAATGCAGAATTTACAAAAGAATTATCTGGAAATCCATTATCACAACTCTCAAAATCCCTCACCGACAATACGGGAATCCTATATTGTCAAATTGTTGGAAATCAAGAGAGGGTTTTAAAAGAGAATGCCTCTGACGTGATCCCTGTTTGGAGCTTCCCTTCCCCATTAAAGGAAAGGGTGGAATATTTTCCTGCACCTCGTCACAAGAAAGCATCACTCGGAGAGCTTCATATTTTCCCCTGCAGTTAGAAGGGCCCAGGAGGCTGGTATCTGACTCCTGCCCATGAAACTTCAAAGACAACATGGCCTGAAAGCCAGCTAGGGTGGCTGAGAAGCTAAGGAGGATTGCTGCTGTATTAGGACTGGGGTTTGTCAGGACAACAGAGGCAATAGTGTTTTCTATGGCCCCTTTGCCCCTCTAGACCCTGACGGGGGAGAGAACTGGCCCAAATCCATGTTAAGCCTTGCCCAAGGGGGTGTAGTGGAAATCCAACAGGGAGAGTATGTGTGGAGTGGGCCATCTGAAAACCAGGGCCTGGGTAGGAGTGGCCAGTGGGAAGGCAACACAGAGCCTGAGTCATGGCAAATGCTTTCTGTTGTTCCCAGTGGGGCCTCTGACAAGCCATGAGAGCACCCATGGAAGGGAAGGAGGCTTCAGACATCTTCTAGACCCAGAGCTCTTGAAGCCATTTTACCACGGTACCTGTCAGAAAAGTTCCCTGCTCTTCTTACCTCCCCTTCCTCCCGTCGCTCCAACACCAGAGGGGTCAAAAGCAGTTGAGCAGAGGGGAGGTCTTTGAGAAAGAAAAAAGAAGCTCATGGCACCCCTTCCTCTCCACCCCTTACTCTGTGGCAGGAGCCCACTGATGTTGAGGTGGGAGTGGGTGAAGGGTTATTCTGACAGACAAGGTCACATATTCACTGGTTTCTCTTCACTCTTCTTCCTTCCCTGAAGTTAGGTGGAACAACATGATTAGTTCTGGGGAAGGAAATGTGGTTGGAAGTGACGTGTGTCATACCTCACTGAGCACAGAAAAGCCCCTGTATGATTCTCTAGGTTCTCTCTTTCCCTGTGGAACACGAAACCACAAGACAAAGTGACAGAGTCCCCACATGGAGGACAGCTGTGGAGGAGAGTCTCCTGACCTCCAGTGGACTCTGAACGAGTGAGAAGTAAAACTTATGCATGAGTTACTGAACTTCTATGGTTGTTCGTTAGCACAGCAGAAACCTATAATATCCTGATTAATATATCTTTGTATATAAAGACTGACGTGTTGAATATTCTATTGAACTGGACACCTTACATTATTGAATCTAGATGCTATGTTAGTGATGTAAAGTGATTTATAGTCTCTCAGATTGAGCAGAAAAGTCAGAGATTTTACCCAGTGTCAAGGAAAAGGACTAGCCATAGAGCCAGTTCAAAGGGATAGTGGCAAACAAACACAAATTTGCCTTTTGAATATATCTCATGGGTCCTGTTTATTCAACACAGTGGTTACACTTGCAATGGGAATAATAACCCCCACCTCATAGAGTTGCTGTAAATTGAAAACAACTTGGTTTATGTTAGGTGCTTAATAAAAGTCAGTTTCTTTCTAGGGGAAAGAGTGGGAAAATGTGAAAATGTAGGTAGGAAATGTAGAACAGGGAATGTAGGATGTGGATGAAAATTTTCACCAGCTGTATTCTTCTGCCCAAGGCAGCACATCCCTCAAAGTCTGATCCCTTCTAGAGAGAGAGAAAGAAAAGAAAAGAAAAGAAAAGAAAAGAAAAGAAAAGAAAAGAAAAGAAAAGAAAGAAAAAAAAAGAAAAGAAAAGAAAAGAAAAGAAAAGAAAGAGAGAGAGAGAGGAAGGAAGGAAGGAAGGAAGGAAGGAAGGAAGGAAGGAAGAAGGAAGGAAGAAGGAAGGAAAGAAAGAAAGGGAGAGAGAGAGAAAGGAAGGAAAGAAAGAAAGGGAGAGAGAGAGGAAGGAAGGAAGAGAGAGGGAAAGACAGAGAGAAAGAAAGAAAGAAAGAAAGAAAGAAAGAAAGAAAGAAAGAGAAAGAAAGAAGTCTGAAGTTTAGAAAAAAAAGGCTTTCTGGAAGATTCCAAGTAGGAAGAGATCCATGGAAACAAAAACACTATCAGCTAGGTGATCTTAGGCCAGATAGTCAACCTCTCCAGCCTCAGTTGTTCCACCTAGACTAGATAAATCATCAAGTCCTCTGCAGCTCTAACATCAATTCAAGGACAAGACTATTTCTGGGGGCCTGAGGGGAGGCATGGTCTAGCACACGCTATGTATCCTGAGGTGCATGGAGTCAACCCATTTGGGAGGGGATGCTGGACTGGGGAGATCTATGGCTTCAGCCTCTGCCCATCCAGGCCCATAACTTCCTTAATCCTCAAGCCCAAACTATTTTCCACCAGGAAAGTGCATTTCCCTGTAGCTGGCTCAGCACAACCCACCAATCTCCCCAGGCTTGGCCATAAAGTGGGCTCAGGCTCCATGCTGTGTGTGCGAATATAACACAAATATTTATCCTGCCCATAAAACAGCGTGACAAGCTGTCCACTGTCGCTGGGCCCCTGTAGTCTCGTAAGATGAAGACTGGCTACTGCAGGCATCTCTGGACCCTGGGGGCTCCGTCCTGGGGTAGCCATGTCCAAATTGGACCCAGCAAGTGGAGTAGTAGTTGCTACAACTGCAAAGGGCAGGTTCTATTTCAGGCCTGTGGTGTGTGTATGTCTTACCGACTCCTTTTCAAAGCCAAATCAATATCAGGCCAACCAAGAGATTTCCAGGGATATAAGCCACGGGGCTGGGTGGGAGCAGAGAGGCCTCTGCTGTGTGATCAGCAGAGCTGAGCCCTCTGGGAGGCCAGATCTTGGCCAATGTTAGTGCTTGCCACTCTGGGGATAGGACCAGAAATGTTAGACTGTTCACCCGTTTTGATCATAGCCTCCCTGTAATAGGGATTCCATTGACAGCTTTGGCTTGCCAGGGCTGGGTGGGCTGGAGGAGGCTTGATGGATGTGAGTGGTGTGGAGAAGGGAGAAGAGGCTTCTTGGCACTCACACCTTAGAGATGAATCTGCCCAGGAGTGTGGGAAGGGACCTGTCCCCTTTCCTCAAGAGGGGGCCTTGCCAGGACAGGATTTTCTACATGCTTCTATTGACACCCTTCCAGAAGGACCTCTGCCCAGCAGAATGATAGAGGGGGAGTTTTTACTGGGACCAGCCTTATGTAGGTGAAATGGGCTCTAGTCATCTTGGCTGATTTCAGGGACCTCCCACCAGGCAAAAAGACCTATGTAGCTATTCTCCTGAGCTGCCTAAAGCCCCACCGCTAGAGACTCATTCTTTTGGGCCTCTGTATAAATCCAGAGTCCCAAGGCAGTGGCCGCACTTTACTCATTGTGTATGATTTATAAGAACATTTTCTCTGTCATTTCTACTTTGTGAGCACTCATCACAGGCCATGTCTTGAGAGCCAGGCTCTGTGGGTGGTGAGGGTGGAGCGGTGAGAGAATCATTGGAGAAGAAGGAAGAGAGCCCACCTGGGCCCTGGGTGCCAGCAGGGTCAGGAAGTGCTACTACAGAGGGCCTCAGAGAAGGGAGGCTGGCATCACTCACTGCTCTGAGTGGCCTGAGCAGGGAGATGAGGGGACTCAGGTGGCACTGTGAGCTGTCAGCTATTTAGCTAATTCCAGACCCCTGAGTGGTGTTCATCTCATGGGGATTTGGGATTCAGACTTGGAAGCCTCCAGAGACAGGACCCTGTGGGGGAGGATGGAGGGTATGGAGGGGACTGGAGAGGGGTTTGGACTCTGTTCTTGTTCTAGACCCCTATGTTGCGCCCTCTTTCTCCCAGTAACCCTATCCAAGGGTTCTGGCAATTGACTAGGGAGTTATATGGTAGGTGACTTGTTTCTCTGCTCCCCAGTTCGTCCCTCTGCCACCAAAGCAAGCCTCCCAGGCCTCATGCTGCTGTGACTGACCAGAGCCCCTCTTCTCAGAGGAAACAAGGTCAGGGACCCTTCCCAGACAATGCCCCCTCGCAGGGCAGATTCTACCAGAGTCGATTTGTTATTAATGATGTTCTAAAAGCAGCAAGTTTGTGGCCAGGGGAAATCAATTGGCCAGAAATGTGACAAAAGAGGAAATACTCTCCAGCATATGAATGTTTGAATTATTGATGTCTTCAGTTTGAGGCTTTCAGACATCAGCGCTTGGCCGATAAACAGCAAAGTACACTTTCTTCCTACACTCCCCACTCTGCTTGCCCTGTCCGCTTGGGACCCATGCAAGGCTTGGCCTGAAAACAAGCGAGAGCCGAGGACCCAGGCTAGGGAGGTGCCTGGACTAGGGGCAGGAGGAGCTAGGGGGTCTTGAGTTCTCTGAGGTCCCTACCCTGGGCCTGATGGGAGCACCCTGTTAAGTGGGGCTCCACACCTCTTTGGACCTGGAGCCCCCTCTGATTTCGGCTTCTGCTGCTCTGCGAGGCCAGGGCCACCTGCAGAGTCTGTTTTCTTCTTCCTGTTTTGATGGGCTTGAACTTTCAGTATCACCTGATTTTCACATGGGGGAAGGAAGAAAAAAAATCCTCAGCTACAAGCAAAGCGCAAATCTTGTTTCTTTTATTCTAGAAACCATTATCTTCTCAATTCAAACCGTAAGATTCAGAGCTACAGGAGCTACAGGATGCTAGTAGTTACTGAAGGAATTCAGTTGTGACGTCTGCTGTGGTCTCAAAATCGTTTGTTCATTGGGTTCCAAAAACAAGGCCTCTGGGGGTTTCCACCCTCTGCTCCCTTCTCTTGCTTTTCAAGTCTCTGACCAGCTATTGCTGTCGCTCATAGCTCTGTAAATAATCTCATTGCCACATAAATGCTGACTCCCTCTAAGAGGATCTGGTAAATCCTGATTATGAATTCGTGTCCGTACTTCCAACCAGCTTGCTCACCCCCCTGCCTTGTCCCTGCTGGGTGGAAACGCACACAGGGAGCTCAAGTATAGCAAATGAATGGTTACATTTCCTGTCCACAGGACAGGATTTCACTTGGAAATACTGCAGTCCCCACCTTGGCCAGCACCTCAGGTCTATGTCCCATTTCAGGACACTTCAAGGGAGCAGAAGCAGCAGCTGTTGGGCAGATGAAAGGCTGCTTGCTGTCGGCACCTTTCTTCAGGAACCTAGCCCCCCTCCCTGCCAGGTCACTGCTCTGAGCCAGTGCCAGGCCCTGACTTGCAGTGGATGAATGTTAACCATCTCCTAAGCAGCAAACTCCAAAGGCTTCTGATTCTCTGAGCATCTGCTAGAATGAGTGAATTCCTTGTTTAGGCTCAGTGCTCATTGCTTTAGGATATCCTGCTTCACCTTCCATGAACAGTGATCGCAGCAAGGCTGGGCCAGGAGCCCTGAGGGAAAGACCCACAGAGAGATGACCCAATAGGCAGGAACCCTGCAGATGCTGCAGGGAAATGGCTAGGGAGGAGTTGGCAGGTGAAGACGGGACAGTCCCTGAGTAGTTTCCCTGCAGTGAAGGTCTTAGCAAGCCCAGGTATAAAAGTAAACCAAGGTGGGGCTAGAGAAGCCAGGTCTCATGGCTAGGCTCCAGTAGACTTCCCCAGTCTCTGCACTGCTACTCTCCTTGCCCGACAACTCTGGCTGCTTCTCTAGGCCTGCTGAGAATGGTAGGACTCTCTCTTTGCCACCTTGGGCTTCTTTCACTGAAGCAAGGAGCAAGGAGATCCATAAGTACTAGCTTCCTCAGGACTTGGGTCTACACAGTCCAGCTCTGAGCTAACACTTGTGTCTTTCTCAGCTCTGGCTTGCCTCAGTTTCACCACAGGGTTAAAGTAAATGCAGAGAGAGAGCAAGATCAACAAAAGGAAGAGTTTAAATAACTCCAGGCAGGAGTGCTGTTGACTGCACAAAGCCATGTTTCCACCAGCCATGACCTAAGCCAGTAAGGTATCCCACCTGCACCACGGTCTGCTGGCCCCTTGCTCCTCCTCTGACCCCTCTCCCCCCAGACCGTGCTGGTCCCCTTATCCCAGAACCAACCACAGCCCCACATCACTGGCCACTCTGGCGATTTCCTGCGAGGGAAGCTGCCGCATTGCTGGTCTCAGACCCCCCTAGGATGCTTGAGACGCTGTAAACAATACTGCAATTTGCCTGTAAACTGCCAAAGTGGCAGCTTCCCTGACACCTGCCATCGCCATCACGCTTCTCACTGCAGCAGCAATAGCGAAAAGTACACAGGCTCTCATCAACCCTGCAAAGGTCCCACGTGCTCTGCCTGGATGAGTACACTTCCTTAATTGTGGGCGCTTACCCCCCCCACCCCAAGATCCTGCCTGATGAGTCTGCTTCAGTGACAGATTCTGGCGGGTCGGACAGGCTAGTGTACAATCCACTCTCCATGGAAGAAAGAGGATGATGAGGCTCCAGCAGGGTGGTATAGAGGCGAGGCAATGTTAGCTTCTTCAGAGCAAGCAGGGTGTCGTGCAGCCCACTGCCACTAGAGCTGACCCCCACCCTGCTGTTCTGCCTGCTTATACAATGTGATTTGGGGCGAGGTTCTTAGCATCTCTGAAATCCGTTTTTCTCACTGTAAAACGGGAATAATAAACCCTGCCTCATATACTTGTGAAGATTAAAGATAATGTGTCCAGGACATAATGGATTTTCAATAAATGTTAATTTACCTTTCCATCCTTCCCCATGCAATGTGGTGATTCTAAGTGGGGTAACAATACTCAATCAATATTCTTTCCTCCAATCAGAAGACTTTTACATGCACTAGGTCTTTAAACAATCATTAGAAGTCAACTCACCAGCCATCCGCTAGTGTTTGCCGACTGTTCTATTTCTTGCAGGTGGCTTTTGAGCCTCTGCTTGAACACCTCTAGGGACAGTGATCTCATTAGCTCCCAAGATAGCCCATTATTTTTAGATAGAGTTGCCTGTTTGAAAGTTCTTTCAATCAAGCTGAACTCCTCTTACCTGTAACTTTTACCTGTTGGTGTCAATTTCCCCACCCTGGAAGCACCTGGGCTGATTCTGATCCCTCCCCTGCTTGGCATGGTGGGCATCATAGAGAATGCATGTACCTTACCCATGAGAAGTTCACGGGTCAAGATGGCAGAAGGAAAAGTCAGGGATGTGCTGGCTGCTGTGTGCACTTTCTGTGTATGCCAAGTATGTATTCGGGACCCTCAGTGGAGCTCAGTTTCCAGCCTCCCCATCATAAGTCTCTCTTAGACTGGAGAAGAGGCCAGTGGCCCACCTGTGCTGAGCCCATGAGGCTCGTGTAGGTATACAGGTGACCCAGATGGCCTGGCCTCTGGAGGAGCGTCTGCATTAGATGGTGCTTAACCTCCTTCCTGGGGGACCGATGGCCCCAGGGACCTTGGCCACAGGATGGTCCTGCAGCAACAGCCTGGCAGGCCCTTCCTCTTCCGTGTTAGTCGGGCTCCCTGCTGTCCCTGCCAACATGGCCAGCCGGCAGCTCTCAGAATTATTTTACGGAAGTGAATTTATTTTGAGCTGCAACCAGGCCTGTGCTCGGTTATGCCAGCCAAATGCTTGGCAGCAGGGGCCACTCTGCTGTGGGCAGCTGCTTGTTTTGAATCCCCCAGAAAGAAGAGTGCTGGGGGGGAGGCTTGGGGTTAGTCAGGGTCATGTCTGAGCCCCAGGAGCCTGGGTTCTTCCTGGGAGTGAGGCAGAGCCATGGGAGGAAAATGGGAGGAGAGTTTCACTGTAACGGGGAATATCATCAAGGAGTGAGATAGTGGGTCTTGCAAAGAGGCAAGAGGGGGTTGGCAGGGTCTGGGTTAAGATGCGGCATCCATGCACCAATGTCCAGTTTCCAGCCAGCCCAGCCCTAATGCAGAAGGCAGTGTGGCCCGCTTGAGGGAGGTGGGACAGTGGTCCCCGTGACCCTGCAATGTGGCCAGCTCTAAAGAAGAACACCCACGACCATCGAGAAGCTGTTGTGGCTCAGGGGTGGGCTCCCAGGACTCTGGCAACTTTGCAATCCTGCAGCAGGTCTCTGCACCTCCCGTATTGCTCCCCCAGCCCCTACCCCATCCCAGGCAGCTGGCAGCCAGCCCCATGGAATCGGTCTGTTTAATGCAGTGTTACTCCTGGAACCAATCTCTGCTAGGGAGCATTTGCCAGCCTCCTGTGTGCAGGGGCAGGCACCTTCATGGGCAAGAAATGTCGCTTCTTTTCTGCTTCCTGTGTCCCACTCCTTTTCTATTTTGGGGAATTTGTGTCTCCAGGGGGGCATCTCTTCCTTCTCTCTGAGGTGAGAGTCACTTTCTATACTAGGCTTGCATCTCAGGGCCTTTTGCCCAGAAGCCCCCTAAGAAGCATCTTGTTCTCGCTTTCTTCCCAGGAACAGAGCTGTGATTTGAGGAATCAAAACCCCTCTTGTCACAAATATAATTCCTTAGGCCCCACAGACACAGGTGCTGAGTTTCTTTAGTCCCAGTAATGTTGTTGTTAAGAATGATTTTTCTTCAGAAAAACCCTGTAAAAATGCAAATGTTACCAGAGAGGGTAACACATTAACTTATTATCATCTATTATCACGTTAGTGCCATTTATCAACTTCCCGGCTGTGAGGAGGGCCTGGGGAGGAAGAGGTGAATGCGCCACAGGTTTGGTCTGGAACAAGGAAGGGGCCGGGAAGGACAGGGAGGCAGGGGCCCTGAGATGATGAGGCCCTGACATGGAGAATCCAGGGAGGGAGACTGCAGCTACCAGACAGGCGAGAGGCAGGGAAGCCCAGCATGGCCTGTCATGGTGCCAGCACAGAGCTCCAGTGTCACCTCATTTTCAGGAAGGAACATCTTTGTTTTATTTTTATTTATTTTTATTTTATATATTTACATTTTATTAGTTAACATATAGTGCAATATCAACTTCTGGGGTAGAATTCAGTGAGTCATCACTTACATAGGACACCCCATACTCATCTCAACAAGCACCCTCCTTAATCCCTATCACCCATCTAGCCCATCCCCCACCCATATGGAAGGAGCATTTTAGGATAGCGTCCCTTCTCAATTATAAATGGAAAGGAAAGAGCTCTGTAGATTATTTGGAATTCATTACATTTTGTTTTGCCATATATCATCCTAACCGTTTGCTACTTAAACTAATATTAATATAAATATTAATCTCTATTCCCTCAAGACACACTGACTGAAGAAGAGACACACACTACTGGCAGGGAAAGTCAGGCTGAGATTAAAACCCAGCTACAGGTGGTCTCGACAAGGGTAACACATAGATAACACACACATAACAACATTTGCAGCCATAGGTAATTTTTCTACCAGTCTCCAATGGGGACTACAGCAAGTTCTCTATCTTCTTATTTCTAACAGCCGTACTAAACAGGTATTTTGTGTTTGTTTTGCAAAGAAAAGAAATGATTGTGCTTTACAACCATAATGTCGTCCTAAGGAAAGTTTGGTCCTGTACACCCAAGGCCTGCAGCAGACGGTGTTGGTATGGAGATGGGGAGGAGGAGACGGGGCGGGGGGTTGTGACCAGCAGGATGGTCACAGACAGAACTAATTCAGAAGCAACATTGCTTTGAGTCTGAAGTGACCAAGAGAACATCAGATGCCTGAGAACTTAAGGAAATCTTGGGCAAAGTTTGACTTCCATGGAGTGAGGAGGTGATGGGCCCAAACCAGCTCTACGGCTATAAGTGCAGGTCCAAGGAGGGCCCTGCAAGCATAGTGTAGCAGGATAATACTTGGCGATATTGGCCAATGTGTTTTTCCCAAGCATTTCTTGAACCTCATGCTTCCCCTTGTGGGAGAAGGCAAGCAAGGCACTGAGGGAGTAATGATAAATCCAGAGAACAATTCTTGTATTTTGTGTTTCGAAAATCGAGCCCTCAAAGCAGGACAGAGAGAAACCAGGACAAAATCAGAAGGTGTGGAGCAATATGCAGTCCGTCAGAGTCCATGAAGCCCCACCCCTGAATCAAGATGCATCCAGACAGGCTAGAAGAAAGGAGGAGAGCTGGGAAACCAGGAGAAGTAGTTCCTGGTGGGCACCCCAAGGAAGGAGCGTGTACCCTGCCCCACACTCCAAGCTGAGCCCAGCGATGGGGTTGTGCAATAGTAGAACTTCCAGATAAATGTGAGGATCCAAGGAGAGAGTAATTTGTGTCCCCTTTCCCAGTGAGAGGGAAGTATTAAATTCTTGATTTCCGGAGTACCTAGCCTGTCATGGGAGCAGAATAATCTTCTGTGAAGTATCCGGGTGTTTGGAGAGGCCGCCTCCCTGTGTCCCCACGAAGCAGAATGTCTGGTGTGCAGCTAAGAGCTGTGGGCATATGGCTCAGCGAAGCCAGGGTGCCTGGAGAGCTTGTGTGGCTGGGAAGAAGACCAAGCCGTGACCAGCATGGCCTGAAGGCTATAACCCGGACAGGACAAGGACGTGTGTGGGTGACTGCCAGAGGGTCTAGAGGACTCTGAGAATGGAATCATTACTCTTGTCCCCTCTCCATGCAAGGGCACCAGCTAATCCCTCCCCAGATTGGAGGCAGCCTCCCATAAACTGAAAAATGGGAGCCCTGGAATTAACTGGGGCTGACTTCCTGACCCAGAATGGGAGCTCAAAATCAAAAATCATCTCAGTTGTAGATAAAGTAGTTAGGTTTCTTGTAGGATGGATTCTATGGACTGAGATTGTTATCCACAACACTTTGCTTGGAGAGTTTCGGGTCTTGGCCAGGCTGTAGGATGTCAGCAAAGGCTCAGGGATAGCTTTAGTGGTGGTAGGGGTGTCAAAGGGGAGATGATCTTCCCTGGTTCCACTTTCCCAAAGGGGAGGGAGGCAGAGTGAGGGCAGGTAGCCTCTTCCTGAAGTTCACATCACAGCAATGCGCTCAGACTCCAGAGAAGTGAGGTACCACTCTCCTCTCTCACAGAAACTTCATTTCAACTCCAGAGTCACGCTAACTCAGCTGAAAGGATGAAACTGATCTGCACCCCATGCTGGATTCTGGTACCCACACAGCGAGTGCCTGACCGCCCCCAGCTGGCTGGAGGGGGATTGACTCATCAGCAGTGAAAATGGCCAAACAAAAACAGAGCCACCCAAATGTCAGCAGAGGGAAAAACTGTCAATGAATGAGCCCAGAATGGCCCTGCGACAGACACTCCAAGGTTGAGGTGTAAAATCCAGCTCACCCCTCCCTTGGCAGGCAGTGGAGTCAGCCTCCCACCCATTGGCGGTGGTTGAGGGGACATGGGGACTTCTGAGTCTCCTCAGGTTCACAGCATGGGTCATTGCTTTGGCAGGTGGCCCACCCTTCTCCACCCCCTCTTCTTGAGTCTGTAGAAAAGGCTTTTCTCTGGGCTCAAAGGAGGTAGGATTCCCTGCCTTTTACTACCTGCTTCTTGCCTCACTGAATTCTTTTTGTACCTTTTCCCTTTGGGGATTGGGTGCCATTTATCCAGCAAGAATGAACCAGTTTACAGGCTTGCACTCCTTCCCTTGGCTTCTTGTTTTCCTTTGTCTGCCCTTGAGTTTCCTGGGCTTGGCTATCTCAGCTCAAGGCTGGAGCAAGATTTTTACAAGGTGCTTCTTAGGCTGACTTCTAGGATTTAAGATGACAGGGATGGGGTTTTTTAGCATCTGCACCCAACTAGAAAAATCATCTCAGCCTCCCAATTCAGGGGGTGGGGGTGGAGAAGTAGTTAGCCCAAGTGTGGCACAGACTGAAAGGAATACCCCCGCCGCCCCCCCCCCCCCGNCCCCGGAGTTCCCAGCCCCCAGAGGTCAGCCATTAATCACCTTCTGGAAGTCTGTTGCAGGGTTTGTAATGGAAATGACTCTGTTGTCATGGTAACTGGAGCTGGCCTGGCCAGGGGCTGCTCTAGGCCTGCCTGGCTCCTCTGGGTTTCAGGTTTATTTACAAGCTGCAAGCTTTAGCCAGGAAGATTTTAAGAGCCACTCCTTGTGATCAAGGTCCTAAGGGAAAGGCTAGGAGTTACCTAGGCCCAACCTAGTCCTTATTCAACAGTATGGTTCCAAATCTGGCTGACCCACTGGGGGAAGATGAAACCTTTCTCCATGCTACTAACATCCTGTCCATCGACCCATCGACTGGATGTGCCTACAGATGGGCAGGGTTATACATATGACCAAACTAGGCTTTGGAGCTGACACATCTAAGTTTGATATAGACTCTGCCACTTACTAGCCAGCTACTTCCTGGTCTTCAGCGTCTATCCCTCGAAGCAGGGGTGATAATACCTCATCCACAGTGCAATTGTTAGGCTCCAATAAAATAATTACGTGAGGCAGGAGTGGCAGACTTTTCCGATAACGGGGCCAGACGGTAAACACCTTTGGTTTTGCAGGCCATATGGTCTTTGTAGCAGCTATTCCACTCTACCCTTCTAGCAAGAAAGAAGCCAACGGGAACTACAGGGTGTGGCAGTGTTCCAGCAAAATTTCACCATGTGTGGCCTCCTGGTGGCCCCTACTGGGTAGCCTGAGATGAGCCCAAGTTCTGGGCCAGTGCTGTATCAGAATGAATGATCTGCATCCTGGCCACAGGGACAAGGGACTCCAGAGTGTGACCTCACTGTGGTGACATCGTCAGGCTGGCATCAGGGGCAGGCTGCTGCAGGCCACGGGCAGGCATCTCTGGGGTGGTGTGCAAAAGGCCCGTGGCCTGTGTTCTGAGCTGTGAACTATCTTAACTCAGGCCTTTCTCAGTGAGGTTTCAGAGAATGAGGGAAGGATCTGGGGATACCTAATTCACTCAGAACACTGCTTTATGCCGGCTCCAGGCAGTATGGTTTTCCTAGGACGCCCCTCCCCCCAGTGAAGGGAATTAGAGTTTTGCATTCTGTGTTTACTGGTTCTACACCACGAGTGGGTAGGGATCCCATGCACAAAACTTGTTCTGCCTGAAGGGCTCTCAGCTTTGCTCAGGGGTGAGCAGGCCTCAGCAATCAGCCCCCTTCCTCTGGGAGCTGAGGCGAGGTTCTTGCAGCCAGGAGACTAGCTGTCCTTTCAGAGTGGTGGTTTACAGCAGCTCTCCTGGGGAACTGACCTGCTTTCACGACTCAGGCCAACGACCTTTCAGGCTGGAGGCTGACTGGGGTCAGGCCTGCATTGACCCTGGTGTTGGGGAGATCATGAGGGAGGCCAAGCTTAGCTTTGCTCTGGGTGAGCCTCAGTATGGACGTATGAAGGGCTTTCCTCCTCAGGCCTCAGTTTACCTCTCTGTGAAACTGGTTCACCCCCTTTTCCTGGTGAGCCCTCTGCCAGGCCAAGTGGGTAGGGAGACCATGCAGGACTCCAAAGCAATTCTATGTGTCTGTGAAGCTGAGGACTCTCATATCTCCCCACGAGCTCCTCCAACAGAGCCAGCAGCTGTTCCTTCACTCTCACCCCTGTGGTGTCACTGAAGGAGGGGTGTTTCCAGTTCTCACTGACAGCTTTCTTGGCCATGGGAGGCCTTATTCAGCTCCTTAATACCAACCCCTTCCTCGCCTATGGTGCTTCAGTTTACAGAGCAACTTTAGAGCCGTCTTCAGACTTTATCTGCACACAGCTGGTGCAGCCCCGAGTTAGAGATGAGGAAACCTTCTTAGGTTCGATGGTGGCAGGTTCACGCCACCAGTAGGAGCTAGACAGGGCTGGCCTCATCAATCTCAGCCTGTGCCTTGGCAGAACTGCTCCAGAAACCTGCTCCCCTTACAAAGGTGATTGTTGTGGTTTACATCTAGCTTTTCACTAAGAAAAGCATTGAGGAATAGTGTGTTTTGGGGGCTGGGGAGGTGGGAATTAATTTAAAAAAAAAAAGATGAAGAGGGTTTTTATTCTGGAAAGCTGCAGTCTGTCACCATCGCTAGCTCAAAACAAATTTCATTTTCAAATGTGACTTTTCCCCCTCAAGCATCTTCCACAAACTCAAGCCAGACGGGTTTGAGGGAGAGTGTGAGATATTTTTTACCATAGGCTGGGGTTCTCCCTATTCATTGTTGGAAGGGGAAAAATAAGTTGAAAATCCTGAGGAATTTTCTCTGGTTGTGAATTTACACCCAGCTGTCTCCATGCATCCACACCTACCAGCAAGCCGGCTGTTCCACTGTGGGGCCCTAAGGTCAAACTATTTTCCCATTTGGCTGGCGTGCTTCACCCACCACCTCTGAATGAAAGTTGCAGCGATAACCTAACAGTGCTCTGGGTCCTTGATGCCCTAGGGGCCTCCCAGTCTTTGGAAGCCTGGACACAAGCCTCTCTATCCAGGTGTGCATAAAGGGAGCCATGGCCCCATGGTCATAGCTTCTACAGAAGACTGTTCTCTGAGCTCCTGCACCAGAGATGCTTTGACCCTTGGCCACTCTGTCTCCTCTAGGACCCCCTTGACTGGATCCAACATTGTGAGCCATCAAGATAAAAAATAAAAATGACAGGGGAAAGGAAAACCCATAATAAAGGCTGAGTCAAGCCTCTCTGACAGCAAAAGGCCCCTCTGAAGGAAGTGAAAAGCAAAGCAATCCAGAGAAAATTCTTGCAAAAAACCATCCTTTCCCAGTACGCCCCCATCTTTCTTCCCTTCCTCTCTATCCCTTCCTCCTTTCCTCTTTTTCCCCTATAACCACTACCTTCTTTACTGAGCAGACAGCCTATACCACAGACCCATAACAATATTCCCATCTACAACCAAAGGGGTTCGCGTTAGTTTTAACTCCAGGTTACATTCTGTCAGTGAACAGTGAATGACAAAAAACTGTCTAAATAATTGTGTTATGTTGGTAGTTTCTGTAGCAAATGTTGCTAGAAAAATAAATGTGACTGAATCTTGGATTTTTTTGAGTCCACAGAAGTGTTTTCATTGTAAAGGTAGTTGACATAATGTTGTGTTAAAGCGATAGCCTGGGTTATGGTGTTGACACTCACTCTGACCCGCAGAGTTTCACCTGCCACCCACCCCCTCACCCCACCCCTGCCAGACTCCTTCCGAGTCCTCACAGATGCCTTCATTCAATAGTTGGCCAGGTGTTCCTCACAGCTGTGTGATCTGCAGGATTTAATTAGCCACCTAGGATTCCCTGAGGACCTCCTGTGTGATTAGCAACTCACTGAGTACTGGGAGGGACTCCCCAAACGTAAGACAAGATTCCTGCCCCCAAGATGCTTACGTCTAGATGGGGGAGGTGCATCCAGTACACACACAATCAAATTGAATAGAACAGGGCTGCGCCTAGTTAACTGTGTGGATTGCAAAGGCCAACCTCAGTCTGTCTGCCATGTGAACCCATCTTCTAGGCACACAGGAAGACTAACCTGGCCTTCCTTTCCATCCCCTTCCTCCTAATGCCTCAGAGTCTTTTACATATATTGTATAAATTCTACTATAAAACTTATCACATTGTGCTGTGTGTTGGTTATTTGTACCCCTGTCTCTACAAGTGTCCTAAGCTTTAAGGCTCCAACTTGCAAAGGACTGAGTGAACTCCCTGGCACACAGTCAGTGTATAAGAAATACTAAAAAATTTATTGGATGTATAATGTGAGTTAAGGACCGTGCTAGAGAACTACTGGGGGGCTGCCCTTCTGTGTGGGATTCCATAACATGGCTACACTATAATTCATCCCCCTTCCAAGGTGCATAAGAAAAAGAGCTGCTCCAAAGGACTAGATATGAAATCACAGTATGCTTGGGGCGCCTGGGTGGCACAGTCGTTAGGCGCCTGCCTTCGGCTCAGGGCGTGATCCCAGCGTTCTGGGATTGAGCCCCACATCAGGCTCCTCCTCTAGGAGCCTGCTTCTTCCTCTCCCACTCCCCCTGTTTGTGTTCCCTCTCTCGCCAGCTGTCTCTGTCAAATAAATAAATAAAATCTTAAAAAAAAAAAAAGAAATCACAGTATGCTCATCTTATGAGATCCCACATGGAAGGAAATTAGAATCCTGAAGGTTGCTTCTCTATGCCTAATTTTGGGATCAAGAAATCTAGTTTGGATCAGTCACAGGTGGAAACAAGCCCCACTGGGCCCCTCTCAGCTGCATCTTTGGGAGAACTGATGTCTGCATTTTAATTCTCTCCAACATGTCATTAACCCCTCAGACACTCTTCCCACTGAGACAAGACCCATGATGAGGACTGGAGGAGGAGAAAGAATTCTCTTTGAGGGTCCTGTCCTTTGCTCAGTGAGAAATGATCTTTTAGAGGCTGACAAATCAATAAAGGCAATTTAAGCCCCTTTCTTGGAGCGTGTGTGACTTACAGGAAAGCAATGGTGTAGCGCCTGGGTGGTGCCATGGGCCCCTTGCTCCTTCCCCTCCACAATTATAGCAAATTTGCCTAATGCACTAAAAGCCAATGAATCATGTTGACTGGTGATGGGATGGGGAAGGCAAGAGGGAAGACATCGGATGCTGGCAGATGCCCTGCTAACCTTGGCTTTAATTAGGTTTGAGTGAATAACAAACAAAAAAATCCTTTATTTGCGACAACCAACCATGGTGAAAAAAAGGCCCATAGTCAGATATTGCAAATGAGCAATATCCTAGATCTTGAGGGATGCCAATATAGATCCTCCCCAGGGGATCACCACATCTTCTGAAAGGGTTGAAGCTCTACTCAACCATTAGTGGATTTAGACCAATTTACCTCAAACTGGGGCCCAGGTGAATACCTCTTACGTGTTCTACTGTTCCTTGCAATGGGATGGGAATTGGAAGGTGATTGGACTCATTAGCATTAATCACAAATAGAAAGTCATAGCATTCTTCTCCTTCATGATAAGGATAGAATTTTTAAATAGTCTCAAAAATTATTTTGAAATTCTACAAGGTAATTGGACCGTGTTGATCCAAAATGCCAAAGTACAAAAGATGAAGAAAGACTTGGGAATTCTTTCAGATTTGAAGTGATAAAGAGATATCATGACAACTGAATGTAACACGTGGTCCGGGATTTTCTTTACCCATAGAGAACACTATTAGAATAATGGGAGATTTTGAATAAAGCCTGTGAATTAGTTACTAGTATTGTTACAGTGCTAACTTTCTAATTTTGATTATTGCACTATGTCAATATGAGAACTTATTATACTGTGTTGTAAGAGAATGTCTTTATTTTTAGCAAATACCCACTAAGAGGATAAAGTGGCATCATATCTGCAGCCCAATTGGTAGAGAAAAAAAATGTATCTATCTAGCTATTGAAAGCAAATGTGGTAAAATGTCACCATGTGTGGAATCTGGGTGAAGAGTAGATGGGAATTCTTTTTACTAATTTCACATCTTTTCTGTAAGTCTGAAATCATGACAAAGTATAGGGCTAAAAAAAAAATCCAATTGGTAAAGAGATTGCCAGCCATGACAACAAGTGGAGCAGTGTGTTTCAGACCTCTCTCTCTCTTCCCCCTTCTCAAAATATCCTTTCCATCCAAATCATGGTCAGGTTTGTAATTTAAATCTCAAAATACACAGGGAGTTGTGGATCCCACTGATTTCTCTTTTACACAATGAGGTTACATGCAGAAATTTGCACAAGGAACCAGTGAAAAGCGAAGGGATCAGGCCAGATGACCACTAAGCTTCTTTCTAGCTCCAACATTCTGTGAACTTCTGATTCCATGAAGTAGGAGAAAAAACACTAATAATCTGGGGTCTTTCAAATAAGTTGAAACAACCCTAATGCTTTGCTTGTGCTGCTGATATTCCTTAAGACCACATGTGGTAGGGGAGTGGCTGTTCTACCTACTGCTATTGCAGAGCTGCCCTTGCTCTAGAAGCCCAAGGTGACAGCATTCCCTCCTGGCTCTCAGACAGTCCATCCCAGCTCCTCCTCCCAGGATAATCTCTTCTCAGTTCTGCTGAAATAATGGACTTCCTCAGGGTTCCCAGGACTAACAGTGAGAGAGCACATTCAGTTAAGATGTAAAAGATATGTACTGATACTTAATATATCCCCATATACATAAGGATGTACACATACATTTTTCTACCACCATTCTCCCAAAATTATAATTTCAGAACAATTTTTTAAAATATATGCTACATTATAAAATATTTTTCTAAAAAGAATATTCCTTTAAAATATTTAACAACCAACTGTCATCAGTTCTGAGTTTCTTTGGGCTTAAAGAAAGATCAAAACCATCTGCCAAGAATGGCTGTGGCACCTTCATGGATACTGAATAAGGTAGCTTGTGGTGCATCTGGAGATGACCCCAGGGATGCTCAGCTCCATACCACCAACCATTATCCTTCTCAGAGGCAGGAACTAAACAAGTAAGGGGAACTGGACACAGGTGGGTGACAAATGCTTTAGCAGACAGTTTTTTGTTTTTGACTGTGTAGCAGGTAACCATGGCTGGCATTGTTAATTGATATACTGAATATATATTTTCCTCTTTTTTTCTATTATCAGAATCCCAACTTTATTTCTAAGTAAAAAAGACCTCTCTAGACTGCCCTGAAGCTAGGAGTGTTCATGTGATCATATGATTTGGCAGATAGGATAGAAGGAGAAATTTCATGGAAGATTGCTTTTCCTGATAAAGAATAGACTCAGCTGGCAGTAGACTTTCTCCTTTGCCCTCTCCTCCTTCTTCATGCCTGGGAAGTGTCTGGGATTCTGGATTGTGAGAGCAGCCATTCTTGTAAGCTGTGAGGATGAGAGCTTCAAACAACGTTGGTGTAGCAAGGATCTAGAGGGAACCTGCGCTCTTGGCTGCTTCCTGGACTACCTCTGGGCATCTCAGGATGTGAGAAGAACAAAACTCTTGTGTGGGGCTTTTACTACATGCCTCTGAATGCAATCTCCATCAGAGACTCCAATAGACCCCATCCCGCCCTCAATCCTTGGGGTTTTCAAGGGCTCTGATTTCATACCCAGGGTCACTCATCTACTCATCAGAGCATCACTTTCTCTAGTCTACAATACTTGGTTCAGAGATGGGCCCACAACTTCAGCCAGAACAATCCAAATAAATCAGGACTTTTGTATGAAAAAGACAGACTTTCTTTATCTATGGATTTGGAGTTATGATGGTACAAAGTCTAGAACTGTGGCAGCCATGTGGTTGTAGTCAGAAGAAAACCTGCTGAAGACGAAGCTAACATTGAGAGTATAATTCCCAGCTGAGAGATGAAGAGATTTGAGTTCCTATAGCATCATTTGAGCCTCTATATCAAACTGTGCTTGAAGCCCGCCCTAAACTTGGGCTTCCTCATTACACAAGCCAATAAATTTCCTTCTTCCTTAAGCTATTTAGGGTTTCCTTGGGCCAGGTAATACTGAAAAGTCCCTAACTGATTCAGAGGCTCACTGAAGGTATAAGCTGACTGAGGGGAAATTCATGGCAGCAGCTCTGTTGTGTACTTGGAAGGAGCCTCATGGCTGATGACCTGCGGTGCACTTTTTAGGAGCAGGGAGCTCAGTTTAAAGAAAATTTCAGTCCATGTCAGTGTCATTCTTCATCCCAGCTGGACACACATTTTGATCTCTGGGCCCAGCGAGAACAGTTTTGTCAGTTCTGAAAATGAGACCTGTCTTAGAGAAAAACAGGGGTCTATTTTGTTTGGCTTGGGGGAGGGTAATGCAGGCTAATGGAATGTCCTGTGGTGAGTTATCCACTCATCTTTCAGGAAACACAATCACCAGGGACAACACTCGCTTTCATAAAATTGTCTCTGACACCATCTTAATTCCACAAATTACTGTCAACCGGAGCTGTAAGGAGTTATTTTTAAACTAAATCTACTTGGCAGGCCATAGGGCAGGCTTTCAGAGTGTAGCTCATAAATGGTCGTAGAACTTTCCAAGTGAAATACCTGGGACCTTGTATATACTTTAACCCAGAAGAGATAGGAAGGGCCCTGCCTAGAGCAGTAGAGGGAACGGTGAGGCTCAGAGAACAAAGAAAAAGTCCATGTCCTGCGAACCCCGATATCTTCTGAGAGGAGTTGACTGGAGAGAACATGATGCATTTGTTGCAGGAAAGATGAGAAGCACAATCCTTGACAAGGTGTGGCAGGCAAGCCCTAATGTACTGCTGCATGTCTCTTATTTTAAAACCATCACCTAAGAACAAAATGTACTTTAGAGATCGCCTCTCTCCTGAGCCCACTATGCCTTAAATTCATTGTCTCCCAGGTCAGCTCTGAGTCCTAGGAATTCACATGTCCCATAATGTTAGGTTTTATCACGTCGTTTGGCCTTTGGGGACAGCAGAGGTGGCTGCCTAGGATGGAGAAGGCTGGGCCTTCTCTCCTGCTCCTCTAGCACCGTTTCTGAATTCAGTCAGGGACCACCCACCCTCTCCAGGCCAGGGTAGTAAAGGCCGGGCTTCCACAATGATCTGCATGGACTTCCTCCTCCCAGGCCTTTCCTGGACTTTAACTGTCCTCATCCTCTATTAGACTTCCTTCCTTTCCACCTGCAGCCAAAAGGCCAGACACTGGGTGAAGAAAGGGCTCTGGCACTCTGGTACCAAACAGATGAACCAACAAGCAGTCCAAGAGCTCGTGAACTCCATCTCTAACCAAGCCCTGCTCTTCCTAGCTCTTTCCCCTACCTTCCTCCCAACGCTTCTAGATTTTCTCATCTCAAGACAAATACATTGTTCAGGGGTGCCTGGTTGGCTCAGTTGGTTGAGCATCTGACTCTTGATTTCAGCTCAGGTCATGATCTCAGGGTTGTGGGATCAAGCCCCGCGTCAGTCTCCATGCTGGGCGTGGAACTTGCTTAAGATTCTCTCTCTTCCGGGGCTCCTGGCTGGCTCAGTCGGTTAAGTGGCTGCCTTTGGCTCAGGTCATGATTGCAGGGTCCTGGAATCGAGCCCTGTGTTGGGCTCCCTGCTCAGCGAAGAGTTTGCTTCTCCTTCTCCCTCTGCCTGCCACTCTGCCTACTTGTGCTCTCTAGCTCTCTGTCAAATAAATGAATAAAATCTTAAAAAAAAAAAAAAAGATCTCTCTCTCTTCTATCCCTCTGTTCCCACCATGGCTTGTGCATGTGCTCTCTCTCTCTCTCAAAATAAAAGAAAAGAAAGGAAGAGAAGAGAAGAAAAAAGACATACTGTTCAATTTAACTAGGTGTTGTGTAAAATTGAGGGGAGAGGGTTCCATTACAGTTGCTGTACCCTTACTCCAAACAAATTAGGGGTGTGCTGTGGGGCTGTTAGTAAGAAACCAATCTTCAGAGCAGCCCTACACAGTGTGTGTGGTGGCCCCACTTCACAGATCAGGGACTGGGACTCACAGTAGGCCGAACGTCTGCGTGCACCACCCAGCTCATGATAAACTGGTCTCTGACTCTGAAGTCAGTATACCCAGAGATCCCTCTCTTATGCCAGCCTGTGCTTCCCAAAAACCATGTGGCCAGAGCAATGGGGACTTTAGGGGCTTGTGGCAGTGTGGGTGGGGTGAGGCACCCGGCCCAGAGGTTGACTTATGTGGCTCCCTTTGCATTTGACAACTATGAAGGTCCTTTGGGGGCCGTGCTTCCCCTCCTCCTCTTCCTACCTCCCATCTCTTAACAAGAAAAACAAAATAGAGCTTTAACGCCTTTATCTCTGACCCAGGTCGCAGCTGGAGAAGAACACTAGTGAAATAGATTTCTTGTGGCTCTGAAAACCTCTGGCTGCTTTCCTAGAGTTGAGTCATGTCTCCACTTCAGGAAGGTGTCATTAATTTGGTGCAAGAAATGAACAAATGCACGTACAGTGTGGCGTAGAGCTCCCAAAAGGAACTGAGAACTTTCTGGTTGTATCCACAAGCCTTGGCTGAAAGCAAAGATTACAGAAGGTGTTGATGGGGCTGGAGCCTGAAAACATTCCTTTGGAGCAATTAAGAGGCAGCTTAGCGCCTCACTGGGCTATATGTTCTTTGAAAATGCCTTTAGTTGGATCAGGAAGGTTTGCTACAAATATGTGTTTTTTTTTCTTGAATTATAATAAGTTTGTGTGGGCGAGACCAACGTTGGCCTCAGTCCCTGGGGCAGTGGCCCCAGGATTATGCATGGAAGTAAGTAGGTGGCAAGAAAAAAAAAAAAGTGTCTTTGGACTTTCTGTGGCAGGACCCTGCAGGATGTGTGATGATGTCATGAGATGGCAATGCCTTTGCTCTTCCAGCTGAGAGTCTGGGGAGTAAAAGCAGCATCTCCCAAAGAGGACTCAGATTTTCAGTCTTCAGTTTAGAGGGGGCTATCTCGGAAGTGCCTACTTCTGAGGGGAGGCCCAGAGAATCCTTCTGTATAATGTCTCTGGGACTTGTGCCTAAGCGTGCAGAGAAAGTCTGGCCACAGCTGATCAGACTAGGGGCTTGTGCCTGAGCCAGAGATGACTGGTCTCAGGGGTGGCAGGACATTGGTTTTGTCTTTATTGTTGTGTTTGAATTTATTTTTAAAATTTTTAAAATAAAAATCGTATATATTTAAGGTATACAATGTGATGTTTTGATATATATATACTTTGTGTAATGATTCCCGCAATCAAACTAATATATCCATCACCTCTCGGTTACCATTTTGTACGTGTGTGTGGTAGGAAAACCTAAGATTTACTCTCTAGGCATATTCCAAGTATAAGATACAGTCCTATGAACGATAGCCATGTTGCTATATATTATTAGGTCTCCAGAAAGCACTCGTTCTACATGAGTGAAGCTGTACTTTTTGACCAGCATCTCCTTATTTCCCCCGACCCTGGTAACTACCACTCTACTCTGCTTCTATGAATTTTGGCTTTTTTAGGCTCCACGTATTGTAAGTAAGTAAGTAAAATTACATAAGTAAGATCATGTAGCATTTTATTTCACTGAGCATAATGTCCTCTAGGCTAATCCACATTGATGCGAATGGCAGTATTTTCTTCTTCTTAAAGGAATAATAATATTAAATATTAAAATAACCTTAAATGTTAAGGGAATAAATAATATTCCATTATGTACATTATATATTTACATAGTTCATTGTCTATCTATCTCACTATTTCTTTATCCATTCATCTATCAATGGACACTGAGGTTGCTTCCATATCTTGGTTATTGTAAAATAATGCTGCAGTGAACCTGGGAGTATAGACATTTCCCTAAGCTCCCGACTTCATTTCCTTTGGATACATACCCACGAGTGGGATTACCAGATTATAGGGGATATTGGATGGTGATAAACCAATCCAGGCAGAGCCTCTCTTTTGCTAGATGTGCTCCAGAGATTGAACACTTACCCCAGCTCAGGCCACATTGCAGAGGGCCCCAGCTACAACAGCTCTGGATTTCCTGAGGCTGTTGCACACCCTGTCACTAATGCACTGGGACTGTGAAGCTGAAACAGTGTCTTGTGGTGTCCCTGGACCCCTGGCCAGCTGGCTTTCAATGAGCCCCATGCTGGCAGGGGATGGCATGACTCCTTCCTGAAGCCTTAGGAGGAGGACAACACCACACACCATCAGGGACAAAAGGAAATGACTGGTCTCTTCTGGACTGACCTCTTACTTGCTGACCCAAGACTCTCACAGGCCATGTTTGTCTCTCTAACCACCCCCCCTTACTTCTCTAAGTAATCCCATGGCCTTCCCCTTTTCTAACTTTGTACAGCCTGACAGCTGGGAAGGACTTTTCATTTCCTAAGGGAGCCCCCTTCAAACCATTCCTCTCCCTTGGCTGGCTTTGGAAGGCTCCTGAGCCCCAGGTTCCTGGGAAAAACCTTCCAAATGCCTAGCAGCGGGCTTCAAGCAAGAATCCACCTGAGCTGCTGTTGGGCTGAGCAATTACTCAGTGTACAAACTGCCTCAGGACTGCAGCTCACTGACCCACCCCCTATTGATAAGATCCACCCTTCTGAGCAGAAACTGTGGAGCAAGGCCAAGACACTGGATGCTGGAGCTAGAGGGACATCTAGGGTCAGCACTTGGCTCCAGCCACCCACCTCCCACCCCTGTCCCGGAGCTCTAAGTTCAGGCGTTCATGCTGCCTTCCTTTCACTCAGCAGGCAGAGCTGGCCACTTTCCAAAGAGTCTCAGTCCTGGAATCAAGACCCTTCTCCTCCCCTTCCTCTCCTGTGCTCCAGAGGGCTTTGATCAAAGTGAAAGGAGCAGTTAACGGGTTTCATGGAAGCACAGTCGTGCGGAAAGCCTGGGAGACATGGTTAGCTTATCTGTCAGCAATTTAAACCTAGACACTTTCCAGAAATGACTGATCTGGGGAATTGACCCCCAACTTCCTGGCCTTTTGCCAGTTAGAGAAGGCCTAGATAGAGTGGGGCTGCAGCCTAAGCTCAGAGAGCTATCTTCCAGGAGAATCAGCCTCACTCTTTTAGGACTCACAATACACAGGGTCTTCTCCAGCTTCAATGTCCCAGCAAGTGTTTGGACCTACTTCTGAGGCATGAGACATGCTCAGAGTTTTGCCCAGACTCTGTATCAATGCCAGTGGCCTATCACCCTTCCTCTGCACACCAGTGGAGGGTGGCATGTGCTGTCTGGGTGAATATGTGATATAGGAAAGGATGTTGGGAAAGGTCTAGGAATCCTTAAGTGGTGAAGAGCATGAGCCTGAAAGTCCCACGGACCTGTGTTCCAGTATTGGCACCTGATTTTGGGCAAATTAACCACATTGAGCCCCAGCTTTCTTTTTTGTTGAGTAGCAGTAATATCATCTACCCTCAGGACTTTTGTTGTGATGAATAAATGAACTAGTCCATGTAAAATTCTTAGCATTTTGTGTTTGCCACAAAACTAGAAGTTGAAAAAATATAGCTAGCATTAGTTAGTCATTCAACAGACCCTGAATTTTGGAAGGAGGTTTCAAATGCCCAGGGATTTCATTAAGGGTCTACTTACCTACTTATAACATAGGAAAATTTCCCCCTCCTCTGAAGGGAGTACAAGAAGATGCTACCTTCTTGCTCTCAGAGGGCCCCAGCCCCATTCTCCTTCCTGTGTCCACACTAGAATATCTACTGGAATCCCATTGCCCCATGTATAAGGAAGTCTTGGGCTAGACAGAATCTTCAATTTTATCTCCCTTATTCTCTCAAATTGTTCTGCTTCTTCTTTTTTTTTTTAGACTTTATTCATTCATTTATTTGAGAGAGAGAGAGAGAGAGCATGAGCAGGGGGTGGGGAGAAGCAGAGGAAGAGGGACAAGCAGACTTCGTGCTGAGTGCAGAGCCTGATGTAGGACTCCATCCCATAACCCCAAAACCATGACCCAAGCCAAAATCAAGAGTCAGATGCCCCACCAACTGAGTCAACCAGGTGCCTTTCTCTCAAATGGTTCTTAACCACTTCCACAACATTTTCTCTACTGACTCACCTAGTGCCATCATCTCTTAATGATATGATATTCACCCATCTATTCATCCATCACCCATCCATCCAATAAATAGTAATTGATCACGGGCTATGCTAAACATATAATAACATGCTAAGGAACCACCAATAAAAATAGGACACATACAATTCCTGTCCTTGTGATTCCAAGGGGGAGAAGCAAATACTTACTTTGTGATAACAAAAATATTTAATTATAATCATCATTAATGTGATTTAAGACCCATGTCAGCTGGGAATGCCCACAGTCTAAATAAAATCAGCCCATATCCCCAAACCACTTTCTTCTCTCTCCAGGATTCCTTGTGTGTGTGTATGTGGGCAGGTGTCTTAGGTTCTATGGTCAGCTTTGGAGCTAAAGTCCCGCTTCCTTAGTTCATGGATCACCTAATTATTTTATATATGCTGTTGTAGTTCCACACTGTATCATCCAGATGTGAAACTCAGCCTCATTCTCAATTTCCAAGAAAACCCTCATTTTACTACAATAATGTGTTAAAGGATACCTAATGTACAAAGATGTAAATTCTGACATGAAAAGCATAAAATGTGCATGGGGGAAGTGTAAATATATAGAGTTTTGTGTACATTAGAAGTTAAACTGTTGGCCTCAAATAGATGTTATAAATATAAAATGTTTTACGTAAACTTCATGATACTCACATAGCAAGAGCCTATAGTACATAGATAAAAGAGCAAGAGAAAGGAACCAAAGCATTCCTCTACAGAAAACCATCAAATCACAAAGGAAGAGAGCAAGAGAGGAAGAAAGGAACAAAGGAATTATAGAACAACCTACCAGAAAACAATGAATAAAATGGCAGTAGTAAGTCCATGCCTATCAATGATTACTTTAAATGTAAATGGACTAAATTCTCCAATCAAAAGATACAGAGTGGCTGAATAGACTTAAAAAAATACCCAATTAAATGCTGCCTATAAGAAACTCACTTCAGCTTTAAAAGCACACATAGATTGAAAGTGAAGGGATGGAAAAATACATCCCATGCAAATAGAAACCAAAAGAAAGCAGGGATAGCTTTATTCATATCAACAAAATGGATTTTAACCAAGGACTGTAACAAGAGGCAGAGAAGGTCATTATATAATGAGAGAGATCAATTCATCAAAAGGATGTAACGTTTATAATATTTATGTACCCAACATAGAAATTCCTAAATACATAAAGTAAATATTAACAGGTCTGAAGGGAGAAATAGATAGCAATACAATAATACTAGAAGACTTTAGTACCCCACTTTTAACAACAGATAGATCACTCAGACAGAAAATCAACAGGAAAACATTGAACTTAAACTACATGTTAGATTAGATGGATCTAACTGATAAATACAGAACATTCCGCCCAACAGCAGCAGAATATAAATTCTTCTCAAGCATACAAAGAACATCATCCAGGATAGGTAATATGTTAGACCATGAAACAAGTCTTAACAAATTTAAGAAGATTGAAATCATATCAAGCATCATTTCTGACCATGAAGGTATGAAACTAGAAATCACAAGAAGAAAACTGGAAAACTCACAAATATGTGGAGATTAAACAACACGCTCCTGAACAACCAATGTCAAGAAGAAATCAAAAGATAAATTTGAAAAATCTTGGAACAAATTAAAATGGAAACACAACATACCAAGACTTATGGGATATAGTGAAAGCAGTTCTAAGGGGTAAGTTTATAGCCATAAATACGTATATTAAGAAAAAAGGAAGATATCAAATAAATCTAGCTTTACACCTCAGGGACCTACAAAAAAGAACAAATTACTCCCAAAGTTAGTAGAAGGAAGGAAATAATGAAGGCTGGAGCAGTAATTAATGAAATAGAAATTAAAAGACAATAGAAAGGTTCAATAAAATTAAGAGCTGTTTTTTTTTTAAAGATAAACAAAATAGACAAATCTTCAGCTAGACTTACTAAAAAAAAAGAGAGAAGACTCACATAAATAATATTAGGAAGGAAGGAGAAAACATCCCAACTGATGTCACACAAATACAAAGTATCATAAGAGACTACTGTGACCAATTATATGCCAAAAAATTGGACAACTTAGAAGAAATGGATAAATTCCTAGAAAGACACAACCTACTGAGAGTAAAGCATAAAGAAATAAAAAATCTGAACAGATGAATTTCATGTAAAGAGACTGAATGAGAAATCAAAAACCTCCAAATAAAAAAAGTCCAGGACCAGATTGCTTTACCAGTGAATTCAACCAAACATTTAAAGAAGAACCAACGCTAATCCTTCTCAATCAAACTGAAGAAAAGGAGAGAACACTTCCAAAATCATTTTACAAGACCAGCATTACTTTTATACCTAAGCCAGACAAGAACAACACAAGTAAAGAAAATTACAGGTTAATATCCCTAATGAACATAGATGTAACAATTCTCAACAAAATATTAGCAAACAAAACTCAACAATACATTGAAAGGATCATACATCATGATCAAATGGGATTTATTCCAGCTGTGCAAGGATGGTCTAACATTCACAAATCGATGTGATACACCACATTAACAAAATGAAGGATAAAAATCATATGGTCATTTCAACAGATGTAGAAAAAGCCTTTGAGAAAATTGAACATCCTTTCATGATAGACACTCTAAGCAACTCAGTATAGAGGAAATGTATCTCAACATAAAAATAGTCATAAAAAGAAGCCCATAGCTAACATCATACTCACCAGCAAAAAGCTTAAGGCTTTTCCATTAAGATCAGGAACAAGACAAGGATGCCTACTTCCCCACTTTTATTCAACATAGTATTGGAAGTGCTAGCCAGAGCAGTAAGAAAAAGAGCAATAGAAAGAAAGACATCCATATCGGAAAGGAAAAGTAAAACTGTCACTATTTGCAAATAACATGATAGTATATATAGAAAACCCTAAAGCCTCCACCAAAAAAACCCCTGCTAGAATAAATGTATTCAGCAAAGTTGCAGGATACAAAATCAAAATACAAAAATCTGTTGCATTTCTGTATACTAATATTGAATGATGAAAGAGAAATTTAAAAAACGATCCATTTACAATTGAATCAAAATTGCATTCATACCTAGGGATGAATTTACCAAGGAATGAATTTACCAATGAAAACTATAAGACATAGGTGTTGGTGAAAGAAACTGAGGAAGGCACAAATGAACTAACAGATATTTCATGCTACCGATTTAATACAATCCCTATAAAAAAAAATTAGCTCTGGGCTTCTCATTTATGACCATTTTTTATGCTGAAGTACATTTCACAGAAATAGGACAAAAACCCTAAAATTTGTATGGAACTACAAAGATTCTGAAGAGCTAAAGCAATCCTAAAAAAGAACAAAGTTGGAGACATCACATTTCCTGATTTCCAATTATAGTAAAAAGCTCTAATTACCAAAACAGTATGTTATTGGCATAAAAAACAAATACAGAGATCAATGAGACAGAATACAGAGTCCAGAAATTAACCCGTGCATATATGGTCAATTAACTTTTGGCAAAGGAGCCAGAAATAAACAATGGGGAAAGGAAAATCTTTCAATAAATGGTGTTGGAAAAACATGAAAAATAATGAAACCATATCCCATCTTACATCATACACAAAAATCAACCCAAAATGTGATATGATGAGCACTGGGTGTTGTATGTAAGTGATGAATCACTAAATTCTACATCTGAAACTAATATTACACTGTATAGTAATTAACTGGAATTTAAATAAAAACTTGAAACTAATAAAGAAAAAAACAACTCAAAGTGGATTAAAGACTTGAACATAACACCTGAAATCAAAAACTCCTAAGAAAACATAGGGGACAAGCTTCTCAACATTGGTCTTTACAATTATTTTGTGGATTTGACATCAAAGCAAAGGCAATGAAAACAAAAATAAAAAAGTGGGACTATACAAAACGAAAAAGCTTCTGCTCAGCAAAGGAAACCATCAACAAAATTGAAGGCAACCTGTAGAATGGGGAAAAAATATCATATATATGATGATGGTTAATATCCAAAATACATAAAGAACTCATATAACTCAATAGCAAAAAAACCAAACAACCAAATTTTAAAATGGGCAAAGGACCTGAATAGACATTTTTCCAAAGAAGAAATATAAATGGCCAACAAGTACGTGAAAAGGTGCCGGAAGTGACTAATTATCAGGGAAAAGCAAATCAAAGCCACAATGAGGTATCACCTCATAGCTGTTAGGATGGCTATTATCAAAAATACAAGAGATAACAAACGTTGTCTAGAATATAGAGAAATATCTTACCCACAATAGCCAAGAAGTGAAACAACCTGTGTCAGTCAGTGGTTGAGTGGAAGATATGGTAAGCATATACAATGGAATATTATTCAGCGTTGAAGGAAATCCTGCGCTTTACGACAGTATGCATAAACCTGGAGGGCATCGTGCTAAAGAAATAAGCCAGACAGGGAAAAACAAATAAAAGAGAAAATTTGTGTGACATCAGTCGGGATGTTTCCTCCTTCCTTCCTAATATTATTTATGTGAGTCTTCTCTCTTTTTTTCTTAGTAAGTCTAGCTGAAGATTTGTCTATTTTGTTTATCTTTTAAAAAAAAAAAAACCCCAGCTCTTAATTTCATTGAACTTTTCTATTGTCTTTTAATTTCTATTTCATTGTGCATTGTTGGGAATGCAAACTGGTGCAGCCACTTTGGAAAACACTACAGAGGCTCCTCAAGAAATTAAAAATAGTGCTATCACCTATGATTCAGCAATTCCACTTCTGGGTATATAGCCAAAGGAAATGAAAAAACTTCTCAAACAGATATCTGCACTCCCATATTCATTGCAGCATTATTCACAATAGCCAAGAAGTGAAACCAACCTGTGTCAGTCAGTGGTTGAGTGGAAGAATATGGTAAACATATACAATGGAATATTATTCAGCGTTGAAGGAAATCCTGCGCTTTACGACAGTATGCATAAACCTGGAGGGCATCGTGCTAAAGAAATAAGCCAGACAGGGAAAAACAAATAAAAGAGAAAATTTGTGTGACATCAGTCGGGATGTTTCCTCCTTCCTTCCTAATATTATTTATGTGAGTCTTCTCTCTTTTTTTCTTAGTAAGTCTAGCTGAAGATTTGTCTATTTTGTTTATCTTTTAAAAAAAAAAAAACCCCAGCTCTTAATTTCATTGAACTTTTCTATTGTCTTTTAATTTCTATTTCATTGTGCATTGTTGGGAATGCAAACTGGTGCAGCCACTTTGGAAAACACTACAGAGGCTCCTCAAGAAATTAAAAATAGTGCTATCACCTATGATTCAGCAATTCCACTTCTGGGTATATAGCCAAAGGAAATGAAAAAACTTCTCAAACAGATATCTGCACTCCCATATTCATTGCAGCATTATTCACAATAGCCAAGAAGTGAAACCAACCTGTGTCAGTCAGTGGTTGAGTGGAAGAATATGGTAAACATATACAATGGAATATTATTCAGCGTTGAAGGAAATCCTGCGCTTTACGACAGTATGCATAAACCTGGAGGGCATCGTGCTAAAGAAATAAGCCAGACAGGGAAAAACAAATACTGTATGGTATCAGTGTATGTGGAATCTAAAAAAAAAAAAAAAAAAAAAAATTTGAACTCAGAAAAACAGAGTAGAAAAGTGGTTTTTGAGGACTGGAAGGTAGGAGATAGGGAGTGGTTGGTAAAAGGATACAAAACTTTCAGTTATAGGATAAACAAGGCCTGAGGATCTAGTGTGTAACGTGGTGACTATAGCTGATAACACCGTATTGCATAATTCAAATTTTCTAAGAAAGTAGAACTTAAATGTTCTTATCTGCCCCACCCCTAAAGGGAAACACGTACAGGAATGGACGTGTTAATTAACTCAATGGGGTGAATATTTTCATGTTTACATATATCAAATCATAACGTTGTATACTTTAAAGATCTTATCATTTTGTCAATTATACTTCAATGAAGCTGAAAAGAAGAAAAGAGAATTCTGCTTATATAAGGTAACTTGTGGGTTGTTAGACTTACCTAAAGATTTTTGTGGGAAGGAGGTATCAGAGAAGGGGTTTATATCTTGGCAGTCCAAACAGGATCAAATAGTACATCAAGCATCCCCTTTCTTAAAAATGTCCCCCAGACATCCCAGCACTGAGAAATGTCACTCACCGCCCTACCCCGTATCCTACTAGAGCTGGCCGCAGCTTCATAGCACCTGGCCGACTCCTCCCCATATGCTCTTCTTCGTGTAGAGAAACACAAATTGTTCTCATCTCACACAGAACACTTTTGCTCCTCTCTCTCTGCTGCCTAGGCTCCTGTCAATACCTTGAGGTCCTCACCTTTTGCCTGAAGCTGATCATTAAGTGTTTCCCTAAGCAGAGGACTTTCCACCTAAGAGGCAGGGTGCTGTCAGCTAGTAAGACATTTTTGACCCTGGCCATGCAGTGAAAAAGTACAGGTTTCATACATGTGTATAATGGGGTGGGGGTGCCTGCATTAATGTAGGGCTTAAAGGCGATGAAGTCTAAGTAAGAGTTAGCCAGAGAAGGTGGAAGGGGAGACAGAAGACTTGAAAGGCCAATGTGGCTGGACCATAGGGAGTGAGGGATGATAGACATGAAGGTGAAGCTGGAAAGACATGCAGGTGTGTCACATTTTACCCAGAAAACTGAGTTCATTTCAGACTGCTGCCTACCTGTTATTTCCACCTCAGTTCTGCTCCCTCGGTTGGCCCAGGAGGGTACTTATGCTGGATGGCACACCTTTGACTCTCTACCTTGCAAGTGAGATTCTTACTGATAGATGTGGTTTTTTTTTTTAATTACTGAAATGCAGTCCTCCAAATAATGTGCTAGCCAGCATCCTCCTTCCTTGTCCCCATCCCTATGCCCTTCATTCAATGTAGAAACCCAGATATGAGCCAGCCCCCAGTGAATCCTTTCTACAGTTTGTTCCGTTTCCATCAGAGCACCTGGGCAGGAGCAGGAGCCTACCTGGGAACACTGGGGCCTCTGCGGGCTGCTTGGAGTGCCTGGAGCTTTGACTGCAGTAAGACTGCTCTCCCTGCAAGCTTTGCAGGGCATCTTGACTTTCCTTGTTTCTAAAAACTGGAACATCCCAGCCTCTACTGAGCTTCTATGTGCATTAGACAGAGACACCCCCTTGGGGCCAGTGCAGAGTTTGTCCAGAGCAGTCTGGACAGAGTTCCATGCCCCGACTGGGCCCCTTTGTGCAGGCTACAAACTACACAACTGAATAAGGCGGCCCTGCTTATAAACAGGTCTGTGAGGGCCGTTGGGAATGGAAGAGCCCAGTCTCACTGATGAAGAAACTGAGGCTCAAGTTGGCCTCACGCTGAATTAGTGCCTGTGTTTTCTGGCTAGTAGTTTAGGCAGATCCAAACACACCACTCTATAGGAGAGATCCTGGTTCAGGCTGACAGAGTGCAGGGAGCCAGACAGATGTACGTTAGCATGTTTCTCTTATGAGCCACATGAACGTGGGCTTTCCAAAGGCTCATTTTGGCATCTGTAAAATGGGGATACAAATTCTCATCACAGAGGTCCACTGTGAGGGTTAAACGAGAGACTGGGTATGGCCACCCTGCCTAAGCGGACACATGACTGACATCAGTTGGCCGTGTGCCTCCAGCGTGAGCCTCCAGCGTGAGCAGAGGGAGCAATGCTGGGAGGGTGAGGAGGCGTGTGTTCAAGTGTGAGGAGCAGGAGGAGGCAGGAGCCCAGAGGCAGTGGAGGTTCCTTCTCTTTCTGGTGACTCACAGCCTGGGGACTAGCGAGGCTGGGAGGCAGCGTGTCTTGGTGGGAAGGAAGCCTCCCTAACTCCATGCAGTCGACATATTGAGGGGAGGTGGAGGGTAGCCTAGTAAGCATGACATGGCTCCTGAGAAATCTGTCATAGAGTTTGAGAAATAAAGAAAAACAGGAAATGCTCTGGGCAAATATCAAAGCAGGATTTCCTGCAGTATGAGGATTTGGGGATGGGTCCTGGTAGGGGGCAAAGGCCAGCATTTGGGCAGGACCTTCCTGGGCAGATGCTTCTCTACCAGCCTAGGTGTGGAGGAACATTTGGGCTCCACCCAGACCAGGACCTCAACAGCGTCAGGGGAAAAGTCAGTCAGGACACCTTCCTACCATACCATCTGGAATTCCGTGTCCTCTGGGGGCAGCAGCTTGATTTCCCAGTCCTAGGGACCCTGACTAGGGCTTTGGAGAACTGGGTGAGTTTCTCTAGCTACTCATGTAGCTTACACAGGAGGTCAGATATGTGCCTCTTTTTCATTTACTAAAAACAGATTCATTGAACACTTATTTTATTCCTGGCACTGGGCTAGACACAGAATTTATACATATAAATAAGATAGGAGGCAAATTCTCATTTGGTTTTAATTCCTAAGGTGTATGTATGATTGAAAGTACGTGTGCGTGCATGTGTGTGTGGGTGTATTTTGTGTCGGTCTTCGTGGATTTAGGTAAGTAGTTATGTTTCCATATGTGTTTTCATGTGTGAACCCATATATGTAAATCTGGGTGTGCATGAATGTGTATGTATGTATATGATTACATATGTAAATCTGTGTGGGTAAGTTTACATGTTTAAGTATTTCCATGTGCACCTTCTTCTCCAATAACTAAGAAGAAAGTATAGGGAGGATTCTCTAGTGGGCCTGAGGTTTATGTGTACAGAAACAGGGAGTTATTGATACAAGCATTTTGCTCCAAAGATTCTGGGAGCTGGGAGCTCACTTCGCCTCACATCACGCTCGCTTCATGCCAGGTAGAGTGAGGACCCAAAGAGCCAGGCAGACATGAGAGACTGACCACAGGTCAAGGCAAGCAGGAAGCCAGGACCCAGGAAGGCAAGAGCAGAGTGAAAGAATTTGCCAAACCCAGGGGCTAGAACTGTCAGGAGGTTAGAACGCTCAGCAAGAGCTGAGGGCTTGGCAGTAGTCAGAAGACCCTCAGTGGATAGGAAAACATGTGATACCCAGGTATTCTGGCAAACTGAGCTATGTTTCCTCCTTCCATCAGAACATAAGGTAATTTCTAGACAAAGACTGTCTCAGGCAGAGCCTCTTTAAAATTTCCTGCAGGGTGGCAACCAGTGCCTGGCTTGGGAACCAGTAAGAGATCAGAGTCTGAAGGTAACTTGGTTCTTCCAGAGACATGAGCCACCAATTCCTTCAATGAAGACTGAGGCTGTGGAGTAGGATGGGGAAGAAGTGGCTGAGAAGACCCAGAGGGGCTCGGAACAGGAACAGCGAATGGATCAAACAGGACACTAAGGTCACCTAAAATATATGACCTTTGTTTGCTGTTGTCCTTAGCATGGTTTGTCACTTAGATGGGCTTCTTTGAAATTTATGCTCACATAATATAATTTTTATTATGCAGTTAATCACAAGAGGGAAAGGAAAAAGGGAGTGTGTCTGAATGCTTCTATTTCATTTGCTTAATGGAGCGCTCAGAGTAGGAGAGAAAAAGCTCCCTAATCATTTATTTTAGTAACTGGAGCTATACTTGAGAGTTCCTGACAGTGACATCCAGCCACTGCGGGCAGGGAGACTGTCTTTATCTTGGTGCCTGTGAATGGAACCAGACATGCCTTCAAAGGCATGCTGTCTGCTGGGAGTACAGATAACAGTGCCAATAGAACAGGGCTGAGGGAGATGGCAGAGGTGCACTCTCCAATCCTATTAGAGCCTGGACAAGAATTCGTCTTACCCACAGTATTCCAGATTGTTGGTTTCTCAGCCGTGGGAGGGATTTTAGATGTTAATTCCAATCTCTTCTGCCTGTAGCTACATTTCCTTTCAACCCTGAGCTTATGAACTTGGGTTGGCTTGCATGATTGCTTCGGTCTGTGCCCCACACAGGACCTGGGGCGAGGAGGGCAGGGGCCACTGGGATAGGCCCCAACAGCAAAGTGTTTCTTCTCCAGCCTACTTGGCTTGATTCCCAGGCTGTGAGTTCACATTTCTTATCCAACTGAGAGACAGTAATGCATTGGTAAGAGCACAGGCTATAGAGATGGGCTAAGCAGGGTTCAAACACTGACCCTTGGATAGTGGGTCGGTGAGGCCTTGGACAAGGAATCTCAGGGGCTGGCACAGTGAGAGGCAATACAGCATGGTAGTAAAGGGAGTTAACTCTAGAGAAGACACTTGCCATGTGACCGTGAGGAGGTTATTATCTTTGTACCCGTCTCCTCATCCATAAAATGGAAATTATCATAGTACCTATCTCATAGGTTGTGAAGATATAAATAGCTCAAAATAGTGCATGGCACACTAAGTAGATGCTATTATTAATTTGACTATATCTATAAAATGGACATTATGATAGTATGTACATCACCAAATTGTTATGAAGATTATGTGAGGCAGTGCTTATAAAACGCTTTGCTTAATACCTGGCAAATAGTAAGCTCTCAATAAACATAAGCAGTTGTTGCTAAAGAAGTCAGCCTGGATGCCAGGTCAGGGCCCTGACAGCAAGGCGGTCCTTACCAGACCAGCCGTCCACCCATCGCCTCTCCTAACAGGGAGGAGGCCTGAGCAGGTTGAGCCTAGTTACATCATGACGGCTGTTACAGAGAGACACATCTCATCTCCTTGGCTGACTCCAGGCCTGGCTGAACATCCCCTCTTTTATCGACCCGGGGAGGCGGCAGACGGTGGGGGCTGTTTCCTTCATGAAAAAAATGCCTGTGCCTCCGAATTGCCGCTGGGTGCGAGACAGAAGAGGAGTGGGCAAGAATGGGCACGGAGCCAGGGGAAGTAGGAGTGGGTGTGTGGGCGGAGCAGAGAGATGGCTGGGCTCCCACCACTAGAGACAAACACACCCTGTCTGGAGGTTTGCTGGGTGCTGGATCCCTGCCTGGTGCTCGTAAAGGCACAGTAAGTGTGTGCCGGGACCTTCCCTCATCCAGAGAAGACTCACTTTCAGAAAGGGCCCTGGCAGAGCACCATGCGAGGAGAGGAGCCCCTGTATGTCCTAGGGTTGAAAGTCTGGGCTGCCACCAGCCATGGCTAAGAGATTCTTAACTCATTCTTCCCAATATAATGCATATACAGACTTGAGTGAAAGATACAGAGAAGCCATGCATTTGCTTTGGGATGGACCTCCCAACCCAGAGGTTCCAGCCTGGGTAAAGACGCCAGGGAACTTTGTCCTCTGCAGCTGGTACCAGTGAGCATCACAGCCCTGGGCTAGCACTTCCTCATGACCCAGGATCCATTTTTATTTTACAGGGCCTTGTCTAAGAGGAAAACCAGTGCTTTTCCCTCGAACAGCCAGTCACATTTCAGTATTGTGTCATCTAATTATTTAGCAAATGATGAAAATAGTGAGCTACCATTTCGCCAACGCATACTGGAACCAGACTGTCCTGGGTGGTTTCTGTGGTGCATTCTGCTCTCAGATTGCCTGACTCTACTGCTTATTAACTTTGAAAACCTCCATTTCTCACCATCTAAATGAAAACATGCCATCGTAAGGGATTACTGTCCTGAGGACATTGTGAGTTACACATGGGTGGTAGAAACAGCACTGGGCCACCTGTAATTCCCCTTTAAGACAGAACTAAGGCCCACTTACGGCGAACACGGGCAACAGTCAGCCCCCGGCTCTCAGCAGCTTTAGGGTCTGCTTAGCTGCACAGAACTGCTTTGGCTAAGGTCATGACCTTCCTGAAGAATCCGTGGAGGTCTTGGCATAACACATGGGCCCCAGAGGGTGAGAGATAAACCCTGGGAGGACCCAGGGGCCTGCCAAATCCATAAAAGTTTTAGGGGCACAGTGCTTGGATAGCTCCTTCAAAGTAAAAGACAAATTATTGAATCTTAAAACTCCTGCCAAAATAATGGAAGCAAAACACCTGGTGAGCATCTTTGGGTTCTGGAAGCAACATATTCCAAACCGAGGGACACTGCTATGGCCCATATGCCCGATAACACAAAAGGCTGCCAGCTTCCAGTGACCCAGAGCAGGAAAAGGGCCCTGCAACCGGTCTGGGTTGCAGGGCAAGCAGCCTGCCATTTGGGCCATACAGTCAGGCACACTTGTTGGAGGTGTCAGCGACAGGAAAAGAAGCCACGTGGGGTTCGTGGCAAGTCTCAGGGGCAGAACCACAATTCAGTCCCCTGGGCTTCTGAGGCAACACCCTGATATCTGCAGCATATGCCTTTTGAAAACTACCTCCTGGTGATGTGAGGTCTTCAGCAATGGAATGCCTATCTGGAATGGACCTCCGTGAGCTTGTCTATCATGAGGTCAGGCAGGCCCAGCAGCAATCCATCGAACAGAAGTGCTACATCAGGGACTGAGGACAAGCAGGGCCAGGGAGCACAAGAAAGCTGCCTAATTAGTAACCCAGACCCCCATGGCACCCTCTGCTTGCCTCAGAGCTCCTTCCTCAGCTCACACTGGAGGCCCTATGGGGGACTCGCTTGAGATGAGCTAAGGAGGAGGAAAAAGCCTGAGCGGGGCTGATGCATGCTCTGTAAGTGCGTATAAGGACCAATGGCCTTTCAAAGACACTAGTGCTTCTGCTCCTGGGAAGATGGAGTAGACATACTTTTTCCTATTCTGCCCATCAAGCACAACCAAAACTTGGCACAGTATATATAAAACAAACATGAGAAGGCTCTGAAAGGCAGAGAGAAGATGGCAGACTAGGTAGGGCGTCTCAGGACCTGAGGAACAACATCTAGGTATGTTCTCTAGGCTTTCTTTTGCCTCATACATTCCAAGCTTTCATCTGCAGGTGTTAGCAAGCTGGACATAACCAATGAGGACCGGCAAAATAGCCCCAATAAAGATCTGCTCCTTCTATCCGAAGGACCAGGAAAAGAGTAGTCTAGCAAGAGAGAAAACTTTTAGACAATAACTACTCTACTCCAGTCAAATACCACAGGAGAAACTGTGGCCCCACCCCGGCCCCTGCCAGCACAGGCCAAGTGGGGCGCCTGTGTTCTGACCCCCTTGCCAGGGTGGTGCCAGAGAAAGTCCGATGAAGAGAAGGGACTTTTATACCTTCCCCCGCTGCCAGTGAAGACCACAACCACCCTTATCTCACTTCAAATTACACATTTTTCTGGCTTAGGCAGAGGAATATTTTTCTCTTTCAGTTTCCCAGGACCCTACACATGTGTGTGTAGGGGGGAAGAGGTATTTTCTGAGGCCCACATAGGCATCTTTGGTTTTGGGTTGAAATTGAGATCTGCAAAGCCACTGAAATTTACTCCACCTTATCCATTTGATTTTGCTCCAAACCCAAATCTTGTGTTCTGGGCCTCAGGCACTCTTGTAAATCTCTCTGGTCCTGGTTCAGAGTGGGCAGGCTTATTTAGCTCAGTTTGAATCCCTCTTCATCCACTGGCCAGCCATGTGGCTTCAAGTGACTAAGCCTTTTATACCCCCTGTTTGTGAAGCAGATATGAGAAGGGCACCCATCTTGTGGGGCCTAAGTGTGGTCATACGGTCACTGGGCCCATCAGTAAACTGTCAATAAATGTTAACTTTTGCTCTGCTGAATACCTCTTCCTACCTCTTTTCTTTTTCTCTGAGATGTAGAGTCATGAGGTCAGGTTTCAGACTCAACTCTTTCACATACTGGCTTTATAACCTTGGGTAAGTCTCTTAACCTTCCTGATCTTAGTGTTTTCATGAGTTTGAAAGGCACAGACATACTGCCTTGGGAGGCTGTCATGGGGATGAGAGACGCTGGCTGTCTCTCTGATGAGAGCTGTTTATCCTTGTATTTGCTATGCACACAGCATCCAGGCCATGACAGAGGATCCAGAAAGTGCCCATTGTCCTCACAACAGCTGGAGTCAGCGTCACAGACCAGCTTTATGGCATAATAGCTCACATCTGCCATACACACCAGCACGTTAAACTCTCACTCTTCTCCTGCCAGCTTCCCTGAGTCGGCTTCCTTGTTTTCCTTACAATACTGGTCTGTTTAACACTCTCATCCCCCAATCAACATCCATGTGCATGTGTTCACGGACACACATGGGTCTGGGGGCCTCCGTGAGTATGCAAGGGATTGAGGGGAGGAGGTTTGAGAGGTCTTTCTGAGAAGTTGGGATCTTGGTTGGACTTACTCTTTCTCAGTGGTCATGTCTGGGCTTGGGTGGCCTCCACATCATCATAATTTTATACAATGGAACTTTAGATCTTTGGAATCAGAAACTCAACTCTTTTGTAATAGAAAGGAGGAAACAGAGGTTTACAGAAGGGAAGGTTTGTCTGAGACAACACACTCAGGTTTTCATAGGTCCGGGTGCCTTTCTTAGGCTGGGTGCCTCAGAAGCAGATCCCGAGACAAAGATTATTTTGCAAGTGATTTATAAGGAAAGGCTCTCAGGAGAAAGTGAAGGAAGTGAGGGGAGTGGGACAAGGAAGGCAGAAAAGTCACCAAGTATGTGATTTCAGGCAGAGTCCTTAGACAGTGGCTTCGGCTTGGTCCTGTAGGGCATCTCTAGGGTATAAATGATGCCTCAAAGTTTTTCAGGACTGGAGACAAGAGCTGAGTATAAGCTCCCTTATGAGGCACATGGAACAGGAGGTGGGTGTGGGGGGTGCTGACCTGCCAGGCACTGCCAGAGGTCTGCATCAATGGGCACACAGCCACAAGGCTGGCCTTAGGGAGAGTCAGGGAGGGCAAAAGTAAAGCAAAAATCACCAGAGCTGGGGGAGGGGTGCATGTAAATGGTAGGAAGGATCCCTGGGCATCTGGGTAAGCAATGACAGTGTCCACCTTAGTATTGATTCCCTTGATGGGTGCTTTCCTTCCTTTCCCCCCATAGTTCCTGGGCTATCAGCAACCACTCTAAAAATAGCTCCCTCTCATTCATTATTGGAAGATGTAGAAACTGATATAGCCACTTTGGAAGACAGTTTGGCATTGTCTCCTAAATTCAAATAGCCTGTGCCCTATGAACTCCCACCTAGTTATAAACTCTCATTTATGAGCAGTCCTGTTCAAGAATGTTCAGAGCACAATAGCCCCAAAACAGGAACCAGCCACATACCCATCAGCGGTACCACATATACGTATATTGCCTAATATCCACACAATGGAATATTGTAGGGCAACGAAAATAAACTGCAGCTTTACACAAATGCACATATGAATCTCAAATAAATGTTGAGTGTATAAGAAACTACAATATAAAAGCACACACAATATTGTTCATATAAAATTAAAAACAATTAGCAAACATAAACTATAATACTTACGGTTGGGTGTGGACACAGGAAAACCCTAAAACAAAACAAAGGAATGATTACTACAAAAGTCAGGGGAGTGGTGATCTTCTGGAAGTGGGGGTTAGAGGGAGAAGGTACAGGGGTGGGGGCATTCAGAATGTATAGGGGGCTGGGCATGCTCTATTTCTTGACCCACAAAGTGGTTACTGCAAAGTTTGCTTTGTGATAAATCATCAAGATGTACACACCTCTTTTGTACACTTTTCTGAATATGTGGTATACTCCATAATCAAAAAAGCTAAAATACCTAGGAACTACTTTTTAAAATACTTTTTAAATGTCCTTTCCCTTTCTGCCTTTTCCCCCCACTTTGATATTGAAGCAAAATAAACAATAACATAAAATTTTACTTGTAACAATTTTTTTTTTTGAGATCAAGAGCAGAGTTGGGGGGGCAGAGGGAGAGGGAGAGAAGGAATCTTAAGCAGGTTCCACACCCAGTGCGGAGCCTGACGCAGGGCTCAATCACACAACCCTGAGGTCACGACCTGAGCCAAAATCAAGAGTCAGATGCTTAACCAACTGAGCCACCCAGGTGTTCCTTACTTTGAATAATTTTTAAGTGTACATTTAATTCAGTGGCGTGAAGTCCATTCATGATGTTGTACAACCATTACAACTACCCATTTCCAGAACTTTTTCATCATCCCAAACAGAAACTCTATACCCATTAAGCTATAACTCCCATTCCCCCGCTTCCAGCCCTAGTAACCTCTAATCTCCTTTCTGTCTCTATGAATTTGCCTATTCTAGGTACCTCGTATAAGTGGAATCATACGATAGTTGTCTTTTTGTGTCTGAATTATTTCATTTAGCATAATGTCTTCAAGGATCATCCATGTCATACCATGTATCAGAATTTCATTTCTTCTTATGGCTGAATAACCCGCCATCATATGCATATACCACACTTTGTTTACCCACCAGGATGGAGACTTGGGTTGTCTCCACCTTTTGGCCATTGTGAATAAAGCTGCTATCAACATGGGTGTACAAATATCGGTTTGGTTCCTTGCTTTCAGTTGAGGATATGCCCAGGAGTGGAATAGTTAGATCCAATTCTTTTAAGCCAAAGGAATGGGTCTTTCCTCTACACAAAAATTTCAGCATGAATTCCAGCCAATGAGATGACTGAATGTTGGTGGGCTGGGTGAGGCAAGGAAGCGAGAGATGCCCCTAGCTTTGGTCACTCATGACTGACGCAAGAGGTGATGGAAGCCAGGATCCCTGGGTTCTGTGCCAGCTCTGCTCACCATGACCTAGCATGCCCCCTGCTCCCTGAGCCTAGTGAGCTCATGACTCCATGGGCTCAATAACTCCCTTGTCGACAGGAAGAGAATAAACAAGGATAAGTGAGAGATGTCTGAAACTTTAAAGAGGCATCTTGGCATAGATTAAAAACACAACAACAACAAGGCAAGGTATGGAATGAAAAACATACTGTGGTCCTCCCTGGCTAGATGGGGGTAGGACAAGAGGAAAGGTCAGGAGAGAAAGGAAGGGGCAAGAAGAGAGGGAGAGCAGAAGCCAAAGGAATGGAAGAAGGGGATGAAGAGAAGACAATGAAGGCAGTGGGGAAGGAAGGCTTTTCTTTCAGAGGGAAAGGGCTGGAGCCAGCACCCCTGGACAGCAGCGTCCAGAGCTGCGACCGGACTCCAGATGAAAATAACAGCCCGTCACTCTCAGTGACTGGCACTCCACTTTATGAGGCCTGAAAGCAAAGAGGCAGCAACACTGACAGAAACAGGCGTCTTTAAACCAGTGAGACAGTGAGACAGAACAGTCCTCAGCCTGACCCTCCTGAAGCACATCCCCACCTAATATATTATTGACAAGGCTGACTTTTATCAAGACGCTCTGGCCTACTGTGTAATAAATGTGTATCGCCCACTCTTTATCACCCATTACCTCATTAAAATAATTGTCTTAATTTCATTGTTAAAGTGATTAATAGGACAAGTGTTAAAGGAAATTAATACTCAAAAGGAAGAATAACTGTAGCTGAAAACTAACTCCTCTGAATTGGTCAGGTGCTAAAGTTAGGGATTTTGTAGTTAATGAGGCTTAGAGAGTTAAATATAGGAGGGTCCAGGTGAGTCCGTTGAGAGATGGAGAGCAGAGCGGCAGGATGGTGCAGCCAGGAGAGGTAGGTAGGGGGTGGGGGGGAGAGCATGGCTTGCACCTCTGTGTCCATTCACTATGAGCCACTGAGAGGAGGATGCACATCCTGGCCTCTTGCATACCCAGTGCTCAGTGTGGTACCTGCCCCTTGCAGGGTCCCAGGGACTCTGAGCCCAGTGCCATCCAGTGCTCAATATGAACCACTGGCAAGGAAATGTAGGAGCTCATGCTGGTGGTGGGGGGGGGTTGTGTCCCAGACTGAAGCTGAGCTATTTCAAATAGAGTCAGAAACAGCCAGGAACAGGGGTGCCTGGGTGGCTCAGCTGTTAAGTGTCTGCCTTCGGCTCAGGTCATGATCCCAGGGTCCTGGGATCAAGCCCCACATCGGGCTCCCTGCTTGGTGGGAAACCTGCTTCTCCCTCTCACACTCCCCTTGTTTGTGTTCCCTCTCTCACTGTCTCTCTCTGTCAAATAAATAAATAAAATATTTTTTAAAAAAAAAGAAAGAAAAGGAAAGAAAGAAACAGCCAGGAACAGGCTGCTGTCACTCTCCCTCCCATCTGAACTGGATGAGAGGATCAGCATCCCATTCCTTCCTTTCTGTGTCCAGCCACACTCCTTCCACCCTGGGTCCCTGCAGTCTTTAGCGCTCCTGCTCCACCAACCAGGAAGCTGGATCTCCAGGGCAGAACTGGGAGCAGGTGCCTAGGGAGGGGGCAGTTGTGGCTCCCTTTGATAATTTCCTCACTTGTTCCTTCAGTCACTCATCTCATGCTGATTAAGCTGCTGTGATATAGCAGGTCCTACTTTAAAAGCTGGGCATATAGAGAGTCTTGGCCTTTAACTCAAAAAGTTTCCAGTCTGTTGGAGACAAAGACATATGCAAACAGATAATTACCAGAGATGCACTGCTTGTTTAAGGCTCCCTACTATATTTATATATAGTAGCACTGCAGTATTCAGCTGTTAAATATATATTTTACATTATGAAAGTTCTCATAGGCTCTCAACCAATGAAAACTTCTCAAGACCTTTCTGTGCATCTTGGCTGATCAGTACACTGCAAACACACTCAGCTAATGATCTGCCATGTGTGCTGTGTACTTGGTTTTGATGTTCTTCCAGCCTGTTATTTTGTGTCCCTGAAAACAACAGTGATACTTAATGGCTAACCAGAGGTGTCCAGAGATGGTGGTGGTACAGCAGTGAGACCAGAGCATTACGGCAGGATGTTACAATGTGAGCTCTCCTGTCATTCAAGATACGTTCCAGGAAATGGAGGAGGAAGCACAGAGTAAAAAGAAGGCAATAAGGGAGTGTAGAAGACCGCTGACATTACTAAAGACTTCATAAATATTCTGTAGCCTGGAGTACTGGGGGGCGTGGCCAAGGATTGCATGCAAAGAAGTTGAAGAAGGTCTGGTCCAAGACAGGACGTGAGGAGAATGGACAGTGTTGTGTCCCTGGACGTGCTCTCCACAGAGACAATGCCAGGAGGGCCCTTGTAATGCTGCCTCAGGCAGCGCCAGGCACTGGAGTTGGGCCCTGGCCACAGTCTGCTGTGCAGGTCCCACGTAGGTACAGGCCTTTGGAAGGCTGGGAGTTCAATGTCCACTCATTTCTGACATCCTTAGACATTTGTATAACTAATCACGTAGGTTACTAACATATAAAATCAGCACAGCAATATCAATAATATGGAGTACTCCATTAAGGTTTGTTTTTATTTAAACATTCTCTTTGAAATATGGGTATAAAGGTAATTAAATATATGAGAATCAAAGTGGAAAAAAAATCTCCTGTGTCTGATATGTTGAAATTCTATCAATGTCAATTCAGGAATAAATCTATATTCATTACTGAAAGATTAAAATGGTGCAACAATTCATGCTCATTTTGAAAGCTGTTAATTTTTGTGTGTAAAAAATTATTCAGAGCCTTCAAAGGGTTAAATAAAAAATATGAGATAGAAAGTGTGTTGGCAGGATAACTTTGGGAAGAATTTTATATCTTTTCTGAACATAGAAGTATTTGTAAAAATTTAAATAGTAATCCAAGCTGAAGACAGAGATTAGATGATATCATAATTCTTATCTTTTGCAGAATTGTTTGGTGTATTAGCATTCATAACACTAAACAAAATAACCATTAAAATCTGTATTTACTGCTTCATTTGTAAGTGCCATTTAGATCATGAGTTTTTCCTCTTTGCAAATTCTTCACATTTTAGAGGTTGAATTATGTCAATCTCAGGATTCCGTGTAGAGAAAAACCTCAAAAATCATGTGCAACATTATCCATGATAAACCTTCTTCTGTCAAGATATAATGAAAACACGCATAGGAAAGGAAAAAAAGTACTGGAAACAACCAAAACACACCCCAAATATTCCGGTCTCCTACTGATGTCTGTTGGAAATGAGCATCCATCAGAGTTTCGTGACTGCCCTGCATCAAATCGATCAGATCGGTCTGAACTATAACACCAAACTTTTGAAATTTAACCACTAACAATTTTAATTTGTAAACAACTGTAATAATAATTATTTGGCATAATATTTCAGATTTCTTCCTGAATTCTGGAAGGTCACTTTTACGATGGTGGTATTTGACTTGGGCCTCGTATTTTCACATTTGGTGTTCGGCCAAAATATGAGTGTAGTGTCCATCTACATGCTGTGATAGATGCTCTAACAGACATGATGACAACACGAATGAAGTCAAGACTGAGTGTCTGGAAGAATTAGGGAAGGCTTCATACAGAAGCCAAAACAGAGGCGGGAAGAATGGGTTCCAAGTTTGCCCAAGAAATGAGAACAAGATGGGGTAGGGATTTCTAGGAAGGAGGGACAGCTAAAACAGGTCTTGAATGCCCTTTGAATGGTACCACTTTGGTATTTTCTACACGTGTTCTTCCCTTTCATCCTAAACCAACAGGATGAAGTAGATGTTTCCTCCTTTTTGCAAAGGAGCAGACAGAGGCTCAGAGAGGGGAGGTGACTGTTCCTTGCAGCCTTGAGAGTGGCTCCAGAAAAACTTCCCAGCCTCATGAGAAGTGGCCAGAAAATGCCCATATCCTTGTGCCCCCAACTCTTCCCACTGCCTCAGGTGGGGAGAGGGCCTGCCCTGGGGCTGCCCTAATTCTTTCCAGGTCCAGTGCCTGTGGTCTTATTCCTAACCAGTGACCTTATTCCTACCCGGAGACCTTATTCCTAGTTGTGGCCTTATTTCTTACCTGTTGCCTTATTTATAAAATCACTCAAGGGCTGTCTCCCCAAGGGTGCCATTTTCGTATGCCAGACAGGCCTGGGCAGAGGTGCCTCAGGCACCAAACAGAGCCCCTGGCTTCCTTTCTGGCCCAGTAGGTCATCCTGTAAAGCCCTCCTCTAATGGCTGATTCTCTTCATATGCTTTACTTTTTTCTTTGGTTTTCCTTTCTTCTCTTTCATCTGGTCTGGGGAAGGCCCACTGCCTGGCATGGCTATTGTGCTTGGAAACGAGACTCCTGGGCTTGTGAATAAATTGTATTTTATTCCTCCCTGTCACTTCTGGTTGGGGGAGCACCGGGAGATGAAAGCTGAGACTTCAAAAGCACTTCTTTTGACCTAGGGCAGCATTTCTCATTTCCAAGCCCGAGGGTTGCACTAAGCCCACATGTTGGTGGCATTGGCAGGAGCTGAGCCTCAGCCAAACCCAGGGGTCTTCTGGGCCTCCTGGGCTGGGCATCTGGATGTCACTGTCTTCACTAAATTGGCAGAGGGGACAGGGCTCACTTCTCAGCAAAGCATCACTGTTGGCAGGTGGCTCCTCAAAGGGAGAAGCAGGTGCCCTGTGTGGAGTGAATGAAGGTTGGATTTGGATTGTAATATCAAATCACGTACAGCCACATTCCCCTGTGTGGTAAGTCTCACTTCTCCTCTCCCCTACTCTACTTGGCGCTTACCACCAGGCTCCTGGTTGAGCAATCTTTCTTGTTAAGATTCATAATGTATCTCTTTATTCTCAGATAGGCACGGATTAAGGTGGGAGATGGGAGAAATCAGTCACTGATCTAGCACAGACCCTGGGCTCTGAAGGGTAAGCAGGTTTCCATTGTCCCTCTCAATGGAGTGACAAGTTGATGAATGGGCTGAGTGAACTGGGGGGACTTCAAGGAGCAAGCTGGCTTCTAAAATGGGCAATGCTCCCTCAAAACTGCCAATCCCAATCTGGCAAAACCATAAGAGTCTCTCCTTTGAGGTTGGCTTCCACCCCACTTAGGAGCAGCCCATATGTGATGAAATCCTTGATGACTTCACTTTTAAGTATTTCCAGAATGTAGTAGTGTATTGAGCATAGAGACGCAGTTTAACTGGTGTCCGAGAATTTGGGGATCAAATTCTGGCCCTGCCACTTAAAAGCTGAAGAAAGGCAATATGGAGGCTCTCAGTCTCCACCTCCATAAAATAGGGAGAATGGCACTTGCCTCAGATGTTGAGAAGGCTGAATGGAATCATCTGTGTAAAGCACCAATCCAATAGCTAGCACTTGTTGATGATCAATAAATGGTTATCTTTATCGCTCCCTGGCTGCACACACTTAAAAGGGGTGTCAGCTTATGGAAAAGGCACGGATTTTGGAAACGGAGGGACTGAGCTCAAGTTCCACTTCAGCCTCTCGGTAATTGTATGATCCTGGGCAATTTTCTTCCTGCAAGAATAACCACCAGTGCCAACAGCTACCATTCACCAAGTGCTTATTACGTGCGAGGTGCTTTGTCTATGGTGCCATCCTATTATTTCTGATAAGGGGTTAAGTCACCTGAGCAAGGATTTGCTGCTAGAAGCAGAAGTAAGATCTGAAGTCAGATTCATGAACTAAGTTCATGCTTGTAACCAGTGCACCTTCTCATGAGACTGGTTCCCCTAACTTCTGTGAGCCTCAATTTCCTATGTAAAATAGGGGTGATAGTGCCGGCCTCTTGGGTTTAGAATGAGGATGGGAGAAGGTAACACATGTAAGACTCGCCCAAAACAGGAATCTTTCTACTATCCAATGACTTCAGGAGGCAACATTCAATATGAATTCCAAGTTGCAGCCACAGACTCCAGGGGTGGGAAGAGATTTTAGAGGTCTTCTGACTCTAGCCCCCTTCAACCCTGATCATCAGAAGTGAGGCGGCTAGTGGCCTGGCACCACTTGGCTGATTTCTGACAGCTGCAAGGTCAGAGTGTTCCAGATGATGATCAAGATGCCCAACTAGGACTTGAAGATTATATTAGGAAAATTTATGGAGATGAACATCATGTCAAGTCCCACGGCTTCCAGTTTTTGTATTCCCCTGTGCCATTCATCCTGGTTGGGGACGGCCCATATTGCATCTGCAGAGACGCTATGAGTCTTGTGCCATTTGGGGACATGCTCCCTGCTTGTCCTCAAACCCAGTGACTATGGAGCTAATGTTTCCTGGGACATCTCCTCAGCTTCCCTCTCCCCGGGAGCCTTCTCTGGGCTGGGACCATGGCTTCTGTTTTGCATAAGGGAAAAGAGGCCCCTCAGAGAGCAGACTTGAGAGAGTGTCATGGTTTCTTATTGATGGAGCAGAAGATTGGGGACCCTTCCTACCTCTCCTGTCCTCAACCTTCTGCTTCCTCAATCACAGGCAGGAAGGGTCCTTTCCTCAATGCTGGCCTGGCCTCCCCTTTGATATCCCTGGGGAAGGCTGAACACTTGTCCAGCCTCATGTCCGGCCTCAGTCCCCTGAAGTTTAGAGGCCTCTGCAGAAGCTGTGCAAGACCTGAGAGCTGTCATACGTCACTTCACGTGATAAATCCACAGAGATGGAAAGAAAAATACCCTGAATACTGATGGCAGTGCAGCTGCGAGAAGAAAAGTTTCCAGAATTGCAATGAGCAGCCTTGTGCTGAAATTTTATGTCATTTGCTTTCAATTCCATTTACAGTTATTTCTTGTTTTTATATCATGTTTTATTGAAATCCATTTTTTACTTTAATGCTTTAGGCTCAGTCATGGATCTTGTCTCCCCCCATCTTTTGCCTCCTGAGCACGTGAAGGTTCACATTATGCAAACACCACAGAAAAGGTTTTTGAAGCATCATGGGTTTTTGTTCCTTTCTGTATTTCTCAGATTGTTTTTCTGGAAGCAGGCTGGAGACACAGCCATGAGATTGGGTGTAGCTCAGAACCTGCAGGCAGACTGGCTTGCCCAATGTGGGGTCTACCCCCTTTCGCCTTTGTAACTGGAATTCAGTCCAGTGCCATGTTCATAGGGATTCCATCCTCATGGCCAACTGACTGATGGACCGAACTAAAGAGTGCCCTACTTTGGACTGCAGATTCTTTAGGTAGAAAGAGGGAAAAACCAAAAGTACGGTCTTTGAGGCTCTGAGGCACACCAGAGCATTTCTGGAAAAGAAACTGAAACAGGGATCAGAGTCTTCTCCATTCCTGCTGCCCCCTCCCCTTGCCCTCATAGCCTCCTACTGGAGAGGCTGCCAGAGCATCCCACTGGGCTGCCTGACTCCATTAGCTCTTCCAGCAGAGAAGAACATTCCTGAATGCCACCGTCAATGAGCATCTCCCAGCTCTAAGCTCCTGGGTCTCTGTCACACCTGACATCCCCGGTGTGGATCCCCAGACCTGCTGATGGCCTCCAGGCCCCTCCTGTCCGTGCCAGGTTCACTTCCGGCTCCACTCAGTTGACCAGCTGTTATCTCTATGGGGAAAGGCTTTCCATTCTGGTCTGCCTCTCCAGGAAGCGTGCCTGGCCCACTCTAGCTGCTGGTGCCCTTTCTAAACTGTGACTATTCAGACACTGTCCTGTGTCTCATGTTGATTTTAACTGAGTCCTGAATGTCTTGTATCTTGTTTGCATAGGAGGGTTGTAAATAAAATCTGCCTATGGATCCATTTTATACAGTTTGGTCTGCATAATCTTAGGCAGCTCAGCCTCTCTGTGCCTTCCCTTTCCTCACCCATAAACTAGAGCTCTTAACGGTACCTAACTCAGAAGGGTGCTGGGAAAATTAAATGAGGTAATAGCTGTAGAGTACTTAGAACAGTGTTTAGCACATAGTAAATACTACATAAATGTAAGTTTTTATTGTTTCCAAGTAACAGAAATAAACTCAAGACGGCTTAGCTTTTTAAACAATAATTTAGTATTATAAGGAAAGTTATATAAATCTCTTGTAGAACCCAAGGGCAGATGTATCTGGGTCTCAGGTGGGTGCTGGTGCCAGATGGGAGATGGTTATCCCTGGTCATCCTGTGAGATTCATCCTTCTCTGCTTCTTGGTCCTTCAGCAGGAAACATGGCCACTTGTCACTCCTCAGTAACTTGTCCAGCCATATGGTGAATGTGAGCTCTCCTTACTAACTTGTGGGGAAAGCCTCTGAGAGGTCCGGTTTGGATCAGCGGCTCAATCTTTATCCAATCAGCTCTGTCCGAGGGGCATGATGGGCCATGTCATATAAAATGGCTACAGGGCTTATGGTTAAGTGCGTGAATGTGTGTGCGCATGTGAGGGGTGGTCATGAACCCCTTAGCTACTTCCAATCGCATCTTCCACAGTGCAGGGGACTCTCTATACCTCCCTAGCCTTAGTCTGCTATAGCAGAATACTTTACATAGCCGGTGCCGAGTCCAGATTAATCAAAATCTAAATGTAGACTCAAGGTACAAGGATTATAGCTCACTCGGTTTGCTCATCAAACTTTGTAAAGAGTTAGAGTTAGATTTCCAGAGCTCCCTTGGGCTTGAAATGACTCTCATTGCTGCTGCTTCTTGCCTGCCCCCTCTCTTGTCATGTGCCAAGATACTGGTCAGCAGGAACAGCAACAATGAGGAAAAAGTGGAATAAGAACTTTGGAAATGTGCAGTTACCAACACTCTCTTTGTGCTCTGAGCCAGCAGAGGCTAGTACCGCCCACTCAGCTGGGCTTGACCTCCCTTCGCTCACAATGAATGGTCTATCAGGCCACAGGCACTGGAAACTTTCCTTCAGGCACTGACCACTGACCGGGTGAGAATCAGCCTGGGGGGTCTGAGCAATGTGGCAACAGAAGTGATGGGGGGATGCCTGAGCTTGGGTCACTTGTAGGAGTGAAATCAGACCCTAGGGGAGAGTAAAAGATGGGTCACTTAGGAGAGTATCTCCTTCATCTTTGACCCCAAACCTCCTAACTTTTCACCCCAGCTCATCCTCACAGCAGAGAAAATGCACAACAGCTGCCTGCTCCCATCCCGTTTATCCTCACTCTATAGGGCGGTGGTGGTTCCCCAACTTGGCTGCACATGAGAATCATCTGGGGGCCTCTTAAAGACCCCGATTCCCAGGCAGTGCCCTGGACCAATGAAATCAGACTCTCTGGGAGTTGGACTGAGCATCCTTCAGTATTTTTAAAGCTCCCAGGTGGTTTTAATATGCAGCCAAGTTTGAAAACCACTATATTATAAGTTCATTTCTTCACGATTCTAGTACTCGGATGACATGAAAACCTGTATCATCAGCCTACATACTCACCCTCTGTCCCAAGCCTCTCATTGTTTCAATGTATCCTCTCTTGCAAAACTGACTTACAAGTTCTGAACTTTTGTTTCTTCCCTGCCATCATTCTGAGCTCTTGCATCCCTTGTCTTCAAACCTTGGTTAATTCACTCACCCCTCTCCTCAGCACTTTCATGGTGTGCAGACATTTCTCTTGTGCTGAATTACGCTTATGTTGCTTTACAAAAATATCATTTATTATAAGCTTTTTGAGGGTAGGAGGGACCATGCATTCTATTTTTGGTTTATTTTCATATCATCCTAGGGTACCTTGTAAAATATTGACAACCAGTAAATGTGGTTGCCCAAAGATGGAGGAGAGAGCTAGCCAAGGGTGGTCTGGCAGAGCCAGTGGGGGCCTCTGAAGGCTGGAGGGTCTCTTCCAGAACTCTCAGTCTAGGAAGGAAAAGAAAGAAATGTGCCATACTCGTCTGCTTAACAAGGGTCCCTTTGCTTATATATGAGAGCGGTAAGGATTAAAGGAACTCTAGGGATGTGTCCTGGGAAGATCTGTGGATGCTAGTTACAAATTGGGGGGGGGGTGCTTCATAGTAATAGCTACCACTCACTGAGTACTCAACTTTGTGTCTGGTGCTTTATATACAACCATTCACAATAAGATTATTATTTAAATGTTTCTGAACCTCAGGCTATTTGTCCAAGGTAAGTGTCAGAGTTCTAAAGGGCTATGCACTTTCCAGTAGGCCAGGTATGTTCCAACAAAGACTTCAGGTAGAAAGAAGAGAGTCAGACAGGCATCTCCGTCTTCATTCCCAACCAATCCTCTTCCTCAGATTTGATGACAGTGGCAATGGTATGCCCATTGCCCCAGGGTTGTGTGCATCACTATGCTTTTAATGCCACATTCCTAAGTAGCTTTGGGGAAACAGAAGTCAAAGATAAAATCTATCCTGATGTGCATATAATCATCATCAATCATTCTCTAATGAGAACTAATTGGTTGCAAGCAACAGAGACCAACTCAAGCTAGCTTAAGGAAAACAAGGGAAGTATTAGGCTTCAGAGTTGCCTTGTGGCAGCCAGAGAAAGGAACATAGCTGGGGCCCAGGAAGGCACTCTCTTCCACCCCTGTCTCTCTCTGCTTGTCTCTTCAAGTCTCCTCTTGGACCTGCAGACCTGCTTCTTGCACTCCCCGTAAATACGGTACAACGTGGCTGCCCATAATCCTTGAGTTTGCATGTTATGGTCCTGACCACCTGGGAAGCTTACTTTCTCTCTTGGTCCCAGTTCTCTTTGTAGAGAAGAGCCTGCAACTGGCCCATTTTAGGTCACATGCCTCTTGATGGCATCCTTCTCCTATCATGTTGGTCAGTGGTGCTCTGGAGTGGGATATGCCCACGTCTCTGGATAGGAATAAAATAATCCAAGGAAGGAGAGGTGACTGTGAACAGTAAGGGATTAGCATAGCAAAAATTACATTTTATTGATGCAGACACTAGGTTAGGGGTCTTATATTTTTCTTGAATTCTCATAATAATCATTCAAGGTAGGTATTGTTATTCCCATTTTTCAGAGAAGGAAATGGAGGAGATTTGAGATTAGCAAGCCCTGGAACGCTGATCCTGGTAAATGCAAGCACTTTTGGAATCTTCTTTTTCTGGAGATACAGCTGGGCATTATGTCAGGTATGTTTATTCTTCAGTATTTGCTCCTACTGGTGAGCTGTACTTGAGTATGTGTGTGCATACATGTCTCTGTGGGTCTGCATGTACTTTTTCCATGGCTGTGTGTGTCCTGAGATTCTGAGAATGCTCATTTTTCAGCGGGGAGAGAATATTCAGCTGGAGCCTGCCAGCCCTGAGTCAGCCCGGAGTGAGAGGCCTGGCAGGAGTGGACAAAGATGCTCTTTATCCACCAGAAATGCAGTGACCTCACTATGGCTTTCCTCTGTTGGCCTGGGTTTGTGTTAAGCAGAAGGGAGAGAGATTTGGTTTGGGGCTCAGTCCTGCCTGTTCACGTACCCTCAGTTCCCTTTTCTTTCCTTCATGGATCAATGTGGACAGAAGCTAGGAACTCTGGTTTCATTGCAATGATGCTAAAATGGAGACAGGGCTGGAGCTGAGGTTCCGACAGACAGTGGAGCAGGGACCCTGGAGTAGAAAGACGACAGGTTCAGGCATGAGGTGGCCTGGTTTCCAGCTGGCTTTTTCTAGCTGGCTGTGAGATTCTATTCAGATCATGTCACCACTTGAGATTTCAGGGTCCCTCCTCAGTGACATGCATGGTCAGATGATCTTTAGTGAAGCACCTGGGGAAGTCAACCCTCTGATCTATGACTACTCATGCCCTTTCTCCTTGTTCTTCAAGGAAAAGCATGGCTTGGCCTGGAAGGAGTGAAGCAGGTGGGCACAGCTGTCTTCCTCAGGCATGTGCAGAGCACAGGTATGAAGACTAACATCCTGAGTATGGCTTGAGGCTAGAGATGGAGGGGTTTAGGAAGGTTGTCGGTGAGATCAATTTTTTTGACAAGGAGATCTGGGAAGTCAGAGACTGCCTATGTTACTAATGTTCATCTTTGAATCTCAGCTTCCTCAGCTGTCAAAGGAAACTGCCCAGCTCGATGGTTTCCAAGGATTCTCTCAGCTCTGACGTACTACAGATGATTCAAGTAGCCTGAGGACTCCCATCCTTTAGAAATCCTTCCGCCACTTTTGTATGTTTGCTTTGAACACACCTGTTTTCTAGCCCATAATGGTCCAGTTGGTATGGCAAGGGAAAGAATATTTGTATTCTGTATGTGTGGAGGGTGGGGAGTGGCGGGGGAGAGATAGAGTGTGAGAGGATGGATGGATGGCAGGAGGAAGACATGAGAGTGAGTTTTCAGGGCCTCCAGGAATCTGTCATGCTTTCATTGGCTCTCATAAACCAAAGCTATCAACCCTTCCACAGAAAACACAAGTCAGGATAATAAACCAGAAATGATGGTCTGAATTGTTTAAATCCTTCATATTTCAGGCCACAATTAACCCCATTTGACCCCAGTGTTCGACATAGATGATGGCTTAGGGACCCAGCAGCCGATCCCTGCTGAGTCTCCATGCTGGCTGGGGACACCCAGCCTTGGGGGCGCCTGCTGACGGTGAGTCCTCCCCTGGTGGTGTTATGGCACTGCCAGCTGCTCCTCCTCTGAATCCTACTTTGTGCTGGAAATTTAAAAATTGTCAGAGCTTTTGACACAGAACCAAAGGTAAATTGCATTTGCCATAAATGTGCGAGGCATATTTGTAAGAGGCGGCCCATTCTCATGGGAGTAGTTGCTGTTTGGGCACTACCCTGCAAGTGGAATAAAAATCTGGTTTATTTCATTGGGGTACCAGATACCTTTTTTCATAATCTGTTAAAGATACTTTATTAGGACACTCAAAGGGATTAGTTGAGAAGAACTGAACATTACATTTGAATATAAACTGTACACAGATACGAGCTTTAATACAGCCAATTACAGAGAATATTCAGATAGAATGGCTCTGTAGGGCTGGTGTTAATGACTAATTTCTCTTTCTAAGGATGCAGGGCAAGGAGAAGAAGGGGCAGGGACAGTCCCTGACCTGGCCTGACCTACAGCCTCCTCCCCTTCCTGTGATTCTGAGTCTGGTGTCCTACCATATTTGCTGTACCTCAGTCTGACATCCACCAGGAAGGCCTCTTTTGGGCATTAGGGGTCATGGCAGAGCATGGGGATTGTTCAGTGTTTGTCTGCCACTGTTCAGTATTGAATACGTGTAAGATAACTGCTCTGACCAAACAGAATCCATCAATCATACCACTTTCCTTTCCACCTTCAGTTTCCATTCCTAAAATTGTTAGTACACAGACCTCCATACCACGGGCTCCTAGAACAGAGAGCTCCTAAATATAAAGGCCTCCAGAAAAAAATTTTTTTTTTTGCTTAGAATGTCCTCTTTGGTGGTAGGAGAGCTTTTAGGGTCTCACTAAGGGTTGGTTTTGGCTTGGCCTACCTTCTGACTATAATGATGTACATGAAAGACATCCCATGGTACTCAAAGGCCCCTCCTTCTATGTTTTCTCTGTCTCCCCTGGAACCAGTTCCACCATCTCTCCCCTACCATCCCATCTGCATCTACCCCCACACCCAGCTGCAGTGGTTGAATTAAAAAGCTGCCCCTTATAGCAAATTCCACTTTGTTTATTTGTTCTTCCTCTCAATTGTGGGAAGGAACTTACCGTGAAATGCTGTGGGGCCCAACCTCACTTATTTACAAAGCTAACTGTTGGGGCAAAACTAATTATAAATAGCAAATTTAAAATTGTCTTAGGTTTGGTGAGACAGTTACATGGGTTACAATTGCTTATTTCTGACTCTTCCCAACATTCTAGACCTCCCAGATCAAAGAAGTCTGGAGGGATGAGGCTCTGGCTCTGGCTAAGTTTACATAAGGAAAGGAGAGCTCTTAGCTGTTGTTATAATCATCCCCTCATCATCCACCTCCACTGGCTCCCGGCTTTCTCCACCAGACACGAATGGCTGTGGCATCGGAGAGGGCTCTCATTTCAGAGCTTCATTATGTCGTAGCTGTGACCAGCAGCTCTCTAGCTAGTTGTGCCTCTTCCAGGAGCTTAACTGATCAATAATTCTGTTTGAAACCTAGCAGGTCACATCAGCAAATGGACCATTTCTCCCCATTGGTATTTCAGTTTTCTTCTTGTTTTGCTATGGATGAGAATGTCTCATGGATGAAGGATTCCGGTGTGGGTTTGGAGAATGCTAACATGGCAATGGGTGAGAACACGAGTGCCAGGGGACCCAACAGTGGGAAAAACATCTGGGAAATTTCTTGGGGACAAGAAACATAAAAGCCAGACAAGAAAGGAGAGAGAAAGAGAGGTGAGAAGTCACATTAGAAAAAAAAAATTACAGAAAAGAATTGATTCAACCAAGGGTAAAAAACTTCGTTGAATAATTGACAGTGTCTGGTACTTAGACAAGAGGTTTTGTTCTGACCACTCCTGGTCTTGGATAAAAGGAGATTCTAGTCACCCTGGAGGGTCTGCAACTGGGGCTTGTGCCTGGTACTCTCTGGAAATAACTTTGCTTCCTGAGGATGAATGTGGGGAATGCTTATTGAGCAATCACCTGACAGTAGGCCTGGGATGTCTTGGGGGAGGGGATGACGCTGGATGAATTAAAAGCAGTTACGTGTCCAGTGAATATGATGAATAAAGCTAGAATCTGAATCTCTGATACATACTTAAAATTTCCTTATTAATATTATTATGGGAATCCTCATTGTAGTACAATTATTTCAATCAGCTTACAGGTCCCCTCTTCCAGGAAGCTTCATTTTTTCCCCTCGTCTTACTGTTCTTAAAATCCTCCTCTTTATTTCTGTGACTAGGGTGGCCAGATGTACCAGTTAGTCCAGAATGGTCCTGGTTTGCATATGCTGTACTCACATAATCATTAATAGCACATTCTCCTAAGTATCTTGGACAACAAATTGTATGGGTCACCCTCTCCTACATAACACTCTGAACTTCTCCACATCATAGCACGAAGGTGATCTGCGTAATATCTGATATATCTAAATCCTTCTTTAGACTGCAAGGTCTTTGAGGGCAGATACCTTTTCTGTCTTGTTCACTGTTGGATTTTCAATATTCAGTACAGAGCTGGCCACACTGCTGATGCCTGAAAATGTTTATTAGGTAGATGGATAAATGCTCATAACCCAACTCAGATTCCCATGGGTTGCCTAGCTGGAAATGCTTCATGGACTGTTTTGAGCAAGACAGAAATCACACAGAGAATAAAGGAACTGTCCCCATCCCTACTGTTAGGTAAACTGGTTTATAGCCATTGGCAGAATCCAGTTCCTTCTGCCATCTGGGTGTGGTCTGGGTAGGCAGCCCAGGCTACTTTCCCATGCAGTCACTGTTGTATCTCAGAGGTACTGTGGACTTTGAATTCTGCATGAATGACTCCCTGGAAATGATGCTGTCCTAAGAGGAGAACAAACAGGGAGGAGGGCACGGATGGCAGAATCCAACTTTGCCACTCAATGGCTCTGTGATCTTGGTCAAAGCCCTTTACCCCTCTGGCCTTGCAAGAAAAATGTCCATTCCAACAGTGACCCTCTCTGATTCAGTGACTGTCCTGGGATTTACAAATAAATAGGAACCATGGGCTGTGAGCCAGGATGATAATAAAATAGGCTGCTTGTCAGTAACTGTACAGAGGGGGAGATTGCCTTCGACTTCTCTATCTTTACCTTCTCTCCCAGCTTAGCCCACCCAGTGCTGAGCGCTCAAACCCCTAAAATAGCCCCCAAAGCTCTGTCTAGTAGGGCTTCTTGCTCAGCAAGGCCTTTCCCACAGTGCTCCACTCTTCCCTCAGAGCCCTACTAAGCAATCCTTAGGTGTTGGCTCTCCTGCTCCGCAAAGGACCTGGCAAATGTGGGAAGCATTCCGGAGTGCCACTTCCCAGGAAACCAGCTGGGTGTTTATCCCAGGATGGCCTACAGCAGAGCACCTGGGGGGAGATCTCTGAACTGTGGTTGAGAAAGAAGGCAAATGGTAAATCGGAGATATTAGGTAGAGCCGAGAATAGGGAAAGAGCATCATGAGATCAGAAGCCAAAAGTATTCAGTACCATTTGGGAAGCAGAGGGCAAGCTGGTGGATGTGTTTCTATGGGGCTATGGACAAGTGGGAGCCCCAACTGATAAGGAGGACGGGAACATTAATGGCTAATAAGGCTTCACATGGTTCTACAGTTGGGGTTATTTACAGTTTCACAGAGGATTCCTGGAGAGGCAACACCTTCAGTCAGAGCACAAATTCTCAAATAATAGAATCTCTGATGGTGTAGCAAACCCCCAGGGAGAGATATTTGGAGCCACTAAAACTGGATCAGGAAGCTACCTTTTTCTCAAGTCAGAGCTAGTAAGATAAGAAGGATCTAGGGGAACTGTTGAGTAAGATGGGTAAAAGGTCGAGCAGCTTTTCCCTCCTATACTGTTACTTGAAAGCTGAGGACCACAAGCTGGTGAGTTGTGGGGGATGTAGAAGGTCTAGGTTTGTAATTCTGAAAGCATCCCAAATACCAGAGAAGAGTAGACAGGTGCCCCAGGCTTCTGCAGAATGGCTTGAAGTGGTTCCTTAAGGAATCAGTGGTTCTGGTGGGATCTGCCCTCCTGCTTGCCGTCAATGGGCTGCTACTCAGATACCGTGAAACTGAGGATGGGAGATGCTTCTGTGAGAGGGACCCCTCATCTCTGCTTCTTCTGTACCTTAAAAACAACACAGTCCCTGGGAACTTACTGAGGAGCCAGTGAAGTTGGGGTGGCCCAGAGAGCTGCCAGCTCCCTCCCTCTACCTCTCAGTCCTGGAGTTTGGGAGTCTCCCTGGCAGTATGGCTACACGTAGGTAATCACAGCAGAGCTCATTTGTTAATCTGTCAGAACTGCATCCAACATCCTTTTGTTCACTGACACCACAGTAATAGGGAGGCACTAGCCCGGCCACTGTTTGCCTGCTGAAACTAAGCTAGAGCACTCTGCATAATTCATCTGTGCATGAAATGGAAGCTTAATAGCATAAGTAAAGCACCAAGCAGAAATTGGCAGTAAATGTCTTTTTTAAGTCTTAAAGATAGACTCTGCTTCGCTCATAAAGCCCAATTTGGTATTACTTAATGGCACAAAACACTTTTCTCTGAAGCCATACCTACTGAGTGAATTTTGGTGCCCCCTACCTTCCCCAGCCCCTGCCTGCTGAGACGGCCTATCATCCTCTTGCCCCTGTCTGCCTCCCCCGAAGTCTCCTTCCGTGTGGCACTGAGCCTGGCATCCCATACTCACAGGACCCCATGCCCTCCTCCAGGGCTCACTCAGCAGCAAAGGCTGGAGGCACCCAAGTGCCAGGACAGCCTGGCCTAGGGCTTTGAGCATGCTGGTTGCAGAGACAAGGGAGTGGAGGCTCTGGGTGGGGCTGGAGGAGTGTTAATGGCCAGGGCCAGGAGGGTATGAGCTAGAGGAGTTGGCCTCTGTTCTTCTAGCACTGGGAATGGCTCTGGTGAAATCCCTTTTCCACAGAGAAGCCTCAGGCTGAACTGAGTCGGCTCAAAGCTTGCTAGTGCTTATATGAGTCAGGACACTAGCAGAAAGGACCTCCTACTTAGTGGGTCCTTTCCAGTTTCCTATTGCTGCACAACAGATTGCCCTAAAACACAGTGACTCAAAACAATGATTTTACCTAGCTGGCAATTGTATGCTTTGAGAATTCTAGAACTCCAAACCTTGTGGGAACCACGTGGGGCAGGACCCACTTCTCAGATGGCTTCCCTACTCCCATGGCTGGTGCCTCCTAACACGCTGGCCCCTATCTCTGCACAGCATGTTTCATCCTCCAAGACCTCTGCACGTGGATTTGGCTTTTCACAGCATGGCTTTCAAGACCGGTCCTCCTGAGGGGAGGTTCAAAAGCAGGCATTCAAAGAGGCACAGCGGAAAGCTGCAAGGCTTCTATGACTTAGCTGAAGTGCCCAAGATCACGTGTGCTTCCTTCTATTGATCAAGGAAGTCAGTGAGTCCAGCCAGGTCCAAGAGAGGAGGAGGCATACACTTCACCTCTGGATGTGCACACGGGGTAGGGGGGGCGTCTTGCAGGAAACTTCCCCAGTCTCCAAGTCACTCACATAGAACCAAGGCTCTGAGTTCTCCTCACTGGTTCTTGCTCATGGTAACCAATACATCCACATGTGTGCAAAGACGCAGAACTGCGCTCCCAAGTACACATTGTGAGAGTAGGCAAACCGTGTTTCCCGTGAGTGTATACTTCACAGGTTTGATGGGTGCTCCTACAGTTAAACGTTCTTTACATATGGAGACATATATTTTGAAATCTACTAGAGTGCTTTTGTGACAGCTCAGTGGTCCAAGACTGGAGTGACATCGTAAAAACCAAAAGACTACATCACCCAGTGATGTGACAGCAGCCCCTCAGGTGGCGATGCCCTTCCAGAGGCCCAAGAATCTTCGGGTCCCAGGTGAGAACTGACTTACCAGTTTCTGTTGCAGGTAAGGTGGGGGGATGAGGAGGAGGAAAGTTTGAGTTGTAAGTGGGGGGGGGGTGGTAACAAGAACATCCAGCTGGTTGATGACTCTGGGTGGCAATAGGGTCTGACCTCAGGTTACCCTTTTCTTGGTCACTTTGAGATAATAAAAGCAAGCAAACATGTAGACATGTCAGAGATCAAGTCCTGTGAGAGTTAACCAGCTAAGGCCTTCTCTGGGTCTACACACAACTCACAGCCCTCCTGCCAACAAAACTTTTGAACCTTTTTATGCTAGAAGAATGATCCTTCGTTCTGACCTTTAGTTCTCAAGCTCCCTGGTAATAACTTGGCCTTGCAAGGCACTACACCTAATTACTCTTAATTTTTCATTCTTCTCCCTCCCCGCTTTTCCGTAACTGTAGTTGGTGGGGAAAGGCAAGTCAAGCCCAGTGAAATGATCACTGGAGTCATTCCTTCTTCAGTGCCTGATTCCTCTGTTGGACTGGAAGCTCCATGGAGGCAGTGGTTTTGTCTGTTATTTTTCATTGTTACAAAGCAGCGCATAGCGAGCACATTATCTGTCACATAGTAGAACTCATTAAATTGTTTTGAATAAATGGGTGAATGGATTTATTCAACAACATGCATTCAACAGCTATCATATGCCAGGCACTGTGCTGGGTGCCAGGGATCTATTAATGAATAAGACATGGTCCCTGCCTTCCAGGAGCTCAGATCATCCCTGTGTGGGTCCATTTACATTACTTGGCTATTTCTTACTCAGCCCTCAGATCCATGCACTGCTCATAAACTATCTGGCCATATGGGGACCATCTCTCTGGCACAACAGCCCAGACGGTGGCTTCGCCAGGCAGGATTGTTTAGGGGTGATCTTCTCCTAACCTCCTCCTTTCCCGGCTCTCACTTAATTACCCAGCATGCCTCATAAATAAAGGGTTGGGGGAGGGAGGGATTGCCTTCGCCTTGTGAGCATAAATGTTTTCTAAATGATATTGTTCCTGCAGCTTCTGAGAGCCTCATAAACATGCCTGGCCCTGGATTTATTATGCGACAATAATCCCGCTTAGCCAGCTGGTGAGATTCATAGTTCTGACCCCTTCCCCAGTGCCCACCTCTTCCTCGCCTCATGAGTAGGAGAACTAGAGGCCAAGGATGAAAGGTCGCAGGGCCTCAAGGACTACAGCTTGGGCCAGCCTCCAGCAGCCTGATGCTCTCAACCCACCCTGAGCACTGCTGCCTTTCCTCATTACATCTACTCCCAGAGTACTTCCAGCCAGCCTGCCCCCCAGCAAACCTCCAAGGAGTTCTGTGGCGGTAAAGCAGGCCCAGTGGCAGTGAGGGGGCCACGCACAGCCCTGCTGCTCTCCTTTGCGTGTCTGTCCTTGCAAAGCCTCTTTAAATGAGCCCAACCCACACATGTCCATGCTGGGATTGTTCAAAGATCACCACAGGCATCAGCAAACAGTGCTAGAATCCTTCAAGCACCTCCTGCCCACCCAGTCTGAAGCTTTTCTGGTTTCAAGACCCCCAGCACACACTTTAGCTCTGTAATTCAGATCCTCTATCTTTGTTAAGAACCCAGTCTTGGACCAACTTCCCCAATGGGCCTGAGAACCTCATTGTGATTTCTGTTCCCTGTGATTTAGCTTCAGACATTGAAATGGTGGATGAGATATCCTGTAGGACAGACCAGAAGACCTTGCCCTGCTGCGTCCCTGACAGAAGAAGGACCTTGCGCTTTAGAGACTGATTACTATGACACTGAGCCAAGCCATCTTCAGTCCTGGAGTGCACATCCTGTTAGCTGTGTGTGCAAATGAGTGTCATCCAAATATATCTGAGCCATACTGCTGCAGCCTTAAGGCCTGGTTTCATACAGTGCCACATTAAAAAGAAAAATCTAACTCCAAAAGCTGTGAAAAAGCAGTGTAATTTTTTTCCCCTAAAGGTTCTTGAGGAGATGGTAAAGGGGAAAATATATCACATCACACAGAGAAAAGCATTCTAAAAATCCCTGTTTACTAATCTGTCTCTACGAGGTCCTACAATATTCAACAGCAGCAGAGTTGCGATATACAGTGATGCAGGTTGTGCACTGCACAACTCTAGGGGGCATCATTCACATTTTCAGCCACAACAGATATATATTTATTATAACATTTTTTTTCAGATAGTACTAAAGTGTCTTGAAGGAGGGATGGCTTTTTCCATTTTTCTGTATCCCTCTTTTCCAACTCTTTCCCCAAAAATCTCCATCCTGTGCTGGACTTCCTACTTTATTTCCTTATTTCTCTCCCTCAATAAATCCTCTCACCCTCCAGACCTTTTCTTTGGAGTGTGGTCCACATCCTCCCAGAGTCATGAGTGTAACTTCAGCCCCTCCCAGGTCTTGAGTGTCCTCTGTCATCACTATTACCCAGGAGCAAATGTGTGGAAACTAAGTACCCCCTTACAAAATGACATCGTTCTCTCTCCCTCACCAGAGAGACTTGGGGGCTGATGTTGTTGTCAAGAAGAAGATTTAAGAATCTAGAGGAAACACAAGAAGAAACCTCACTCATGCAAGAGGGGACCATTTGGTCCCACTCTCTGTCATCCCACCCTCTGTCATTCTAAAAGGACCCCAGGGAAGGGTTTCCAACAACCACCCTCCATCCCTTCCAGGATCATCTCCGTGCAATGATTTTCTTTCCTTTCTCATGAACTTGAGTCTCTCCCCAGGTGACTTAAAATACAGCCTCTGTTTAAGACGCACAGTGGGGATGAAACAGGACACACGTTTTCCCTCACTGTCCTCTGAGCAAGACTTTTGCATCTCTTCTGATAACAGTTACTGAAGTATGGGTTGGAAGGGGAAGAAATGCACCCAATTAAACCCCTGAGCTGGGGCTACTCAGTGGACATTGATACCCACGTGGATATTTGTTCTCTCAGCCTCCTCCACCATCCTGGCTGAAGCCTGACTGGAGAAGTTCTCAACACCTTCTATGAGGCCAGAGGAAGAGACTGCATTGTACCTTTGATCACCGGGCCAGGGCTTCCAAGAAGACTTGATTCCCTACTCCCCACCATGGCGTTCTACTCCGCAGACGCTGCCCTGTGCCACACACCTGCTTTCCTGGCCCACGAAGAGTGGGTATTTCCCAGACCTTTGCCCCTCCAGGCCAGCCTCCTCTCAGTGCACTTGATTTCTCATTTGAAGCTGGAGCTCACCTGATCCCCACTCCATGCATTAGCCTTTCAGGGCAGCAGGTTCCATAGAGATAGCTCCTTCCATTGGAACCTCCCAGAACAATTACTACCACTCATGAAGGGAGGTTTGTACTCTCTATTTCCTCAAGGTCTCTTGGGAACTGCTGGCTGACCACATCCCCGCCCTCTTGATCAGTGTGGGTGAGTGAACCCCAACCCCACCAGAGCCTGCATCCATGTGAGGAGAGGGGACTCCTCCTTCTCTACTACCTTTCTCCCCTCCCCTTCTCTTTTCCTCCATTCTCCTCACTCCTCTGTCTTCTCCCTAAATAACACATCACAATCTAACCAAATCAATCACCCTCACTCAACATCGTCCCGAGGGGGCCTTTATGGAGAACATGGTACAGTCTTCCTGTCACTTTATCATCTGCTGAAACCCAACAGTGACGAGCTGCAGTTCCTGTCAGCTCAACATTATAAACAATCTATTTGGGATGGGTGGAGGGGAAGGGAGAAGGTAAAGCAAACACAAACCTTACTCTTCAGGTTCTGTCCCCACGGGGGTGAGCTCGGCTTTCTAGACTGCCCTTCCCATGCTACACACATGCATATATTCTATATTCCTTTCCCCAGAGAATTCCAGAACCAGAATTTAAGGCCTCATCCTTTGGGGTTGTCGGGTGTCTCTACTCATCTGTCTTAACGTTCAAAGATGGGATCATCATGGACCTAGAGACTGGAGTGGGATGGAAGCCTGGAAATGCAGTTAGCTCAGAGCATGGAAGTGAGAAAGTACACGCCAGACCTGAAGTGATGTGTGTTGAGGGAACTATATTGCTGAAACACAGACATAGAGGGAAGAAGTGGAAAGTCGGATGGAGATGATTATGGGGGGCGTGAAGAACTGGCTAAGGGGCCGACACTTACACTGTGGGAAGCTGGGATCCTCCAGTTGCTGGAGGTGGCTTAACATTCCAGTAGCACCCAAGACTGCCTGCCTTGTTCTTGGACAGATTACCCAGTGTCCAACCCCACACCCCATGCTAGGCTGTTATCACCCCTTTTCTCTCTGACTCTCTTCTCTTCAAGCCCTCCTAGACCCTGCCACCATAGAATCCCTCCTGAAGGCCAGTTATATGTGGGTCACTTGTGCTCAGAATGCGTCAACAGTCACCCCCTCTCCCCGCCGGCCCAGCAATAAATCCTTATCATGACTTAGCCAGGCATTTAAGGCCCCCATGCCTTGATTTTCCTCTTTTATTCTAGCCTTGTTCCTATTTTATGCAACCTAGGATCTACCCAAAAGAAGCCACTCATTGGCTCATCCTGTGTCATGCTCAAGACTGATGCCCAAACCATCCTCACCCTCCCAGGCTCAGTTCAGAAGATAATGCCGGTACACAGTTTTTGTTCTTTGTATGGGTTTTGTTCTTGCCTCTCTGGTAACTTTCTATCTTGACTTATAGTTATTTATGTGCATACCTTACCACCCGAAGGGGCAGGGCCCACATCTGGCTCCTCCAGCCCAGGACAGGGCCTCCCTGGCTCAGACAATCAGTAAATGCCACCAGATCTGTTGCCAGCCCAGGTCTCCCTTATGTCAGATGTCAGTGGGCATCAATGGTCACCTTTGCTTCTGTCTTTAGGAAAAAATGAAAGAGCGGGGCAAACAAAGACACAGACATGGAAAGGTGGCTCTGAGAGAGAGAAGAAAGAGAAGATCTGGGTGTTTATTTCTGGCTCCCTGAGTTGTTTATTATCAGTTTCTCTCAGGTATAGCAAACCCTTCACATCCTCACCGACAATTACCGAGGAAGCATTCAACTAATTTCCTCAACTCCAACTGTCTTTAGCGTGCTCTAATTTTAACATTACTCTCAGTTGTTTTTTGAAGATGCAAATAAGTTGAAATGACAGGTGCTTGCGTGCCCACATGCCTATCTGTCCGTCTGTCTTCCAGTGGGTGGGCCAGGAGATGAGTGTGTCCTTTAGGGGCTACCACTCTGCTTCTGTTCCCCAAAAGCTGGCCAGACGGAGCCTAGCCCACTCCCTGACTCAAACAGGAAGTGACCAAAAATGACTTTTATAAACTTTTAAAGCCATCAACATTTGTATATATTTCTCCACAGAGAGCCAAGAGCTCTGATGCCTACCCTGTGTCAAACACTGAATCATTTAATTATACTGGTCATTGGAGAGGAGGGAGTGCCATGCATTAGAACGGTGAACGATAAAGGAGGGAAGCTAGAACGAAGGAACTAGCTCTGACCACCAGCAGGGGAAATAGCCAGACCTTTTGTGCAAGGAGTCGGGAGGTAGACAGGCCATTGAGCAGTATTCTGCTTCATTCTCCTGCACCCTGGCAGGACTCCTGGCTGTCAGGGAAGAAGCCAGCAGGCTTCTTTGTCACCTGCCCCAGGCTCTATAACATTCACGTCAAAGGTTTTTTTGTTGTCGTTGTTATACCTCAATCCTCCTTGCTCTAGCTTCAGCCAACTTGCGTGGTTTTTTTTCTCAGTGGAGACAAAGAATTGCTTTTTTATTCAATCTTGCTTTCTATAAAAATAAGACTCTGCTTAAACAATTATATATCAACATCTTCCACTAACTTCAAATAGCACATATACTTTAAAAATGGAAGGTACACAAGATACACATTTTTGAACAAGATTATATTATTTATGTTGTGCCTTCCACTTACTAAGTGTTTCTCCCACCTACATTGTTTCATTTACTCTCACAACCACCCCATGATTCTGGTATCTCTGCAATCTCCTTTTCCTCTATGAAAGGAAAACTTCCGTGAAGTTAAGCAGCTCCTTGGTGCCGCACAACTTATAAGCCAGCATGGGACTGGATCTCGGGGTCCAAAGCCAGCATTTCCAGTACAATAGGCTGTCTCATTAAATATCTTCTGAAAGTTGTTTTTAAATGGGTAGCCTTGGCCTCACACCATTAAGTGCATCCCCCAATCTTTGGAACTGTTCCTTCATTCACTGAACACATTCTCATGGAGCACTACTATGTCCTGAGCACTGGATGGACGTTAAACATGGCTGTAAATTAATTAACTTGCCAAATACAATTCTGATCAAAGCTGCATTAGAGCCTCTCTATCTGCCACTAGTCACCCTCTGATTTCTCCATGGTATATCTGTATACCAACTCTACCATTGCTCCCTGCCCCCTCCAAACCCCTAACCCAAACCACAGCCATTTGTCCCTCAGAAACCACATAAGCCCACCAATGTACACTGGAGGGTTCATGACTGACAGCTGAGCACCCCGTAAAAATTTCTGGAGAGTTATTTAGAGAGCACCCAGGGTACATCTAGAAGTATATGGAGACCTTCCAAAGGGATTGTGAACATGGGTACATTGAAGGGAACCAATCTCCATTTCCACAACCTCCAACACCCTCTTTCCTAGAACAACCTGCCAAGAAACATGCCTCCTGTTAAGATATCATGCTGTTTCAACCTTCCCAACTCCCCTTTCATAATCGCCTTTCCCCCATTTTACAAAAGAAAGAATTCCTCTCTGTTGTTCTAAGTTCTACTATAATGCATGATTTGTGCAAAATTCAATAAGCTCCAGAGCGTCAAGAAAAGACATAATTCAAAAATCAATATACCAGTCAGGGTTTAGTGTAGGAAACAGAACCTAGAAAGGTATTTTAAGTAAGAAGTGATTTAGAGCAAGGAGCAAGGAGACTTACAAAAATCAATAGAAAGGCTGCAAGTGCAGATTCTAGACTGGGTCCCTTGGAATGATTTCTAGAGCAGTAGGGAACTTTTCTTCAGGGAACTTCTCCGAGCTGACCCTGGAACAACGCTTATCTGGAACAGGAGCTCCATCGTGTCCCAAGCAGACCCTGCACAACAGAAAACTCGATGTGGGAGGCCAAATCTATGACTTAAGTAAACATGGAATCTGCTGAAGGAAAATCCTGACCTTCCTGACCAGGGGAGACCATTAGATGCCTCAGGAAGGACACTTTTGCCTCACTTCTACCTTCCAAGTTCCACACAAGTGCATCAAAAAGCAGAAATTAACTACATTCCCAATCCTACACACAAGAGAGGACCCATAATGTAGCTATTAGATTTCCATCCTCTCCAAATAAGAGCATGAAATGCAGATTTGAAGAGTCACTCCATGTACCTATCTGCTCCAGTCAGTGTCTATAAAACCCCCTTAAATTCAAAGCACCCATACATTTTGGGGTGCTCTCATCTGTCCTTGTCATACACTCATTTCTCTTAAGGATGAGGGAAGGCATTCTGGGATGTTCTGAATTCATAGGCTGATGGGAATGATGAGTTTTAGTTTAAAATTCTTAACTCTTCCATCCCCAACTCCTGAGGGATGAGCCCACCAGCTAAGAGCATTGAAAGCATCAGTAAGAAAATTCATGGCAAGGCACTATTAGCTTAAAATGCGAATGTTTAGGATAAAAAACTGGCTAGGAAGTAGCATACAGTCTGCACTTTCACAATTCTCAGGAGCAAGAGAGACGTTGGTGAGTGATGCCTATTCACCCATGGCTCATCTATGTCTCAGTTACATATTTTGTCTGATTGCAAGGAGGTGAGAGTGAAAACTCCCACACTTCCTCCCAACTGCTCAATACTATATCTTCAAGTCAGAGAAGAATATATTAGAGGTGTATCCCTATTCATTTTTCACTTGGGCAGAATCTCCTTCCTGTTATCAGCCTCTTCTCTGCTCATTTATTCCTTCCTACCAAGAGCTTATGAGATTTAGATTAATTTAATGAAAATATATTGTGGATCTTATTGTAAATAATGGTGTTACAACAATCATTAATTAGTATGCTATGGAAGTCTCCCACTAACTGGTGACTCAACACCTCTCCTTCTGTTATTAGTGTTGTATCATTAATATTCACCCATGGATACACAAATTAACTGTAAAAAGGAGCCTTGTGTCTCTCATTAAGAGATATATTTAATATTTAATTATATTTAATTATAATATTTAATTATATTTAATATTTAAGAGGTATATTTAATATTTTCTCTAAAATTTTTATATATGTATTTTATTTTGATTGATTCTACAATACTAATTATTATAATAATACTTCAATGCAATAATACTTCAATGCAAAGAAAAATATTATCTAGAGCCTTATGGTCAAAGAAATTTTTAAAAATTAGTTTTAATGTATATATGAGAGGATAATGAATGAAAGTCTTTAAGATGTAAGAATATAATATTATAGTAATATTCTACAAGGAAGGAAAATGGAATTTAAGGAGAAAAAAATAAAATTCCTGACTGTAAAAGAAAGGCTGGGTTTCGCTGTTGTTGTTATTTTTAAGTAGATTAGGGTAGATATCAAAGTGTTTTGGTGTTTAGTCTCCTTCTGACACACGTGACAGAGTGAAGTAGTCATTTTACTATAAAATGGCCGTATTTCTAATAACCTGGAAATATCACCTTATAAAACTACATAAACTTATAATAAAATTTTAAATGTCAGCTTTAAAATATGCAAGGCAATACATGGTTTTTCTAATTTCTTTTAGGGAGTACATGAGTAAAAATGTTTCAGGATCCCTATTCCTGAGCCAGCGGTGGCCAAACCCAAGGAATGAATCTACACAGAAGAAAATTTGGACAGTGTTGGAAGGCAGAGGGGGAAATACTTTTGACCAGGATCAATGCAAGGAGGGGACTTTACCTGTTCACTAGGCCTTTGACTTGCAGTGGCTCAGTTCAGTTTTCCCTCACACACCCCAACGAGGGAGGCATTCTGTGTTAAGGGTGCAGGGGGTGGAGCCAGGCTGCCTAGATCCCTACCCTGATTCCTTCTGCCTGCCAACTAGGTGATGCTAGACAGATGCTTTAAACTCTCTGAGACCCGGTTCCTCATAGAGTTATAGGGAAGACTGGCCCATGTCCCAGGACTGCTCTGAGAACCCAGTGTGATCACTCATACAATGTCCTTAGAGTGGCACCAGTCCTGGAAAGACTCAATGAACACTTGCTATTTGTATCATTACTGAGGTTTTCCAGGGAGGAAACTGAGGCCCAAAGGGACTAGGTAGCTTGAGCTGTGCCCCAGTGATCCCCACCACATTGTGCTGCCTCCCTTCCCAGACCTGACAGGGATGGCCATCAGGTGGCTGCCTGTTCTTGCTGGCCAGTGGGCTGCACTTATGCCTCATACCTTCCTGCCTCCCTTGGCTCCTCTTCCTCCCTCCCATCTCCACTGAGGAAGGTGGCACGGAACCCTGCCCAGGGCAGTGGGGACAGGTGGATGAAGCGGGGAAGGGAGAATGGAGGACAGGTGCATGATGCTCTTCAGTTTGCCCAGCAGATCTGTCTGCCCGTCTCTCAGCTCTGGTTCTGCTATCAAACTCACAAAATACCTGCCTCTGATTTGGAGAACTTTTTTGCCCTACAGGCACCTAAATATATCAGTCCTTCATATGTCACCAAAGAGGTGAAAGGGGGGCTCAGTGAAGAGATTGAGGTGTAAGAAGGTATTGTTTTCTCTCACAGTTTACCCCCAGCCTCAGCTTCTGCTCTTCACAGACAAATCAGAAAGGGATCAAGCCATGGACTCTGGAAACCATTGGCTGAGGTCAGGGGCTGCTCCACCTTCTGCCCACAATCCGGGGGCCTGTCAGAGCCAGCTGAGGGGGGTGGCAAGAGCAGGAGGGAGATCAGCCGTTCCTTAAGGTACCTTCAATGTGGCCCCGAAATTCCTCAGCCAGCAAGGTCCCACCCCCCACACCCTGGAAACAATGTTCTTCTGCCCAGGAGCCTGTTTTTCCTTTCAACATGTTAACTCAAACCCTTAACAATTTTGTTTGCTCATTTATTATCCGTATCCTTCCTCTGTGATAGATATTCCTCTAAAATCTATCCTCTAGATATTAGATATAAGCTTCAAAGGGCCAGTGACCTTGTGTGTTCCATTCCTGGTTGAGTGACAACTGTCTAGTGCAGCCCCAGGCATTCAGTTGGGACTCAATAAATGTGTAAGCACGTGAATGGAATACTGCATGACTGAATGGGTGACAGACAGGTTTTCACTTCTTTCAAGCACCTGCACTGGTCAGGCCTCTATCTCCCTATTACAACATGGCTGACCTGGCCTCTTTTTTCCTTACTACACCCAAACTGATGTATTCATTCTTTCTTTCTTTCTTTCTTTCTTTCTTTCTTTCTTTCTTTCTTTCTTTCTTTCTTTCTCTCTCTCTCTCTCTCTCTCTCTCTCTTTCTTTCTTTCTTTTTCTTTCTTTCTTTCTTTCTTTCGGTAGTGAATCCTCGTAGGTTCCTGTCATAGATGCCAGGTAGACAGGGAGCTCGCAGTGCAGGATAGAGACAGACTTCAAACAAGTAAACAGATACATGCTATTATTCACCTTTCTGATGGCTTGTGAAAGAAAAGAACAGAGTACTAGGAGACAGAAAAAGGGGGATGATGTCGAATTTAGAACCTGGGACCAACAAAGACCTGAAAGGTGAACCTAGCTAGGAGAGAGGAAGGCTTTTTGCAGGCAGAGGAAACAGTGTGTGCAAATGGTCAGAGGCAGGAAGGATGCCCTGCGTGGTGGGTGCAGGGTGAGAGGTGAGTAAGGGGGACATGGCATGGCCCAAGACTGGAAAGGCAGTTGGGGCTGGGGCATGCAGAGCCTGATATGCTTTGTTAAAGAGTTTTGTTTTTATCCTCAGGGCTATGAAAAACCTCACAGAGTTCTGAGTAGGGGAGTCATGGGACTCCTCTTAGATCTTTAAAAGTTCTGAGCGCCAAGTGGAGAACAGATTGCAGACAGTCAGGGGAGGAGATATAGACTAGTCACGAAACTTTTGAGGAAGTACAGGTAGAGACAGGACATTGGTAGGTTTGACATAATTTCTGTCTCTCAGAGATGTATACCCCATTGACAAGATCATTCATTCATTCAGTCACACATTTGTTCATTCAGAAACTCACTAGAAAGAACTTTATGTGATAGGTGATGAGATACAACAAACAAGACAGACATGGCCCTTATCTCTGTGCACCTTATAGTCTTGTAAGGGAACAGACCACTAAACCCAAACTTCCAGCCTTGTAGCCACATGGAAGGGTGTGCTAAGGCAGGGAAAGGAAGGAGGTATGGAAACACCAGGAGAGGCACTTGACCCTGACCTGGTATGTCAGGGACTGTCAAGAGAGACCTACATCAGAATTACAAATTCGCAGGTACACATGAACTGACCCCATGTCTGCCTTCTGAAATAACCAAGTGCTCTGGGCTTGCATTCATCCAACTATGCACTGACTAACTCCACCAGGCTGTCCACAGGCAACTCAGTCTTAATGTGGCCAAAACTGAAAGCATTATCTGTGACCCACGACTGTCCCCACACCCAAACCTACCCCCACACTGTGGTTCTCAAAGAATGACTTTTCCATCTACACAGTCACGCACACCATCCACTTGGGCATCCCTCTCTTACCCCTTACAACTGGTCGCTCATCAAGTCCTACTGGTTCGGCTTCCCAAGGGCCTCTCATCTTCCTCTCCTCTTTTGGCTCCCAGGCCACCCACCTGCTCCAGGCCACCACCTTCTCTTGCCAGACTGCTGTAAGAGAAGACTGCCCCGAACTGTTCTTCCACCTCCACAAGCCAAGCAACCCCACCCTGTGTTCAGAGGCTTTTTAACCATGTACTTCTGTCTAGCTATCTTGTCCTGGCTCCCCACTCCAGCCTCAGCATAGTTATCACTTCCTTCGGGCATATTCCTCTGACCCCTTCCCTGGTTCAGGCCCCTCCACCCTAAGATGCTGTAACGTCATACCTCCCTTGGGCACACACTGCTGCTGTGTGCTCACCTCCCCAGTCAGACTCTAAGCTCCATGAAGGTCATGTCTTTATACACAACTCCCTGCCTACCCAACAGAAATTGCTAACAAGGGTGATTTTACAAGGGGGTTGTGATTCCTCTGCTGGAAAATCTGGGAGATGGTCCTGATGCCGTGTGAATGAGGAGCCCACAGCAGGCATGCAGTGGCCCCTTATCTAGCCCGGCCTGGCTGTGCCTGTCTGCCTTTCTCCTCCTTTGCTTTCCCTCCTCGCAGAGCTGGCTGCTGTGACCACAGATGGTGAGAGGAAACACAATTTGTATTTCTGTATTTGGTTTAGAGAGTGCTGTGACAGACGGAGATAGATGATCTCTCTCCTCACCCCACCCCCGAATTTCTCCTCCCCTGGTTTGTGGATGTTCGAAGCCTACTATCTGTGAGAGGCTGACAAGCAGGTGTTGGAAAGAGGGACAGAGCTGTGGAGAGGGGGCTGTGACCCAGAAGAGGGCCGCTAATGCATCTGTGGCTATTACTAGCACCATGAAATTGCAGTTAGGAAGGCACTTTAATTGGGGAGGAAGAAGAGAGGAGGCAGAAGGGAAACCATCCTCTTATCTGTCAGAGGCAGTAGCAGGGCCTGAGGCCTCTCAATGCCTCTGAAAATCTTCAAGAACCAAAAAAAACCCTCTAAAACCAGGTCTGTGTGGACCTAGGGAGCAGCAAACTAGGCCGGACAGAATGACCCAAAGTGCCCCATATTCTTTTGATTGTTCCCCCTGGAACTGACACCTGCAGATCTCCCAACAGAAATTTCTAGCTGCTCAGCAGGGTGGATCAGTTCCATACCTCTGCCCCAGGTTCTAGGGGCATCCAGGGTTCCCATTTCTACCCTTAAAGTTCAGGGAATGCATAGTGATCCCTGAACTCTGCCCCCTATTCGCCTGAGCCTTCCTCTTCTTTACGTAATATGCAATCTTGAATTATTATTATTATCATTATTATTATTATTATTATTATTAGGCTTTCATTTCAGGGGAGAAAGGGAGAGAGATCTTAGAACGGAGAGAAAGCTAAGAATTAAAAGGTACTACTAGATCCAGCAGTCTTCAAGGAGAGAATAGCACAGATATCACAGAAAACATAGAGGCACATTTGTCTGGGGCAGCAAATGAGAGAGTGAAGAGAAAGAGAAAGAGAGAACAAAGATTTAGTAGAAGTTCAGCACAGAGTCTCATTGAAAATGAAGCCAGAGCTAGAAAATGCCAGTTAGGGGCGCCTGGGTGGCACAGCGGTTAAACGTCTGCCTTCGGCTCAGGGCGTGATCCTGGCGTTATGGGATCGAGCCCCACATCAGGCTCCTCCGCTATGAGCCTGCTTCTTCCTCTCCCACTCCCCCTGCTTGTGTTACCTCTCTCGCTGGCTGTCTCTATCTCTGTCAAATAAATAAATAAAATCTTAAAAAAAAAAAAAGGAAGAAAATGCCAGTTAGCTTCTGCTTTGCCTGCCCAGACATGGGGGCAGCACGGGCTCAAGATGCCCTGTGCATGCACCCCCTTTGCTCTCCACCCCTCTTTGGGAGCATTCATGCAGTCCTTGGAGTCTGGCAGGGAGAAGGGCCCCAGCTAAGTACACAATCTCTATCAAATTCTGGGCAAAGGCAAGAAACACTGTGTCCCCTCCCTTCCGAAATTGTTGGGTTCTGATACTCCTACAACTGCTTGTACCCCAACATACATACATAAATACACACACACACACACACACACACACACACACACACCTTACCACTACCACCACCACCACCAGCTTTTGCCAGGCCGCTGTATCAGGCAGCCTACATCATATTCACTAACTGACCGAAGGAAAGATGCTAAAATCCAGCCCTAGACCTGGTTGTGACTCAGCCCCATAAAGGCTTCCAATGTCCACAGTCCTTGCCTACTCCAGAAAATAGTATAACAGAGCAATTTATATTTATTTGGTGCTAACTAGGGGCAGGCACTGTGCTAAGTACTTTGCAAGACTCACTGTGCATAATCCTCACAACCCTCTAAGGCAATTTCAATGATTAGCTTCCTTTTTTGATGAAGAGGCCAAGGCTAGAAGTTAAGCAAACCAAGCTAACCCAAAGTCACATGTAGCTACGAAGGGTCATGTCTTCCAAGAAGGCCTCTCTGATTTCCCACAGCTGACTTAGAGGCTCCTCCTTTGGGTCCTAGTAGGATCATAGCACTTTTCACATAGTATTATAATGGAAGGTTTTTACACCACGACCAAATTCTTACTGACAGAATGTCAGAGGAAGCTACACATGCAATTTTCAGGTCTGCGTATACCTGTGATCCAGCTCCAACAAAGTAGACTAGAGCAATGCCCTACAACTGTCCTCCAACTTGGATGTCACTGGACTTGATGTGCAGCCAAGTTTAGGAGCCACTGCTTTAGAAGATACTGGCCAAACAAGATGGAAGGAACCTGGGTCCCTGGATGACTTCATGGAGCAGAACCTCCTGCCAACAGGAACATTCACCTTGAACAGTTACATAAGAGAGACATCAACCTCTATCTTACCCTCACTGAAGGCCAGGAAAGAGACTCTTAATGGAGTTAAAAGGAAACCCTGATAGCACGTGGATGCCTGGAATATCAGCCAATGCTCATGAAATTCAAAGGTACCAGTAATCCCTTGCTTGTACACACAGACACACAGCTCATTCTTTTTTGCATGGCTCTCTCTACCCTGGTCTATTAGGGCAAAAATCAGCTAGAACCACAGCTTTCCCAACTTCCCACCAGACTGATTAATGGAGAATTTCTCCACCTGCTTTCCCCCACTCCAAGACAGGCTGAGCTCCAACTTTCTCCTTTATATTCTCCTCCTGATCTTATAAATCAATTAAAGAAAATTTCCCATAGACTCTGCCTTTCCTGCCTTATGCCAGTTAGAATAGCAAAAATTGACAACGCAAGAAACAACAATTGTTGGGGAGGATGTGGAGAAAGGGGATCCCTCCTACATTGTTGGTGGGAATGCAAGTCGGTATAGCCACTTTGGAAAACAGTGTGGAGAGGTCCCTTAAAAAGTTAAAAATACAGTTACCCTATGATCCAGCCATTGCACTACTGGGTATTTACCCCAAAGATACAGACGTAGTGAAGAGAAGGGCCCAATGTTCATAGCACCGCAATGTTCATAGCAGCATTGTCCACAATAGCTAAATTGTGGAAGGAGCCGAGATACCCTTCAACAGACAAATGAATAAAGAAGATGTGGTCCATATATACAATGGAATATTACTCAGCCATGAGAAAGAATGATTACCCAACATTTGCAGCAACATGGACGGGACTGGAGGAGATTATGCTAAGTGAAATAAGTCAAGCAGAGAAAGACAATTATCATATGGTTTCACTCATTTGTGGAACATGAGAAATAGCAGGAAGATCAGTAGAAGAAGGAAGGGAAGAATGAAGGTGGGGGTAAACAGAAGGGGGACTGAACCGTGAGAGACTATGGACTCTGGAAAACAAACTGAGGGCTTCAGAGGGGTGGGGGGTGGGGGACTGGGATAGGCCGGCAATGGGTATTAAGGAGGGCACATACTGCATGGTGCACTGGGTGTTATACACAAACAATGAATCATGGAACACTACATCAAAAACTAAGGATGTACTGTATGGTGACTAACATAACATAATAAAAAATTATTAAAAAAAAGAGGAAAGAGCTGCCCTGAGAAGCATATGGACAGAAAGGAAGATCATTCCCTGGGTACTAGGAAGAAGTTACAGTCCCTCCTGAGAAATCAGTGCTAGAAAAAGACACATCAGGCACCATATCCGTCCACCAAGAAGAGATGATACCCCTTAGAGATCTGGGATCAACAGTAGAAATGTTATGGCAAACCATGTATGTGATGATATGAGCAGCACAGGAAAAGGACCTAGCTATAAGTGGCTTTCATGCCATAGGACAAGTGATGCTATAAGGTTCCAAGAGGGAGGTGCTGCAATCCAAGTCCTAGTACTCAGTTCCCTACTACTCCCCATGGGGCCTCAGGCAGGTCAGTGGGCTTCCCTGAACTTTAGTCTAATGACTAATGACTCTACTATGATGCTAATAAGTCTAATGACTAATGACTCTACTATGATGCTAATAAGATCAAATAAGAGATGTATATGAAAGTAAAGAGTAAAACTTAAAGTGATAAATATTCACTTGCTCTGATTTTCTTCCAGCTTCAGATTAAATTCCAGTGCTGAGTAGACAGACTTTACTATAGAAGCTACTCATTAAATATTTACAGGAGCATTGTTGATTTTGTTGTTTAAAAAAGAAATTAAGTGAACTGAGTGGCTTATATTCAGAGAATAGAAAGACCAGGAGGAGAATGGGAAGACTGGGGACAGGGTCAGAGATTTGGATCTGATGTGGACCATCAGTGCTCCTCAGGAGTCTCATCACTGATACCCTCCTTCCATGCAAATGACTGGGAGCCCTCACAGACAGATGGGGTTGGGGGGCTGTGTGGGAGAGAACAGAACAGGGGAGCAAGCCAGGGTGCCCTGAGAAGGGCCCTTGGCCCCCATACTCTTCCTCAGTGTTCTTGACAGATGAGTTATGGTGTCTGCTCTGCCTCAGGAAGCTATGCTCCCACACCCCCTAAGGAGTCATGGTTTCTATTATGCAACATCCCCTCAACTGACTATAGCTGAGTGATAGGCATCTGACCCAAGGGTAGCCAATCTATAGACTGGCTAATGGCCAACTCATGATAAATCTTCCCCCAAAATAAATGACTTGGAGCAATATGGAAAGAATTGGGCAGTTAGCAGTGAACACTGAGGCTGAGGGTCATAAGGTTAAGAGGCTGGACAGGAGAGCATGATGAGCCATAGGTGGGCCAAAGTTCTAAGCAAGCAGCAGCCATGAGATAGAAGTTAAACAAAGAGCAGGGAAGCTCGGTGGTAGCAGGAAGAGAAGTGGATGGACATGAAGAGAGGCAAATGCATACAGAGGTGCTGAGACACCTAGCGATTATGCTCTGGTGCTGCTGATGAGTCCCAGAACCAGTGGGCTCTGAAGGGCCTTCTAGCCTCAGCCTCCCACAGGCCTGGCTCACCTTGGAGTCTGCTTTGTCCACAGCTTATTTGTTTAGCTTCTCCAGAGAGGAGGTTCTCAAGAGCACCTGGGAGGCTTGGCTTTGTGGCTTGGGTTCTCATTTTTTTATTCCCACGGGCATCCTTACCACAAACCCTGTATTACTTGAGGAACTTAATTGAGCCTCTGCTTCTTGCAATCGAAAAAAAACTAAATTAATGGGCTGCCTTTTGGGATCTGGGAGCTTGAGTTTCCAAGCCCAGGGTCACTGGCAGGTCCCTAAGGTGTCTATCTAGCAAGGCTGAGGGAGCTGAGTCCAGCCCTGCAGTCTGGGAGAGCTAGCCTTGAATGTCTTGAAGTTCCTGTTCCTGGAGCCCAGCTGGGAGTCCTCACAAGCCAGAACTGCTGATAAATGCATGCAACTGGCTGGTGTGTGGGTCTGGTCCTTGCCCATCTGTGCTAGTTAACTGGCAGCCTCAGGCCAGTGCCTTTGCCCCGACTTGACATCAGGACCATAGACAAACAAGAAAGCTGGTAGAGGGTGGGTAGCATGCAGATAGATGCTCAACCCTAGATCTTCGTGCACTCCCTTCCCTAAAATTTGCAAAGCCTGAAGCAGAAGTACAGAATCCCCCTGCCAGGGGTGCCTGGTGGCTCAGCTGGTTAAGTGTCTGCCTTCAGCTCACGTGCACTTCGGGATCCCTGCTCAGTGGGGAGTCTGCTTCTTGCTCTCCCTCTGCCTCTCTCCTTGCTCATGCTCTCTCTCTCAAATAAAGAAAAAAAATCTTAAAAAAAAAAAAAGAATCCCTGCCAGCCCCTTTCTCTTTACACCCTGACTCCATCCCAGACCACCAGGGGTTTCATGCACATAGAGGTGGATTCACCAGACCACAAGCTCAAACTCCATCCATGAGCACTTCCAATCCCTCAACAACCACCCTTTGATCAACCCTTAGGCCTAGGGGTGTGCACTCTGGGGTGAAGTCTACCCTTGGAAGAATGGACCCAGGGAAGAGACCAGGGTAAGCCTTGAAAAGTAGCTGAAGTCTGTTTGGTCTAAGGTCCCAATACCTTGAATGTGGCCCAGAAGGGGATATGAGTATACGGTAAGCACTCTTCTCTCCTCTCCATCCCCACTTCACTTCCTCCCTCCTTCCCTTCTCCCTGTCTGTAATTCCAGGGAGTCCACTACCTGGGGAGGTACCTTTCATCTCTGACACTGTCCAGTGAGTGGTGGCAAGTGCATTCCCTGGGTCTGCATTTATGAAGATGCCCCAGGATGAAGGAAGACAAAGAGAGAGAACAGAGAACCCAGCCATTGTTGAAGGGGCTTCAGACTTCCACCCTGGCTGTGGACTCCCAGAAATATGGAGATCGGTTGTGGCTCTCCCTGACTACACCCCCTGCACCACAGCTGTTTAAGAAAAAAAAAAAATCTATAAATAATTACTTGTAAAGCAGCTTAGATGCAGCCCCCACTTATTGGCACAGACACACTCAGCCACTCAGGTGCACTCATGTGACCTGGAGCTTCAGTGACACTCTCCCCAAAATGCTGACCCAGCAGAGACTGGAGAGTCACTACAGGGCTGGTTGGCCTGAGGCTTGAGGCCCAGGAGACGAGAAAGAAACCGAGTGGTATTTCCAGGCCCCTCTGAGAGCTTTTCTAGGACTGCTGGCTCATAGGTCCCCAGGAAGTTGTGGCGGCATTTTCTTAACCCAATTCGAGGGAGCAGTGAGCCACCTCTGTATATATGAGCTGAGGACTTGAGTGACTGCTTCCTGTCAGTCCATATTTCACTAAACTGCTAGATGGTGAAAAGCCACAGACAGTTCTAAACTCATGGAGGTCTGGCTCAGTGTGAAAGTCAGGGTGTGCTATGGCTCTAGCAAACAACCACATGCTCTCAGCAGCTTAACGTACTGGGTACTTCTCCCTCACCCAGCAGTCTGCAGGGCTTGGCGCTGGTGGGTGGGAGTGTGAGCCACACATTCGTGCAGGACCCAGGTCCTTACCGTCTCCAGCAGGGTCACAAGATGGAAAGAGGAGGCAGAGGGTCACATGTGGGAGGTTCTGACGGCATGCCCCGTTCCTGCCCACACCCTGTTGGCCTGAACTCATCCCATAGCTGCACTGAACTGCCAGGGAGGCCCCAGAGGAAGAGGGAACACTCAACGTTGGGGAGCAATCTCCGCCACTCTCTGGAAGGAGGCCAGACTTTCTTTCCTTTCACTTTGAAGTTCCTGCTATTACTCTATCAGGCAGATGTTAATAATGAAAAGCAACAATAAATAATAAAAAGAGCATGATTGAGCACTCACTGTGTGCCAGACCCTGTGCGGAGATGATTTCATTTAGGCCTCACAGTAAGTGAATGCCAAGGTATTGGTATTATTTCTATGTTACAGGGAAGGACTAAGGCTAAGAGAGGATTAGTGACTCCTCTGACAACACACAGCTTGGGAATATTCTGCTGGGATTTGGGCCCACTTGTTCCTTGGTTGCTGGACACACCCAGGCTGAGGTGCTAAAGATAGCCATGGGTTACTTTGCCCTCTTGCAGACAGCAGAGGCCAGACCATTGTCCTTTATGGCAGTCCCCACTCCCCAAGTAGGGGTGGTGAGGTAGACAGCCTCTGAATCACTAGGCAGCTTGACCTACAGATCACCGCCTACAGATCACAATTGCTTTTAAAAAGCCCTTGCTTCTTACGATCTAATTCAGGATGACATTCAATGTTCCTCAGCAGATCCCACTGCCCCTTTCCCAGCACCTTCCCCCTTCTTTGTACCCCTTACCCTAAAGCTGATGCTTTCCTTGTGGGTTCAAGGCCCTTGCCAAGCCTAGGTTCATCCCCATCACTGGGAGGAGGCTGGCCCCACAAGGTGTGGTGGGCCATGCCCAGGCTTTGGTCTGGCTGCCTACTCTTCCATTTGCTCTTAGTCCCACATCCTGCCAGGGCCTCTGCTCCAGGTCATCACACACACTCCAGGATCACAGGCACAGGCCCAACTCCCAAGCTGGCTCCACAACTTCTATGTTAGCTATGGCACCTTAGGCAATAATGAATCTGCCTTGCTTTCCTCATATGTAAAATGTGGGTAATAACTGTCCACAGGACTGTGGCAACAATAAAGTAAGATAACGCAAGTCAAGTTCTCAGCCCAGTGCCTGGCATACAGAAAGACTAAAAAAGCTCTTTGATGCTATTAGTTTCAGAATAAAACTTCATCAATAAGTAGATATTCTCAGTAAACTCTTCCCCAGCCAAGGGCACCCCCTTTGCTCAGTTTCCCACTCCTTTTCCTCCCAGAGGTGTCTCCATGCACCTCTGTGAGTTCCTGCACCTTGGTGATGCTGGTTGCTGAGGGAGCCCCAGGAAGGACTCAGACCCAGAGGCTGGGTTAGTCTACAGGATAAGTGAAGAGGGGACAGGAAGTTAGTCCAGGTCCTCTGAGAAGCCAACACCAAGGTGGCACTAAATGTGTGTGGACTTCATCAGGGGAATGCCTATGGGGGAGGAAATAGGGAGGAAGCTGGAAGAGCCAAGGAGATCTGTTAGACTCTATGCAGGTCTGGGCCCAGTGAAGGAGAAAGAAAGAAGGTGGGAAGTATCCTAGTCTAGCTTGCTTTGCTGTCCAGGGAAGGTGCAGCCAAGCCAGTGAGAATCCTTGAGCCACAGCTGGCTGACAAAGGGGTGTCCTGTCTTCCAGGCAGAGGTCTGCCTGAGTATCCCAGCCAAACAACATCAGCAGTCAGGAGCAGCCCATGGAAGCATGGCCTTGATGCAAAGGTGTCTATGGATTTCAATGTCCAGCAGCTAGGACCCTTGGTCAGTGACCGAGGCATGTTCTCGTGGCCACCACAGAAGGAAAGAGAGAGAGAGAGAGAGATGTCCATGGGCAGAGGCTAAGGTGTGAACTGGTGGAGAGAGCTGTGGAATGAAAGGATGCAGAGGGGTATGGGGATAGGAGCACTGAGAATATATACATGGTTGTAAATGACAAATTATAATCTCATTAATGTTTCTTGAGAGATAAAAGTTATAGAAGGGGAATTCTTTTTATTTTTGGTGACCTGGGCTATGCTCCCCCCAAGGCGATTAAGTCTGAGACTAGTTCCTGTCCTTACTAAATCATTTTATAAAACATGGTGTAAAGGACTTTATCATAGCTATTTTCTTGCTTTTGATATATTTTGTTCATGGGATTAAATTTTTCTATGTAATAAAGAAAAACACATGGTGCCTATAATGTAGAAGATGTGGTGCTCAGTGCTTTATAACTATGAATTCATTTAATCCTCACAACAAACCAACGACAGGGGTGTGACTGCCATATTTGGTTTATAGGTGAGGAACTAAAGGTGCAGAGAGGTTGACTAAGTTGCCTGCAGTCACAGCCAGGAAGTGGTAGAGCTGAGATTTGAACCCCAGAGTCTATGCTCTTGCCTGGTTCCAACTGCCACCCACCCTGGCCACCCCCGTGTCCCCTAGCCCCTTCTTCCCACTCTTCTCTTGTGCATTATAGCCTTGCCTTGGCATGCAGTCACTCCTCTCTCCCATCCCAAACTCTGCATGATCCTGGAGGACCATGGGCCCTCTTCCCTGGAGCTCTCTGAAGCACTCAGCACAGGCCAGCCCGTGTGTCGCTACTATCCGCAGAACGTGGGTTTCAATCTTCTGGGGCATTTACACTGTATAATCCCCAAACTCTGCTTAGTTATTTAGGGCTTGCCTAGCTCAGATTTGGCCCTTGAGTAGGGCTGAGTTTCACTCTGGGTGAGGAGGAAAAACACTTCGACAGGAGGACATGGCACAACCTTCAGTAGTAACCTACAACAGCATCCGACAGCCTTCTGATGGTCTAACCACTCCTTCATGTTATTCCCTGGTCATTCCTTTTTCTAGCCTCTTAGGAAAGCCTTCGGCTTAAATGTGGGATTGAAGGTTGCACATGTGCCTGCATGCCTAGTCACTGCCACGTGGGGTCCCCAGGAACCTGTGAGGGTCTGCACTGGCCAGGAGTGTCCCTGTGCCTGAGGCAGTGCAGTATTAAGTAGCAGATAAAAAACCATGACAGGGTGAGAGAAAAGTGTTCTATTTGAGAATCTTTAATAGTACTTTCCCCCTAGTTTTTGAACAAGGAGCCCCATACTTTTGCATTGGGCCCCACGAATGATGCAGCCAACCCTGTGTTCACTCCCCAGGCAGTATGGTACTTCTTACCATCAGTCATCCCAAGGGCTTTGAGCAGAGAAACAGGGCCAGGCCCATGAGGACAGGGACCTGCAGAAATACAGTGAACGAGTGACTCAGCCTTCCACCCTCAGTCTCCAAGCCCCCTGTCTCTTTCTGCGCAAATTCTGTGGGCTCAGACAGCATCTGGCCCCCTCCCACATTCCACCAGCCTTTCCTGATTTCCTGCCCCTGCCTGCATCTCTGCTTGCTCCTTTGATGACTTTCTGCCTCTACCTGCTCCTACCCCTGCCATAGGAGGGCTTCCGTCTTTCCTCCCTCTGTCCCTAACTGACCATACCCACCCCTTGGCTCTCACTTACCCCTCTCGCAGAAGGGTGACTCCCAAAGTCCATCCCCTAGCTGCCCCGTCTCAGCAGCTCCTATTCCTGCTCACAGAGTTAGTCAATTGAGCAAATCTTTTCCGGATGCAGGTGAAAGGCACTCAGCTCCTCCCAGGACAGGCTGTCATCTCAGACTCAATGTGTGGAAAGTGGAAGTTACTCATCTTCTTCCTCAAGTCAGCTCTTCCTCTATTCCTGGCTGTGACAGCCTCATTCTTACAATTATCCAGGTCTGAAACTTCCTTCAGGCTTTTTTTCTTCCCTTTCCTTCACCCTCAACCTCCAACTGAGCTCAAAATCATGTCATTGTTTCCTTAAAAAAAAATGTGTCTTGATTTGTTTCTTCCTGTGGATCCCTACTGCCAGCAGCCTAGTTCAGACCTTCATCAGCTCATGCCATGACAAGGGCTTCCAGCTGACCTCTCTCCCCACCAATGACTTGTGTAATGGTGCTAGGAATAAGTTTATTAAAAATTGTTCTGCTAACAGTATCGTTTTGATACTCAAACATTTTCAGTGCTTCCTTATCAACAAGCTTGGCAATCTTCTCATGCTTACCAGCCATAATAACTGGTCATGTCAGCTATGCTTATTCACTCCTCTACCAGAACCTTCATGGCTTTTCACTGCTCACAATAATCCCTAATATGACCTAGACACACACAGACTGACATACACATACTTACTCTGCCTTGATAATACCTGCTCACTTTTCTGAGCTCAGCACCCTTGTCATATAGGGTTATAGTACTTCATACTTCTCTTGAAATCCTTACCACTATTGTAATTTAACTGTGTAATCAACGATTTCACATTACTCTTCCCTACTAGAATATAAATTTCATAAGGTGAAAACTGGGTTAATTTCGTTCAGACAGACCTGTCTCCTTGCCTGATATATGGTAGACATTTAGTAAATATTTGTTGGATGGATGAATGAACTACCATTTGTTGGGCATCAGGGTCTCTGTCACCTCATTTAATCCTCACAATAGCCTGCTTGATATTATTTCCACTCCAGAGAAACCTGAAATGTCAAAGGTCATAGCCATTATAGGCAAGAAGCCATCCTGGCTAAACAGGTCTTCCGTTACTCACTAAACACACCTCGTAATTTTTCACCTCTCTTCCTCTCTGGCTTTGCCTCCACCTGAAGCATCCCTCCTCCCTTCACCTGCTGAAATCCTAGCTACCTTTTAAGGCCATGTCTTAAAAGGGACTCCTGCTACCTTCTTACTTGGCATTAAATTCATATATTGGATTGGAACATGGGCTCTGGAATCCAAAACTTAGATTTGAATTCTAACTACTCTCCCACTTACAAGCTAGTGACTTTGAGCAAGTTACTTAAGCTCAGTTTCCTTATCTACAATGTAACATTAAGTACCTCCCTTGTGTGGTTTAAATGAGATAAGGTGTTTGGAGGGTCAGACTCAGAGCCTGGTTTATAGAAAGGGCTAAAGCAACATTAGCTCTTCTCATTCTTCTCCCGTTTCTCCTCCTCCTTCTTGTCCTCTCTTCTTCCTTCCCTTCAAAATCTACTATGATTCCTATTCCCATTCCATGGAATAATACTTACCTACCAGATCTGCCCACACCATTCCGAAACTCACTATACCTCCTTATAACATCAATATCAGCGATCATTGGCAACATCTGCCATCAGTCATTGGTAGAACACTCCACATGGCCCAACTGTGTGTGCTCCCTCTGTTTTCCATGTGACATCTGTGGGGATACATCATTCTTCATTCACCTCTGCACCTCAAATCTGTGAGTTCTTTTGCACTAGAGCCTTGCAAAATGTCCTCAGGAACCCAAGTCAGGTCCCAGGTTCTCTGGTAGAAGAACATCCAATGAAAGTTGAGTATAAAGGGATTTGGAGACTTGGGTTTCAAGGTGGGTAGAGGCCTGGTGATGCTGCACTATCATTCAACCTAGTAAGGATTCTTGTAGAGGAAGGTGATATGAAAGGCAAACCAACATTTTTAAAAAAGATTTTATTTATTTATTTGACAGAGAGAGAGAGAGAGAGAGAGAGAGAGAGAGAAACCATGAGCAGAGTGGAGAGGGAGAAGCAGACTCCCCGCTGAGCAGGGAGCCTGACCTGGGACTCAATCCCAGGACCCTGAGACCATGACCTGAGCCAAAGGCAGACGTTTAACTGACTCAGTCACTCAAGTGTACCATAAACTAACATTTTTGAGCACCCTCTCTGTGCCAAGTCCTGTGCTTAACTATTTATTTACATATGTCGCCATTTTTACAAGCCCATTCTGTGTAGACCACATCATCCCCATTTGAGCTCCATTGTGTGGAGCCCTAGAAAGTCTAAGAAAGGCTTTCTAGAAGTAGTCACTTCCTTCTTGTCTTCTCATACTTTTAGAAAAGTTTTTAAAAATCATCACCACCAGATACTCTCCAAGAGAATGAAGGGTTTCATATTCCAATCACCCAAGGCAGACCCGAGGGGGAGGACCCCGAGAAGGGAAAGAAGCTCTTTATTTTGGCAGAGACATCATAGCCAATAAGAGGTGGACTTGACATTGTTTTCCCCAGATCCCTAAGCTCTACACAACATTGAGGTTAACCCAAAAAACTTAAGCAGGCCTAGTACTGAACATGGCATTCCACATGGTATAACAGGTGATGCAGCTAATTCATCAAAGAAGCTGATTGCATTTTTGGCTTCCAGTGGATTATTATAAGCAGCTGATAGGAATAAAAAACTTTTTTAATAATAAAGAATCACTTGGGCCCCCAGAACCTGCTGTGTTGTTTCTGCTTATTTCCAAAGCACTTAGGATGTATGAGAGGTGTTATTTAAGGAAATAAATAACAACATTTATAGGCTTTCCTGGAGAGTGTGATCAGCTTTGTATAATCCTCTAAAACTATTCTCATCATGGATGCCCATATTGGGGAGCAGGACTCTCAGAGTCTGAGGGTGGGTCCTGCTGGAGGATGGGGCTCATGGTGGGTAGATCTGAGCTCCCAAGCATCTGCTCGGGAGCACCACTGGTCCAAACTGGCTCCCCCTGGAGCCACTCTCCCCTATGCCTCCCACCAGAGGGGAAATATTTTAGTGCTTCTTTAGTCATTAACACTATAGAGAGGATTAATCAACTTTCTTCCATGATGGCAAGCTTCTGAGAGGTGCAGAAGCAATGGAAATTTGGACTGGAAGGAGGAATCTGGAGGAGAACGTGGTAGTAAGGGGAAAGGGTCAGATTTGAAGGGCACAGTGAGGACATCTTTGGTAGGCAGAGGACAAGGAAGGGGAAGAGATGGGGGTATAAGCCTACTGAAATCTTCACACCCTATGATTGCCTTCTGGAATCAGCCCTGTCAGCTTCCTCACCCAGTGGCTCTCTCCCTTCCCACCTCAGCCTGGCCTGGCCCTGGCCTTTCCTCCAGCTTCAATTATTTCTTGTCAAGTCCAAGGATCATTCTTGTCCTCAGTCTCAAAACCCACCCCACCCCCTCCCCAGTGAGTACCTTTCCTGTTAAAGGATTTTAACAATTGAACAATTGAGCAAAATGTTCAATTATGTTCCACTCAGGATGTGGGCCTATCTAGGCATCTTGAAGGGTCCTCAAGGTCACCAGGGGTCTACTTATGAAAGCCCAAGAGCCTTTGGGGGGAGACTTCATCCTAAAGCAAGGAGGCTCAGGGGACATGAGGAGATGACTCTCATGGAGTTAGAAGAGCAGAGTGATCTGAGCCCAGGCCTGTTCCCTGGAATTCACGTCTGAGCTCTGGCATACAGAGCCTGTTGTAAGAGAGGAAGTCAGGAAGATGGTGATGATGATAATGATCATGAAACACAGTTCACTAATATCTGTCCTGTGCTTAGAGAGGTATAGGCAGCACAGTAGCATGGGACATGGGGTTACTGCCACCTTGGGTCATTGGAAGCTGTAGAGACCTTCGTCCTGCCTGGATGGAAATGGGACTCCAGCAGCAGCTCTAGACACAGGACATGAGGGAAATGACCCATCTCAGGGGGATCAAGAGGTCCAGCCTGTGGAAGCCTTGTGAGACTGGTGAGACATCCTCTGTGGACTCCCAGACCATTTAGGAGGCATAAATGAGGAATTAGGAGGAATTACCAAAGAATGAGAGGGTGCAAGGGCAGAGAAATCCTGATGGGTGACGGAAATCCTGATGGCCCTATTTCTGCCCCCCACACTGGCATGGCGTGGCAAGGTAGGTATCTGATTTTCGAAGGGAGAGTGGGCCTTACAGATCTTGTATCTGCTTCTGCTCACAACTCTGTCTTTACACAAAGATAATTTTTCTAAGAAAGCTGTTGAGAAACCATAGGCAAAGACTCCAAGGTGAAAAACAGAGTATGTTTTCCCCTTACCCAAAAACTTGGCATGGCATTCACCAGCTTCCTGATCCATACTGACACCTCCCTGGCAAAACACCGAGAAGAGTCAGCTCATGGTACCAAATGTTCAAACATTTTCTTTACCATAAAGTCATAATGCTTCCCAGACACAGAGTGGTGGGAATGGGCACTCAATCAATATAGATGGAATTAGTTAACTCATTATAGTCTCAATGATCTCAGTTCCTGAAATTGTGGGGTAGCTTATAAAAATAAAACTCTTCTCACTAGCTGGTGGTTTCTACATTTCACCAAGATGATGCTGGTTGTCAGGGATCCATTTCAGGTTTAGCCTCAGGCTCACATTGTCTAATCAGACACCACCAACCTCAGCATAAAACTTTGCACTGTGGTTAGAAAACAAGGAATAAAAAGAATATTTAGCCTCAGTTAGAGGCCTTCCCTCCTCTTACTCTTTGGAATGCCCACAACTCAAATTATCTGTGATGAGGTCAATATAACCTTGTTTCCTCTGGGTTCCCTCCCCCTGTCTGGGGCATTTCTTCCTCACTCTGTAGTGGGTGTTCCACTCAAGTCTGTCTCCCTGTGAGCTGAAGGGAAGGGAACCAAGCACCAAAAGGATGAAGTATTCTGCTATTGCCACCCGCAAATCCTCAAATAGCTCTTACTCTCCCTGCCTTTCCATTTCCAATTGAAACTCTAGTCATATAGGACTCTGGTGCCTTCTCTCCTATCTTCGGAGCTTCCAGACACTTGATTCGCCTGTAGTCAGTGGCAGTGCCAAAACACAGCTTGGGCAGCCTTCAGCCCCATCTCCATCAACCTCTCCAAACCCACCTCAGATTTTACTTTTAAGATTTTGTTTATTTATTTGAGAGAGAGAGAACACACAGCAGAGGGAGGGGGCAGAGGGAGAGGGAGAAGCAGACTTCCCCACTGAGGAGGAAGCCCAACTCGGGGCTCCATCCCAAGGACCCTGAGATCATGACCTGAACTGAAGGCAGAGGCTTAACTGATTGAGCCATCCAGGAGCCCCCCACCTCAGATTTTAAAGAGAATATTATGGGACAAGGACAATTGGTATTTTGAGATAAATAGCACCTTTACTAAATGTTACTCCTCTTACTGATCTGCTCCATATACTGTAAAACAAAACAAAACAGGGTTCCACACAAATGCTCCTTCAAAACAAGACCCTTAACCCATTTCTAACCTGATTCTCAACTCCTGAATGAATCTCCCATCCTACTTAACAAACATACTTCTGCTCTCGCATAACACTTCACTCCATTATGTAGCTGGACTCTTAGTGTGGAGAGTCCATTTCCCAAGGCAGGTGGGAATATTATGTCCTATTTTCCTGAAGTCTTTTTACTGTTGTTGTTATTGTTGAAAAGAAGAAAAGAGTACCCTTTGTTGACCATTACAGTGGCATCCCCCACGATTCATCTGACATATAACCTTTCAATTCACTTGTCATATTTGCCAAACATACATTTATATCCATAATAAAAATATTGTTTTATGTGATTTTAAATTTACCTGTGAATATCATGTGAATATCATGCCATAGCTTGACTTTTTTCTCTCATTATTATACTTTTATATTGATAAAATGGATGTCTTTCATCCCTTTTACCTGATATAGTATGATACAGTATGCTACATTTCACCTACCCAGCTGTATATTGTTGGTTCATTTAAATTGACTACATTTTTTTCCCCCTGTTAGAAGTGGAACAGAGAGACTTGTGCTTCCAGCCAAGATAAAGTGCCATGGACTGGATTTACCTTCCCTCTTGAAACAGCTAAATATGAGAAAAATTGTATGAAATGGTAATTTTTAAGACATTAAACATTAGGCAATGAAAGGAGTCATCCCTGAGAGAGAGGAAACAAATGAGCTGAGCCCAAAGACTGCCCCAGCTTACTGCCTTGAAAGCATTCCAAGCAACAGCATGATGACTCAAGCAGTGAACTCTCTGATTTGAGGAGATGAAGCAAAGTGTCCTGGGTACAAAAACAGCCAGAGTCCACAGGGCAGAGCCCAGGAGAGGAACAAACTGCACAGAGAGAGAATTCTGGAGATCAGCGAAGGCCCCACCTGAGTCCTCAGCACAGAGATGATCAACATATGCATATGAGAATCATCACAGGCCAGGGAAAGAACCCCCAAAAGGATTAGGAGGAACAGTGCCCTGTGATCATATAGGGTTTACAATAGTATCACCTCTCACTAGCCATATTGAGAAGTCTTCTAATTCATGGGCCACTGGGTTGAATATTCAGAAGAGTCTTGCTTCAGTACTGGGGAGTAACTACCTTTAAATTAAATGCTGCTCCAGTCCCACCTAACAAATCTAAAAAGCAAGACCAGAAAGCATTAATCTGTGTCCATGTAGCCTAACTGCAAACTAGGGGGAAAAAATCAAGAATATTTATAGAGATCTGAAACAATTTGGCACTCAACAAGTAAAATTCACAATGTCTGGCTTTCAATAAAAAGTTTTCAGGCACCCATATCTTGTGTCATCAGGGAAATGCAAATTAAACAAGGAGATACCACTATACACCCATTAGAATGACCTAAATCCAGAACACTGACAACATCAAATATTAGCAAGAATGTGGAGCAATAGAACTCTCAATCATTGCTGGTAGAAATGCAAAATGGTACAGCCACTTTGGAAGACACTTTGGTGGTGTCTTACAAAATTAAACATACTCTTATCATATGCTCCAGCAATTACATAAGTTGGTATTTACTCAAAGGAGTTGAAAACTTATGTCCAGACAAATACCTGGCACTTGGATATTTATAGCAGTTTAAAAATTTTTTTTATTTAAATTTGCATGGAATCAGAAAAGGCCACGAATCGCCAAGGAACTGTTGAAAAGAAAAAACAAAGCTAGGGGCATCACAATGACGGATTTCAAGCTGTACTACAAAGCTGTGATCACAAAGACAGCATGGTACTGGCACAAAAACAGACACATAGACCAATGGAACAGAATAGAGAAGCCTGAAATGGACCCTCGGCTCTTTGGGCAACTAATCTTTGATAAAGCAGGAAAAAACATCCAGTGGAAAAAAGACAGTCTCTTCAATAAATGGTGCTGGGAAAATTGGACAGCTACATGCAAAAGAATGAAACTTGACCACTCTCTCACACCATACACAAAAATAAACTCCAAATGGATGAAAGACCTCAATGTGAGACAGGAATCCATCAAAATTCTAGAGGAGAACATAGGCAACAACTTCTATGACATCGGCCAGAGCAACCTTTTTCACGACACATCTCCAAAGGCAAGAGAAATAAAAGATAAAATGAACTTATGGGACTTTATCAGGATAAAGAGCTTCTGCACAGCCAAGGAAACAGTCAAAAAAACTAAGAGGCAGCCTACGGAATGGGAGAAGATATTTGCAAATGATGCTACAGATAAAAGACTGGCATCCAAGATCTACAAAAAACTTCTCAAACTCAATACACGAGAAACAAATAAACAAATCATAAAATGGGCAGAAGATATGAACAGACACTTTTCCAATGAAGACATACAAATGGCTAACAGACACATGAAAAAATGTTCAAAATCATTAGCCATCAGGGAAATTCAAATCAAAACCACACTGAGATACCACCTTACGCCAGTTAGAATGGCAAAGATAGACAAGGCAAGAAACAACAATTGTTGGAGAGGATGTGGAGAAAGGGGATCCCTCCTACATTGTTGGTGGGAATGCAAGTTGGTACAGCCACTCTGGAAAACAGTGTGGAGGTCCCTTAAAAAGTTAAAAATTGAACTACCCTATGACCCAGCCATTGCACTACTGGGTGTTTACCCCAAAGATACAGACGTAGTGAAGAGAAGGGCCATATGCACCCCAATGTTCATAGCAGCATTGTCCACAATAGCTAAATCGTGGAAGGAGCTGAGATGCCCTTCAACAGATGACTGGATTAAGAAGATGTGGTCCATATATACAATGGAATATTACTCGGCTATCAAAAAGAACGAGTTCTCACCATTTGCTGCAACATGGACGGCACTGGAGGAGATAATGCTAAGTGAAATAAGTCAAGCAGAGAAAGACAATTATCATATGATTTCTCTCATTTATGGAACATAAGAGCTAGGATGATCGTTAGGGGAAGAAAGGGATAAAGAAAGGGGGGTAATCAGAAGGGGGAATGAAGCATGAGAGCCTATGGATTCTGAGAAACAAACTGAGGGCTTCAGAGGGTAGACTGGTGATGGGTAGTCAGGAGGGCACGTATTGCATGATGCACTGGGTGTTATACGCAACTAATGAATCATCGAACTTTACATCAGAAACCAGGGATGTACTGTATGGTGACTAATATAAAAAAAATCAACTCATAGACAAAATGTAAGCCAGTCATTAAAAAAGGCAAATTCAGGAGTGGTGTCAGTTTGAGATGAGATGAGACACAAATCAGAGCTGGTCTGAATATTGTTCCTGGGCAGTGAAAAAGAAGGCATTCTCTAGAAGGGAAACAATCATTGAACTATCACTGTGGTATTGTTGAGAAAACTTTATTTTGTGCAAACCAAGATTACAATAATTGAGGACACTTGGAATGAAGGAACTAAATCAGTAAATGGTATTTTTAACCCTATCTTTACTTTGAAGAGTTTGTTCAGGGTCAGGGATGCTGTTCCCACCTGGGAATCATTGCAGTAGTTCACGCCCCACCAAATAGCTCTGGACAGTAACTTCAAGTGGAAACTGTCTGGCTGTCAATAGCACTGCATTCGAATAACGATAGTGTCACAACTAGTAACACCAACGTAGTATGAAGAATATGACAGGCACTCTACAAGTATTATCTTACTGGACTAGTAATACTTTCAAAGAGAAGTTGGATGTCATCATGTTTTATATAAATGTACAAATACAGAGATAAAATCACATGTTCAAGTAACATAGCTAAAAAAGTGACAGGGCAAGAATTCAAAATTGTGTCTTTTGGTTCTATTGCCCAAGATCTTAACCAAGGAAAATAACACATTGTAGCATCTGAGAGGGGAAAAAAAAGAATGTCACAGATTATCTTTATTTTGAAATAATGCTACTCTCTTTACTAATCTGGCTTTGTAAATAGTGATTTCTTCCAAAACAAACCAACCTATTCCACTTACAAGCAGGGACATAGATTTGGGGAATTTCATTTTCAAGTTAAGTAATGTTTTGTTCTGACGAGACTTCTGGAGGTGGTTTTGACATGTAAAAATGATGGGAAGATAAAGTGATTAAAGCTGTCAAATGGTGTTCAAAAAAATCTGAAGAAATAATGGTCAAAATTTCTCCAAATTTGATAAAAACTATGAACTATAGATCCAAGAAACTCAGTGAGACTCAAGCACAGGAAACATGAAGACAATAGCACCAAGGAGCATCGTAAGCCAATTGTGCAAAACTATTGATAAAAGGAGAATCATAAAAGCAGTCAGAGAAAAAAGATACCTGTGTCCAAAGAAACAAATATAAAAATGTCAAGTGTTTTGAAGAAAACAATGCAAGCAAGAAGACATTGGAGTAACATCTTTAAAGCACTGGGTGAAAATATCTTTCCAACATGAAGACAAAATAAAAACATTTCCAGTCATTCAAAAGCTGAAAAAATTCATCAACAGCTGACATGTACTACAAGAAATGTTAATGGTCAGAAGGAAAATGATACCAGATGGAATCTGAATCTTCAGAAAGGAATGAAGAACAACAGAAATAATAACCTCATGGGTAAACACAGAGGATTTTTTCTTTAAAATCTCTTTAAAAGATAATTAACTGAGTAATGCATAGAATTATTGAATCACTATACTGTATATCTCAAATTAATATAATACTGTATGTTAATTATACCAGAATTAAAAAAATAAATAAAATTTAAAAACATAACTGTTTAAACAGCAACTATGACCCAGCAATTGCACTAGTAGGCATTTACCCCAAAGATACAAATGTAGTGATCCGAAGGAGCACCTGCACCCCAATGTTCATAGCAGCAATGTCCACAATAGCAAACCATGGAAAGAGCTGAGACATCCATCAACCGATGAATGAATAAAGAAGATGTGGTTCATACATACAAGGGAATATTACTCAGCCATCAGAAAGGATGAAATCTTACCATTTGTATCAATGTGGATGGAGCTGGATGGTATTATCCTGAGCAAAATAAGTCAGTCAGAGAAAGACAATTATCATATGGTTTCACTCATATGTGGAATATAAGAAAGAGCGCAGAGGATTGGTGCTACGCGCAACTGATAAATTATTGAACACTACATCCGAAACTAACGATGTACTATCTGTTGGCTAATTGAATTTAAATACAAAATAAACTGGAAAAAATAAATTAAAAAATAAACAACAATAGGAATGATAATATAGTGAGCAGTTTATAACATATACAGAGGTAAAACATATGACAAAAAAGCACAAAATTCAGGGGAGAAAAAATGGAAGTATAGCATTGGAAGGCTCTTATGATATAAGGGAAGGGAAGTGATATACTATAACTTGCAGGTATACTAAGCTAAGTTAGAAGTGTGTAATATTAACCCTAAAGCAACCACTATAATAACAAAACAGATAGTTATAGCTAACTATATATATAGTAAATATATAAAATAGAATAAAAAATACTCAATTGAATCAAAAGAAGTCTTTAAAAGAAGAAAAAGAAAAAAATGCAACAGACAGATAAATAGAAAACAAATACCAGGATGGTAGATTTAAACTTAACTATATCAATAATCACATTAAGTGAGGTCCAAAAACTCCAATTGAAAGAGAGAGTACAGCATAGAGAATATAGTCAATGATGCTGTAATAACATTGAATAGTGACAGATGGTTGCTACGCTTATGATGAGCATAGCATAACATAGAGACAACCACTATGTTGTACTCTTGCAACTAATGTAATATTGTGTGTCAATTTTACTTAAAAAAAAAGCAAGAAGAGTTAGATTGGATAAAAAAGTAAGACCAAATAATACGCTGCTAACTAGAAAATGACTTTATTTTATTTTTTATAATAATATTTTTTATTATATTATGCTAGTCACCATACAGTACATCCCTGGTTTTTGATGTAAAGTTCGATGATTTATTAGTTGTGTATAACACCCAGTGCACCATGCAATACGTGCCCTCCTTACTACCCATCACCAGCCTATCCCATACCCCCAGAAAATGACTTTAAATATAATGAGAAAAATAGGTTTAAAATAACCTATTACTTATTATTATTTCACAGAAAAGAATTATCATGTGAACACTAATCAAAAGAGAAATCAAATAGCTATATTAATAGATAAAGTAGACTTCACTGCAAAGAATGTTAACAGGGGTAAAAAACAAAAGAGGTCATTTTATCATTATAAATGATAAATTTACATAAAGTACAATTACAATTTACATAAAGTACATAATTTTAACATGTAAGTATCTAATAACACAATGTTAAAATATATGAATCCAAAAGTGAAAGAATTACAGGCAAATCTGCAAATATAATGGGAAATCTCATACCCCTCCCAATAGTTGATAGAGTATAAGAAAGTTAATATTATCAAGCACCTCAGTGTAACAAACATTTATAGAACACTCCAGCCAACAAGAATAGAATACACATTCCTTTCAAGTGCACATAGAACATTTATAAAGACAGAGTGTATTCTGGACCACAAAACAAATTTGAATAGATTTCAAAAGATTCAAGTCAACATACTGGTCATTAGGGAAATACAAATGAAAACTACAATGAGCTTCACATCTATCTGAATTGTTAAAATTAAAATTAAAAAGAATGACCATACCATGTACACCAAGTGTTTATAAGGATGTGGAGAAACTAGACTTGTCATTTACTTCTGTTGTGAATGTAAAATTATACAATAATTTTGGAAGACTGTTAGGAAATTCCTTAAAAAGTCAACTGAAGTGCAATTAATAGCATAATAAAAGAATATCATAGAATTATGCTCTACTATTTTCACAGTATAAAGTAGATCTTTGTTCCAATTTTATTGACTTAATATTCCAATTCTTTTGAGATTTTTAATTGAAGTTATTGGAAAGTTATATATGTCATATCCTATCTGCAAAACATCCAAAATGAGACGTTACATTGTTCCAGTCCTTCTAAAGTAAAACAGCGATATGATTCAGGAAAAAAAAAAAAAAGTTAACCATATAAAAGAATATCCAATGGGAAAAAGACGGTCTCTTCAATAAATGGTGTTGGGGAAAATGGACAGCTACATGCAAAAGAAACAAAGTGGACGACTTTCCTATACCATACACAAAAACAATTTCAAAATGGATTAAAGACCTAAATGTGAGACCTGAAACCATAAAAATCCTAGAAGGGAGCACAGGCAGTAACTTCTCCGACATCGGCCATAGCAACTTCTTTCTAGATATGTTTCCTAAGGCAAGGGAAACAAAAGCAAAAATAAACTATTGTGACTACATCAAAATAAAAAGCTTCTGCACAGCAAGAGAAACAATCAACAAAAATAAAAGGCAACCTAGGAAATGAGAGAAGATATTTGCAAATGACATATCTGATAAAGGTTTAGTATCCAAAATATCTAAAGAACTTATAAAACTCAACACTGAATAAACAAATAATCCAGCTAAAAATGGGCAGGAGACATGAACAGAGATTTCTCCAAAGACATCCAGATGGCCAACAGACACATGAAAAGACGTTCATCGGAACTTATCAGGGAAATGCAAATCAAAACTACCATGTGATATCACCTCACACCTGTCAGAATGGCTAAAATCAAAACCACAAGAAAGAACAAGTGTTTGTGAGGATGTAGAAAAAGAAACCCTCATGCACTGTTGGTGGGAATGCAAACTTCTGCAGCCACTGTGGAAAATGTAAGGAGATTCCTCAAAAACTTCAAACTACCCTATGATCCAGCAATCACACCATTGGGTATTTATGCCCAAAATACAAAAACACTAATTCAAAGGGATACATGTACCCCCATGTTTATAGCAGCATTATTTACAATAGCCAAGATACGGAAGCAGCCCAAGTGCCCATCAATTGATGAACAGATAAAGATGTGGTATATATACAATGGAATATTATTCAGCCATAAAAAAGAAAAGAGACAAACCAAGAAAGAGACTCTTAACTATAGAGAACTTAAGGATTACCAGAGCAGAGGTGAGTGGGAGGATGGGTTTAATAGGTGATGGGGATTAAGTAGTGCACTTGTCATGACGAGCACCAGGTGTTGTGTGGAATTTGCAGAATTGCTATATTATACACCTGAAACTCTAAACCTGTACATGCTAAAATTTTAAAATATGAGCAGACAGGGAGGAAATATTTATGACACATAAAATAAGCATAAGAATAGTATCCAACATATAAAGAATTTTTATTAATCAATCATAAGATAGCCAAATCTTTAGAAGTCACTGACTGACTGGAATATACAACTTATAGAAGAAATATATGAATTGAGGCTAAACACAATAGTTATCAGGGAAATTTAAATTTTTAAAAAAGATACCATTTCTCCAATAATATTATACAAATTTTAAAGTATAAGGCTATAAAACTTTGGGGTAAGTGTGATGTATTAGTTTTCTGTTATTCCCATAACAAATCACCACAAATTTAGTGGCTTAAAATAACACCAAATTATTATTTTACAGTTCTGGAGGTCACAAGTCTAACATAGTTCTTCTCACTGAGTTAAATCAAGGTGTTAGCAGGTCTGCATTTTAAGATTTTAAGAGAGATAGTTTCCATTTAGGGGAGATGGCTGCTTTTCCAGTTTCCGAAGCCTTTCTCTGCTCTTTGCATAGCTTCTCCATTTCAGAACCAGCAACAGAGTGTCAAATTCTTCTCATGCTGACATTACTCTCTCAACACAGCCAGGAAAGATTCTCCTCTTTTAAGGACTCATGTGATTAGATTTGGTCTACCTGGATAATCCAGGCTCTCTCCCCATCCTAAAGATAGCTGATTAGCAACTTTAATTGCATCTGCAATCCTATTTTGGTTTCACTGCTCTGTGTGTATCAAAATCAAAATAATGAACATAACCATCACCTACCAAAAGGTTTCTTGTGCTCTTCTGTAATGCTTTTCTCCTACCCCTCCCACTCCTACTCTTCCCCTCTGTGAACAACCACTGATCTGCTTTTAGTCACCGTAGTGTAGTGTGCATTTTCTAGAATTTTATACAGATGGAATCATCCAGTATGTAATCTTTTTTGTCTGACTTCTTTCACACAAAACTATTTTCTGATTCATGAGTGAATCAATAGTTCACTCCTTTTTAATGTTGAGTAGTTTTCCATGGAAGACCAGAGTTTGTTTATGCATTCTTATGTTGACGGACATTTGGGTTGTTTCCATTTTTTGGCCACTGTAAATAAAGCTTCTGTGATTATCTGGGTAAAGACTTTGCACGGACATGAACTTTCATCTCTCTTGGGTAGATATCTAGGAGCAAAATGACTGGATCATATGGTAGGTACATGATTAACTTTTTTTAAGTTTTTATTTTAATTTCAGTTAGCATATAGTGTTATAGGAGTTTCAGGTGTATAATACAGTGATTCTTTTTTTTTATTTTAATGTTTTTTTATTATATTACGTTAGTCACCATACAGTACGTCCCTGTTTCTGATGTAAAGTTCGATGATTCATTAGTTGCATATAACACCCACTGCACCATGCAATACATGCCCTCCTTACTACCCATCACCAGCATATCCTATTCTCCACCCCCTCCCCTCTGAAGCCCCCAGTTTCTCAGAGTCCATAGTCTCTCATGCTTCATTCCCCCTCTGATTAACCCCCCTTTCTTTATCCCTTTCTTCCCCTAACGATCATCCTAGCTCTTATGTTCCATAGATGAGAGAAATCATATGATAATTGTCTTTCTCTGCTTGACTTATTTCACTTAGCATTATCTCCTCCAGTGCCGTCCATGTTGCAGCAAATGTTGAGAATTCGTTCTTTCTGATAGCTGAGTAATATTCCATTGTATATATGGACCACAGCTTCTTAATCCAGTCATCTGTTGAAGGGCATCTCGGCTCCTTCCATGATTTGGCTATTGTGGACAATGCAGCTATGAACATTGGGGTGCATATGGCCCTTCTCTTTACTACGTCTGTATCTTTGGGGTAAACACCCAGTAGTGCAATGGCTGGGTCATAGGGTAGTTCAATTTTTAACTTTTTAAGGGACCTCCACACTGTTTTCCAGAGTGGCTGTACCAACTTGCATTCCCACCAACAATGTAGGAGGGATCCCCTTTCTCCACATCCTCTCCAACAATTGTTGTTTCTTGCCTTGTCTATCTTTGCCATTCTAACTGGCGTAAGGTGGTATCTCAGTGTGGTTTTGATTTGAATTTCCCTGATGGCTAATGATTTTGAACATTTTTTCATGTGTCTGTTAGCCATTTGTATGTCTTCATTGGAAAAGTGTCTGTTCATATCTTCTGCCCATTTATTTTATGATTTATTTGTTTCTTGTGTATTGGGCTTGAGAAGTTCTTTGTAGATCTTGGATACAGTCTTTTATCTGTGGCATCATTTGCAAATATCTTCTCCCATTCCGTAGGCTCCCTCTTAGTTTTTTTGACTGTTTCCTTGGCTGTGCAGAAGCTTTTTATCCTGATGAAGTCCCATAAGTTCATTTTATCTTTTATTTCTCTTGCCTTTGGAGATGTGTCGTGAAAAAGGTTGCTCTGGCCGATGTCATAGAAGTTGTTGCCTATGTTCTCCTCTAGAATTTTGATGGATTCCTGTCTCACATTGAGGTCTTTCATCCATTTGGAGTTTATTTTTGTGTATGGTGTGAGAGAGTGGTCAAGTTTCATTCTTTTGCATGTAGCTGTCCAATTTTCCCAGCACCATTTATTGAAGAGACTGTCTTTTTTCCACCGGATGTTTTTTCCTGCTTTATCAAAGATTAGTTGCCCAAAGAGCCGAGGGTCCATTTCTGGGTTCTCTATTCTGTTCCATTGGTCGATGTGTCTGTTTTTGTGCCAGTACCATGCTGTCTTTGTGATCACAGCTTTGTAGTACAGCTCGAAATCCGGCATTGTGATGCCCCCAGCTTTGTTTTTCCTTTTCAACAGTTCCTTGGAGATTCGGGGCCTTTTCTGGTTCCATACAAATTTAAGTGCTGTTTGTTCCAGTTCTTTGAAAAATGTCCTCGGTATTTTGATCGGGATAGCATTTAAAGTGTAGATTGCTCTGGGTAGTATGGACATTTTAACTATGTTAATTCTTCCAATCCATGAGCATGGAATATTTTTCCATCTTTTTATGTCTTCCTCAATATCTTTCAAAAGTGATCTATAGTTTCTAGCATATAGGTCCTTTACGTCTCTGGTTAAGTTAATTCCAAGGTAACGCATGGTTTTTGGTGTTATTGTAAATGGGATGGATTCCCTAATTTCTCTTTCTTCAGTCTCGTTATTCGTGTATAGAAATGCAACTGATTTCTGGGCATTGATTTTGTATCCTGCCACCTTACTGAATTGTTCTATAACTTCTAATAGTTTGGGAGTGGATTCCTTTGGGTTTTCCATATAGAGTATCATGTCATCTGCAAAGAGAGACAGTTTGACTTCTTCTTTGCCGATTTGGATACCTTTGATCCCTTTTTGTCTTCTGATTGCTGTTGCAAGGACTTCTAGTACTATGTTGAATAATAGTGGCNAAAAGACTTCTAATACAAGTTGAATAATAGTGGCGAGAGTGGGCATCCTTGTCGTGTTCTTGATCTTAAGAATGGCTTCCAGATTTTCCCCATTGAGAATGACAATTGCTGTAGGCTTTTCATAGATGGTTTTTATGAGATTGAGGAATGTACCCTCTATCCCTACATTCTGAAGGGTTTTAATCAGGAAAGGATGCTGTATTTTGTCAAATGCTTTTTCTGCATCAATTGAGAGGATCATATGGTTCTTGAGTCTTTTCTTGTTGATATGATGTATCACATTGATTGATTTGCGAGTGTTGAACCATGCTTGCATCCCAGGTATGAATCCCACTTGGTCATGATGGATAATCCTTTTAATGTACTGTTGGATTCTATTAGCAAGGATCTTGTTGAGGATTTTGGCATCCATATTCATTAGAGAAATCGGTCTGTAATTCTCCTTTTTGAGGGGGTCTTTGCCTGGTTTGGGGATCAAGGTAATATTAGCCTCAAAGAATGAGGTTGGTAGCTTTCCTTCTCTTTCTATTTTTTGAAATAGCTTTAGGAGAATAGGTATTATTTCCTCTTTGAATGTTTGGTAGAATTCCCCAGGAAAACCGTCTGGGCCTGGAGTTTTATTATTTGGAAGGTTGTTTATCACTGACTCAATTTCTTCATAGTTAATTGGCCTATTTAAGAAATCTATTTCTTCCTGTTTCAGTCTTGGTAGTTTATAGGTTTCCAGGAAGGCCTCCATCTCTTCCAGATTGTTTAGTTTTTTGGCATATAGCTGTTGATAAAAGTTTCTAATAATCCTTGCAATTTCAATGGTGCTGGTCGTGACCTCTCCCTTTTCAGTCATAATTTTAATAATCTCAGTCCTTTCTCTTTGTTTTTGGACAAGTTTTGCNGAACTGTCCGGGCCTGGAGTTTTGTTTTTTGGAAGGTTATCACTGACTTAACCTCTTCATAATTAATTGGTCTGTTTAAGAAATCAATTTCTTCCTGTTTCAGTCTTGGTAGTTTATAGGTTTCCAGGAAGGCCTCCATCTCTTCCAGATTGCTTAATTTATTGGCATAAAACTGTTGATAAAAGTTTCTAATAATCCTTCTAATTTCATTGGTGTTGGTTGTGACCTCTCCTTTTTCATTCATNTAGCTGTTGATAAAAGTTTCTAATAATCCTTGCAATTTCAATGGTGCTGGTCGTGACCTCTCCCTTTTCAGTCATAATTTTAATAATCTCAGTCCTTTCTCTTTGTTTTTGGACAAGTTTTGCCAGTGGTCTATCAATTTTATGGATTCTCTCAAAGAACCAGCTTCTAGTCCTGTTGATCTGCTCTACTGTGGTTCTGGTCTCTAATTCATTGATTTCTGCTCTAATCTTGGTCAACTCCTTCATTGTGCGTGGATTAGGCCTGTCCCTCTGTAGCTGTTCCAGCTTCTTGAGGTGAGAATATAAAAACTGCATTTTAGATTTTTCTATTCTTTTGAGTGAGGCTTGGATGGCTATGTATTTCCCCCTTAGGACTGCCTTTGCAGTATCCCATAGGTTTTGGACCGTTGTGTATTCATTCTCGTTGGTCTCCATAAATTGTTTAATTTGTTTTTTGATTTCCTGGTTTATCGAGTCATTCTTGAGCAGGATGGTTCTTAGCCTCCAAGTGTTTGAGTTTCTTCCAGGTTTTTCCTTGTGGTTGAGTTCCAATTTCAGAGCGTTGTGGTCTGAGAATATGCAGGGGATAATTTCAATCTTTTGGTATTGGCTGAGACCTGTTTTGTTACCCAGAACATGGTCTATTCTTGAGAATGTTCCATAGGCATTAGAAGAGAATGAGTATTCTTTGGTTCTGGGGTGTAGTGTTCTATATATATCGATGAGGTCCAACTCATCGAGTATGGCATTCAAAGCCNGATTCTTTGCTTAGTTTTTGCCAGGGTGTTCTGTCTATTTCTGATAGTGGGGTGTTGAGGTCCCCTACTATTACTGTGTTCTTATCTATATGTCTCTTTATTTTGGTTAAGAGTTGGCTTGTGTATCTTGCTGCTCCCCTGTTGGGGGCATATATATTAATAATTGTCATATCCATTTGTTGGATACATCCTTTAAGAATAATATAGTGCCCTTCTGTGTTTCTAACTATAGTCCTTAGTTTAAAATCCAATCTGTCTGATATGAGAATTGCTACCCCAGCTTTCTTTTGAGGTCCATTGGTGTGAAAGATGGTATTCCATCCCTTTACTTTCAGTCTGAATGTATCTTTAGGTTCAAAATGAGTCTCTTGTAGACAGCAAATAGATGGGTCATGTCTTTTTATCCAATCTGCAACCCTGCGGTGTTTTATGGGAGCATTTAGGACATTTACATTGAGACTGATTATTGAGAGATATGATTTTAATGATGCCATGTTGCCAGTAACGTCTTTGTTTCTATTGATTGTGACTTTCTGTTCTGTGTCACTCTTGGGGCCTTTTTACTTTTATAGAACCCCCTTTAATATCTCCTGTAGGGCTGGTTTCGTGGTTATGAAATTGGTCAATGACTGGCAATTCTGGAAGGTCTTTATTTCTCCATCAATTCTGAATGACAGCCTTGCTGGATAAGGAATCCTTGGCTGCATGTTTTTCTCTGAAAGAGCTTTAAAAATGCCCCCCCACCCTTTCTCTTTCCAGGTCTGTGTAGACAGGTCTGACATAATTCTGATACCTTTGCCTTGGTACATGAGAAATTTCTTTGCCCTGGCTGCTTTCAATACTGTATCCTTGGATCTAATATTTGTGAATTGCACTATGACGTGACGTGGCGTAGGTTTGTCATGGCTGAGCTTGGGAGGGGTCCTCTCTGCCTCTTGTACACGAATGTTTCCCTCGCTAGATTAGGGAAGTTTTCAGCTAATTTGTTCAAATATCTCTTCTAGACCTCTGTTTTACTCCACCCCCTCGGGGACGCTGATGATTCTGACATTGGAACGTTTCATTGAGTCAGTAATCTCCCCTAACCTACATTCCTGAGCATGGATTTTTTTGAGTCCAGATTCTATTTTAGCTTTCTCTTCTACTAATCCATCCTCCAATTCGCCAATTCGTTCTTCTGCCTCATTCACGCTGGCCGTCAGAGCCTCTAGTTTTGACTGCATTTGGCTCATAGAATTTTTAATTTCTGCCAGATTTGCTCTCATTTCAACCCCTAGAGATTCTATACTTTCATTAACATTTTCGTTAATACTTTTTAAAAGTCTACACATCATCTTGACCATTGTTACTCTGAATTCCATTTCTGATAATTTGGTTATATCCATATCCATTAGTTCTGTGGCAGAGGCCACAGACTCATTGTCTTTTCTTTGCTGGGGGGCATTTCTCCTTCTTGTCATTCTGATGAGGAGAGGTTGCAGGGTTGTCCAGAGCCCAAATTATTGACCATGACCCAGTCCGTGTGCCCTTATTTTATAGGGATCTTAGGGATGTGAGCTTCTTGATTTTTCAGCCTGCCTTCTGGGGGAGGGGCCTGCCATGCCAATACTCAGGCAACCCTGTTTGGGTAGAGTCTCTGTGTCCCCTGCAAGGGGGGGTGGGGATGGGCACACTGTGAACTGGTATTTCCAGGCTTTTGTTCTCTGGTGGCTTTCCCTGGCGGTTTGCTGTGCCTCTTCTGAGAGTCAGAGCAGCAGTGGCCAAATCTCAGCCTCTGTCTCAGAACAGAGGGTTCGTGGACCGTTCTCCACTGATGTTCTGGCCACTTTAACTCTGTTTCTGTTGGTGCTGCTCAACCCTGCAGCATCCCGGGATGTGTGCCCCACACCCCGCGTCCCAGCCCTCTACTTCCAGGGCCAGCGTGTCTCTGTCCTTTGTGTTTCTAACACCGCCAGATGCCAGCCGCCCCCGTGCGCTCCAGAGCTCCCGGTCTCAGTCTGGTTCCAGGGAGCACTCTGGAGCTCCGTTTCAGTCTGGTGGCACACGTTCCCCGGCTCACGGTCTCAGTCTGGTTCCAGTGAGCACACTGGAGGTCCGTGAAAAGTCTGGTGGCGCGCGCTCCCCACTCACGGTCTCAGTCTGCTGTCTCGCGGGTGCCGGTCCGAGATTCCGCCCACTCCCCCATGCAGGTGGCTACTGCTTCCCGGCGCCTGAACGCGGCGGCTCCCTCCCCCTTCCGTTTATCTTCCGATATCTGTGCACGGTTTCACGGCTCCCTGCTTCGTACCTCAATACTCAGCGCTGGAGATGTTCACTTGTAGAGATCCAGATGTATCTTCCTGCATCTCAGGCTGATTCTGTGGATTTTCAGGCTGGTCTGGTACCTATCCAACTCGACTCAGGGGACCGGCTGAAAAAGGGGTCCCCTACTCCTCCGCCATCTTACCTCTTCCAATACAGTGATTCTGCAAATTCCACACAACACCTGGTGGTGGTCATGACAAGTGCCCTCCTTAATCCTCATTACCTATTAAACCTATCCTCCCATCCACCTCTACTCTGGTAACCATCCGTTAAAATTTTGTAGCATCTTTTGTCAGAGAGAAGTTTTAAATTTTATAGTCAAATTTATCTTTTTTTAAAAAAATTTTTGTGTATGTGTGGGCTAATAAAATCAATCGTCATGCAAAGATTTTAAAAATAATCTACCATATTGTCTCCTAATGGCTTTGAATGATACAGTTTAGGTTGTATGCATATGTCCTTTATCAGGTATAATCAATTGTCTCAACCTCATTTACTAATTAACTCACATATTTCGTTCATATTAATAATTCCACATCTATCATATGTCAAGTTCCTCTCTCTCTCTGCCTCTCTTTCCTAAGTAAACCAATTATATTGGATTAACAGCCCACCCTACCCCAGTATGCCCTCACCCCTTTTTTCCCCCCAGTATGCCTTCATTTTAATTATACCTGTAATGGCCCTGTACATTCACATCCTATGGTACTTGGGATAAGGACTTCAATATTTTTTTTTGAGAGATACAATTTGACCCATAACAGAAGTATTACATCTCTTCCTTTACTCAAGTCTTCTTTTTTGTCCATCAATAACAATTATAAATATTTCTCCATAGATCTTATCCCTCTTTTGTCATATTTATTTCTAGGTAACTTTATAGTTGTTTTGCTATTAACAATGAGATTATTCTGTTACCTTTTTTTATTTTTTTTAAAGATTTTATTTATTTATTTTACAGAGAGAAACAGCCAGCGAGAGAGGGAACACAAGCAGGGGGAATGGGAGAGGAAAAAGCAGGCTCCTAGTGGAGAAGCCTGATGTGGGGCTCGATCCCAGAAGGCTGGGATCACGCCCTGAGCTGAAGGCAGACGCTTAACGACTGTGCCACCCAGGCCCCCTACCTTTTTTTAAAAAAAGATTTATTTATTTATTTGAGAGAGAGAAAAAGGGTGAGTGGGGGGAGGGGCAGAGGGGGAAGGAGAGGGGAAGCTAAGTGCAGAGCCCTACATAGGGCTTGATCCCATGACCCTGAGATCCTGACCTGAGCCCAAATCAAGAGTCAGTGGCTCAAATGACTGAGCCACCCAGGAGCCCATTACCTTTCATTAATTGAATGGTCACTAATGTGTACACTAATCACACTAATGTGATTTCTGTATTTTGATGTTTTACCCAGCAAACTTGAACTCTGTTCATAATTTTAAATGATTTATTACATGTGCAGAAACATGTGACGTATTCTTTAATATAGACATGGCTAGAAATAACATTTATGTATTCTTTAATACAGCCATGGCTAGAAATAATAGTGGACTACAGAAAGTACAGGCTTGGTCGGCAATTTAAGCGGAATTTTGAAAAGCAGAATGCTGATTTATGTGCTTTCAAAAGACATATACTCAGCTATTTATTACATATTCCTAGATGATAAATAAAAGATTAGTGAATATTTACAAATTGGTTACATTAAAATTTAAGTTATATTAGCTTAAGAGCTTGCAAATAGAAATTCCATTTTATTTGTAGTTTGCGAGAAGTTTTTTTTTGAACTTTTAGTAATGTTTCTTTTTCTGCACTTATTAAGATGATTATAGTTTTCACTCTTCTAATCTATTGATGCAAATTTTATTGATATATTTTCTAATGCTGGCATTTTTGAATTTCTGGGATAAGCTATATTTGATCAGTAGTTTTTATTTAAAAAATGAACTACTGAATGCAAGTTGTTAATGTTATACTTAGAAATTTTGCATGTATGCTTTCAATAAAATTGGTCTATAATTTTCTTGTCTTGTTCAATGTTTGTCAGTTTAGGTATCAAGATTATACTGGTTTCTAAAGCTAGTTAAGCTCTCTTTCCTCCTATTCTCTGGATTTGTAAATAAGAATTTAACTCATAGATTATCTGTTTTTAACTACCCAAAACTACCCTTCCAATTTGACCCTGGCATCTCACTGATCTTTGCAGTAAAATATGATTGTAAATATACTAATTTATCCCTTGGTTTCTCTCCAGTTTCTATAAATCTTCCGTCATTCATTAATTTACTCACTATGGGGCAAAGTGGGTAAAGTCCTTTATTCAAGGAGTTCAGAAACTAGTTGATACAAACTGTTCTTTTATTTTTTTTAAAGATTTTATTTATTTAACAGAGAAAGAGACAGCCAGCGAGAGAGGGAACACAAGCAGGGGGAGTGGGAGAGGAAGAAGCAGGCTCACAGTGGAGGAGCCTGATGTGGGGCTTGATCCCATAACACTGGGATCACGCCCTGAGCCAAAGGCAGACGCTTAACCGCTGTGCCACCCAGGTGCCCCTAAACTGTTCTTTTATAAACTGTTATCCTTCAAGACTATAGTCCAAATATCATTTCCTTTGCAACGGCAACAACAAACAACACAAAAATTGTCTCTTTGTTTCTAAGTCTTAATTGTCTTATATAAACTGATATAACCTTTACCTCTAATAAGTTTACAGTCCTTTCTGCTCCTGTATTTTGTACGTAATCCTATTGCAGCCTTGATTTAGAGATATTTGGGTGGTTGCAACCCAAATCAAATCTCCTTCTTCTCACTGTTGGTGGTTCAGGCATATATTTCCACTTTGGGAATCTGGTGGGAAAGGTTTCTGAGGAAGAACTCATACTGTGTTGACTACTGTTATTTAAACTATTGGGGAGTGGGGGGAAAGGTTCCCTTGGTTCAGTTCAGTGAATACTAGAAGTCTATGATTCTGAGATTCCCAGCGCTATAACTGAATGTACATGTATGACTTCCAGTGATCTGCCAAGTGTTTAAGAGCAGACACCCGAACTGAAGATGAATAAACTATGCCTCACAGACTGGTTTTCTAGTGTAATGTTATTTTCCGTTTCATTTCTGTTCTCTTTGAGCTTATGCACTAGCCTGATTTCAGAGGTGCTACTGGTAATTAGAAATGGTTCCTATCTTCATTTAGAGGGAGAGCCATACCTTCCTGCTCAGCCCTGGCTGTGGTGGTAGCAGCCAGGTTAGTTAAGAAAGCAGACTCTGTGGTACCCAAGTCAGAGTCATGAGGCATGGTGATCTCTCCTCACACACAGATGTGACTCTATGGCCAGGTTCTACCTTGGATGAATTGGATTTGACTTTTGTTAGGAAAGGCAAGCAGTTGCTTTCCTTATGTATGCTTCAGTCAATCTGAATATGGAAGAATCAGGTTATAGAAAGGCTTCATATGTTTACAGAGACTTTCAGAAGAACAAAAAAGCTCTCTTCAGGGTCAGCGCAGTTGACCTGAAGTCCAGGGAAAGGAATCTTTAGGAGCCAGAGATGTACATGCCTGATTCCTTTAGGTTGCAGGGGCAGCTAGAATAGATGCCCTTTTGATCAAAACCTACTGCCACAGTGAAAGTGTGCCCCTGAGAAAAGACTAGGAAGCCAAATCGAAGAGAACCACCACAGAATGACACTGCCTTAACCTACTTTCTCCTGGGTCTGTGGTCTGGATGGCTGAGGAAAGACCAGCAGAGTTAGAGGTCTTATGAATTGTGCCACAAGTCTGCCTTTAGAGTTTGAATCAGAAATCTGAACTCTATAAAGCTCTTGCCTGTAGTTGTATGATTTTTTTCACCTCATTTTGTTTTCTCATATAGTAACATTTTTCTCTTAAAAAAATACATATGTATGTATGTGTGTGTGTGAGCTAAAAGTGGCAGAGATCCCGGATTCAAAGTAACAAGGAAAGCAATAAAATATTTTTCTTACCTAAGAGGAAATGTAAGGTAGGGGGGTTCAGTGGTTCAGGAACTTAAGTTCTGCCATTTTGGTACTTTTCCATCTTCAATATGTCAGCTTTCTCCTCACGTCAGCCTCTCACGTGGTCACAAGACAGTTACAGCAGTTCAGTTATCACATTTGACATGTCAACATATAAAGAAATGTGTCTATGAGAGAAAATCTTCCTATGTGTTTTTCTTGTGAGAGAAACTGTTTCCCAGAAGTCTCCAGAAGACCTCCTTCCAAATCTCATTGGCCAGAATTGTGTCACATGTTAATTCCTCAGCCAATAACCAATATGGGAAATAAGACCACCATGACTGGCTTAGGACAATAAAGACTGGGTCTGGGAGTGGGGAAGTCTCCTTTGAGGCATATGACTGAATGGAAGAGAGTGCAAATATGAATAAAATCAGGTTTCTTCTTGGGATAGAGGAAGGGGATGAGATGGGAAATGAATACAAGCTAGGCAATCCATAGGAGTTACTACACCTGATTTCTCCTAAATAAGGGGGTTGCCTGACCTGGTTCAGACTAGAAAAAGATTAATATTTGCTCTAGTGGTATTTGGAATAGACCAGAGACAGCCATAGGAGAGAAAAGTGGGTAATCCAGCAGAGACAGAGATAGAGATCAATATGCGGCTACCCATTGGGTATTGGCTCATTTCCACCAGGGCCATTTCTTCAACATTAGATGCTGCTGTCTCCATATCCCTTGCAAAGTCTAACTTAATAAATGCAGAAGCAACTAGCTTTAAAATTGCTGTCATGGTGGCTTTGGCTCTTTTCAATAGCAGGATTAACAGAAACCTCAGGAAACTGCCTCAAAAAGAAGCCATTAGCCTAAAGCACTGACAGCTGGACGGCTGGAGTGAGGCCAGCATGATGGATCCCTAGAGTTGTGAGAGGGTTAGATACCATTGTACATATTTGGGCTTGTTGAAATCTTTAAGCAAAGCTGACCTGGGAACAGGAAAATACTCTGCTCCTATTCCATAGAGACAAGTCCAACCTTGAAAGGGGGCCAGTGAGTAATAGAAAAAGCAGAAAGTAAATTCAAAAGGTCACTCTTTACTGACTTATATTGCTTTAGACAACTTCTATTAAAAATGTTGTATCACTGATATCATTAACTGGGAACCTGGTAGAAATGCAATTTCTGAAGCTACACCCCAGATCTACTGAATTATAATCTCTGGATTAGAGGCCCATGAAGTTGTTTTAATAAGCTCTCCAGGAATTTTTCAAGTTTAAGAGGCATTGCTTTAGATCTGTGTTTTCTCTGTTGGTTTTCCTAAAACACTGGTACATTTGAAGCGGAGAGGAAGTGGTGTGGAAGGTGGAAGGGCAATGGGTTAGGTCGCAGACATATGCCTTTGGAAGAAGATGATTAACTACCTGGGGGAAAAAAGTGGTGAAGACAAGCAGGGCCTGGAAGAAACAGATCAGTAACTTAGTCTGAATGGGTATTTGTTGTGTTGGAGATATCACTGATCCGCAGTAAAATGCAGTGTGCATCAGCAATGTGGTAGACACTATAGGGGTGGACTTTAATGAACCAAAAAGCCATATATTCAGGGACATTTCATATGTCTGCTTGACGGTGTACTGTACAATTCTAGGACGAACCTATGGGTACCATTAGTGTCTTAGAATTGTACAACATAGCAGCCCTACTGATATATCCCTGAGATCAAAGCATTTTAGATCTAGAAAGGACCATAAATTGTAATCCCTTCAACTTACAGACCAAAAGAAGCGAAATAACTTGATCAAGATCACATAACCAACTTAGCGGCAGACCAAAGACCTTGAAATCCAAATTTCTATCTTAGGACATGGGTCCTTAGAAAATAATTCAAAGGAGATAAAGAACTAAATGTTGAAAAATACTAATTTCATTTCAATAAAAATAACACAATGAAAGACCAAGACAGGCATCTAAGAAGAGAATGGTCAAGATACATTAAATTTACCAGCTAAAACTCTCTCTCTTAAATTAAAAAAAAAGAAAAGAAAAGAAAAAAAAGAGGGAAGCTGCCTGGTGGCTCAGTTAGTTAAGCCTCTGACTCTAGATTTCGGCTCAGGTCATGATCTCAGGGTTGTGAGATTGAGCTCTGCATCAGGCTCTGTGCTCAGCATGGAGCCTGCTTAAGATTCTCTCTCCTCCTCTGCCCCTCCTCTGCACTCCCCCTGCAAAAAAAAATTCATCAGCTAAAACACTGCATAATGGTTAAAATTATATTTATGAGGGGCACCTGGGTGGGCTCAGTCACTAAGCGTCTGCCTTTGGCTCAGGGCGTGATCCCAGGATCCTGGGATCAAGCCCCGCATAGGGCTCCTCCACTGGGAGCCTGCTTCTTCCTCTCCTACTCCACCTGGTTGTGTTCTCTCTCTCGCTGGCTGTCTCTCTGTCAAATAAATAAAATCTTTTTTAAAAAATTATATTTATGAAGTATATTACGTATATATGCACACACATATATGTACATGAATATGTTGGTATATGCACACGTATTTATGTTATTTATATAAATTATGCATGTATAAATGTGTACACTGTCAGTTATGTAAGTGAAGAAGACATCTTACACATTCCAGCCCTAACAGGTGTTCTTTATCACCAACTGGAGACAGATCTGGCACTAAATGGTTGTGATTCTTGATTCTTTTTCTTTCTACAGCTGGTGGTTTTCATGTAGTTATACATACATTTACGTGTTTATCTGTATATACACATATAGTTACTATGAAATTCATCTTTTCTGGGCCCTCTTCTCGTATCATTGATGAAGGGTGGAAATTAATGATGCAAAGAAACATAAGCAGCTATAGTGTCTGTGACATTTAGTACAACAGATTTTTAAAGTTTATGGCCTTCAGATGAATATTTCTGAAAGTATGTCCAGCTTCTATGTGCTCTTTGAGCAGCCCAGAAGAACATAACATATAACCCACCACATTAGAATGAAGCTTCGCTCAACTAGTTTTGCTCAACCAGGATCAATGGAGTACATGCTGCTGTTTACCTGGTTTTGAAACCCTAATACAAGTCACCTGAATTAAGCACACAAAGATGTCAGAAGTGGTCTTTAACAAAGGACATTATTAAGACTAAAAAACATTTTAAAACTTTAAACCAAATTTCTTTGTGATAGATACACATGTACCAAAAAGCTACAAAATGTTCCTCTTCAAACATTGGAGTAATGGAACAAGGTCTGTCTGGCTCTATCTGAACCCTGCTTAGATCATGCTCCATAGATCCCCTTCCACATATCCCATACTGCCTGACTCTGTGGGGACCCACATTTCTTATTAGAGAACATTCTAGTTTTTGCTTAAGCCATTTCAAGGTAGAGTCTTTAAGAACCAGTTGATTTACTTGGAAAATTTGGTTTCTCTACAAAATGATCTTTAAAATGCTGGGTGTCTGTTTTTCTGTTAATCCCAAAAATGGCTTTCCATCGTGACCCCAGGCACTGTTAAAGCATCTACATTCCCATTCGTCTCCATAAGTGTTCACAGAGGAAGGAAATACCTAAACTTTCTTTAACAAGAACTGTAACTTCCTTATCAAATTTCAATCTGGAGATGGCTTTCCATTTGCATTCTGTGTAACACCACAAACACGTCCTTGGTAGCAGGTAACTGGCATAATGGTGCGGTCACTTCAAACCCACTGTCATGTGGATCACATGCATGCCATTTATAACTATTTATGTGAAAGACTAGAAAAGTCAACACAAAAACAATACTATCATGGAGAAATATACAGGTGAATTTCTCTCTTACTCAAGTCTGCCTACAATTATTTTTGCTTTTAAAATTTAGATAACTTAAAAAAATAAATCTATGTTATTTCCAGCAAGTTGTACTACCTCAAATATTCCCTCTTTGGATTCATTGAACACATTCCTCCAAAGAGGAGTTTCTTCCTTCCCATCTACTGAATGCCAGGACCCCAATTTTTGGAGAACATATTCCTACTCACTTTGATCTTCTGGTTTTAATGAAAAATTATCTAAGATAACCAGTAGTAGGCACCTGGGTGGAAGTGCCCTGTGAATCTCCTGAGTAGGTCTGGGTTGTTACCTCTTGGAAAACAGCATAGAGAACTTCAGCCCAGGGGATGAAGGGTTTTACTGACCCTAAGACAAGTACTGTCACTTTGCTGGGGAGGTGGCAAACTCTGGGGGATAGCCTCAATAGATGCTGGGCATTAAAGCCAAGAAATTCCCTTGAGAATTGCTGAGTTTCACAACATCATCTCTAGAAATAGGTCAGAGCTTTATATTATTTCCCCAATAAAGGATCCTGGAGTTCATGAGAAGGGCTATTATGGCTGTTTGATGAATGTGCTTGACTCAGCAGACCAGTTCCTATTGAAGTGTCCAGGTGATTTAAAGACATCCAGGGAAATAATATAGAAGCCCTCAGAAGAGAACACAAAATATCTGCCTCTTGTAGGTAACCCTCTCCACCTACTTTAGCTTTGCAAGCCTTGCTCTGCTAGACTGCCACAAAGTAGAGTGTCCAACCTTGCACTGTTGTTGGTCATGGGTATGACTATCAAAAGCACTGTTGAGCTGGTTGCCCAGTTCACAAGGATCTCCACTCTCTTGAGAGCTTTTATATACAGAGGTAGCCCCAGAGGCTTTATTGGTTCTATATGACCCTGACTCTGAGCCCACTACTCCATCCAAGGATAAGCACCTGACCAAGCTAAGCCAATCAGAGTCCTTCTCTGGGATTTTTTCAACTGGATATAAGGGACAAAGATCACTCCTTTGCTGATGGTGGGATCCAGGATGTGAGACTTAAGAACTCTGTGACTCCACCCCCCCTCCCCCATTGCAAGGAAATCCCTTTATCAAAAAAGAGAGGAAAGAAGTGGAAGCTAGAAACAGAAAAATTCCTAAGGTCACTTAAGTCCGTAATTCCAATGATTCCTGGGGCCCCTTTCCTTTTTAGTTGTATGTAATATTTCAGTATTCATCCAATAAATTCCCATTTGTATCTAAGATGGTTTTAATTAGGTTCCTAACACTGTGATCAAAAGTATCCTTATACAAGGATCCTGGGAGGTGGCAAACCACACCAATCAATTATGCAGGAACCCCCGGTCTTCTGCCTCACCCATCTTCTGAGAGGGACAGATTTGATCAAGAGCTACTGGCAAGTGTCACCAGTTACTCTGTTAGGAAAGGTACAGAGAAAACATTATGGATCTTTTGAGCTCACCTGCAGAATCCCCCTTTTAAGCAATACCCTTTCCTTCATGTTTTCACATGTGTGATCACCAGGGCTGGGAGAAGGGAGAAGCAAGCAAGGCACCTAGGGCACAAACTTTTAAGAGGCACCCACTCTCAGGGCCTCACAAATGCCCTAGGCTCTCCCCTTGCTGCATCTGAGTGCTGGCCCCAATGTGCACACATGCCTCATCTAGGGTAATGATACAGGGTATAAACATTCAATGTGGTGAAGTGTAAAACAATTAGAGAACCAAAAAGCAGAATTTTCATCTTGGCTTCATCACGAACTCATTGTGATATCAAAAAAACTCTGCAAATTTTCTGGTCCTCTGCTTCTAATTGGTAAATAAAGGATAATCACCTTTACCCTAGTTATAATATGCCAAATAATATGACAAGAATAACATAAAACTATGTACGGAGAGGTTAAGAGACTGGTACGAGATTGTAAAGTTTATTTGCTGGAACGCTAGACCTAACCTCTTGGGCCAACACTGGGTTTACTTGTTTAATTAATTAAACAAATGCACAATAAATGCCTACTGTGATCAAGACACCTAAGACCTCGATGTGAGAGAGGAATCCATCAAAATCCTAGAGGAGAGCATAGGCAGCAACCTCTACAACATTGGCCACAGCAACCTTTTTCATGACACATCTCCAGAGGCAAGAGAAACAAAAAAAATGAACTTGTAGGACTTCATCAAGATAAAAAGCTTCTGCACAGCCAAGGAAACAGTCAAAAAAACTAAGAGGCAGCCCACGGAATGGGAGAANTCTGGAAAACAGTGTGGAGGTCCCTTAAAAAGTTAAAAATTGAACTACCCTATGACCCAGCCATTGCACTACTGGGTATTTACCCCAAAGATACAGACGTAGTGAAGAGAAGGGCCATATGCACCCCAATGTTCATAGCAGCATTGTCCACAATAGCTAAATCGTGGAAGGAGCTGAGATGCCCTTCAACAGATGACTGGATTAAGAAGATGTGGTCCATATGTACAATGTAATATTACTCAGCTATCAGAAAGAACGAGTTCTCAACATTTGCTGCAACATGGACGGCACTGGAGGAGATAATGCTAAGTGAAATAAGTCAAGCAGAGAAAGACAATTATCATATGGTTTCACTGATCTATGGAACATAAGAACTAGAAAGATCGGTAGGAGAAGAAAGGGATAAAGAAAGGGGGGTTAATCAGAAGGGGGAATGAAGCATGAGAGACTATGGATTCTGAGAAACAAACTGAGGGCTTCAGAGGGTAGACTGGTGATGGGTAGTCAGGAGGGCACGTATTGCATGGTGCACTGGGTGTTATACGCAACTAATGAATCATGGAACTTCACATCAAAACCCACGGATGTACTGTATGGTGACTAACATAATATAATCAAAAATATGATTATAATAAAAAAAGACACTTAAGAAAAATCCAACAATATGCTCTAGTTGGGTGACATTAGAAGGATACTGCCAGCAGTATCCCCATATCCCCGTGCCCAGCATGATCCCTGCGACCCACCTGCCTTCCACACCTGAATCTGAGCCTGCCTAGATCTCTCAAGTTTGACTTGTTTGTTATTCAGGGTACATCCTTGTCCAAGGGCCAATCAGCAGGAGGCCCAGAGTTGCTGATGGGATAACCCTCATTAGAATTGCTTTAGGAGAAAAGGAATCAGTACCAAGAACCATCACCCACACCCTTGATTTACCTGGAGCCTCTTGGTCACAGACCCATGAGAGAATTAGGTGATGAGCAGCTCCCAGTGAATATTCTTTATTGCTGTTTTTGGTGTTTCTTGACCTTCAATGACACAATCTTGCATTTTGAAGTCCAGGATAATTGGAAATAAAGTGAAACCTCCTATGCTCAGAGTTCATAGCACCTCTGGGCAGTGGCTAGGGACAGAATTGCACTGTATGTTTCATACTCTGTATGAAGAGGCAAGGTAGACAGTCCCCTGCAAATCTCTGCTCCTTTGCTGCCCTATCTGGGGCAAGAGATGGCACCAGTTTAACAAGCACAGGAATGTAAATCTTGTTTTGAAATCTTTCACTATGGAAGGATGAAGACTTCCTGAAAGAATGAAAAAAAGACACCCAGCACTAGGCATTTTAGGAGTCAGTGTTCATCTTTAAATGTTAAACATTTACATTTTACAGCTAAGTGACATTTTTAAAGGGGTTATATTGGCCATTTGCAGCCGTTACTCACTGCTGGCCATAGGCTTGGGGCTGGATCTGGGTGATGAATCAAAGACACCCTTTGTGTCATGGCACTAAGCAACTCCCTCCTCTTCCGTCGCTCGCGGAGCCTGGGCTGGGCACACAGCCTGTGTCATCCACATGGTGAATTTACAGGTCTCAATTTATGCCAGCCAAGGTTTCCTGAGGAAAAGGCAGCTGGGACTGGGCTCTGGCCATGTCTCAATTATGTGCTGGGAACAAAGCATGGAGAAAGTGGGGATTGGCATGCACGGACAAGGTCAAACCTGGCCCCTTTATTACAAGGTCCCAAATCAATGGTCTAGAATGATGCTTCAGTCTACAGAAAGCAAATACATAACATGCATGCCGGTGTGACCCCCCTCTGCCACCCAAAACAGACATCAGTAATTGATCACGGTACTCCTCCTTGCTGAGCCAGACATGGCCTCCGATGTGTAGGTACACATTCCCAGCAGCCACTACCAACTTGGTCAGCTGGCACGAGATGAACCCATTTGTTATCCCTGTCTTGGTCTATGTGCCACAGTCTATTTTCCGTCTCTGTTTTTACAGTAACACTGGAGGCTTCAGGAATTCTCCATTTACAGCTATCTCTGATAACAACAATAGTTGTAATAGTTAACATTTGTATTATTTATGGGCTGAATACATGCATGGATTCATTGAATTCTCACAGCAACCTTACAGTACCAGCATCATACAAAAATAGTATCTGTCATTTATTAGATACATACTGTGTATCGGGTACCGCATTTGATGCTCTCATCCCCACATATTCCCATCTCAGAGTGAACTAAAAACTCAAAAGAGTAAGCAAGTCACCCACAGCCACACAGAGGAAGAGCCTAGATCTGAATCCAAGAATGTCTAATTCCAAAACCCATGTTCTTAAAGAAGCACTAGACTTTGACCTTTTGGCACATAAACTCACTATTTTGACTCCCTCATTTAGTTTTCTTCTTTACTGCCTAAGGGGGGGGGCTGGATTTTTTTTCTACCAGGAACTGGTCCCAGACTTTCCCTAACTTGCTCCAGATCCCACAGCAACATTATTTTACCCTCATGTCCTCAGCATCCATTTCAAATAGATGAACTGGTAAAATTTCAGCAGGGAGAGAGAATTGAAGGTACAGCCTTGATGAAGCTGAATTAAAGACCTTCTTTTAAATTCAGAACGTGGTGCTCTGCTAGTGAGGAGGGGCTCCCTGAATCCCCCTGGTGGACACCTGGACTGGAGAACTTGAGGACCCGCAGGCTTGGTACCAGGAAAGACTGCATGACTGCTCCTTTGCACAAAGAAGAATGAGCCACTGCAGCCTCATCTCTGTCCTCTATGCTGATAATCATGCCATGATGAGATCCTCTCTGTTTCTTAAAGGTCTTTCGTAGGTCCAAGCCTTCACACTTGCTCTTTATTCTGCTAGGAACCATTACTGTTAACAGCTATCTGTCTTCTCCTCTATAACCTCCATCTCTCTCAGCTCTGTCACATTTCTCTGGCCAACTCACACTTATCTTCATGTTTTAGCTCATCTGCCTGACTTCCTTTGGAAAGCTGATTTAGGTGCTTCCTTCGTGTTCTCCCTAGCACCTAGCACTTCCTCCAGGCCAACATATGCCACATTGTCTGCCTTTTCCACTGGACTGTAAACCTTGTAAGGACAGGTATGTGTCTGACTTGTATCCCAACACCCAGGACTGTCTCTAGGTGTGTACTTAAAAAACAACTGATAAATACATGGATGGTTGAATTGAATAGATGGATGAATCCACTATGGGGAAGTTAACTGGATTGGCATGTGTAGACAGATTTTCCCCACCTCACTTCTGTGCCCCATTAACTGTAATTGGCAGATTTCCCCAGGACTGGAGGAAATGTGAGAGCAAGCAGCACATCCCACAGGGAACTCAGTAGTGAGATCTAAGGGTGGTGAGAAAACATGCCCAGAAAGATTGTTTTAATTCAGATACTGTCCATCAAACAACTTTGGGTATAAAAGAAAGCAAGCATAAGCGACTACATCTTAGTTTCATTGCTTAGCATTGCCAAAATCCATACCTGATATTCAAAGAAAAGTTCAAAATTTGACCTTGGCATACAAATATACATTGATTTCTCATAAATAGATATGTGTTCACCTATACAGGACTGTGGGCACCAAATGAAAATCTAAGGACAGGGTTATTAAATGTCATTCCCTTGCCATAAATTGAACAAGATTTTCCCAGCTCAAGCTAGATAAGGAAGAAAGGGAGTTGGTTGATTCACATAACTAGGAAGAAAGGATGGAAAGGGCTGCAGGCATGGTTGTACCCAGAGACTCATTACATCATCATCATTCTTTTCCTCTCGAAGCTTGGCTCCTTTTCTACATTGGCTTCCTACTCTTCTACCATTAACAAGCTTCCTCCATGGTCTGCGTGCCACAGCCCAGGCTTTCATCCTTCTGGCTTGGGAACCCTAGAAGATAGGGCTCCTCTCTGTAAACTCCTAAGAAGGATATCATTTGGTGCTGCTGGGGTCTCATGCCCCCACTCCTTGACTCAAGCACTATGGTTAGGGGATGGATACTATGAGCAGACCTGGGCCATGTGTCTGGCTGTGGTATAATAATGAATACATATTTGGTCTCTGCCCTGTTTGTGACACATTCTCCTAGAACCTTTGTAATTTCCAGATTGATAGGAGTGAAAGGAGTACAATATTTGGTATTAGTCCCTGGTTCCTTAAACAAGAGTTTCTAAGACCCTTGAAATCTCCAGAGCGGTGAGTGTCTTGCTGTATGTTAATGAGAAGACTGGTGGCGGGGTTTCTTCTTCTTCTTCTTTTTTTTTGAACATTTAGGCCTTTTTTTTTTTTAAAGATTTTTTATTTATTTATTCGACAGCGCTAGAGACAGCCAGAGAGAGAGGGAACACAAGCAGGGGGAGTGGGAGAGGAAGAAGCAGGCTCCTAGTGGAGGAGCCTGACGTTGGGGCTCGATCCCACAACGCCGGGATCACGCCCTGAGCCGAAGGCAGACGCTTTAACCGCTGTGCCACCCAGGCGCCCCTAGGCCTTTTTTTAAATTATTATTTTCAGTTAGCCACTGTATAGTACATCTTTAGTTTTTGATGTAGTGTTCAATGATTCACTAGCTATGTATAACACCCAGTGCTTATCACAACATGTGCCCTCCTTAATACCCATCACCCTGGCTGGGATTTCTTAGAGATCTTCAACTTGGGGGTTGGTTGCCAGAGGCACCAACCACACAATAAAGGATTGGAACTTTCATCCCCACCACCACCTCTAACTTCCAGGGATGGGAGAGAGGCTGGAGATTGATTTCAATCACCAGTGACCAATGATTTAATTATTCGTGTCTACATAATGGAATCTCCATAAAGCCCCTAAACAATGGGGTTCAGAAAGCTTCCAACTTGACAAGTGCATCCATGTGCAGGGCAGGTGGAGCACCCCAAACTCCATGGGAACAGATGCTCCTGCACTTGGAACCCTTCTGGGCTTGCCCAACGTACCTCTTCGTCTGAATTCATTTGTACCCTTTATAATAAACTGTAAGCATAAGAAAAGTGTTTTCCCGCATTCTGTGAGCCACTATGGCAAATTATTGGGGGTCATGGGGACCCCCAATTTGTAGCAAGTTAGAAGTATGGGTAACCTGGGGACTCACTACTCATGACTGGTGTCTGAAGGGGGGTGGGGGCAGTCTTGTAGGACTGAGCCCTTAGCTCATAGGGTCTGTACTAATTCCAGGGACTTAGTGTTAGAACTGAATTGAACTATAAAACATTCACTCAATGTCCACAGAGAATTGGAGAATTGCTTGGTATGGAAAACACACACATTGGGTATCAGAAGTGTTGAGAGTATAGAAGTAATTTAGTCTTGTGGTCAGGGTAAGCCAGGGTTCTATGACTCACCAAAACTACCTGGAAAGGACTAGGGAGGAAGGGGAGAAGGGAGGGAGAAGATATGGGCATGACCTTGATTGTGGTAATAGTTAGACATATAAATTTATTGAAACTCATCAAAACATAATACTTAAAATGGATGCATTTTATTGTATGCAAATTATACCTCAAAAAAGTTGATTTAAAAAAAATAATCTCAAAAACTTATGATATGCTGGCTAACTGAAAATAAAAATCAATCAATCAATCAATCAATCAATCAATCAACTCTTCCAGGGAGCCTTCCTTGACTTTCCAAATAGATTTAAGCACCACCTCCACAGAACTTCCAGTGGTCCCTATGTCTCTTAGCATGAATCATACTGCTAAGATTATCTGTGTAGCTGTCTCCCACACTATTCTATGAGCCTCTGAAATGCAAGAACTATTTTCCATTTGACCACTGTATTCAGAAGAGCTGTTGCAGCGCTCAATATACAGAGGACAATTTAGAGCTGCTAAATTTATATGTCTGTGCAACCATTACCACAATGAAGATAAAAATCATTTCCATCATCCCCAAAGTCTCCTTATAGCTCTTACACTACTCCCAGCCCTAGACAAGCACTGACTTGCTTTCTGTCATATATATTAGACTTGTCTTTTCTAGGGTTTCATATCTATCTTTTGGAAATCAGGGAAAGATGTTGAGTTCCAATAGTGGGTCAATATCTGTAAACTGGAAATTTCATGCACATGATTAGAACATAAATAAGCAGCATAAACTAAGGAAATGTATAAGCTAGAAGCTAGAGCAATAATAATGTAATATTACAACTCACTTCTCTCTTACTCTCCCAAGAATTGGCAAACATCTTGGGAATGGCTTTAGCTTCCTACAGGTCATGGAATGTGAGACTAAATTAACTTCACTTCAATTATTAAGGGGTAAAGAAATTCCAGTTGCTAGGTGGGTAATAAATTCAAATTTAACTCAAGGCAAAGGAGTAGAACCCAAAGAACTTCATACAAAGGAAAATGGAAAACTTCTTGGAAGAGGCAATGTCTGAACTGGAATAAAATACCAGAACAGAGAGTAGTAAAGGGAATTCCAGGTATTAAGAATAGACAGCAAGTAAGTTAATTAAGTAAGTAATTTAAAAAATGGCATAGTGTGGGTGGGAAACTCAGTTTGGTGGGTTTAGAGTGTCAAACGCAAGGAGGGAAGTAGAAAGTGAACCTGGAGAAATTAGCACAAGTCCCTTGATGAAGTGTGTGATGCAAGTAAGAGTGCTGGGAATTCCTCAGGTTGCAACAAAGGCTCAACAATGGGAAAGCATGCCACCTCTCTAGCATTCTTCCTTTCCTTCTGACTTGCCGGAAACCTAGACCTGCTTTGGAGAACAGCCAATGGCCCCAGTGTCCCTTCCAACCACACAGCATCATCCTGGGTCCTCAGTGGTGTTCTCTAGCTAAATGCATCAGCCAGGGGTGCTCTGTGCCTTAGCTGATGGGGTCATTTTTCCTACTGAGTGTCAGCTTGCAAGCTGCCTTGAAATAGATGAAGAGAAAGGCCTTTTGTTGGGTTTTATCCTATGTCCATATTGCCAGACTGATTTTAAAATCTTTTTCTTTAAAAAGAAACAAAAAAAGGGGGGGATTTCCCCCAAATAAAATGTATCTAAAGCCACAATATACTAAAAAGATAAGGTTGAAGCAGCTCCATTAAATCCAGGTAGAGGGGGGCCTGGATTTCATTCCAGCCTCTCTTCCCCCCAAAAGCTTATCCTTGCCCTTTCTCTCCCACCTTCACAAGAGATCCAAGAACACCTCCAGGGAACTCCAGGGCCCTAAGGAGCACAGTATGAAACCATCAAACAGAGGTGACCTCCTAGGATGAAAGGTCTATGTCTTTGTGGTCCCCAGGACCTGGAGCCAAGGGGATGCTCAGTGAAGCATGCCTATTATTAAGATCCACTGTGGTCTCTCTGGCTTCTCAGACCTCATGTTGGTTCTGTTGCTTGTCTACAGCTCTTCTCCCTGTGCCTCCCAAGTGAGAAGTGAATTCTCCTCGGTCCCAGTTTGTTCATCTCTCTCTACACATTGCAGTTACCTCCTTCCTTACAGAGTAAGTCATGCCATGTTCAGTTTCTTTTATACTCAACTCTCTTCCTCATCCCCAGCTGTCCTCTGTCCACCCAGCAGGCTTTAGGTTTCTCCTTGATACATTGTTATTTGAACCCATAGGCTCAGACCCAGCGCTGGAAGGCCCAGGCAGAGTGTGTTTGTCTCCTGAGGCCCTAGTGTAATTAAAGTGGACACTGGCAGGGTGAGCCTAGCACAAGAGGGTGAGAGAGATTACCTCAAGTGAGCCCGGAGACTGGGGACACCTCAGTTCCATTCCACACAAAAGGGACAGTTTGGAGCTTTGCTTAGTGCTCTAGTGAGGAAAAAACTGCTCCTCCAAGGCCGTGACTTCTCAAATCTGAGGCCCCAGGGATCACCTATGAAAGAGAGGGTTAAGTGGGCCACGTAGTTATTTGTAAAGGATTTGCCTTTTTCATCTCTTTGTGTATGAAACTCAAATTGAAATTTTATTCTTTCTCTCTGAAGTTCATCATTTCTGGATTTATTCATTCCTTTTTTACACACAGAAACACCATAAACTGGAATAACTGACATGAGGGTATGAATCCTACTCCACCCATTCTGGTGTGCTATATCTTCACACTGTTTTACTCTCTTTATTTGGGGGGGGGGCAATTGTTTTTATTTTTATTTTTTTATTATAATAATATTTTTTATTATTTTATGTTAGTCACCATACAGTACATCCCTGGTTTTTGATGTAAAGTTCGATGATTCATTAGTTGCGTATAACACCCAGTGCACCATGCAATACGTGCCCTCCCTACCACCCATCACCAGTCTATCCCATTCCCCCACCCTCCTCCCCTCTGAAGCCCTCAGTTTGTTTCTCAGAGTCCATAGTCTTTCATGCATCATTCCCCCTTCTGATTACTCCCCTTTCTTTACTACTCTTTATTTTTTTTATAATTTTTTATTATATTATGTTAGTCACCATACAGTACATCCCTGGTTTTTGATGTAAAGTTCAATGATTCATTAGTTGCGTATAACACCCATTACTCTCTTTAAATTGGAGTTTACTCTGGCTCCCCAAACACTGGCAGGCAGGACATTCAGTCCAGGGTATTGGCACTGTTCCTCTTCTGGCCTGGGAGCCTCAGGATCCACAGCACCTACCACAGGCTGTGTTTCTGACCCGTAGAAAGATGTTCCACTCCCTGACTCCAGTAAACCTGCACTCCTAGGGTCCTTCAGACTCCAGACATAGTTTCAAATCTCTCTCTCTCTCTATTACTATGGGCTTTTTCTGCCCAAATAACAAAAATAGAGATCATTTGTTAAAAATTCTCCAAAGCCAGGTAATGTGCCATTCACTCACTGCATCACCTCATTTACATGGCAATGGCCCCAAGTTCTCCCAAGGTGGACACCGGAGTGCTACAGCATTATCTGCTTTATTGTATGGACACAGAAATGGGGGAAAGAAACCACTTGCTCAAAGTCATGCTAAGCACACTCGTGGTCCTGCCTCTCACGACTGCCTACTGCCTCCCCTCCACTCTTTGATTTAAGGCCACATCACCTCTCCCTCTCAATGTCGCTCAGTATCTGGGCCACTCTGATGCTGTGGGTTAATCCAAGATACCTTCCTAGGATGCTGGGCATTTTGCTTATAGGCATTCTGCTATGGTACCTTCTCCACTTCACTCTCTTCCTTCCTTCTGCCCCTCCCCCAGCTGCTCTTCCTACTGAGTACCTTCCCAGGCCCACCTCCCAATCACTCCCAGCCTGTGCCATCTGACTATAATGCCAAGCACTGCTTATTCTCTAAGACATTTCTCCACCACTGTTCAAGGTGCACATTTTCTCCTTCCAGAAGTGTTTCCAAATCTGCCTCATGGAGCAGACAGCTTGCCCAGCTGGGCCAGGATCTTCTACAAATGAACACCAAAACCCTAAGTTGTAGGGTTTAGGGAATATGTTACATCAGGAATTCTAACCTTCCTGTTTTACGCAAAGGGAGACCAACTGAAGCTCAGAGAAGGGAAGGGATGTGCCCAAAGTCACTCAACCAAGGAGGGTCAAGCAGGACAGAACCCACGTCTGTACTCATGGGCAGGCTCACTATCCATTCCTTCACACTGGCCCTGTGGGTACAGTGGGGCAGCCAACCTCCACTTCCCCTTGGAGCCAAGGAGATGAGGCCCAGAAGTGTCCTAGGACCTGGAAACTAGATAACAAATTAGATACCCCACACTACTTCCCCTTTACCACTAAACACCTTAGTAACCAGATATATAATTAAATATTGAGTTAGCTCAGTTGCCTCTGGATGACAGTTGAGAGCAAAAAAAAAAAAAGGCAGGGGGGCTTTGTAACAAATTTGTAGAAGTTCTAAACTTGGAAGTAGTACACAATATCAAACTAATAACATTTCAGCTAATCACAGAGACAAAATCAGCACAAATTCTAGATGAAGCTGCTGGAGGATTGACACATATAATTTATTTGACAAGCACAGACTTTTTAAAAAGAGAAAACCACTATTAAATGTTACCAAAATCACTTTTGATTTGGAATATGACAGCCCACTCATCACTTGTGAGGTGCCAGCCACCCAGGGCCCAATACTTGCAGCTGCACTCACTCCCTCAGCCCCTTTACCCCTCCTGCCATCTCTCCTCCGTCCACCACACCAAGTGTAAGGGCGCGCCCCGTTTTCCCTGCTGAGACTCAGCACCCAGTATAATTACAGTACTTAATATTAACACATCCCTACAGAGCGCAGCATATGTATCATCTTATTTAATTCTCACAGCAACACTATCAGCAAGTTCTATTGTCATTTCATACAGGCATACCTTGGAGATATTTTGGGTTCAGTTTCAGACCACCACAGTAAAGTGACTATCTCAATAAATGGAGTCAAATGAATATTTTGGTTTCCCAGTACATATAAAAGATACATTTACACTACTCTATAGTCTATTAATTGTGTAAGTATTATATCTGAAAAAAAAACTATATACCTTAATTAAAAAATACTTTATTGCTAAAAAAAAGGCTAATCATCATCTGAGCTTTCAGCTAGCCATGATCACTGATTGCCATAACAAATATAATAATAATGAAAAAGTCTGAAATATTGTGAGAATTACCAAAATGTGACATAGAGACACAAAGTGAGCAAATGCTATTGGAAAATGGTGGCCGTAGACTTGCTTGATGCAGGGTTGCCACAAACCTTCCATTTGCTTAAAAAAAAAAAAGTTGGGGCGCCTGGGTGGCACAGCCGTTAAGCATCTGCCTTCGGCTCAGGGCGTGATCCCGACGTTATGGGATCGAGCCCCATCAGGCTCTTCTGCTATGAGCCTGCTTCTTCCTCTCCCCACTCCCCCTGCTTGTGTTCCCTCTCTTGCTGGCTGTCTCTATCTCTGTCAAATAAATAAATAAAATCTTAAAAAAAAATTTAAAAAAAGCAATATATGTGAAATGCAATAAAATGAGGTGTATCTATAAATGAGGAAAACGGAAACCACAGAGGATTCACACCTGCCAAGGTTCCTCACTGACTGGTAAAAGCCATCAGATTCCAGAGCCTCTGGTCTTAGTCACTTTGCCATCATACCTATTTGACATGGCTGGATGAGAGACGACTGCATAAGGTAATGCATATAAAAAGTCTGCTTCTGATATTTTTCTCTCCCTCTCCCTCTCTCTCTCTTTCCCACCACACTATCCTTTTTTTTTTTTCTATTAGAAATATATCACTTTGAGTTTTTAAGGAAGGGGGCTTTAATGATGCCAGGGATGTATGCTTTGAACATTACTGCTAACTCATCAAACATTTTGAAATAATTGCCAGGACTGACCTTCTCTCTTTTGTCTATTCTCTAGTTTCCTATGAACTAGTCACCATGAACACAAATGCAATCTATTTTATGAGTACTTGCCTTGGATTCAGGGTCCAGGAATATAAATGTTTATGAAGATGGGATTCCATGTGCAGGAAACAGTGAATATGGGGAGGATCTTGGTTAGCTCATCTGCTGTGAGACTAAGAATCCCTGGGCCTTGACAGGTAAAGCCTTTGAATAAAGAAGAGGGTCAGCCCAGATTGGGTCATCATGAAAGTTCATTCAGCCACCTCTTCCATGGACCCATGTGCACCAAAAACCTAATGCTGCAGCCCTATGGGCTAGGGAGGGGAGATGCCTCTGACATGGCAATCTGCATTACCTGAACAAGAACTTGACCTCTCCTGGTCTCAGTTTCATTGTCTCAAAAACTGGGATAGTAATAACACCCATATCTCAGGATTATTGCAAAAATGAAATGGAATGATTCATTTAAGTACTTAGCACAGCTCCCTAAATGCCAGCTAGGGCTATTAGCAGTAGTAGTATAAATAGTTGCAGTGGTCATGGTCCTAGTAAGAACACACACAGCAGGAACTGTCTCAACAACAAAAACAAGAAATGGAACAACTCAGATGGACCCCAAGCTATGATTTCAACTTGAACAGATCAGTTAGCTTTCTGATATACATTTTATTCATAATTTCACCCCAATTCACTCCTCAAAAGAATCTGAGACATTACAATGAGACACTTCTAAATTAGAAATAGAAAACTGGAAATCACGTTGAAGGAGGAGAGAAGAAACAGAAACTCCTGGGATTGAATCTCACCTTCAGTTCTGAGCTTCCCAGCAGCCAGTACAAAAGGAAGCCAGATGATGAGCTATGACATACTCATTATCTGATGTTTTGTGCATATCGGTCTAGTGTGAATCCAGATTAGCAAAGTTATTTTTCTCACAATTCTCCATATAGCAACTGCTACTGACAGAAAGTGATTTCATCAGCTACCTTCGTATCGAACATGTCTATTCCCCCCACCTCGTGCTCTGTAAATTCCTTGAGGGAGAGCTGCAACGTATTCATATTTGTATCTCCGAAGCATACTTCCTGTCTTCAGTAGGTGCTTAAAGAAATACTAAATGATGAAATATATTGTATATAAATTGCTTAGCCTTCAGCCTAGTAACTTGATTTGTGTTTACACAGTCATAAGCAGAATGTGAGTCCAGGTCTTTCTGATCCTCAGAATCCATACTCCTGTTAATGCTCTACTGTCCTAGGTATGAATTTCTATTTTACAAACTATGCCAAACCTAGTTGCTTCCAAATAACAATTTAGTATCTTTCATAGTTCTGTGGGCTCCACTAAGCTGTTCTTGCTCAGGATCTTTCTTGCAGTTGCAGTCAGGTGTGGCTAAGGCTAAAATTGCCTGAAGATTACTCCAATCACCTGTGCGGGGTCTGGGCCGAGATAGCTGGAGTAGCTGTGGCTTGTCAGGCACCTCTCCTTGCACACAACCTCAGCATGGCTAGTTTGGGCTTGCTCACTGCATACTCGTGTCAGGACAGTCAGATTGCTTGCATGTTTTCTGGCTTATTCCAGAGCATTCTAAGAGACCAAGACAAAAGCTACAAGACTTCTTCTGACCTTGTCTCAGAAGTCACACAGAAACACTTCCATCTGATATTTGCCATATGATATTTGTCAAAGCAGCCACAGGTCCACACAAATTCAAGAGATGGAGAAAAAGACTCCACTTCTTAATGGAAGAAGACTTGCCTGTTTCCAAGATTTAAGCTATAATAATCTACACAGTAAACTGTTTTCAAGACAAAGTGACAGTAACCAAGACAGTATTCTATTGGCGTTATAATGCACATGAAGATCCGAACAGAATACACAGCCCAGAAATAGACCCACACATTTACATTTGACTGGCTTTTGACAAAGATGCAAAACAAGTATAGTCTTTTCGACATAGGATACTGGAGCAACTGACTATCCATTTAGAAAAATATTTAGCATTGATTCATAACACAAAATTTAATTTGTGTAATGCACAAAATTTAATCTGAGATAGATAACAGATTGAAAAATAAAAGTTAAAACTAAGTTTCTAAATGAAAACATAGGACAATATTTTTGTGATCTGGTTGTTAGGTAGATTTCTTAGGCAAGACTTAAAAGCAATACCATGAAAGAAAAAAATGATAAATTTGACTTTCTCCTTCTGCTAAATCAAAGACACAATAAAGAAAATTAAAGGATCATTTCAATAGATTAAAAAAAACACGTTTGACAAAATACAACACCTATTCATGATAAAACACTCAAGAAAGTAATAAAGTTTAGAGGGAACATACCTCAACATAATAAAGCCATATGTGAAAAACCCACAGATAATATCATACCCAATGGTAAACTGAGAGCTATTCCCCCTAAGGTCAGGAATCAGACAAGGATGTCCACTCTCACCACTTTTATTCAACATAGCACTGGAAGTCCTAGCTACAGCAATTTGACAAGAAAAAGAAATAAAAGGCACCCAAATTGGTAAGAAGAAGGAAAACTTTCATTATTTGTAGATTACATGATACTATATATAGAAAACCCTGAAGATTCCACCAAAAAGCTACAAGAATTGATACGTGAATTCAATAAGATTTCAGGATGCAAAATCAAAATACAGAAATCCACTGCCTTTCTATACACTAATAATGAAGTAGCAGAAAGAGAAATTAAGAAAACAGTCATATTTATAATTGTGCCAAAAATAATAAGATAACTAGGAATAAACTTGACCAAGGAGGTGAAAGACCTCTACTCTGAAAACTATAAAACACTGATGAAAGAAATCGAAGATGATACAAACAAATGGAAAGATATTCCATGCTCATGGATCAAAAGAACAGATATTGTTAAAATGTCCACACTACCCCAAGCAATCTACAGATTTAATGCAATCGCTATCAAAATACCAACAGCATTTTTCACAGAACTAGAACAAAAAATCCTAAAATTTGTACGGAACCACAAAAGACCCTCGATACCCAAGCAATCTTGAAAAAGAATAACAAAATGAGGTACCACAATTCAGATTTCAAGATAAACTACAAAGATGTAGTAATCGAAACAGTATGGTACTGGCACAAAAATGACATATAGATCAACAGAACAGAATAGAGAGCCCAGAAATAAACCTACTACCCTACCGTCAATTAATTTTTGACAAAGGAGACCAGAGTATGCAATGTTGTCTTTTCAACAAATGGTGGGGGAAACCAGACAGCTACATGCAAAAGAATGAAATTGGACCACTTTTTTACATCATACACACAAATGAATTCAAAATAGATTAAAGACCTAAATAAGAGACCTGAAACCATGAAAATCTTAAAAATGAGCACAGGCAGTAATCTCTCTGACATTAGCTATAGCAACATCCTTCTAGATATGTCTCCTGAGGCAATGGAAACAAAAGCAAAAATAAACTAGTGTGACTACATCAAAATAAAGAGCTTCTGCCAGCAAAGAAAACAACCAACACCACTAAAAGATAACCTACTGAATGGGAAAAGATATTTGCAAATGACATATCCAATAAAGGGTTAGTATCTAAAATATATAAAGAACTTATACAACTCAACACCAAAAAAAAAAAAAAAACCCAAAGAATCCAATTTAAAAAAGGGCAGAAGACATGAAAAGATATTTCTCCAAAGAAGACATACAGATGGGCAACAGTCATACAGAAAGATGCTCTACCTCATTCATCATCAGGAAAATGCAAATCAAAACTACAAACGATCACCTCACACCTGTTGAAATAGCTAAAATAAAAAACACAAAAAAACAAGTGTTCACAAGAAAGGAGAAAAAGGAACCCTCATGCACTGTTGGTGGGAATGCAAACTGGTGTGGCCATAATGGAAAACAGTATGGAGTTTTCTGAAAAAATTAAAAATAGAATTACCATATGATCCAGTAATTCTACTACTGGGTATTTACCCAAAGAATATGAAAACACTAATTTAAAAAAAAGATCTATGCACTCTTATGTTTATTGCAACATTATTTACAATAGCCAAATTATGGAAGCAACCCAAGTGTTCATCCATAGATGAATGGATAAAGAAGTGGCATTCATATATATAATCAACTTTATTTGCCATAAAAAAGAATGAAATTTCACCATTTGCCACAACATGGATGGATCTAAAAAGTACAATGCTAAGAGAAATAAGGCAGAGAAAGACAAATACCATATAATTTCACTCACATGTGGAATTTAAGAAACAAAACAAACGAACAAAGGAAAAAAGGAGATATAGAAACAGACTCTTTTTTTAAAAAAAGATTTTATTTATTTATGTGACAGAAAGACAGACAGCGAGAGAGGAAACACAGCAGGGGAGAGGGAGAGGAAGAAGCAGGCTCCCAGCCGAGGAGCCCAATGTGGGACTAGATCCCAGAACGCCGGGATCACGCCCTGAGCCGAAGGCAGACGCTTAAGGACTGCGCTACCCAGGCGCCCCAGAAACAGACTCTTAACTGTAGAAAACAAACTGATTCTCACCAGAGTGGAGGTGAGTGTGGGGATGGATGAAATAGGTGAAGAGGCATAAGAGTACACTTATCATGATGAACACTGAGTAATATATAGAATTGTTGAATCACTATATTGTACATCTGAAACTAGTAATAACATTGTATGTTAATTATACTGGAAATTTAAAAAAAGAAAAATGTAAAGGCCAGCCACGTATTGAGAGAAAACATTCATACTACATATATATGTGTGTGTATATATATATATGTGTGTGTGTGTATACATATATATATGTGCATCTTATTTTATGTATACATGATAAAGGACTTGTATAAAGACTCCATAAAAACTTCTATAACTCAAAAATGAAATGAAAAACAATCCAGTTTAGAAATTGAGCAAAAGACTTCAACAGTCCTTCAGGAAAGAAGGTACACAAATGGCCAGTGATCATATGCAAAGATATTCAACATAATTAGTAGTCAGGGATATACAGATTAAAACCACAATGAGATACCAGTGTATACCCACTAGAATGGCTAAAATCGAAGAGTGACAATATCAAATATTGATAAGAACGTGGAGCCACGGGAACTTTCATGTATTGCTGTTGGGAATATAAAATGAATATAAAATACTTCAACCACTTTAGAAAACTGTTTAGCAGCTTCTTATAAAGTTAAACATACACATGTCCTATGACCTAGACATTCCACTTCTAAGTATTTATCCAAGAGATATAAAGTCATATGTTCACAAAAACACTTGTAGACAAAAGTTAATAGCAGCTTCATTCATAGTAGCTCCAAACAGGGAGCACCCCAAATGTCCATCAACATGAAAATGGATAAACAAATTATGACATAGTCATACGATGGGATATTGCTCAGCAACAGAAACAAGCTACCAATAAACCCCAAACATGAATAAATCTCAGAAACATTGTGTCAAGTGAAAGTAGCCAGACACAGAAGAACAGCAGTCAAGTGAAGCTCAAGAACAAGCAAAATAATGTTGATAAAAATTTTAAAAAATAGCTGCAGGTAGAATGGGAGGGGGAGCTAGGAGACTAGCAGCTAAGAGACATGAAGGAACTTCCTGGGATGACAGAAATGTTCTCTATCTTGATTTAGGTGGAAGTTACATGGGTGTAAACCGTTGTCAAAATCCATGGAACTGTACACTTTAGATTACAGTGTTTTCTTCTTAATTATACCTTCAAAAGCCTACCCAAAAATCAGCAAGAAAATAGGAAACCCAAAAGGTAGAGCAGGCAGGGAAATAGAAAACATATGGTAAAATAGTAGATTTAAACCCAAATCCAGCAACCACTGTATTGTATGTAAATATGCCAGATACCTCAATTAAGAGACAAAGATTTGTCAGACTGGATTTTTAAAATTCCAATGATTTGCTGTTTAAAAGAGACACATCTAAAACATAAACTACAGAAAGATTGAAAGTAAAAGGAAAAAAGTAACCCATGCAAATTTTAATCAAAGAGAAGCTAGTGGAACTATATTATTATTATCAGACAACATGGCTAAAGAAATTACTAGGGAAAAAGAGAAAAATTTCGTGATGATAAAGGTTTCAATTCACCAGATAGAAAATAGCCAATTAAAACTATATATGCACTTTGCCTCAAAGTAGTTAAAGCAACTAAGAGGAGAAACAGATAAATCACAATCAGAGTTGAAGATTTTAAGTCACTTCTTCCAGTAATTGATCAAAAAGCAGCCTCCCCAAATCAATAAGAATCTGTGATATTTCAACAACACAAAGTGTAGATTTAATCTAATGGACAAATGAAACGCTATATCCCCAAGTGGAACAGTACAAATAATTATCCAGAGCTTGTGAGATACTTACAAAATCAATCGTATATTGGGCTACAAAACTAGTCCCAATAAATTTCAAAAATCGAAACTGTGAAGACCTAAAAATGGCTAACAGATACATGAAAAAATGTTCAACATCATTAACCATCAGGGAAATTCAAATCAAAACCACACTGAGATACCACCTTACACCAGTTAAAATGGCAAAAATTGACAAGAAACAACAAATGTTGGAGAGGTTGTGGAGAAAGGGGAACCCTCTTACACTGTTGGTGGGAATGCAAGTTGGTACATCCACTTTGGAAAACAGTGTGGCGGTTCCTCAAAAAAGTTAAAAATAGCTACTCTATGACTCAGCAATTGCATTACTGGGTATTTACCCCTAAGACGCAGTGAAAAGGAAGGCCACACGCACCCCAATGTTCATATCAGCAATGTCCACAATAGCCAAACTGTGGAAGGAACCGAGACGCCCTTCAACAGATGAATGGATAAAGAAGATGTGGTCCTTATATATAATGGAATATTACTCAGCCGTTAGAAATGATGATTACCCAACATTTGCATCAACATGGACGGAATTGGAGGAGATTATGCTAAGTGAAATAAGTCAAGCAGAGAAAGACAATTATCATATGGTTTCACGTATTTGTGGAACATAAGGAATAGCAGGGAGGACATCAGAAGAAGGAAGGGAAAAATGAAAGAGGGGAAATCAGAGGGGGAGATGAACCATGAGAGACTATGGACTCTGGGAAAAAAAACTGGTGGTCTTAGAGGGGAAGTGGGTGGGGGGATGGGTTAGCCCGGTGATGGGTATTAAGGAGGGCATGTATTACATGGAGCACTGGGTGTTATACACAAACAACGAATCATGGAACACTACAACAAAACTTAATGATGTACTGAATGGTGACTAACATAAAAAAAAATCGAAATTGTGAATCCATATTCTGACCACAGAAAAGTTAAGCCTGAAATCAACTGTGAAAAAATAACAAAACTTGCTATATGTATTTCTCAACTATATGTTCAAATAATCTATAGGTAAAAAATCACAACCAAAATTAGAAAATATTTTAATTGAAGATAATAAGAATATGACATAGAATGTCATATTCTAGCTGTAGAATGCAGCTAAAACCACACTTAAAGGAAATTTTATAGCTTAAATTCATTTATTAGAAAAGAATAAAAGAAATCAGTGATGTAAGTAATCATCCCAGATTAGAAAAAAACTCAGCAAATTAAAACCTGAGAAAGAGGAAGAAAATAATTAAGAAAGATAAGTGGAAATTACAAAAATTAATGGAATCAAAACAAACCTAAAATGGAGAGGACAAACAGAATCAAAAGTTGGTTCTTTGAAAGAGTTACACATTTGATAAATTCTGGACAAAGCTTTAAGAAAAAAAGAAAGAGAAGATACCAATGTCAGGAATGAAGATGACATCCTTACATATTATACAGACATTAAAGAGATGTTATAAGGATTATTATGAATAGCTTTATGCCAATAAAGCTTGAAAATTTGGTGAACAAATTCTAGGAGAAACACAAGTTACAAAATTTGACAACGAGAAAACCATTGAGAATTACATAATTGTTTTAAGAAATTAAAAATGTAATTGAAGATCTCCAGCAAAGAAAATGTTCCCAGACCCTACTAGTTTCAATGGTGAATTCTGCCAAATATTTAATAAAGAAAAAAATGCCAATCCTATACAAATTTTTCCAGGGAATAAAGAAAAGGCAATTCTTCCTGACTTGTTTTATGAGGACAACATAATCTTAATATCAGCTTGACAAGAACATGATGAGAAAGGAAAACTATAGTCCACTATTACACTCAGAATATAGAAGCAGGGCCGCCTGGGTGGCACGGCAGTTAAGCGTCTGCCTTTGGCTCAGGGCGTGATTCCAGCGTTATGGGATCAAGCCCCATATCAGGCTCCTCCGCTATGAGCCTGCTTCTTCCTCTCCCACTCCCCCTGCTTGTGTTCCCTCTCTCACTGGCTGTCTCTATCTCTGTCACATAAATAAATAAAATCTTAAAAAAAAAAAAGAAATAAAGGAAAGGATTGATGAATTGGACCACACTGAATTAAGAGCTTCTGTTTAACAGAAGACATGATCAAGAAATGAAAAAGCAAGCATATGTGGGCAAAGACTCCACAACACACATAACTAATAAATGCCTCATATCCACAATGTAAAAAGATACCTTATGAATTGGTAAAGACAAGGTAGACAAATCTTGATGGAAAATGGGCAAGAATCGTCAATAGCAACATCACAAAAAAGGGTATTAGATTGCCCACTGAATACATGAAGAGGGAGTCGACCTCATCAGTGATCCGTGAAATGGAAAAATAGACCAATGGAAGTCAAACCGAATACTGCCCAGAACTCACATTTAAAGAAATGACCACAATAAGTATTGGCAGAGATGTGGAGCAAGGGAACCCTCATACAATACCTATGGCAGTGAAGGTGGTTATAATTCCTTGGGAGAATACTTTGGCATCTCTTCCAAAGCTAAGCATACATATATGCTATGAACCAGCAATTCAGCAGGGACACCAAGAGGTGTGTTCAGTAACAGGACAGTTGTGTTATAATAGCCCCAAACTAGGAACTACCCAAATATCCATCAATAGAATGGTTAGCTAATTTGTGGTATTTTCATACAAAAAAAATTGATACCACAATGAAAATAAATGAACTCCAGCTATAATACATATAGCATAAATATAACATTGAACAAGCCTAATACAAAAGTATATGGTATGACTTTTTTCACTCTAAAAACTGCAGTATCAAGAGACGCCTAGTAAGGTGATACACTAAAGAAATGCAAGTGATTACCATAAAAATATGGCTACTGATTACCTCTGGGGGACAAAAAAATGTTCTGTTTTTATTTGGATAGTGGGTCTGTGGATATTTGCTTTGTGATAATTAAGCTATATTTTTGTTTTAAGTCACTTTCTGTATATGTGTTGCATTCAGCAATAAGCAGTTAGAAACCAAAAGAGAGACAGGATTGGTGACACAGACTCTAAGACCCCAGGGAGATTGCCTTCTGGGTAAGCATTGATCCATTTGTTATTGTTCTTTAGACTGAGTGGTACACCCCTGCCCCCCAAAAAAAGGATTATAACAGGGAACTTTAGTGTTGGGATCCAACCAAGCAAAAGTGTAGTTTTCCATGCAAAGTAGATATCAAACTAGCTGGGTCTGCTTCATTTCAGAGTTGATATGCTGGTGGTGAGTTAAACACAAAAACTTATTTTGATAGCAGCTGCCCGAGAAGCCAGAATCAGAGCTGCACAGAAGGCTCTGGTGGTTTGGAAGACGTGGCAGTAGATGAGGCTAATTACTGTGGTGGTCTCTTTACAGCCCAGACCCAAAACTCCAGCTCAGGGAGTTTCCCAGAAGCGCAGTGGCTGGAGGTGCCAGAAAAGTAGGAGGAGGAGGTGCCTGAAGCCCTTCTGTAGACACTGGGAAGATAATGCCATTTCCTTCCACAGCTGGGGACAGTGCCACTAAGAGGAGCCAGAGGGAGCTCTAGGAGGCATCTGTACCTCCTAATTTACCCAAAGCCCCCAGGGGTGATAGCTGATTCTGTGTGTCAACTTGACTGGGTATGGGGTGCCCAGATTAACATTAACATTTGTAACAGTGGACTTGTAAAGTAGATGGCCCTCCCAAGTGTGAATGGGCACCATCCAATCCTTGGAGGGTCTGAATAGAACAAACAGCAGAGGAAGGAGGGATTCACCCTTCTTTTCCCTGCCTCACTACTTAAGCTGGGGCATCTAATCTCATCTTCTCTTGCCCTCAGACCGGGATTTACAACGTCAGCTCCCTTGGCTCTCAGGGCTTCCAACTCAGACTGAGTTACACCACTGGCTTCCCTGGGTCTCCAGCTTGCATATGGCAAGTCGTGGGACTTCTCAGCCTCATGATCACATGAGCCAATTCCTCATAATAAATCTTTTATAAATATCCCACTAGTTCTAAAGAACCCTGACTAATCCACCCCATCCCCAAGGCATTCTGCCTGCCTTGTCTCTTCTTCTCTCCCTCCTCTGTGTTCCTGGCTCCAAACCTTCTCCCAGGGAAACCATGCTCTGTTTAGTTAGAGCCTAGGTCCAGAGCATCCCCCACTGTGCCATCTCTGCAACTAGGCAGCTTTCAGGGTGTGCTGACGTTAGCAGCAGCTGCAGACCCCATTTTACCTGGGATGAGAGTGGCATTTGGCACTGGTGAGAGAACTCTGCATGAAATGAATCCCCCATCTTAGTCTGGTGGAGAAGGCATTGCTTCTAAGGCTATCCTAACATGGGTTTAAAGCCAAGTTTGGTTATTTCCTGTCCATTAGCTCTGTCACCTTGGCAAGTTACTAGGAACGTGTGAGTTTTCAATAAAATTGCATAGAAAACACCTAGCACAGTGCCTGGCACATAGAAATTTAGGGAAATGCTATTGTTTTATTATTTATTACCATCATAAAAATTATTAATTACACTTATTATATATTAATTAATAGAAAATTATTATTGGAAGCAGCCTATGGAGAAGGGAACTGCATACTCCCTGTGGAAAGATGGAAGTAAGCCCATGTAGGAGGAGGCATGAAGCTTCAACCACCCTACACACTAGAGGTGGGACATCGGATCTTTTGACCCCTGGTCCTGGGGCTGTGAGGAGGCACATTTTTCCTTCTTGTCTGAGACTGCCTTCCCAGGGACAGGAAACAGAAGCTGGGGCTCAAGGAGAAGGGTGGAGAGTCCTTAGCCTAGCACCTTATAAGTATACTTTTCCACAAGAGAAGGTCAAAAGTACATAGAACAGGTGCCACCTTTTTAGACCTTCTCTATGTGTCCCATATTTTTCCTGTCTCCAACATCATTCCATCATGACCTCAAGCACTGTCAGATCAAAATATTTCCTTCAAAAATATGTTGGAAAAGCACAAGTTTGGAAGAATATGCTTGGAAAGAATGACCACCATTATTCTCAGCCTACATGAGCATGAGAAGTCGTGGTGAGGAGCCAAATGGTGCTGGGAGTACCAAAGACCATGAGCAGGAGGAGTCACCAGTGAGAACTGGGAAGATGGAGGTGGCCAGGACCAGGGCTGGCAGCAGGTTCTTCCAAGCAGCACTTGCTTGCAGGTCCATACAAAGGGGTCTGGAATAGAAACTGGAGCAGGAGAAGGTGGGTAGATTGCAAAAATGCCTATCTACAATCCCTTCCATTTCCATGCATGTGTGCTGCTCTTCTCGTCAGGAAGAAGAGTCTGTTTTTTCTTCCCTTAAATCTGGGCTCACCCTGAGACGTGCTCTGATCCACACAACGCTGCATGACTTCCAATCCTAGGCCTTAAGATGCCTTGCATCTTCTACTTTCACCCCCCCTGGGACGCAGCCAACATGTAATGAAAGTCATGCGAAACCACCAAATGAAAGGAGGCAAATGGAGAGCAAGAGTGGCCCCGCCAGGCCCAGCTGTTCCAGCCACCCCAGCTGAAGCACCAGGTGTGAGTGAAGCCACCAAGAATGTTTCAGCCCATCCCAGCTCCCAGTGGAAGGCATGAGTGGCCCTGGCCAACACCCTGTGGAGTAGAACTGCCCCGTTGAGCCTGGCCAACCCACAGAATCATGGAGATATAGTAAATCCTTGCTGTTTAAGCCACTAAGTTTGGTCTAGTGTCTTACGCAGCAATAGATAATTGAAACGGAATTCAATTCAAACTACCACTTAGACATGAAAGGCTGCTCAGTTAACATCACTAATTCACTGGCTTCAGAACATAATGCTTATTGATCTGTTATGCTTTTGATAAAACTTCTGTTTTAAATATACACTGTGGCCAGCATGCTTGCAAGTGAGAAATTGGTGCCAATAACAGAGACTTCCCACATGTTTCTAATCAGAGATGAGCCAAGGAAAGAGTGTCATAAACAGTGATGGGTACTATCATTTATTGAGCGCCTCCCTTGGGACAGGCCCTATATGAGATGCTTTACAGTCGTCATTTCATTTTGTCCTTTGGAGGTAGGAACTGTAAAATGTCTCACTTTACAGATGAGAAAACTCTGAGGGTTATAAAGCAGAAGAATTTGCCCGGGGGCTAAACCGTGAATGAGTGGCAGAGCCAGTGTTTGAACTCACAGCTTTGAGTACTTGACCTCCAACTATACTGCCTTTCTTAAACCAGAATATCCTAGTTGTTCTTTGGTTTCAGCTGCTTCTTCTTCATATTGTGGGCTGGGGGTGGGAGTTCACAGAGATGGCTCGTGGAGAATTTCTTTCCCTCTCTGGAAGAGGCTACTGGCCCAGGAGGGCTAGCATGGAGGCAGGGATGAGTAGGTCTTTCAGGCCACTGGGGCACCTGGCATCGGAAGGCACAAGGCCTCTCTCTCCCCCAGAAGAAGCACATTCAACATTATGCAGTTCCACATTCTGTGCTCTTTATTTCCAAGAACGGAGCTTCCCCTTTGAAAACCATGAGTAGCCCCAGGCCACTCAGAGCGAGCTCTGTGGAGTTTCCCCTTGTCCTAGAAGGAAAGAGCTTCATTTCTACCCTCTTTTAATCTTGGAAGCCTTCCTGCGAGAGTTTAGCTTTGGAAGAAGTGAGGGAGGCAGCTGGATGAATGCTAAGTAGGACATTTTTAGTTTGAACAGTGACTCTTGAGACACTGCAGTGAAAATCTAAGTGAAGAAGGCAGAAATAGTTTGTGTTGTGTGCAGCAAATTACAATTCAGAATAATTTTGATGGGCTTCAACTATGGGCCAAAATCAACATGATAACCTTTAGCAGAAATAAATGTAAACTCCCAAATGTAGGTACAAATGATCATTTATACAATTTTAGGGTGGGAAAGAGCTGACTTGAAAGCAATTCATGGGAAAACTAATTGGGGTTTGGTGGAACATACATGAACTCAGAATAAACCAACAGTGAGATGCAGCTGCTAAAAAATCTAAGGCAATCTTGAGTTTACAAATATGTGTTTACTGTGCCACTCTAGGTTAAGGGAGGTTAAAATGACCAAATGGGAAGTCTGGGTAATATTCCTTTAAATAGATGTAGAGTCTGGGCTTCCAGGGAGAGCACAGATAGCTTCGGCTTTGCTCCAACATGCCCCACCTCCACCGCCAATTGGGATTGGTCGGATCTGAAGGCACTAAATCATGTTTTAAAGGGTAAAACTTACGGTGTGCCTGGGTGGCTCAGTTGGTTAAGCATCTGACTCTTGATTTTGGCTCAGGTCATGATCTCAGGATTGTGAGATTAAGCCCCACATTAGGCTCTGTGTTGAGTGGAAACTGCTTAAGATTTTCTTTCTCCCTCTTCCCAACTTCCCCCCACATTCACACATGCTCTTTCTGCTCTCTATTAAAAAAAAAAAAAGGGGGGGAGGGGGGGATGAAACTTTCCAAAGAAGTACTACACCCAGGCATTTGAGTGCAGTCTCTCTTCTGTTTGTCCTGACCAGGGCTTGCTCCCAGCCATCTCTCCCTGGTATAGTCTTCCTCCTCTCTCTTCGCAGATTTAGGGCCCAGGACCACTGATTCAGGAAGACCTAGGCTCAGAGGACAACGCCAGTTCTACTCTTCACAGCAGGGAAACCGGTCTCTCTGGCTCTTTTATTGCTCCTTTTCTCCAGCTGCCGTAGGGTGGGGTTGGATCTGCCATTTCTCCCCTCGGAGGCTAAGATCTGGGACTCAAGTAGGACCATTGAGAAGGCAGAGAACCAGGCAGACTTTTGGGGCTGCTCCCAGTTCTGGCTCTAGGTTGACTCTTGCCAGGGCCAAGCAAAAGGAGTTTTCTTCTCTACTGGAGCCGGGCTCTGTTGAGCTCTGCAAGGGGGTGAGGAGATACTCCCCTAGCTAATAACAACACTCTGCTTCATCTACGCATACATTTCCTTTGGGACACTGCTATGGGTAGCACTGTGTTCCCCCTCAAATTCATGCTGAAGCCCTAACTACCTCCAATGTGATGGTATCGGAGATTGGGCCTTTGCGGGGGGGGGGGGGGTCATAAGATTTAAATGAAGTCATGAGGGTAGGGTGCTCATGATTGGATTAGTGCCTTATATGAAGATTCTCTCTCTCTCTCTCTCTCTCCTCCCTCTGCCACATACAGACACAGCAAGAAGATGGCCATCTGCCACCTAGGAAAAGGGCCTTCACCAGGAACTGAATTGGCCAGCCGGCACCTTGATCTTAGACTTCCCATCCTCCAGAACAGTTAAATGTCTGTTGGTTAAGCCACCCATCTATGGTATTTTGTATGGCAGCCTGAGCAGACTACTAAAGAAACCTATTATCTTTTTTTTTTAAAGGAGGTATTTTATAAGAAACAAACCTGTGAGATAAGATACAGTTTGAGTACCATGTCATCAGCCATGACTATGCTATCTCATGGCATCAATGCAGTCATTATTCCTGACACAGATGGGCTAGAGGGTGGCCAGAAGGAAGCTGTCGGCAGGAGGAACTCGCAGCCATGGCAATATGAGAATGATTTGGGGACTAGGGCTGCTAACCCCAGGAGGGCTGGGGCACCAAGAAAATCCCCTTAGTAGGGTCATTCCTTAGGATGAAGGCTGGAGTTGGCTGCTCCCCAGTTCAAAGGTTCCTGGAGAAGCAAGCTGCCCACCTGAGACTGGGACCCATCCAATGGCAACATTTTCTAGGGTGGGAGCTAAGAGGGAAAAGTTAGAAGAATGGGAAGTATTACAAGACAGTAAAAAGGAATCCTCAGAAAGGCTCCCGGTTACCATCTTGGCAAGGGGGGGCATGAATTCTAGGACAAATAAAAAGATAGGATTCTGCAGTCTCACCATTTTTGGTTTCTTGGTCACCTCTGGTCAATAAAGCAGAATAACTCCTCCTTTCTTCTGCAACGCCAGAGGTGGGAAAGATACATTAAATACAACAGATGGAATTTGAGAGACTAGGTCCCACTTTCTATTGACTGGGTTTGGGGAAAAACATGTCAGCTAGAGTGGGCAGAGATCCCCTGGAAGAGAGGAGAACAGGCTGAGGCCCAGGGTGCGTGGGAAAGAACAGCAGTGATAAAGAAATGGGATAGTGTCACTGGGGTAGAACAATTAGCTGGAGTGGCAGAAAGGCCCAATACCTATCTCATGTATCTGCAAGGCCATGCTTAGAAGATGGTCCTCAGTGGTAGGGTGGGGAGCAATGGATAAAGTCACAGGATTTCACCTGGGCAAGACATTGTTACCCCCCAGGGCTATGCAGCACTGCAGGCTCTGCTCCTAGAGGAGTTAAGAGGCTGAGCAGGGTGGGGGTTTGGGGTAATACTAAAAGGTCTCCAGAGTCATTTCCAGCAATGAGCAGGGAAACCCAACAGCCAATCTCAGCTCTTTGAAGCAGGCATGAGAGAGCGACTATGTGCAGCTGTACAACGATTATAAATGCCAGAGAAATATTGGATGGGCTCTGTTTCTGATGATCATTTTCTTTCCAACTCATCTGGAGTTGATGTTACCTGGTAACTGGACACTCACATGTGGCCTGCTGCCTACCCAGCCTGCTCTGTCTGCCCAGTCTCTGATCAGATAGACTCATCTGCAGGGGTTATAAGCAGAAAAAGTCTGATATGGAATGAGGGGGACAATTTCATTCATTCACAAATATGTGGAGGGTCTTTTCTACTCTAGGCACTGTGCTATGTGCTAAGGGTGGAGAGAAGAAAGCTCCTGCCTTCAAGAAGCTCGCAGACCAGGGGTGCCTGGGTGGCTCAGTCAGTTTAAATGTCCACCTTTGGCTCAGGTCATGATCTCAGGGTCCTGGGGTTGAGCCCCATGTCAGGCTCCCTGCTGAGCAGGGAGTCTGCTTGTCCCTCTGCCCCTCCCACCACTTGTACTCTCTCCCAAATAATTTAAATTAAAAAAAAAAAAGCTCACAGTCCATAGGCGAGGCAGCCATGTGGACAACAGACAGTGGAATTCAGTGATTCATTTGATGAATGTTTGTTGAGTATGAGCTCAGTGCTAGGCACTGGAGATTTAGTAGAGACAAGACAGACATGGTCTCTCCCCTTGGAGAACATTGCAAAACATTCCAGTGAAGGAGTCAGGTAATAGGCAAATCACACATAAGGGAGATCATGACCCATTGTGCAAAGTGCCATGAAGGAAATGCGAAAGGTGAGGGAACAGAGTAAGAGGGGCGGGACCTGCTTTAGAAAGGGTAATGGGGGTAGGACATCCCCCACAAAAGGACAATTAGGTTTCCATCTGAGGCTTAAGAAGTAGCAAGCCAAATGAACAGTGTAGGGCAGAGCATTCCAAGGGGACATTTACCACAAAGACAAGAAAGAGTGTGGTGTGGCAAAGAAGCAGAAAGGACATCCCTGTGCCCAGGTGTGGTGGACGATGATAGGAGATAGGCTATTAGGAGATGAGGTAGAAAAAAGGCAGGAGCAAGATCCACAAAAAGGCTTTGTGAGATCTGAAGGAGGATTTTATTATAAGTTCAGCTCAAATCAGCATTCCCAGTTTTGGGACCACAGGAGTGAGGATTTTAAAAGAACCAATGTTGCCAGGACTCTGATGCCCTATTGAGAGTGTGACCTGCCCCTCCTGTGCTCAGTCTCCTGGCTCTGGACTTCCTTCGTGGAGGAGCAAAAGGAGGTGGACTATTCCAGGAGATGGAGGAGTTTGGAAGCTTTGGAGCCTGCCAGGCAAGGGTCTTTGAAGGAATCAGAGGTGGCTCAGGAGACAGTAGAAAAAGAGGAGGGACTCACAGAGGGAAGATCCAGGACTCTATGTAACCAGGTCTCATTCTCATGACAATCACTGATGGGGCAATTCTCTTTCTCTCTCTCCTTCTCACTACCTCTGCCCCCTCCAATCACAACAGAGGAGGGAGAGCTATAGAATTCCTCCAGGAAGGTTGCTTTCTTGGAAGGACTGGGCTTTTCAGAGCCAGTGCTACTGCCGTAACATTTACCACATCAATTCTGGAAAGGAAAAAGCATGGGAAGCTGGGCCAGGCAGAAGGCAGGAAACTTGGGAGCTTCTCTGGTTTAATCTTTTCTTCTGTTTTATTTTTAAAAATCCACTTTGCAAAGATGTATGGTCTCCAAGTTTCTGAAAAGGGAAGCAGCAAAGAAACTCCTTCTGGTGTGAATGAAAAGAATTACATAAACCACAGTAAATTTAGTATGAAATTACACTGCCAGCCCCAGAGAGAAAAGATGCTTTTTCCATCCTGCATTAGCCATGTTCAAAGATCCAGTATCCTGAGTTCCCAGTCTGTCTACATTTGAAGGAACACAGTGGCACATAGGTTTTACCCATCTCATAGGATGGAAGCTGCTGGAATATATTAATTATTTGACCTTCCTTAGGGCATTGGGTTTTTACAGAAGTTCCTCTTTGTATTTATATCCTTGTGTCTTCTTTACTTTCTAAACTGGCACTTGAGCTCCTGCTGATTCTTGGGCTCCATTAGATCAGAATTTTCTTGCTTTTCAGGTTTTTCAGTTTCAACAGCTCCTGAAGTCCCAGGAGTAAAAGGATGAGGTTTCTAGGCTGAAAGAAGAGAGCTCAGTGCTTCAGATATGAGTTTCAAGTCTAAGCTCTACCAGCTTCTGGCTGTGTGACCTTGGGGAAGTTACTTAAATCTCTGTTTCCTTATCTATAAAATGATGATAATTGGGGCACTTGGGTGGCTCAGTCAGTTAAGCATCCAACTCCTGGTTTTGGCTCAGGTCATGATCTCAGGGTTGTGAGATGGTGTCCCATGTCAGGCTCCACACTGGGCATGTAGTCTGCTTAAGATTCTCTCCCCAGTTCTCCCCTCCCCACCCCCACTCAAGGGGTCACTCTCTAAAAAATAATTTAAAAATAATAACAACAGTAGAAACCCACCCACTTCCCTCAAAATATTGTTGTGGAATTTAATTGAAGAAATGTGTTTGTAATGCTCTTGGCTCACTGTAATTTTTCAACAAAAGTATAGTCAACTCTTATTTCAATTGTTCTAACAAGATCTATCATCTCCCTCTGAGATACTAATTTTCTCCAAAGGATGCTGAGTGTGTGGCCTTCATAGTGTGAAGTCCAGCTAAACATGCTTCATTCATTCATTCAATAAAAATTTATTGAGCTCTTACAATATGCCTAGGGCTGAAATAGATTCTACTGATAAAAAGAAAAAACACTGTCCCTGTCATTTAGGGATTTACTGACAATGGACAAGACAGACATGAAAGCCACCTGGCAGGCTGGAGCAGATCACAGCGTAAGAGGCAGAAGTTCTAAAGTTGGTCTTTCCTGAGTCACCCTTGGTTCCTCTGTGGTGGAGGTAGAATGAGAAGCAGTCAGAGGGCATCTGTGGAATTCTTGATAGGTCACCACAGACATGGGAGAAAGCTGTGGGTAAGCTCCCAACAATGGAGTGACAGCTTGACCTTGGGGGGGGGGGTCCCATACAACAAGCAGAGACCAAGTGCAGTAAATCCATGAGGGAAGGGAGAGAGACACAGGCTCTGACCAGATCCAAAGAAAGAGACTAGATCATAAATTACACAAGCTTGGAATTGGTTCACACTGCCAGCAGGGCACAGACCAGCCAGGAGGAGGAGGCATGGCTCTGGAGACCAAAGGAACTAGGGTGCCCTGCAACCTCCCCTCCACCATAAGGTTGAATAAAACCCCCTCCTTCTTTCCTCCCTCTTGGGGAGGAAAACAGGGGTTGACAGGCCAGTAAGAGAGACTGAGCATCTTTTGTTTGGGAGACTGACATTTGCTAATAGGACTATTGCATTACTGAATGAGCTCAAGTTCTAAACCAAATTGGACATTTGACTATTTTTTCCCACCCTCCCCACATTTTCTGGGAAAGATGACCAGATTAGTTATAGACAATAGGGTTCATTTTTTCTCTCATCTGAGTTATAATATGGCTAAATTTTGTGACCCTTTTCCCTTATGTTAGGTTCAGCACCTAGCACCAAAGGGACACTTGATAAATGCAGCTAGTCCACACTGTATAAAAGAAATGTTGAAGAATAGGAAGTCCTATCTGACTCTATGGATCCCATTTCCAAAAGATATAGTCAAACCAATGTGCTTTTTTTTGTATCAAATACAGCCCTGGGCCCTTGCCCATTTATTCCCCGTTCTTGATGCCTAGACTGCACCCAGACCCTCACTGCTCTGAAGGTGGTTAGAGAAGCAACAGGCCTATCTGGACCTGGTGCCAGCATCCATTCTGTGGCCAGAAACTTAATGTTGTTGTTGTTGTTGTTTTAAACTGAGTTCCCAATGATGAATCAACTCTATGTCCCAAGTCCCCACAGTCCCCACCCTGGCCACACACAAAGCCACATACCCCAAACACACAGCTGAGTTGAGAAGTCACGTGGGTGTGGGAGTTTTCAGAGTAGAAGGGTCTTGGCTCTGGTTCCATGATGGAGAGGAGATGGGGGTGGGGTGAGAAGGCCCCACCTCTCTCCTGGGGAGAGGCTACACCAACATATGGAGCCAGAATGGATTGTCCCATTGGGGCAGAGGCAGATGTGGAAGGACAGTTCCTGACCCCAACCAGAGAAAGATATTATTTCTCATGAGCCTCATGATGAACATTTCTCTTGGGTGTGTGAGATAGTCTGTCTCTTCTGCTTAGAGTAGATGGGAATTTGAGGAGGGCAGGGTGCTGGGGTGTGTGGATGACATCATGGGAGGAGAGGGGAGTGCTGTGGTATCACAGACATGTGGGAACTTCCTGGGCGAGAAGTCTGGAGGAGGACGACAGAGTTCGGGATCCTATTTCTGGCTTTAATAACAGCCCTAGTGACAAGCAGCCACATGAGAGGGATACAGGCAGGCGGGTCTGTCAGGGAACAGTGGTACCTCCTGCATGGAATGAGGGTTTGCTATGAGGTCTTGGTGGCCTTTAATGCAGGGGTGGGGTGGAAAATGTGGGATGCATTTTTAGTTGTGAGAAGGCGCAGATAGATGCATGAAAGAATGGAACAGGGTGCAAGACTGGTGCTACAACAGGGCTTCAAAGCAGCTGCTGAAACATACCTGAGGAGACTGTGTGAGTACAGTGGAGTGAGCAAGAGCAGACCCCCTGCCAGCTCCTCACTTGTGTGCTTGGGAGATTGTTAACTTCTCTGGGCCTCCATTGCCTCGTCTATAAAATAGGGATAACAATAGCACTTTCCTGGCAGAACTGTCAAGATTAAATAAATTAATATGTACTTGTAAAGATTAGACTGTTTTTCATGTAGTATGTGCTCAAGAAAAGTTCACTTGTAAAGATTAGAATGATACTTCTCATGTAGGATGTGCTCAAGAAAAGGTAACAATTCCCGTGGTGGAAAGAGCATTGGGGTAGGACACAGAAGACGGGGTTTAAGGCTGACTGCCAGTGACCAAGTGAATGTCTCTTTGGCCTCAGTTTTCTCATTCTACCATTAAGGGTGCAAGCCTTTGAGTGAAGCATGTTCCTTAATCTTCTGCTCCCTTTTTCAAAGAAAATAGGTCCTATGGGTGGTTGGTGGGTATTTAACCAGCAATACATGGGAATGAATTAATTCTTCCAAAAGTAAACGGTCCCTGAGTAACAGCAGGCCACATAGTATGGCTCAGAAAGAAGAGAAAAAGGAAGAATCATGAATCTAAATTTTTAGTACATGATTTTTTCTAGGACAGTTGCTGCCCTAAGTGACTTTTATAAGAAAACAAAGACAAAAACAATTATAGCATGAATAATCTACTAGTTACAAGTAAAAATCCAATCAAAAGACTATGAAGGAAACAAAAACCTTGAGTGGGAAACTGAGGGACATTGAGACCAGGTGATGGACAGGAGGAGTTCTTGAGGTTCTGTCCATACCTCTAATGTCATCTCTGCTTCTCTGGGAGTAGATATCTGAATGTCCCTGGTACAGCCTGTCCTTCCTGGGCATTTTGGAAGTTCTATAGCTTCTGGAGTGAAAGCTTAATCGATCTGCCACAGAAATCTCAGGGAAGGAATATGTTATACAATTTTTCAGTGATGCCCTCCCTGATGGGCACTGCAAATTGAGCTCGGAGAATGTCTGAAATGATGTACAGTCATCAGGCAGAAATTGGAGTGACTAAGATGACAGAATTCTTGTCATGCAAGTCAGAGACCGAATACTCAGCAACTGGTCGAGAGAGGAGATGCGAGTGGGTGGGAGGGAAGGCGAAAGGAATGTTGGAATTCCAATGGCTTATTGCCTGGATGCCCCTCTCCATAACTCCAGCCCAGAGAAATCAGTGGTGGAAGTGGATCCTGAGGTCACTGTTCAGTGGTGACGGACAGGAGGGAGTCAAGGAAAGGGAGATTCTTTTAAACATTCTTTGTTTCCCCTCACTGAAAAGAAATCCTGGGTAACAAAGTAGTTTTCCCTACCCTCCTGCTGCCGTGTCATAGTATGGTGCAGGCCATCATCCAACCAACCTGTCCCACACTGATGAACCTCAAAAGAGGGTAATGGTGAAGAAGCATTTATGTAATTATTCACTCATTCATTTGTCCCACATTTACTGAGATTCTTCTCTATGCCAGCTGCTTAGGACATACAGAGAAATTAGCCCCTACCCCAGCAGGTGATATGCACAATAGAGTGTAGACTGGTGCAACAGAAGAAGGCTGGGAGCATCTGCCAGACCTGGGACTTGGGTGAGACCATGCTGATCAGAACCTTAAGAGGACAGGGGAGTATCCAGGTGGGCAAGGAAGTTGAGAGAGGGCTTTTTGGGCACAGGGAATATAAATGAAAAGGGTTAAGGATGTGGAAGGTCACGTGTGCATAGGGAATTGGCTGTGCAGAGTGCACGTGGAGTGTCAAGGAGAGGAAGCTGGAAAGGTCTTGAAGGGCTGCATGCCATGCAGGGGAGGAGGCTCTGGGGAGGAGACAGGATGGTCAGGGCTGCCCTTAGGGAGAAGGTGCTTCTTCTATGTGCGGAATGGATGGGAGAGAGGCAGGCTGGAGGCCCAGACACCTCAATGGGCTGTTACGAGAAGCTGAACTAGGGAGGTGGGAACAAAAAGACAGCCATGAGATATGTGGGAATGCAGTCCAGAGGGCCCAGAAGTCACAGATTTATGGACTGAGGCTCAGGGACAGGAAGAATGAAAGAGCAGAAAGAGGCAAAAGGGGGTGGTAAGGAGAGGGAAGGAAGTGAGTGGAGGGGTACGGAGGGGATATCTTCCTCGTATTCTGGGAAAAAACTGCCTATCAATTCTCAGAATCATGGATCATAGTCTGGGTTGGGAGGGACCTCCAAGGTGACTTAATCTGACCTCCCTACAACCTTCTCCTCAACAGTCCCCTCCTGGTGCTCAGCCATCCAGCTTCTTCATTCAAGCACTGGACACCAGATTATTGTGCATGGACCGTGGGCCCGGCACTGTATCAGGCCTTGGGTATATGATGGTGTAAAAAGGCTAATGCATCAGGATAAAGAGGGCAGAGAAGAATTGAGACATTGGGAAGGCAAGGCGAGCAAATGAAGGTTTAAAGAACAAGGGTTATGCAACATCTTCACATGCATTACCCTCAGCTGGGATGGCCTGTGATGTTATCCCCAGCTGGGACAAGGAGGCCAGGTGTGTATTAGCACCCTCTTCAGTCAATGGGTTCAGGTTGCCCTTGGAAGGATATAGGACTTTGGCAAGACTGTCCACAAAAGGCTGAGGGCTGGCAGCACTCCTATTAGCTGGGGAATTGAGTCTTTTGTTACTAAGGAAGACCTAGGTGCTACATCCCAGCGTCTACCACAGAAAAAGCATGGGTTTGAGTGTATCCTGATTGTGTTCACATGTGACTATTGGTGTGTGTGTGTGTTTGTGTGTGTGCGTGTGTGTGTGCGCATGCTGGTGTATCTGTTAGTGTGCCTATGTGTAGTGCTGTCCCTCTTGGATCAGGGACCATGACAGCTCTGCATGTAGGGAGCTGGAAGTTAAGCCCTCTGCCACCTACTTTGGTGGACCCCCCAATTCTTTCTTGTGTCCTGTCCAATCTGGGCCTGGTGAAAAGGTATGGGCTTTGGAGTGGGGGGTATCTGTGGGCTCTATACTAAGATTCTACTTCTATTCTCACTTACTGAAAGAGTGTGAGAGAGGGTTATCCGATACGACTCTCATGTGCAAATTAGAAAAAGCACTCCTTGCTAGCAGACCTCATGTGAATGCACAGCCTAGCAAGCAGACTGGACAGATTCAGCCCTCACTGGACCCTTCTACCAGCCACCCTCAAGGATTATCTTATCTGGACTATATTTCCTGAGCCACGATGGCATGAACAGGGTTTGGGGGGCCATGTCTTCCTATGGCAGTCTTTTCCACATCCAAGACCTGAAATTTCAGTTATTGTCAGAAATCAGGATGACAGTACCTGCCATGAGTCCAGGCTCCTGGGGAAGACTTCCGCCCAAAGACCCCTGGAAGGGTTGGCTCCCCAAATTCAGGACAGGGGACAGCCTAAGGATGGCCTTAGAGGGAGGTGGTGGAGGTAAGAAATGGAGCATCTCCTGGAGTGCCTGCATCTGTCTCCTTCATCAAGGGACATGCATCCAATGCAGTGTTTGCACATAGCATGTCCAATGACCAAATGCACATAGGAAGAGAAATCAGCAGAGATGAGGACCCATGACCTGACCTTGTAGAGATGGGAAAACCAAGTCACTGGATACTTTGCACCTTGTAGCACTAAATCCAGGGCAGATCCTATCAGTGGTTCACCCAAACTTTGTAACTTGAAGTTTGTAACCAAACTTTGTTAACTAGTTTCTCAGAGAGCCTGAATCACTCTCCTAGAAATAAAACCCCTCTCTTTCTAAAGGTTTATGTTGTTATATTCTTTTACACATGTAATTTTTGGCTATGGCAGACTGGAAGGTTCACAGAGCAGAGTGACAGGAGGTTTAGTGTTCCTGAATTCTCGAACACTAGAGCTGTAGGAAGTTTCAGATCATCCCATGCAGTGCTCCAGTTCAGAGCCTAGGGCAGAATTCTGCCCATCATCTTGTTTGATTCAACCCATAAAATGAGCAATGAGAACATGGCTGTGCAGGGCATACCCTCCCCTGCTTATCTCCCAATGCCAGCCTACTTCATCCTACCACTAGCTTGGAGGTCATGGGTGCAATGATTTGCCCAATATACACAGCTGGTCAGAGACAGGATCAATGCCCAGGGCTCTTAAGGCAGAGTAGTGCTCTCAGCCCTAGAAATCTCTGGTACTCTTTTGATCTACATGGACAGGGGGTATGAATAAACACTACAAACCTGTTACCTTGATGAGGTAACAGCTTATACAAGTCCCCTTTAGCCCCTTGTTCATATGCATGCACACTCACATACACACGTGTGTGCACGCACACCCGCAGGCTCAAACTCCTACACTATTTAAAGGGTCTGGTCTTATTTTATCATTTTGGATTCCACCTAACTCAATGCCTGGCATGCTATCACTTCTCAATAAATAGTTGTTGAATGCATGAATGAATGATGAATATTAATGGATATTCATCTTCCCAAGATTCCTCTGGCCTTCACCATAACCTTGATTCAGAGGCCCAACTGGACCATTTCATGTGGGGGAGGGAAAAGGAGGAACAATAAATTTATTAGTACTGTGCCAGGCACTTAAATATATATCATCTCAGCTAATCTCATTTTAAAATAAGTAATCTCAAGTGAGCAGACATCCCCCCATAAAGGAGTGACCCCCCAACCCCTGGTGCCCATACATAAGGGCTTTAAGTAGCAGGCTTATGGCTTCTGCATCCATTTCCGTTTCTACTTATCCCTAGAAGATCTGAAAAAGAAAACAACATCAGAACTTCTGAAGACCAAAAGCTCAGAATCCTAAGCTTGCAGCCTTGCCTTTTGTGAGACAGAGAAGCAGGAGAATATTAAGAGGAATGAGTGCAGGAAGCTAAAAATATCTTCAAAGCTTATGTAAATTCAGCGCACATAGAGGCACTGGCCTTTGGGCTCCAGCTGTTCTCAGGACTGACTTAGATGCCCTTGACATGGAGATCCAGACATTCTCAGAACCCGCCCACCATTTGTAACCTTTTAAAAATCTTCCTAATTGTGTTCCATGTTCTTTAAATTTATCACCCTTGGGAGTTGAGCTACAATATGCTAATGAGGCCATTGTAGAGGCCTAGAGGCGCACCCCCTCCTCTCCCAGCCTCTTGGGAGAACAGTGTGAGGTCAGAGACATCCATCCTTGGAATAACAGGCGCCTTTGAGAAGGGCTGTACCCCTAACCATTAGCATGTTAATAGGGAGGGAATCAAAAGATCACTCAATCAGCACCCAATGAAGGCATCATTTCAATCAATAGGGCAGCTCATAAAAGTCCTGATGCCACTGACACTGCATAAAAACAATTCCTAATTGAGAATTAAACAAACTTTTATCTCATGCAATTCTGAACTTCAGCCTTTAAAATTATGCCAAGTTCAGAAACACATTTGGCCTCATGATTCAGTCTCACGGCTTATATACATTTAGTGGATATTTTTCCCTCACAGCTGACACTTTCCCTTCCTGGTTCACATAGGAAAATGAGACGGGTGTCACTTCCCCAAAGGTCACAGCGCTAAGTTAAGTGTTTCTGGGTAGGAAGGGAGCTCTGACAAATATTAACCTGAGGTGACCTACAGCAGGGCTGGGTCCTAGCTTTCCAGATTTGTAACCAACATTTACTAAGTGTAATTCAGCTCTTAGGTCCTCAGGATGCTGGCTGCCAGATTGGGAGACAAGTAGCTTTTAATGCACTGATGACACAGTCTCCCTGACATTAGAGGCATGGCCATGAACCAGGTGGCCAATTACTCTCAGAAAGAACAGCTCAATATCAACTGTGCTAAATTCAAATGGTCATATTCAGCAAAGGCTATTCAGCATCCAGATGGACACGACTGAGTATCTCCATTCAACAGGGCAATCGATTTCATTACTTACAGAGTCCTTCCATAGCCAGCTCATCCTGATGGGCCCAGGAAGACCAGGTCCTGGCCAAAATTAAGAGTGTTCAGCAGGAATATTGAAGTAAAAGCAGGAACTTGGAATCTTCCAAGTCAGCGCCATCTTACTGTTACATTAGATGGCCGGTTAGAACTCTTCAAATTTCTGTTTAAAATCTGGTCAACCTTATGAACAAATACAAGTAGTTTCTTTGGAACAATCTTGGCTCTGTCTAGAAGAAGCCTCTGCCACCTTGCAGAGCTGGGTTGACCTCCACAGAAGAAGATGATAGTTCAACTCCTGTAGTGCTCACACTAAACATCACCCTTGCCTCCTCTTCATTTGGTAGTTAAGGTGTGCGGTACTCCTCTTCATCAACCCCAGCAAGCATTTGCACCTTCAACACCCACCTCAACCTCATTGCAGAATATGCGGCTGACACATTGGGAGGTGTTGCACAAGGGCCATACCAGCTACTGTTTCCTACATTCAGACATAGCAAATTGATTGCCTACCGGTTGAATTCAGCCACAGATTTGTGTGCAGGCTCTCCTCTGCCCCAGCTCTCTCTCACACACACACACACCACATACACAAACACATATACATGTGTACAAATGCACACACCACACACATACCACACACACACACATATATACATACATGCACCACATACACACCACGTTCACACACACATACATACACATACACACACACACACACACACACACACACACACACACACACCACAGTATGCTTTTCAAAATGTAGCTTCGAATGGCTTTAGGCTAAGACCTTCACTTTCCAGGTCACCACAAGCCCCACACTAAGTCTCATTGCCACACACATCTTTGACTTCACTCATTTACCTTATCTGTCTGAACACGGAGAATCTGAGTTTATAAAACCCTGCTGGAGTCTATAAATTTTAACACATATTTTAAGTTTTATCACCCAGAAGTGTGTACACTGGAGAGACAGGTGGTTCTTTCTAGGTAACACACTAGGATTACAGCCAGTAGGAAAACTGATAGCAACCTCTGGCCATCCAATTACTTTCCCTTGGCTCAGAAGGTATGGGTGGAGTTGCAGAGAGGGATTCAAGGGTTAGTTACAACTCTACTTTTCTGTTCTTCTCTTCTGGCTATGTAAATTGTAAATTGCCCCTGGATACTCACTGCTTTCGTCTCATGGGACTGTCATGACAGAAGACCATACACTGGTGGCATGAACAACAGAAATCTGTTTCTCAGCTCTGGAGGCCATAAGTCCAAGCAAGATCTAGTTGCCATGCTTTGGTTTCTAACGAGGCTGCTCTTCTCAGCTCTACCACCTTCTCGCTGTGACTTCACATGTCTTTTCTCCGCATGTCTTACAAGGAACATCAGTCCTCTCGATTAATTACCTCGTTAAACGCCCAATCTCCAAATAAAGGCACTTTGGAGGTTAGGGCTTCAACATAGGAATTCTCGGTGGGGGGGGGACACAATTAAGTTCACAGAAAGTACTAACTAGAGAGTCCATGTGCAATTGTTGCTAACACCCCTCTGCTATTGTACCAACAACAAGGATGACAAGTATGCTAATATTAATTATATCAATTAATTGTATTTAAGTCCATTAATATATGAATATTGGTTATATTAAGTGTAGGAATTAATTATTCTGATCCCACATCTCTGACAGACATGGCTATTCGGTAATGATACCCTTTCCTACTGGGCATAGGAAACACAGTGTGGAGGGAGCATCACCAGTTGGACTTGGTACAGGAGATATGACATATTTGACATTTGTATCCCAGAGGCAGGCCTCCTCCATCTTGAGTAAGGATCTAGGAACTGAATGAAAATCCAGGAGTAGCTGATGCACACCTGTGCTGTGGAACTGTGGCTTTCCACAGTGCTTTCATGCCGGGCAGAGTGCCTGACCCACAGGGACTCTTGGCTGACAAAGCCTTGTTGGAAACTCCCTTTCCTTGATTCTGCATCAAGTAATTAATCCTCTCACAGCTTTTCCTTTTTTCCTACAAAGCTCTAAGAAACTCCAAGCTACAGATAACACCTGGAGCCATTGACCTTGCTTCCTGATTTGGGGAGGGGCTGTCGCCTCAGAAATTGCTTCTTCCTAGCTGCCACTTAAACACAATCCGAGAATGTTTTTTCTCTACTTTTCCTGGAATTCTATTCTTATCCACTAATCTTTACTGTTCTCCAAGGACCTCTGTCCCTGGAGCTGAACTTCTCCATCTCTATCAGTTGACTGGCCTTTCTGTAGAGAAGGCAAAGGAAAGGATTTGCAAGGGGTAAATAAAGCTTAGTTTCCATCAAAGAACAATATAAAGAATGGTATTTGGTCTTTTATAAGATAGGTTTTGAAAATTCTTCATATTACTATTCCTTGAGGTTTTCCTTGAATTAAATGCTAGGGAAGCAGACTGTGCTTCCTGATAAGTGGGACAATCTGCTTCCCTAGCATTTAATTCAAGGAGGAACTCCATGATAATAAATAAACCCATCATGTTTTCCTCCTTTCCTTGGCTGCCAGTAAACTCACAGCTATGTTTTGTGCTCAGTGGTCATTTTTATTCTTAGCTGAAGGTTTCTGATAAACTATTTTCTCCTTTCATTGCTGGACTCTCTAATTCATTCTTAATGTGTGTCTTCTATCTGAGCCATCTCTTCCCTTAGGAAGTAACTGGGATGCTTTTAATAAATAATACACCAAAAGCTGAGTTAGGGACAGATCAACAGGGGACTGGACTTTGGGCCCAATTCAGTTGACCAATCATCTATTGACTCCCCATTACCAGTTGGTCCCCAAGCCCTCTCTTAGTGTTCTCCAGGAAGAGATGTTGGATCTTTTCAAATGATGAAAGGCTCCTCAGTTTTTGACTGAGCAAAGCTTTGTCAATATTGCCATGCTGTATTTTAGCACAGTAACAAATCCCAAGTCCCAAAACCTAATTCAAAACATGAGACACCCATGATTTCAATTTCCCCTTCATTTTCAACCTCTCTGCCAACCCTTGGGCCCTATTTCCAATTATGTCTTGGACATCTCTTTTCAAATATTCCAAATGCACCACACACCTAGAAGGCACAAAACTGAATCCTATCCTTCTACCCCATCTTTCTAGAAACTTGTTTCTTTCTCTACATCCTCTGTTTAAATTAAGAGAACCACTGTTCACTGAGTTTCCCAAGCTAGACGCCCTGATGACTTTACCCCTCACATTTGGTTGGTCTCCAGATGCTTCAGAATAAGCTTCTGAACCTAACACGTTCCCTGAAACCAGGCTGTCACTGTCCTAGTGCAGGGCTTGCTTTTCTCCCTCCTGAGCTACTGCAACACTTCCTGAGTCTTTCTGCCACCCAGTCTTTCTCTCTACTCCCATACCGCCATCACTGTCATCCTGTTCACTTCCTGCTTACAGACCTTCGCTGGCCTCTCAATGCCTGTAACATAAAACACTCAATTTACAAAGTAGTGCACAAGGTCCAGTGCAGTCTAGCCCCAGACTCCTGCAGCCTCATCTCTCCCTTTCCATTAGGACTCCTATGGTCCAGTCATAATGAAATTCTCATTCTTTTTAAAACAAGCCATGCTCTTTCATGACTACGTGTTTCACATCGTTATTCCTTCTGCCAAGAATACTGTAATCTACATTGCCTACTTTTCTACCTGCAAAATGATTTTTAATTTTCATGAATTAACTCAGGTATCAATAATACTCTGGCCGCCTACCTTTCAATTAAATCTTTCTTGACCTTTCTACCTTCCCGTAGCTGCTTTCCACAGTCTTCGCTACAATTTACCCAGGTGTATTCAACTTGCCTGTTAACAGGCCTATCTCTGCCCATCACTCTGAGATAATTTAGACTAAGAACCATATTGTTCACAGGCCCCAGTACCAAGCACAGTAAATGGCATAAGGTTGGTGCTGATGAAATATTAATAAAGCGGGCAGTAAAATATGAAAGAGGAGTAGGGGGCAAATGTGGGGTGATGAAACATCTCTACTGAACTGGTTTACTAGTTCAGGACCCTTTATTCAACAGCTGTGGACTCCCTGAGGTACTGAGTAATAAAGAAGCGAGCGAAGGCTGTTCTAGCTTGCTGTCTTAGCCACTGTGGGGCTCACGATGCCTCTACCTCTTGCCATTCCCTTCACTGTTCCCTCTCTGCCTTCACCACAATAACACTATCTTATGAGAAGCAGCATCCTTAGAAGATGCAGGAGGGACAAGCCCAATCATGTATTTTTGCTCTTAATTTGGAGTGGACTTCATTAGTCTCATCCCATGATAGCGTCCTGTGGGCTTCTTGTGCCTTGGCAAACCCCACTTGTCCACAAGCACTGAAACTGTTCGAGGTGACGTAGCTGATTATGTTTTTCAAAGGTGGCTGCAACAGCAACTCCTATCTCACTTACTGTTCTATAGTATGACCTTGCCTTATCCCCATCACTCGTCCCCTTGAATCTGGGAAGCCCTGTGATTGCTTTGCTCAATAGAGATGAAACAGCCTTGAGGAGCTATTGAGAAAAAGAACAAAACTGGGAGGAAAAAAAATATATGACCCATGTTATATAATGGCAGAAAGTTTGGCAACATTGTTGTTTTTACAATGCAACTGTTTTTGTAGTGACCTGGAAAATAAAAATAAACCTAATGAATTTGGCTAAGGAGATTTCTAAGCAGATTGCCAAGTGCCAACTCAGCTCTCTTATCCATATAAAGGAACCATTCGGTGCTAAAGGAAATTTAAAGGAAATAGAAAGGATCCAGGACTTCTTGGGTTTGAAAACAAAACTATCATCTTCATTCTCTCACTGAAGAAAATTTTCAAAAGCAGAAATGGCCTTAGGGTGAAGATCAAATCCAGGGTGCTAAAATATGAAACATCTCAGGGTAAATATCAAGCCAACGCTGTGACTATAAAACTCTTTCTTAGGACCTCAGAAAGATCAAAACTGATATATCATAGACTTTCTCAAATAGACAAAGGGACTTCTAAGTATCTTAAGGGCATCCCTTGTAGTTCTTCTCTGTTAAACAACGGGGTTTCTAAGACTCAAGGATGTTGTCTCATAGCAGCCTCAAACATATTACAAGGTGGAAAAAAAAAAGCTTATCTCAAAGACATTTATGAGTATGGGGTTTAACTGATGAAATGCGTTAATATATGATAAGCCCACAAAATTTTTTAAAAACTTGTAGCCGCTTAGACTGAAAGACAGAGAAAGTACAAAATGAACAGAAGCCTTTGAATCCCTAAATTTTTATGGACACCAAGCAGTCTGAGAAGCCTACTTAGCTGCAAACATGGAAGCTTCTACACAGAAAAGGATGACACAGAGGATAGAACTAAAGTCCCAGAGGGCAAAGTCAATAGTCCTAGAGAATGACTTCAGGGAGTAGGACCGAGTCCTAACTAAGGAACCAACAATATGTGCTTAGCTGGATTTTTGAATTGCTATGAACCAGTGACTGCTATGTGCCTTTCACTTTTCCTCTTTTAGAATGGGAATACAGTAGCTATTATCCTATATTTGTCTCACCTGAGTATGTGGGGAGAGGAAACAGATAACTGTCTTTCTAAGTCACAGATCCTTAAAGCAAGAACTATACTAAAAGAATTGCACCAAAGAAGCCCCCATTGTCACCTGAACCTAATTTAGTTGATAAGATCTTGGACTTTGAACTGATGGCACAATGGAATGAAACTTTGTAGGTCTTGGGAGCAGGAATGACTGAATACACGTGAAGACAGACATAAATTTTTGTGGCCAGAGACAGACAATATTTTCCAAAGGTGACCGAAACAACATCTCACATCTCACACGTACTTCTAAAATGTAACCTTGCTGATACGCTCTCAAGAGATGGAACCTAATTCCCTTCCCTTGGATCTAGGTGAGCTTGTGACTCTCTTAGCCAATAGGGTAAAACAGAAATAGTAACTTGTGTCTTCCAAGGCTGGGTCTACAGTTTTGACCTTGTACAAAGGGACATGATATAACAAGTCCAACTACCCTGAGGTCACTGTGAGAAAGCCCAGACTACAGAGGGAAACCACATGTAGATGCTCTGGTTGACATCCCCACATGAGTTCTCAGATGACAGCCAATATCAGCTGCTAAATATGTCAGTGTAGATGTCTCTAGATGATTCTACCCCTCAACCACTGAGTCACAGCCAGCCATGGAGTCTCCTAAGACCAAGGGCAAGACATCATGAAAGACAGATAAGCCAACTCCACTGTGCCCTGTATGAATTCCTGACTTACATAATCCATGAATATAATCAAATGTTTTAAAAGCCATTCAGGTTTTTTTTTTAAGTTCAATTAATTGACATATAATGTATTATTTGTTTCAGGGGTACAGGTCTGTGATTCATCAGTCTTATGTAATACCCAGTGCTCATTACAACACATATACTCCCCAATGTCCATCTCCCAGTTACCCCATCCCACTACCTCCCCCCCTCCAGCAACCCTCAGTTTGTTTCCTAAGATTACAAGTCTCTTATGGTTTTTCTCCCTCTGTGGTTTCATCTTGTTTCATTTTTTTCCTCTCTTCCCCTATGATGCTCTACCTTCTTTCTTAAATTCCACATATCAGTGAGCCATTTAGTTTTAAAATAATGTTACAAAGTAACAAACTGGAGTATATGGACGTGGGTTCTCTCAAAAATGTTATCATTTACAATATTGCTAAAGTCTATCCCTTGTCCAACATCCATCAAACAAATTGAAAAGTTATATAAATCCTATACACAAACTAAAAGAAGGGAGAAGGCAAAGTTCTATAAAAGAGTGAGAATGTGGATTATTATCTTTGGATATATCTACTTATTACATAAGGACAATATTAGAAGATAGTAAAGTTATCCAGAGAACTAAGAAGAATAAATATTAACTAGACAGAGTTGACTCCCAAATGCTGACACCTTAGATGGTGCAATTTTTCCTGTAGGTCTTCAACAGTTTTCCTGAAATAAAAAATCTATAAAACAAACTTCCACTTCTGGCAAAAATGGAGTAACAAACACCAGAATTAGCAAAATTAAATGTAGACTATATATATATATTTCTGGTGCTGTCTAATAAATCTGAAAAGCAAGACTAAAAAGGATGAAAGCATTTCCATGTAACCCAGAAAAACAATCAAGAATATTTATAAGAATATATAAATAAATATCCAGCCAGCACTCAACAAGGTATAATTCACAATGTATGGCATCAAAAACTAACAGAAAACTTGAGAAGAGGTAGGAAAATATGACCCATAATGAGGAGAAAAATCAATCAATTGAAACCAAACCAGAACAGACACAGGTGTTAGACTAGCAGAAATGGACATTAAAACAGTTCTTATAACTTACTTCCATATGTTCAAAAAGGGAGGTAGAAACATGGGAGGTATTAAAAAGACCCAAATGAAACTTCTACAGACGAAAACTATGATGTCTGAGATATAAACTACAGTGGATTAACAGTGTATTAGAAATTGCAGAAGAAAAGACTAGTAAACATAAAGATAGAGAAATAGACACTATCCAAAATGAAACACATGGAGAAAAAATACTTTTATGATGTGAACTGTGAGATCATTTCCAACAGTTGTGCATTTAACTGGAGTCCTTAAAGGAGGGAGATGAAAGAAAAAGTATTTGGAAAAATAACAGCCAATTTTTTCCCCAAATTTGATGAAAATTATAGAGCCACAAATACAAGAAACTCAATAAACCCCCAGCACAGCAAGCATGCAGAAATGCACATCAGGGCACATTGTAATCAAATTGTTCAAAATCAGTGCTATGCCATCCTGATCAAAATACCAATGACATTTTTCAAATAACTGGAACAAATGGCCCTTAAATATGTGTGGAACCAGAAAAGGCCATGAATCGCCAAGGAAGTGTTGAAAAGGGAAAACAAAGCTAGGGGCATCACAATGCTGGATTTCGAGCTGTACTACAAAGCTGTGATCACAAAGACAGCACGGTACTGGC